>NC_083562.1:7883673-9095267 GCF_019925205.1 Metopolophium dirhodum
TTTCGTACATTGTAAATTTAAATTAATGTTAAAATTTAAAAGTAATTTAATTTAATCATCCATAAGTGGATGATTACTGGAAAAATAAAGTTTTCTTCATCCCAACTAAATTTACAGATATGGTAGTATATTATATTACAAATTTATATTATTACAATATATGATATTTCTTTTTTTTAAATATAGTATAAGTTTTATTAAACAAACAAAATTATTACTAACATAATATAAATAAAAATGTTTATCGAAAAGATCATTGGCGACCATGACCATTTATGACTATGACTGGAAATATTATATTTTAAATACAAATTCAAAGAATTGTGCACTTTTACCTATAGTTTATTGGCATCACTATAATTGTATTTATTAACGATACATTTATTTATTTGTTTATCAAACCGACTCTATTGATGCTGTTAGTTTGTATTAAATAAATATATAACTGCGTGGAACTACGACACACTTATTCTATAGCCATTTAATTGGATTACGTCGGATTCAATTAAATTGGCTTGGAAATGGCAAAAAGAGATTTATACGAATTTTCTAAGAGGTCTATGGACAAATACTGTTGACAAAATTAATAATCGAAAGGGTCAAAAAATGGGCCTTGTTTTTGTGGCAAGATGGGACTGGTTGAACAGAATAATTGTTTAATTGAAGCAGTGGTATGAAAGCTAACCGGAAGAGACGTTTTGAAACAGCATAAAACAACAAACACTGCCAACGCCAGGCTTAATTAAGTCACACCATCAATACGAAGCAAAATTCCATACGAATTTCGTTATTATTTTTTTTCTCGTTATTATAGCTCTGCAAACTTATAACTTTGGTTTAACGGACCAAATAAACGTTTAGTTAGAAAAATAAACCAAAACTTAAAAGCTATCTTTATTATTTTCTCTTTCTGTATATTATATATTTAGAAATGTGAGAGTGTGTTACAAGAAATGTGGACGTAAAAATTAATTTGCAACGATTAAATGAAGTAATATTTATAAATTTTTTGTGAGTAGTTGTTACGATTTCAATCAACAGATCTATAAAAAAAAAATAGCCTCTTTTTAGAATTTCATAGATGCATTAAAATTTGATTAAAAAATATATACTTATACAATATATTATAAACTTTAATCTACTTATTCTTATTTAGATATTTGCTTCATATTATATTTTTAATTTATTTCATATAATTTTTTGGAACACCTTAGAATATCTCATTTATATTTAAATAAACTGAAATTAGTTATATTTAATAAACTAAAAAAAAAATTGACATTCTTATACCATCAATGCCTTTATATTTGAACAATAAATACTTGAAGCAACTTGTCGTTAATACCTACATGAATAAATATTTCAAATATCTGTAAAACACTCCCAAAATCACTGCTGCCGAGGGTAATTTTTTTTTCGGTTTTGTTAAAAAATTCCTGTTTTTCTCTACACTTACATGAATGCATAAATTGATGAGAAAGTACCAACTGGATGCTCTTTTTTACCAGGAAAGGAGCTGAAGAAATAAATTGAAGCATTCTAGTGCCCCAATGGGTGATGACAGACAGAACAAAAACCCGAACATTATAAAATCAATACATTTATCGCTCCACTCAAAATCTAAAAAAATAATAATAAATAATTATTTTACATTAATTTTAGTAATTTTAATTTTTAAAAATATATATAAGGTATATTATTTATAACTTAGAATCTAAAATATTTTTTTTTTAATTTTGAAAAAGTATATTAAAATCTATATAATTGGTATAGCTTTACAATAAGAGAATTTGTTATTTTTTAATTGCATGTACTTCAGAAGACTGAGATTAAATGATATACAAACAATTCAACTATTTTCCTAAATAGGGTTGAATTATGTTTTGTTATGGAAAATTGAGTCGAATAACTTATATAATCAATATTTTAAACTAATTAATGTTAAATAATAAATTGTCACTCATTCAATTCATTCAATTCGCTTAAAATATTTCATTCAACGATAGTTAGATGCTATAATGGCGTAATTATAGAACAAAAGTATTATTTATTTACACTTTAAAGAAAGTAATCATAAGTCACATTAATATAGTACTGGTAAAATATTATACATTGGCTATATATCAGGCGTTATATTATTTATTATAAAATTGAATCATAATTATTACTTTATCTTATAGTATCTAGAATTTAACTCTGTTTCATTGATAATTTGGTATTCTTATACAAAATATATGAAATTGACTAGTACTCGTGTTTACATACCCCTATTAGTTATAAAATATTTGATATATTAATAATGCTGTGTTGTGTGCATACATATGCACGCATGAGTCTGACAAACCGATTTATTTCAAATGACCCTCATAACTCTTGGTAAATCCGGTTGACAAAAATATGTACGACAGATAAAAATCGGTTGAACGACCTTTAACTGACTATATATACTATAATCCAGAAACTAATAATATATGTTTTATGAAATAAGGTAGGCTTTAGTGATATGTAGTTGAAGATCAAAAGACTTATTTGTCATTACACGAAATATGCAAACCGTGCTCGGTGAATTTTCGTTATTCTGTGCAGGGTGCTTCATTGTGTTTGAGTTATTTTTTTTTAGTCTAAGGCCTATACTTCTCTTGTCTTTGGAAATGATATTAGTTTCTCACCCTTAGGCCAAAAAAAAAATGTTTCCAGCATTGCAGGAGTGGATGGGTGAGGGGGGAGGACACTCGGCGCAGTACGCTATAAAACAGATGACTCTTTTGGACGTAGGTTTTTCTTAAAAATAATTTATTATTATAGCATATGCTTGGGAAATGGAGATGAAATCGACAAACTTTATTTAGGTGGTCACGCATTGACCCCGCTGTGTGATGTTGGCGAGGATAAATGGCCAGCCGTTAGCCCATAGGCCGCGATATCCGAGTATTGAAAAATGACCGTTTTCACATCGTGGGATCCCCTAAAGGGTGAAGTCTTCGTTCAACCGTTTGTATACATATAATATATACACCGACGGTTGTACCATTAATATGAGACCTTCGTTTTTATTTCTCGTTTTCAAACCGCAGCTCCCGCATATACTTACATGTGATTGAACCGTATTTTTAGAAAATATTATTGTACAACGTCATTTTATATCAAAGTGTTTGAAGTAGACGATGTTCTTCATTGATGACACTAGAACGACCCTGCAAAACCTATACACTATAGTATATAATAGCAACATTAATATTGCTGCAACAGTGTAGCTATAATGTGTTAGAATCATATTATATACACCCAGCACAAACAGTATAGGTCCAGTGGTGGATTTAAGAAAAAAGACTCAGTCCACAAGCATAAGAAAAGACACAATAAAATAACTACTCGGGGTTAGGGCAACATTTTCATTTTTTAAATAGCTATATTTTAAGTAAAATAATGTATGGTAAAAATTGTGTAGATAAATACCTAAAAAAAAATATAAAAACTACTTGTTTGCAAAGCTTCTTCTTGCTTTCTGTTCTTATTGTAAATTATCAAATAAGCAATCAAAATTGTAACTATGAAGTTTTAGTTCAAGTGAAATATTATTATTAAATGATAATTTAAAAAACCATATTAAAAAATGAATACAAATAATCTATAAATACTACTTGGTTGTAAGCTTTGTTAAGATTCTCTCTGCTTTATGTTCTTGTAAATTTTCTAACATTTGTAATATTTACAATCGTAGACGATTTAAGCATGCATTCAAAATAAATACGTGCATAATATAGATAGTCAATAGTATGAATTTGGGATGTAGTTATTAGTTATTACTTACTAGCACAATATATAATATTATATGCACCATAAACACAAGGGTGGATGTAAGAGTCGGAACCCTCTAGGCCTCTTTTTAAATTTTATAAAATAGTGTTCGTAGTGTTAGGGCGTTACAAGAAAACATGCAAAAAAATGGCTAGTCTTTTTATTTCGTCATACCTAACACTACCTATTACACTAAACAAGTAATCAATAACCATTCATTAATTTCATAAATATAATTATTACAAAAATAAAATTTGACCGACCGACCATCGCCAATAAGAATAACGCTGCAACGATGACGCGCACGTATGTCCGTGCAGCTAATAATACATAATTAATGCACAAAAATAAATTAAATTTTGTACTATGATCGTTTGTGGTTTTGAAATAATATGCATTAAATATATTATGTACCTAATATATGTTTTGTCATATATTATTTTAATGTGCGCAGGTAACACCAAAGGTTTAAAATTGTTTTTTTTCTGACCCCCTCCTCCCTGCCCCGTACAAAAATGACGTATACGCATATGACACATCATTCCAGGAATTATATTGGATCGGATCATGTTCCCTTCTGTTTTTGATGTAGTTAAGAAAAAATATTGTGAAGGGCTGAGTCACACGGGCCAAGTCGGCGAATGTCTATATATTTTCTCCGTTAAATCCGGCACTGAGTGCGTCGTTTGTTTATGTTATCGAACACCGCACGAAAATCACTGAAGTTGTTATTCGACGAGATGAAATGACGAGAACCGCTCGGGAAGGCCAATTGGCTCGAGTAATTTGTTGTGCTGCATATTTTATTTTGATGTACGGTAATACATTTCACAACGGGTTCCGTAAATCTGATGCGATCAATTTAAATGACAATATGATTTGCTGGCCCTATATAAATTGTACGTACTTGCTATAGGTACTTTCGGAGCTTTCCAGATAAATGAGCGTACCGAAGAAAAGTACGATTCCGACCGAACACATTCATGAGCTTATATATCCATCGCCACAAATCACATTATTATTAATATGTCTGTGTACATAAATGTACATAAACAAACCGTCATTATTCTCGGTTTTATTATTTTTTATTTCAATAAAGATATACCCACGTACTGGTAGCATTGGCCACTATAATATGTATTATATATGTACAAGCGCGTCGTTTGAATAAAATATTACAATTTTAAACATTTGATTAAAAAAATATACGTTGAAATTGTTATTTACGAAAAATTAAGTGTGATAAAAGTATTTTTCAGTCAAACCAGACTTACTTTTGCGAACAAATATGACGTTCTTGAGGTCTTAACGTAAAGGTGTACACGACAATAAAAATGGATTTAATGTTTATTTATTATAGTAAAATATATAGGTACATAAAAAATACATTTCTGAAAAAATCCTATGCAAAAAAAAACTATAATATTCAAAGAGATATGCGAAATTTAAAATAACCGTGTGCGACGACGGCCTATCTCATAGTTCATACGCATAATATTATACATAAATGTTCGGTTCACACCCAATGATTTACACTTTTCACACAACCCTAAATTTATTTTTTTTCCGAAGTGTGTTTTAGTCTTTGTGCCTCGTGGACATAAAATAATCAAAATTTAATAAAATGTTCTGTTTTATTTATTTAGTACCTTTCAACAGTGATTTCTGATACTTCGCAGCCACCCCAGAAACAAACAACCATTATAATAACTGCTATATAACAATATTATAGAAATGTTATATTTACGAAACTCGCTCTCCAAATATTTCAAATACCGTTAAAATTCGACCCTTTATCGAAAAAATTATGGTTAAGATAAGAAAAAAAACGAGGATAATATTCAAATAGATGCGTTTAACTGCTGTCGGTCACCCGGTGAACAGGTCCGAAGACGTCACACGGCTTATTTTCGATTTCCGATTGGCTACAATACCATGTTTAACGACAGTAAAAATCAAAACAGTAGTCGCCGCAGTGTTCTAATTTTCTAGGAACTTACTGACGTATTTAAATATTCAAATTCTAAGGAACCTTATTTTATCGTGCTGTGAGGGCGTGTGGCCCTTTGAAACGATATTTTATTACACGTAAAATGCGCATAAGTTACACGCAGAGCGTTTGTAATTCGATCGGATATGATGACAATGCATACATTTTATTTATAAATGGTAACATCGTAGTATGTGTCACTCCAGTCAATACCGTAAAAACGACAATAATATTATATTATATTATCATTATGTCATGTACACACGTACCACCTAAGTGTTAGTGTTTGTATAATTTTTATAAAAAAAAAATATCCTATATAATCCGATATACCTAATACGATACACAAGCATCAACGTACCTCCGTGTTAATATTGCCGTATTTGCGCGTAAAATATTGTAAAGGACTTGTGTCCGTTTATATATAAAATAAATAAATAAATAGGTAACTAATTATATACAATTCAAACGAAAAATTGTAATAATTTTATATTGATGAATTTATATTTAATTGAGTATCTTGGTAACAACACATACACACACACACACACCGGCGAGTGCAGTCCAGAACTCAATCACGTTTTCACAGAATTTGATTTATGTTTTTATTTTAACAAGTTTTAAAATTGTTGAATATTTTTATGTTTATAATAAATGTCTATACACTGAGTATTAATTCTGAATTTTCATATTAATATTTGACTATAAAATGTAAATTTATAATATTTCTGCAAATCATATTGTTTTTACAAAACATGACTGAGATTCTCGAGTGCAACTTATAGTTCTGGGTAATATTTTTGGTTGAACCCAAAAATGAATAATTAATTTGAAGTTAATTTACCATAATGTCATTAGCCAGTTTTGTCATCCACTGTCATCTTTTATCTTTGGCAAATTTTAATACAATTATTCTTGTCTGGTTATTTTTTAGTGTTTTTGCATTTTATTATTAAAAAATTGACATCATTTTTCAAAAAAGTAGACATTTTTAGTGGTTTTACAGTTTGTTGCCAATTCTTTATCCTTTTATATTAATTTTATTAAAATACTGCTTTAAAATAAATAATAAAAAAGGAATGTATAAAATATTTATAAAATAATTCAACTATAAATTAGGTTGGCATTCATTTTTATGAAATATAATACTTTGAATCATAAAATGTAAATATTTTATTAAAAACTAACTTTTAAAAAAAAATGATGCTTCGTAAAACAAGCTGTATAATAAAATTATTATGAGAATGTCGTAAAATATTCTTAAAAATATTAAGTGTGATAAAAAAAAATGAATACCTAATAATAATTTTGCTCAGTAAATTTCTTTGATATAGTATATTCTTTTGTCTTAAAATAAATAACGATTTCTAATTACGGCATCTCGATACTATCGTTCTCTATTATTACGATTTTCATATCCAAAGTTATATTTTTTGTTCATATAAAATTGAATTTAATCTAGGTAACAAACTTTTCTTGTAAACTATCAAACATTTTTTTACACCTTAAAGTTGGTTTACAGGTGTGTTTTACTGTTTTACATGTAATCTTGTTAACCTGTATTCTCATCATTTAAATATAAAATTACATAAATACAAAATAATCATAATTAAAAAAAAAAAAATACCAACATTTATTTTGTGTATAATATTTAATTTAATAGTACCTACATTTATATTTTAAATTGTTTACTTATTATACAATTAAACAATTACATTTTATATTTAAAAACACGATTTTAAATTAACCCTATCCTGTGTGCATTCTTTTATAAACGGCAAACTCAAGTCGGGCCGAACTTAAATTTGGTTAAATTAACACTGTATTAAAGGTTCTACTTTTGAAAACGAAACTTTCGGGCATTCTGGAATACCTCAGTTTTGGAAGTCAAAGTTTGTCACTATGTCTGATGGTTCTAACTAATCGTTCTAACATTCCAAAACTACTGAAAATAAGTATAACTTTGTATTGCAAATTGCAATACTATATGTTCATAATTTAAAATCCCGTTAATGGATATGGAAAATATACAAATAATATTTTATAACATGATAAAAATTAAGAATTTTTCCTATGATTATAATACTTTTTCTTTAAAAATATTTTCTACCATGTATTATTGTGCTATTTATCTAATTTTGACAGTACCTAGCCAAATAATTATGTTTATAATAAAGTTTACCTAAATGTCAATTAGGTTCAAAAATTAAACATTATATCGGGCATTACCTATATTATATTGTTAACTACATCATGTTAGAAAATCTCTTAAATTATATTTTTACTGTGAAATATATAATTCATATACATATCACACATAAAAACATTTAAATATTCACATTAAAACAGTGTTTAAAAAAAGATACATATATATTTAAAACATTCATTTTGTGACCTTATTTTCCCGACGATATAATTACTTATAATATATGATAGTGTGCACACCTGACTCCAAAGGGACCTAAAAGGCTTCATTAAAAATAATAATTGAATTTATACAGCAATTAAATTGTAAATTGAGTAATTTACAAGTTTTGGATAATGTATACAGTAATAATATAAACTTATTAAAACGATCTAAAAGGAATCTAGATATTAATGATTGATTCATTACTTTTTCAAACGCTTAAAAGTAGAAACGAATTTCAGTATAACGCGAAATCACAATTTATATTTTAATAAAAAATTATTAATAACAAACGAAATCATTACCTTATGGTTAAACCATTTCAATGTTCTCTATATAAAATACAATAATCAGATATAAATACTTGGTAACATTTATTATAATTTTCAAACTAAATAAGTCGTATTATACGTATATTACATTTAGTTCAGAACTGTAATATATTCTGTTTCCTTTGATTGCCATTATATGTAAATAAACCTTTCCCGGATTCAGACTCTCCCATTATATATTATGACCAGTTGAAATTAAAATTAAATTATTCCATATTTCCTGCACGGTCTAACAATTATCAAACTAATCAAAAGATACTATGCGAGATAGATGCAAATACGGGTGCAAATATTTTTATGATATTTACGGCATATTGTACTATGTACATTCTATGCAAATAAATCTTCACGACAATGTTTTAGTTTTTAATTTTATGATTTTGAAAACCATTGAATTTTAAATATTCATCGATCCATATAACAGGTTAAACAATTAACGATAGCAAAAATAGAATCGATATGAACTGTAAAGTCTACAGTATAGGTATTCTTATAGTAGTTGTATATATCGGTTGAATTTTACCTCGTAATATTTTCAATTTAAATCCTTAAACGTAAGTCTCACTATAGATACGTAAGTAAGTACTTTTTCGAAATAAACTAGGAAATAAGTAAAGTTACCTACACCTTACATAATAATTTTTATTATAAATAATCAATGTACGAATGTCTCTCACTTAACCGTTAAGATGTGTATCTTAATGAGTATTTGGGGGGAAAATCATCATAAATACTTATTATAATATTTCAATATTATCTTGCAGATATTTAGTTGAATATAAATAAAATCAATTTTTTCCCTTAAATTAGCTTAATTATGTTTTTCAATTTGTTTTTTTCATGAGTGCAATTCTAATGATACTTAAATAAAGTATTTATAATAGCATATATTTGTGATTTATATATACAGAGTAAAGAAATCAATTTCTTAGAATAACTTATTTCAGGAAAAACGAAAACTTTTATCTTAGTAATTCAATTTCTGATCATGACAGCGATGTTGATACAGTCATGAAACTCCAAACGGTCTAAACAGTACTGTTATGATTGAATGAAAAAAAAATCATTTCTGTAATAATTTCCATAGTATAATATATGTAAAATATTTTTACTGTTAACTAACATCTATTCTATTGTACTGTGACAAAATGTTTTTACTTACTTTATCATTTAATGTGGAATCATTATAGATCATAGAAATGTGTTTTCCATAAAATAATAATTATTATTAACTATTACAAAACTTACACTCACATTATAGTATTATACATAAATTATTTAGTTAGGTATATATTTTCAAAGTACTTGATCACTTACATACTCAAAATTAACAAATTTAACTCTGACTACTAATTAGTGATTATGTCTTACTATATTACTTGCATACAGTTTTTAACATTACGTAATAATTTTACTAAATCTCTTGTTTTATCACTGTGATATTCTAAATCACACAATGGGTTCTTAAATTATGAAGTTATGTGTTAATACTTAATAATGACTCGATGTAGTCTTGTCGATAATCCTAATGTCCGTCCTACAGTTTAATTTTTATCATTAATATTACTTTGGTCTATTCTTTACACACACATGGCATTGTGAGCTTATTTATCATTCTCGAGTATAGGTATTCTGTGGAATTATATAATTCAATATCTTTCTCTAAATTGACTGTTTTGAATTCCAAAATTCATCACCGATATACATACAACAATAACAATGCATGTTTAATTAATCCAGTGTATATATGTGCTGAACTATAGATTTTAATTTAAAACAATTGAATTTCATTTTATATATATTGAAATGATTATAAATGGTCCGTAAAATCCATTGTAGGTTTTACTTGAAAAAACTGTCGGCTTTAACAATGCCGTAGAAAACCTTTTTATTCGGAACTTTACCCTCTATCTGATCGAAAGTTCATCCACTTGGAAATAACCAATTTTTTATAAACTAGGGTATATGGACATTTCATTCTAACCCAAGTAGGTATACGAAATTAAGAACGACGGCGAGTGATCCAGTCTAAAAATAAAAACCAAATATAATAAAAAAAAAATAACAATAATATTATGTCTAATGATTAATGAATGACTAATTTTCACTAATATCCTATAAATATATGTTTACATTTTAAGCTACTTATAGAAAATTAAAACTAATGATTTTAATTAATATGACATCGATATTATTATACTCTAATTATGATATTTTTATTAGCTTCTAATCAATACTAATATACTATTATATGGGGGTCTGGTATAGCTCAGTGGTTGGCCTCAGTCACTAACGTGTTCTTTACCATCGGCCGATGTCGATATAGTTCCCGGATGGGTGACCACCCGGGTTTTAGTGACGAATCTTTGCCTCACATACCCGCACGTGTTCCTCAACCACCCATAATCCGCCTACAAAATGTTATTGGCCATAGTTGCCGAACAATAAAAAAAATGCTATTAGGTATAGGTACAAACAATGATATTAAATATAATTAATTAAAATAACATCATAAGAAGAAACACTTATTACCGTGAATCGCATTTAAAAACAGTAAATTTAAATTGCATCGATGATGAATATAATAATATTAAATCGATGATCATACATATTTTATGTCTAAAAAAATAAGGAGAATAACCTAAATTCGAATTTTTAACTTGCATAACATAAATATTAAATAGGTATATCTTGATTAATTTATTACACTCCCTCACAGAATATTGCATATTATAATTTTAATTATTTTTACCTATTTAAATTAAAATGTTAAGTACAAGATGATAATATAATTTACAAAGTTAATATCTATTAATATGTTTAGTTCCAATTTTCTATTTAAAAACTAAAGGAATTATAATTTAAATTTACGTTAAAAAACATAGGTACCTTTAAAAACATGTTCTATTTATATCGAATTATTCTACTAACAATTATTACATATTGAACTAATTTTCATTTTTTTTCCGTATGTTTTCAAAAAAATGTGCTATGGAGTAACGACAACTTTAAATTGTCATACAACTCATGTCAAGTATTTCGAGATGAAAATCGTCATCGTTATGAAAGCTGTTTTTTTTTGCTTTGAAAAAATATAATCTATTATAATATACTATAATTTGAAAAATATATAATCTTATGAGATTTATGTCATGTGACCGAGCCCTTATAGCTGCGTACAAAGACGTTTAGCGATACTGTTTACTATTGTTATTATAATGCTGTGAATATTGCAAGGTTATTTTTAGAATTCATATACATACTCTAACGTTTATTTATTTTTTTACGTCTGTTAATATTATTTTTCCCAAACCAAACATTCGTGGGCCGTTGCATTTAAACTACTCGTAAATATATTTATTGTTTATACAGAATATATGCGTAAGCTTGATTTTGTTGTCCGTGCAATAGAAAGATTTGTGTAAAAATTGTTGTTTGTCCCGAAAAACGACGAAACGTGACAGTATTACAAAATGACCATCATCCTGAGACCCGAACAGTAAATACGTTTTTTTTTTCTTCCATCTTCTTGCTTCTTCATCTCTCCATGTATATATATATATTATATGTGTGTGTGTGAGTGTCTGTTATACTTCTTATTCTTTCGTTGGACGAATTATACGCATAAAAATACAAAGGCCAACCAACGCACAGCAGACGCGGCGGGTACGTGACCTTCGTGACAGGGCACGCTGTGTACGTTCATGAATTGGCGCCGCCGCAGCCTCCGGAGCGAACAAAAATATTGTTGTGGTATAAACGCAATATAATATATATATATATATATATATATACTGTTATTTTTTTCCGTCGTTATGGTCGCCTTCTTACTTACAACCCTCGTCCACAACCGCTGTGAAAGTTAATTGATTTCGCCCACGAATAAAAAGCAATAATATAGCTGCGGATCTGGGGCGCGAATTTCGGCATTTTATTACGTAGTATTGTTCCAGTAAAATGTAACGTTTATTATTTCGAGTAACGAATAGTAAAGGTATTGCGCGAAAACCGATGGACGCATACAAAGAAACCCTGTACGGATTTTTGGTATTCACACACTGAAAACAAACGGACAATGAATGGAAAGTTCCGTTAATACATCACGAGAAATTATAAAGGTAACCGGTGCAACACAAAACCATTATCATAAATGTGCTATACATTTATTTGAAATAAATATTTAATAAATTTTCCTTTTTCCAACTCGCACAGTTATTTTTTTTTTATTTGTTATTCAAAACTAAATTGGTGTTTTTTACGTATTTATTAGTCTGAGGATATGTTTTTTGTTGTTGTTAAGTGTCAGTAAATTACTATGCACCGTTTAATCAATACGAACAACCATCGGTATACGAATTTTTTTCCCGTCACAGATTTTCACGCTTCTAATTTTGTTACGGATTTAATTGCATTGTCCACTATTGTACGTGTATTGGATTAAGAAGTGTTCATTGTTATTAGGCAATAATTTAATCTGAATCCATCTATATGCTAAATAAACTACTATTGTTTAAAGATTAATGATTGTTTGTAAAAATTTTAAATTATATAATATTATTAATTATTAGGCAACACTGTAAAAAAATATTTTTCATAAAAGTTACAGTTAAGTACCTATTTGAATATTTTAATCCAAAATATTTAAAAATATAAATTATTTATTCTTAGAAATTTTTTGAAAAAAAACTAAGTCGTAAAAGTTTTAAAATTATACAATCAACACCTACATAATATATTACTTATAAGTTATAACTCGGATAACTAGTTATAACTTATAAGTTCTACGGATCTCACATTATAATAATAGCTTTAAAAATGTATGTTTTTGTGACACATGTCATTCTCGCGGAATTCAAACAAAATAAAAAAGAAATGAGAGAAATTAATTTGTAATATAAAAGTACATATACGTAGGATCCATATGCGTAGGTACGTATACAAAAACCGTAAATAACTTATAAAAAAAAATTGTTTATCATGTCAAATTAACATTTTATATATTCGTGATGGAATTTTTTTTAAACTTAAAATGGATTTTACCATCATCCACTAGAAATTAACTGTTTTATAATAGAGTTTGTTATTGAAAATTACAAGTCTATTGTCACAATACTCGCATCTAAATGGTTTTTGTCGTAGCATAATTTAGATTTGAGCAAATCCATGACTATTGAATATTGATGTTTTATTAAACTGCAACATTTTATAGATTTTCCGCTTGCACTTTTTCTTGTCTTCGATAAGTTTTACGTAGCGCCTATAAAGACTAGAAAATCTGATTTGGATAGTATTTCGAAGAAATCATTTTTAGATTTTCTCAAAGTTTCTATAAACGTAAGGTAAAATCATTGAAAAATATTTGAGAAATTTAAACGACAACACTTTTAAAGGAATATTAAAAAGCCCAGTCTTAAGTCCACTTTGAATTGATTTCCAAATGCGTTGATTTATTTTCGCTTTCGAATATAATATACGGATCACACACTACTATCCTGCGTTAAAGTTACGAAGCTAGGTGAGTGTCCAATACTCAAATAACAATTATTATTAGGTACTGTATCTTTTCTGAAATTTTTACAATTCTAATTTATAATAAATACATTTGGTACTGAAATAAATTCGAAAAAAAAACTCATATACCTACGTATTAAAATAATGTGTACATTTGTATGAAATTTAAAAACATGTAGGTTATTTGAAAATGTTAAAACAGTCCACAATAATAATAATCAAAATTGAATTGTTATATCAATAATAATATAATATACTATTTGGTAATAGGTACTTACCTTCTACCTACATCATAGGCGTGTTCAGACTTTGGTGGCCGAGGGGGAACAACAAATTTTTAAATTGTAAGACCTATTTTTTTTTAGACATGAAAAAAATTTCATTTTTTAATTATGATTAAAAAGTATAACCATTGTCAAAACAATAAAAATACTTTTTTCCCATCCATTATACAAGGTAAACAACATACAAATTGTAACACTATTAACTAATCAGTATTAAATATTTTGGGTTTCTGACAAAATTTAAATTATCTTAACAAGCCGTAAAATATCTAAAAACATTTTTAAAATGATAATCGGTAATTGGATATTTTTAACTTATAAAATGATGAACATAATATTATATGATAATAAAATCACTAATTAATAAATGCGTATACAATTAATCAAAATCTATAGGTCCTGCGGGGTACACATCGCACGACTTTTTTTTTTATCCTAGCATGATTTTGTTGGAGGGGGGCAGTGCCCACCTGGACCCTTCCGTAAACACGCCTATGACCTATATATTTTTTTCCTAGTTTCAGCAGTCGAGTATTTTTATGACATATTTTAAAAACAATAATTCTGGAAAAAAAGAATTATTATTGATTTTTAGATTAAATTATGATTATTTTTATTTTATCAAATCGTGTACTTGGCCTTTTAATAGTGGTCACTTTAGTACTTTACCCTTATTCCTGTTTTTAACTACTGTAATTCTATAAAACATAACTGTTCCAGTAGTATTTGTGTGTGTGTGTATTATTTTATGAACAGACGTAAAAAAAGATACTGTAGCACCGATAAAATAAAATGGCTGTCAAATAACTATAATACACACAATGACATTACTACTCTTATCAGACATTCAAATAAATCCATTTGAATGATGAGATTGAAAAACTTTAGAATATGTCTTTATTCTGCAACTAAATTTTATTTAACGATGCTTAAAGGTAACTTTACGAAACTGATATTAATTTTGATTTTAAATTGTCCTATGTTTAGTATATTGCTTAAATTATTGCATTATTTAAGGACTCGAGAGTTTTAACTATCACTACGTGTCGATGTAATCTAAAGTACGTACACACGTAAATAGCTTTTTAGTAATAGCTGGCAGTAAACAAATAACGTAAAATGTAAAACTTTTTAGTGCCATTTATACATTTTTTTTACTCAAAGTGCTTTATAATTACCAGCAATATTTATTTTTTGTCTAAGTATTAATTTTATTTTACTTGTACTTGGTGATGCATAATTTATCCAGGCCCTAAAATTAATAATGTATTCCAACGACCATATTCTTAAGAAAACATGGTCGTACTAAAAATGATATCATAACCTTAAATAATTTGAATATTATTTAAAGGACATTCACCACTAGCCTTATATTTTTAGAGAATCGGTAATTTAACTTTTGTATCGTATTATTTCTGGGTATCATTTCGTATATTAATTGACATTTTTAATTTCTACTTAACTGTTGACTCAATCAAATTGTATTCATTTATTATATACAATATTATTTTACCAAATGATTTAAATTTGAAATATTTTTTTTTTTTAAACATTTTTAATTTATTAAAAATACAAAAATAATTTTTTCTGAAAATAAAAGTATAGTTATACGTTAAACAAATACAATACCATAACATGAATAAAAATATTGCTTACCATAGTATATGTATTAGCCAGATGTCTATATGTATAAAAATAAATGTTTGTCCGTCTGACCTTTATGCATTCCTAAACCGTTCATCTAATTGCGATACAATTTGGTACAGATATAGATTAGATCACGGGGAAGAAGTTAGGCTACATTTGGTCGTGACCAAAGGTAAATAAAAGGTCCAACCCGGGGAGGTTCTCAAACAGGGATTTTGAGATTTACGATGGACATTTTTGTTTATAAATGGTTGCTATTGGTTTTAGTAATAATAATAATTATTATTATTAATGCGATAAGCCTGTGTATTTTAGTACAGGCTACAGAGTGCTCGACAGAGTGTCCCGAGTTCGAACCACGGTTTCAGTCGACCAATTTTTTTCATTGTTTTTACACTGTTTTTAGATTCTGAGCAAAGCGATGAATGTATTGATTTTACAATGATGTGTGTTTTTTTTTTGTGTCTGTCATCACCTTTTAGAACAGTAAAAGTGCTTGGATTTCTTCAACAGTAACTTTTCTGATAAGAAATTGAATCTAGTTGGTACTTTCGGGGGTCAAAAGTAAAAATTTCTCAGTAGTTTTCAAACGCGACATGAAACACAAAAGAAAAATTAAGGGAAAACGGGAAATTTTACACAAAATCTGTTTTCTAGAAAATCGATTTTGGTTTTTGGTGTAACTCTAAAAAAAATGACCGTAGGTACATGAAATTTTGACTCAATGTTTATATTAGCATTTTCTATATTATTATTTTGAGCTGTTTACGGACATTTACAGTAACTATTTTTTTTAGTTTTTTTTTCTACAAATATCGATAAAATTTTATTTGTTGGGTAAAAAAACTTCAACATTTAGTACAAAGCTCCTACTATATTGTTACAATGACATTTGAAAAATATTAAAAATCCTTAGTCACTGTTTTTATTTATAAGCATTTAAAGTTCAAATATTAACAGAATACGAAAAAATCACGAAAATTAGCAAATTATTTTGAGTTGAGAATTCAAAAAATTTTTCTTTTTCAATCTAAGATTTGAAAATGTAATACAATATCATCCATAAGTTTGTCTACCTTTATTAAAAAAAAAATGTCTACAATAAAGTCAAATTAAATTTTTATGAGCGTTTGAAATTCATATTTTTACAACATTTGATATTCACATGTAACAATTTTCTTATTTTGTTGTAATTGAAAAACGTTTGACTGTAGATACTTGAAAATTTCACTGAATGTTTTTATTAGTATTTTCTACACACGATAAAATTTTGAAAATAATTTGACTCTTTTTGAGCTGTTTACGGACATTGTCAGTTCTCAATTTTTTTAGTTTTTTTTCTATAAATATCAATAAAATTTTATTTGTTGGGTAGAAAAGCGTGAAAATTTTATGCAAGGCTTCTGATATATTGTTACAATAACAGTTGAAAAATATTGAAAATACATTGGCACAATTTTTTTTTATAAGCATTTAAAGTTTAAATTTTGACAAAATTTATCAAATTTAAAATGTAATAATTATTTTGTAGTTAAAAATTTATAAAATGTTCAACTTTTGTAGCTAAGGATTGAAATTTTAAAACAAGGTTCCACGTAATTAAGTAAATATATAAATTACTTTATTCACAATAATATCATCAAGTATACTTAGTAATATCATAGGCTGACTGACCGTTTTCGTTCAGAATCTTTTTTCTTATACAATGATATTATATCATTGAATTCAAATTTAACACCATCCATTACAGTGACTCACTTGTACCTACTGTACAGCAGAGTGACATCCACTTACCCACCTTTTTTTTTCTTTTTCTTTATCTATACATACGAACGTTTGGTTTTTTTTATTCATCGGATTTTAGTATTAATCGTTAGGTTTGGTTAGGTTAGGATAGGATTTTGTATTAATTGATTGTATGTGGATTGATAGGTTTAATTAAGTAAAAACGACAAACTTGGTATAACTGTGATACTTTAGAGTTTAGAATATAAACTTACGTACGCACCACACAGGTCCGCGATCATCAGTAGATACATTGCCTAGATGATAATATACTGCTCGCATTATCACAAGCGAACCTCACGAACAACACCAGATGCCTATAAATTAAAATATAAAATCATTTACACTTAAAAAAAACATTGCTTCCACAGCGTGTTCCACCCAAAAGCAGTTGAAAAATGACAATTTTTTTCCGGGCGACGCCGGGTAGGTTAGGTTAGGTACCTAATTCAACTAGTAATATAATATATGTAATAAAAACAAATACTAAAAATAAAATTAAACTAGTGGTAAGAGGTTAAATATATCTACAAGCTACATATTACCTTATAAATAAATTTAGTTTAAATTTTCTAAAAATCAGTCAGCAGTACAAAAGATTAATCGAAATTGATATTACTTAGAATAAAATTCGGAAGTATTATCTGTTTCTTATTTCAAATAATAATATTGTAACCTAGATACCCAAAAATAATACAACCCTGTTTTTTTAAAAAAATAAATTCTATACTATGCAATATGCATATAACTTTTACATAATAGAAATACAAATGTAATGTTTTGAATACAATATATAGTTTACATGGAATTTATTTTATTGTATTCCATTATTTATGTCATGTCTATAATAATGTAACGCATATAAAAAATAAAAATAATAATAATTTCCAATTGCCATTATACCATTGCGAGTTTATACAGTTTATTTGTAATTACAAATTAGTAATATCGTTACAGAATATAATATTAGGTAGAAGAATAACGATACAAATTATTATGTTTTAGAAGGTAGAACAATGTATTTATATAAAACAAACTTTTATAATAAAAACGTTTTCCACGAAAGGTATTGTACTTAACTTTTAAGCTGTCTCGTCACACCTTAATAGTTATTACAGTTATAATTTGTTTTTAATGAATCTTTCGTGGGCATTCAGTGGTTTTGTATTTTATCATCTTTTACTATGATCCTGAGATCTATATAACCTTTGTTTTATACAGCCTGTCAACAGTTACGTCGTTTGTAATAACCTTTACTATATTATGGGCCCACCGAGTGTCATTTATTAAATAAATTGATATTAATAAACTTAAGCTTTCTACTGGGTTCAGCAATTAATGAGTTTGCATTGTGCGTCGGCATCAGACGTTATAGCTGCACACGATTATTCCCTGGTGGTGGCAAAGACAAGTCGATTCAAGTAAGATAATAGGTTTATTACACAAAACCTAGATACCGACGTTTACCAAATCACTCATTATCGCAGGAAAAAAAACGGTAGACAGTACAAATGTGCAATATGTATGACTAACTGAGATACCTATTGATTACTTATACTTACCAAAATAATTCTATTTGAGTTAACTGTTAACCATTAGTAAAATTATCTTATTTCAGATTATAAATTATAATATAATATTATGTAAAGTACATTGCGGCGTAAAAACAGAGCTTATAATAATTATTATCAATCGCATTTGTTATTATTTTTTTTTTTTAATTGTTTGCACATCACGATATACCTAAATTAAATTAGGGTAGGTATATGATATACGTGGCACAATTAATCGCTTTAATGTTCATAGCTTTTTAATAATCCAAAATGTTATTTTATCATCATGAATGTTGTATCATCCGATTATAGTATCACGTACTGCAAGCCTAAATAAATTCGCGTGACTGCGGGAGTAGACACTCTGTCGTGTCATAAATCCTATTATTCCGTGATGCAAGCGCAACAATGAAAATGTAAAATGTCAATAATTGTGAGCCGAAAAATAAAAATAAAACCTTACGTGTAAAACACTCGTCCGAGTGAGGTGAATCACCGCGACAATGTCCATTGTCCAGCGCATGTTATTTGTACACACAATCCACAATCAGACTATTCAAACCCGTAAACTGCATCCGGACAAATGCATCATTGATAGTATAATACATGCATATTATGCTTTTTTTTTTCATTATTTATGTTTCTTCTCCGTACGCGTTCCCATTATGCGTGACAATGTTAAAAGGTTGAACTCTTTTGTGAATAGGTTTTCCGCGGTTTCTTCTCGAGAAAATTTAAACTAAAACATTCTATTGTCAATGCATTACTATTCACTACATAATATATAGTATATTTTAAAGAAGAATCCAAACATCTTTGAAACAAAGATAAATGAGCGTTCGTTTAGGGTGTGAACCGATGCTCGGTCCGCCCTGATCCACTGAAATTGTATAAGATAAATTGAGATAAAAAAAAATAATAATTCCAATTGTCTAAAGAGAAGTTCCGCCGGGACCTATAATAATACCTATAATAATATCTGACGAATGGAGATTATACCACAGTCTAAAAGGTATTGACTAGCTATATTAATTTAACCATCAATATATACAGGACATTGTCTAAATCCTGTAATGTGGCTAATATTCAAACAATTTAATGTTTATGGTCAACACTAAAACACTAGATCTTAATAAAAATGCATGGAACCAATGAAAATTTATTACCACGCCGTTCAAATGAAATTACCACTGATCAATAAAAAAACTACATTTTCAGTAGTTTTTTTTAATTTTAAAAAAATGTCTAAAGATAATTGTACTCTTATTAGAGAATATGTCATCAGATTTGATAAAAGTAATAATACAATATTTTATTCGTATATTAGTATATTGTATCAACTTTTATGATCTATTAAATTCAAACATTCTAAGATGAATATCATCACAATACAGTTAAAAGTAATTTTATCGTTTTAAAGAGGATTCCAAGTTCTTCATTGCCAAAGGAAAAAACGAAAAAATGTACTACATTTTCATAAGTTCAGAACTTCGAATATCAAATATAAATTGTATTTTGGAAAGAAAAATACTATATAAAAATTCAAACATACAAATACATAATATTTGTTTATTTATCAAAAAATAATGGTACTATTATTTGTCTGTCACTGCCTCGTCAAGTCACATTTTATAGACGACTGAACCGGAATGTATAAGTTTAATAAAGTCACGTGCCATTTTTATCAAATCAAAATTAACTTTTGTAAGCTATACATTTTTTCTGAAAAACTTACTTCAGCTCAATTTTTCACGTCACTTGTGTTTATTATTTAATCTCGATAAAATGAGATTGATATAAATTGTATTATTAACAAAATTACAAATTTGGTACCGATATTGATCAGTTGTGTGATTCAATCGGTGAAGTATAATATATTTTATAGATTTACTTCACATTTTCTAAACCAAATTTCCAATAAAAAAAAAGTCACACTGAAGATGCATATACATATAGTATGTGTTCTGTCGAATAAACAGTCACAAAATCCATTGTGTTATTTTTTTCGGGAAAAAAAATATGAAAAGTAATTCTTGTGTGAGTAATTCGCATTTGCGTCCAACTGCATGCTCTCAACTTTATAATATTGGGATAGGACGTGTATATGATATATAGTTTATTGAAGATTTCTTTATCCCCCATCTCATTTAATGGATACTTTTTTTCATTTTATGTCATTTAACGTGTCAGCCAAAAACGATAATTCAATTTTTCGGACGTCATCTCTACTAGTTGCTTATCTCTCGCAGACCCCTCCGCTTGTTTGTTGCCAGATACGTTCTGGTAACCACATTATACTTACAATCGATTGGTTTTCATGTTATTCTTTTTCTAATTATTTAATCTGTCATTACTCATTATATACATCATAAAATCGTTCTTACGAAACCATATTTTATAATTGAAAATATTATGTCATATTCTATAAATATATAGTAATAATTAATTAATTCAAATTATTAATTTAATTGTAGATACCTATATGATAATATAATGTAAACTACATCTGTTATATGTATTCTGTGTCCAAACATTTTAACGTCCGTAAATTTTAAGATTTTTGTTGTCAATTAACTAACACAACTGAATGATTGTATGTTTCAGGTGCGTAACGCAACAGCAGTATTCATCATCAACCTCAGCGTGTCAGATTTGAGTTTTTGTTGCTTCAACTTACCACTGGCTGCCTCTACGTTCTGGTATAGATCGTGGATACACGGCCAATTGCTTTGCCGCCTCTTCCCGTTAGTCAGATACGGTTTGTTAGCCGTGTCCCTATTTACCATACTGGCTATAACCATCAATCGATACATCATGATTGGACATCCGTCGCTTTACCCAAAGTAAATGAATATTACTATTTTGTATAATGACTATTTATTTTTTTAAATCAATCTTATTACGGTTTTTTCCATTTCATATTTCAAACGACCTTTCCAAAAACAATAGTAATTACTACCTACTAAAAGTTTTAAAAAAAAAAAACAAATATAATATAGTACTTATATGGACATAATTTTGTCTAATTATCCCTATTTTAGTTATATTAGTAACAGAGATTGATTTAAATCTCATAAATTATTTAACTTATCATTTATTAATTTATTATAAACAATAAACTGTATATTATATTTGTAATTTAATTGTATATTAAACTTTGAACAGCTAAATCAATTTATTAAATTAAATTACACATTTTTCATTTTTTCATTTTATTTAGTGGGATGAATTAACTTAAAAATATTATTGTTATCAGGATTTGTCTTTAATTTAAGAAGATGCACTGAAAATTACTTGTCACTTGTTTGATAGAAAGTTTCATGAATATATTGGAAATTTTTTTGACTTAAGCTGTCATCGTCATGAACACTTTTTAGTTTAAAAAAAATAGTATAATACATAAAATGTAAAATATTTTTTAAGCTCAGAGTTGTTCGAGGAACCGGGTGCAGTATGACTGTCATACGATATTAATTTTATATTTTGTGAATTTAATTCAAAATAATAATTTTAATATACAAATAACAACATTACATATATATATATATGACATTTTGACACAAAAAAGTATATTAGACAGCTGATGCCATCATAATTTTACTGTTATTTTCTATATTTGCAATTCATATAAAAGTTTTCAAGACGAAAATTATTGTTTGCTTTCCAAACCCATTATTCTAAATCGTTTTGTAACTTGCAAATATGGATACTTATTGTGCATTTTATTGGTTTACAGGTTGTATAAGAAATTCTATTTGGGCGTTATGGTGACGGTGACTTGGGTCGGTGGTTTTGGGTTACTGATTCCCACATGGCTTGGAAAATGGGGCCAATTCGGTTTAGATGTGACCGTTGGCTCGTGCTCCATACTTCCAGACTCTGTTGGTCGGTCGCCAAAGGAAATCCTGTTCATGGGCGCATTCGTGGTGCCTTGCTTGTCTATTGTCGTGTGTTACGCTCGGATTTTCTATATCGTCCGAAAAACAGCCCTCAAGTCACGGGCTACGGTGACAACTAACCCACGTCACACGATGAATACCAAGCCGTCGGACGCTACACCCTATTACACTCTCAAGACCCGCTTCAAGGTTCCCGAGATATCAACAGACTCGGCCATCGGATCCAGTACAGCTACCGGCACGTGCTCCACTACCGATTCGAAGGAACAAAACTTCCTTTCCCCACATGACATTATCGCCGACCCTAGTTCGTCCGGACTCGAAGAGAGTTATTCACCGATATCTTTCTCTGATCGCAGGAGTTCCAGACGACGCGACCGTTCACCATCGTCCGCCCTCAACGCCACCATCACTCAAGTCGTATCAGCGGTAGGTCTATTGGATACAATTGCATACATTTGGTAATAGCATTGATTATAAATACTAGTATTTATAATCAATGGTAATAACTAATAGCCATAACTTCTATAGCTCTACTAATAACTACACGAATGAAAAAATAGATTTTTTCATAAGATAACAGAATTATTAATATCCTGCTTTATTTTAACACCATAAAAAATATAATGAACTGTATCTAGTAGAAATAAATATAAAACTATAAGTTATATGCATGAAAAATAAACTATATGACGTTATTATCAGTTATCTTATTTTGTATTAAATTACTAATCATTAATATTGTAACGAAATATAGTTACAAACTAGATTTATTTTGATATTACCAATCATATGATTTTAATTTAATATATTCAATGAAAATCAATTAACAATAGTTGCGATTATTCTTTTTTGAAAATATAATAATTAATGACCTACTTTCTTAATATGACCCGTTGATTAAATTGTATAGCTTTAAGATTTATTACAATCATTAGCCAACATAATTGTCTGCAAATATCTTTAAACGTTAATGTAACAATATTGTTGGACAGGTATTTCAGACAAAAGAGGACTCCTCTCCGAGGACACGCAAACAGAGCACCATTGGCGTTGACAGGATGTCGTCGAAAGACAAGAAGCTGCTAAAAATGATCCTTGTAATATTTGCATCATTTGTCACATGCTACTTGCCGATCACCATTAGCAAAACATCACACGAACTGGACGACTTGCACGTGCTAAACATAACCGCATATGTCCTAATATATTTGACCACGTGCATCAATCCAATCATTTACGTAGTCATGAGCTCCGAGTACCGTCAAGCATACAAGAACCTGTTGATGTGCAAAAGTTCGCTGGAACAACAACAGACCCACAGAGGAGTGACTAAAAAACTGTCCGGTCCATAAGCATAAGTTTACAGTTAGATTAAATTAAGAATATTTATAAGATGTAAAGCGTACATGGTAAGATTATTAATTTAGAGATTAATCCTAATAACTATATACCATTTTTATGTTTATAACAATTACGTTCGTTGGTATATTATTAGTACCCATCGTGTCGATCAATATTATCACTGCCTCGATAATTTTGTTTCTACAATAAAACAATTACTAGACAATTATAGGATATAAACGTACGTTTTGTGGTATCGAAAGTGTAGCTCCAGAGTTACGCTTCAATAAAGATAAAACAAACCAAACGTATTTTTACTAACAGTCACATTTCGCCTTATGCGTAAAACTATAAAGTGAATACTTACAATAAAATACGTTAAAAGAGTAACGTAATCGTACACATACGAACGCATTATTTCACAAGAAACTGGCTCTTAGAAAGTTACACATTTTGTAAAATATATCCGACACCCGTGTACAAGTATAAACTTAGGTGATATTCATTCAGCGTTAATCGGTCAATATCTATAAATGTTAAGATAATCGTATAACTTATATTTACACTATTTTTTATTAGTCACAAAATCATCCTTCATCCCGCTTCTAATGCGTACCTAAGCGTGTGTACCATCATCTTGTGGATTTAAAATGATAACTCGTCATTTTTATACTATACTTATAATATTAATGTACAGCCGTACAAGTAATTAAAAGAACGAATATAACGTCGTCATATAATATTCCTTATTGAAACTAAATAATTTGAGCTATTGACTGATTTACATTAAAATTATCGCTCTATATATAATATAATCTAATATGTGTCTATGAAAACCGTGTTAGTAGTCAAAATTCAAACTTCTTATACTACGATTAATCAAAACTTTATAAATACATAATTCGATAAACGTACGTTACTTGTAATTACCATAAATTAAGTTCCATTATTAGACGAATTAATTAGATCGGTGTTTCAGTAGTTACATTTTCTTGTAAATTAACTCGTAAATATATTTTGACATAAATAAATTATCCCGATTCATATGTATAATCAAATCTAACTTGTAGAAGTGCTTTTCGCTACTTAATAGTTAATGGGAATCAATTTATAGTTATAAGATATATTGTACCTAGAACGACAAATCATCAGGATTAGACCATTTCGAAATTGATCAATATTTTATGGAATTGTAACTTGTTAAGGAGAAGTCCGCATTATTGAAGCATTAAATAAGCGTCGAAAATTGTCCTGTGAGCAGTGGTGGCATAGGTTAGGTTTGTAGGTACGCCGATTGTCGTCATTCGATAGCACCGATGATCCTATATGACGTACATACATGATATATACCTATTTGATGTATCCACAACTTGTCGACGAGCGTTAAATTAATTAAAATCTAATTTCGAAACTAAAACTCGGTCGATCGACCCTTTTCTTTCTGTACAGTACAACGCGTACATTACCGTCTACACGAGCAGATAATGAATGTATATGGCGATAATATGACAAACATATTATCAAAATGACTAACAAAAAAACACTGGTCAGACGGTCATCGACTCCAACGCGTGTGCGACAAACGTAATAATGTAATTGATGTTCTGTGTTGTACTATCGTCTCGTACGCGTTTTTTCACGTCTAAATCCCTATAGTAAGTACGTACTTCTTCTGCAGTATACTGTTCGTATGACGGTGACATATCGTCTCACATCGCATTGCCACGCACCGCATTATACTAATATTGATGAGGACAATAATTATTATTATTATAATATTGCCGTTTGTCTTTTCTATATCATCACTGTCCCGGACTACTACCGAACCCCTCGGATAAAGATACGACCGTCGAGTGACACACTCGTCGCCACCTACCTACCAGCTATGCTACCGCCCATGTTTAATATTATATTATTGTGCCAGAGCCGATCGGCGATCATGAGTTTGAAATATCCGTTCCGTCTGTGTACGTTAATCCGACTCGAGTTCACGGGTGGTATTTTTTTTTCCCGGAGCTTTTTGCGGGCTCTCCGGATCGAACCGACCGATTGACCGCTATAGTTGTGTTATATCGTATATCGAAATAATAATATTATCATACCACAACGATAATACGCGCACATATAGGCGTGTCGTTGCAGAGATTTGCACGTAGATTAAACGGTTCCAGTACGGTGTATAATATTATATACGTTATGTAATTTAGTGTAGGCGCTTTTCTCGTTTTGTATTGTTCGGTTTTTTTTTTTTTATGTTTAAATGCACGAGTATTATTTTTCCGCTTGCACGAATGCCGCAACGTTACATAGCATAATCCCCGTGATTTATATAATATACCCACTGCTGCAGTGTGTGCAAAGAAACAAAACGCTACGCGTGTTTATTATTATTACCGACATTATTACCCTATGGGTTGTACCTTATAATAATGTCATACTTAGGATAACGTTTTATCGTCGAGGTGCTTGATATGTACATATATTATATATTGTGTATAGTATAGGTATATAAACTATAGATTGGTGGGTGTGCGTTATGCCTATATGTATATGGGTGCGCGTAATACACGAGACTGTATATGTGACTAAAGTAGACTGAGTATATATTACTAGTTATCGCGTGTTTAAGACTATGGTTATAAAAATAAATAAGTATAAATGCTCAAGTGTGAAATTGTGTGTGTGTGTGTGTGTGTGTGTGTGTGTGTGTGTGTGTGTGTGTGTGTGTGTGTGTGTGTGTGTGTGTGTGTGCGTGTTCACCTGTATGTTGTTGTTGTATTTTTGTGCGTCTGTGATTAATAAACGTAATAATATTATTCGTTGTATAATATTACAAATGATTAATAGAATAACGTTTTGGAACACCTGTGGAGCTGGAAGTGAACAAAAATTACTGCCGCCGCGCAAAGTACGTCCACGTGACGCCTCCGTCGGCCACCGCTTCTAAACGCGCTCGTCCCGTGATAAAACCTCCCTGTTTTGCAAGTCATCTGGTTCGATTGCACACGATTCAATTGGCTGTGGCCTGTGGATCCGTGTCCCAACACAAGACAATACACACAAAGCCTCCGGAAATCATGTACAAGTATATTATATTACTGCAATTCAGTGGTGGTGTGAAATTTTTTTCCTATGAAGCAATAAGTGCCTTAAATAAATACCCACGCAATAATTTTCACACATTTTAAAAGTCGTATGTGACTATGCGAGTATGAATAATCAAAAACTAGTCTAGCCATCTGGGTGTTAGAGACTGGAGTCATTGCGGGATACCCACCCCCACTTTTTCATAAGGCAGCTGCCTCATAAAGTAGCCATTTACGCCACCACTACTGTAATTATAATAGGCTGGAGATAGACTTTGTGGGAGTTCTGATGAAACAGCCACATCGACTTTTACACACGATCAGACAAATTTTGTCATTTTCCTGTAGGAATATATTTTTAGAAATACAGTCGAACGTGGTTAACTAGAACTTATTTAACTCGAAATCTCTAATTTTTCCCCAGTCCCTAGAATTTCCTATAATTGTATTATATCCTTGGATAACTCAAATTCTTGAATAACTCGAACTTTCTGACCGATTCTTCATCTTCGAATTAACCACGTTCGACTGTAACATACATTATACGTTTTTCCAATTCGTGTAGAACTTACGTATATAATATTATAATGGTAGTATTTTCCAAGTAAGAGTTTATAATATTACTAGCTGATCCCGTGCACTTTGTTACCCGTTAAATGTACAAACTGTATATGACTCGATCTTTGTTCAATGCCTTATTTAATATTCGGTGTATGATGTTCTAGATTCATCTTAACTTTTCTGTTGCCCGGATTAAAAATTCTTATCCGCAGCCGTATATTATCAGGTAGGCAATCTACCTGCGGTAGATCGCGGACCCCGTGCTGTTTGTACGTAAGTGTATGATTTAACTCTAAAGTATCAAAGTTATACAATTTTGTCGTTTTTACTTAATTCCACCTACGGTGAATTAACCACCGATACATATTATAATATCAAAACACAGCGTACAAAATAATTAAATGCATTGAATGAATACACTGATTTCATGGCAACCAATAATTATTATTATAATAGCTTTAAAACCCATGGCAACCATTTATAAACAAACATTTCTGCCATAAATCTCTAAATCCCCGTTTGAGCACATCCCCTGGTTGGTCCTAGGGGGATGATCCGAAGGCGTCAACCAAACGCATACAAAAAAATTCATTCAAATCGGTCCGGCCGTTCTCGAGTTTTAGCGAGACTAACGAACAGCAATTCATTTTTTATATAAAAAAGATATCATTTAATTTTTTTTTTTTTTTTGTAGGAACTCGCTTATGGATAGTACCTTTTACCGGCTACAGTGGTTCGTTTGGAAACTTACATTCGCCCTATTGACCTATCGGAGCCATAAGCTAATGGCTACCCCTTAAATTCGCTACCGTAACACGATTGGCCGTGATTTTTCTCATCTTCACGACCATACACAGACGCCGTTTAATCATCCTCATCCTCTTCATTATTAATTCCTACTCGGTAGCAATAACGCCGCAAATGCTCCTTTTTGTGTGTACGTCAAATCATTATCGTTATAGGTATTGTCATAGATATATGCACGCAGCAACGAAACAGTATTATTTCAGCTGTTTGTCAACGTCGAGTGTAGGTATACAATATTAAGCAGTTACGCGTGAAATCCTCCGTCAAGGCGAGATTATCAACATTTGTAACGTTTGTACGAGGGAGTAGATTATATATATATAGGTGCTTAAGTATAGGTAGATATAGGGGATTACGCGAGGTTCGCATTATTAGAACCGAAACGGATTTGACCGAGGGCAAAGATAACATACACCTTTTGTACATGATATCATAATATTATAAATCGTCTCGGGCCGCGGCGCATTGTGGTTCGTAAAAACCGACGATTTCCGCCTCGTATAGGTATAATGCCGCTCCGACAATAACACCGCTGCCGCCGAGTCGGAAACGCCGTTTTCGGACACAAACAACGACCCGTTTATTTATTTATTCTTTTTCTTTTTTTCTTCTCAATCACTTCCGGTCCGAACCGCGTTTTCCTATCTCCCGCGTATAACATAATATACCGCCTTATCCGTTTCCGTCGGCGCGGTATAATGAAAATAGATTTCCGCTGCACGAAATCCCGCGAACCACAATATACGCAGACGCGCGTGTGACGGACACATTTCAGACCTACGCCGATTGTGCGCCGACACACCACTCTGCGGTTTGAATTGAAAACAAAAACTAACAAATACACTCACCCCGCACCTTTGAGTATTCGAATCGCGTCCGAAAATGGGGTCGACATCAAAGGCCCAGTGACTCTGGCCTGTAATTTCGCACGACTGAAGATTCGCGTTTTTATTCGTATATAATACGACTCTGCGTTATCGCGGCGACGCGGAATACCGTCACGATATTTTTGCATATATATATATATATTTTTATATATATATGCGATATACGTCACATATTATTCATGAAAACGAAAAACAGTATATTTTTTTTGAAAAGAATAAAATTACTTTCCTTTTTCGACAAATGTTTTTCCGAATAAATTATTTTCGAATTCACCATCGGTTCAGCGACGAAATAAAACTGTTAAATTTGTAACTGCGTGTGTCTATTTGCTTGTATACTCAGGCGATAAAATATGTGTTTGGCAGAAATTTATTTATTTTACGACGCAAAAATTATTACGAAACGTACAAAAAATAATGCAATACCTTCCGTTTTCACGACCAATTATGCTCGCCATAGTCACAACTCGCAACCAACGAAATTAAACATTGCCGCCATCATACCTCTACGCGGCTTTCGTACAGATATTTATGATTAATACTCGGCGAGGTTTCACTGGAATTCGCGTGCGCTATATTATGTCTTTCACGATCCGTGGTCTTCTCCTCTCTCTCTCACTCACTAACCCACTCTCTTTCATTCTGTCTGTATTATATTGTCCGTCATCTCTCACTTCGAAACAATAATCGTCGTTCCCGGCGCGCAAGCACTGAATGGCACCCTCGAATAATCACATCAATCATTTCCGACAGAGCTAATAACAGTCACCACACTCGTTTTCGAAAGAATCGTCTACCAAATACCAACTCATATATTATCATATATATATATAGGATGATTCACCAAGCATTCTCGTCCCCTTTTAATCACCCAATAAAGAATTTATTTAAATTCTTCTGGTTTTTGGAAGTTTTACCATAATACCAGTATATACCATAATATTATCAAACGTTTGGATATTTTATATCATTTAAGAAGTGTCATGTACTCATGTGGCGATACAAATATGATGTTGAGAAATAGGTAATGGCTATAATTTACAAACCTTCATAGTTCCCATATAAACATATAGGCTATAATCATCGACTATATTACCCTTAGTACATTAAGTTTAATAACTCAAAAACTTCTAATTAAAATTAAAATGTATATACATTGACATTTTCAAATAAAAATCATCTATTTAACAATTGTCAGTAAAAATTCGTTTCAGTCATTTGAAAAAAGTTAGGACACAGAACACTCACATACAAATCTAAAGTACCTAAAAATATGGTCTTTGATAGTATATAGAATCATGAAAATATGGTCTTTGAGTGTATAGGTAAAATTCCAAAAATCAGATTTAGAATAAACGTATAACTATTAGCTAAGTGTAAAAATCGGGACAAACACTGATCATGATTGATGAATCATCTTGTATAGTATTATTAATTATTGTTATCGTGCACAATGGATGTAATTTTGTGTTTATATTCTATCGACCAAAACAGTGCCATGTTTACATTAACGTGGTAAATACCAGAATTACTAAAAACCGCAATTTCGTCGATAGGTACGATTGGCTGAATTGGGACCACGCCGGTAAGTTCGTCGATCATGGATTTTCAAGTAAAATATATAAATGCTGTCGGGGGTTACTATATGTAAATAAGTAACGTCCGCGATTCCGATGCTGAAAAGTCGAACGGTATCAAATAAAACCGATGTGCGGTCACTGGTCAAGACCCGATATTTGTTGCGGGTACCTACCGACGAAAAGCGCGCATATATTATGTCTGTCACGCAGCGGTATATTTTCCGCTACGATCCATGGAAATGGTTCACCCAGGCCTCCGGGAGGAAATTAAATGTTTCAACTTTCTCGTCGTCTGGCGGGACTTAAAAAATATATATATATAATTTCATATTTTTTTTAACCAAGAGTGGCGTTTTTCTCATAATCTTCTCATAATCCTAATCTTCTCCCTCTCTCTCTCTCTCTCTCTCAATTATGGTGGTCGTACGCGCATAATAAGTGGACGAAAAATGGGTCGAACTGATGGCTCTGATCTTCTAGAAACACGAAATCCCCCCTGAAGACCGGAGGCGGTGGCCCGTCGTGCATGCGTATATATTACGTATACTTACTATCATAATAATAATTATTATTATTACACGGCTTTGGCGCTCGGCGGCGGAAGCGGCGAAATCGCGTCGAGACCGTTTTGTTCTGCGAAATTAAATTCGGCGTTTCCGTACGGGCCAGGAGTGCGCTTGTGTGTGTCGGTGGGCGCGCGCGCGTTCGCGTATTTGGCCGACAGCGAAAACTTTTAAATTAGTCGATTCGCCGAGACTGCGCTTCCGGTTAAAAGCTCTTGCCAGAGATCTCCCCTCACGCACTCACTACAAACACACAGAGTATATAGCGCGTTTTAATGTACGTGAAAAGAATTCAATGTCTGCCTCTGTGTGTGTGTGTGTGTGTGTGTGTGTGTGTGTGTGTGTGTGTGTGTGTGTGTGTGTGTGTACGTGTGTGTGTGTGTACGTGTGCGTGCGTGTGTGTGTGCGGGCGCGCGTGTTTGTCTGAATGAGTGTATTTTTTTCCAGCTTCTTTATTTTTTTATTTTCGCAAAGAAATTTTTATATTATTATGTGCACTGTCGACAAAACGGCTTTAGCTTGTTCTATATTATATATAAAAATAATATTAATCTATAAATATATATACTTACGCGTTATTAAATATTTCGTTGCGTTTTCATTTATTTATTTTTTTTTTTTTTGTCGCAATATTACGAAAAAAATGTACATGTTGTATGCACAGCGTTTAATGATTTTAGCTTTTTTCATTTAGCGCTCGTCTGTGTTGAATTTGGTTTTTTTTTTATTTTTGAAACGGTTCAAACGTCCTAGCGTTGAACGCGATTTTCGATCGTATGTCGCGTCTTATCACGAGATGGTGCTATGTTGATAGTATTATATTGTTATTGGTAACGTAATGTAGATCGTCCGCGCGACTACGTTTGCTAAGTCTGAATGGGAATTTAATGCGCTTAAGTTTTGACAGTATTTTAATTAAGTTGTTTTAAAACGTAAATTCCATTGCACTTTGTGTGTATTTGTGTGTGTGTATATATATATATATATATTAAGTATATATTTGCTATTATAATTATTATTATTCATTATTTAAGCTTTTTGGAGGTTATTTTATTTTGGTATTTTATACGGAACGCTTGCCGCAGTATGATTCCGTTTTAAAATAGCAAATTGCATATCATTTTAGAAAAAATATAACGGCCAATGAATATCTACATTGAGTATTGACCCAGTGTGATTATTATGATATACATATATTCTATGCGTTAACCTATATATTATATTTATGGATATAGGTATATAATATTTCGGAACTAAACTGACCCAGGAAACATGTAAACATGGAAAATTATTTTGGAACATACACATATATTGATATCGAATATTATTAAGTAGAACAGTTATTATTTATTGAATATAGGTAATGGTTTGATTATATCATTGACATTTACATAAAAACAATTTGGACGATTTTTCAAAGTAATATACATTTGTAACGGGATGCACAGTTTTATATATTGTAATATATACTAATATTATGTATTAATGTATTATGTTTAGGTCGAAATAACTTTTCTACTATTTTCTACGTTTCTAACCTAAATAATATACTTTAATCAAAAATTGTACTTGTGTAGCACCTAGCGTATTATTTAAGAAAACGAAACGATTTGTTAACATACACAACTGTGTAGTCCAATATTATACTAATTCAATTATGATTTTTTCTCGAAAGAAATCGGTTTTATCAAACATTTTTGTTTTTTAATATTGTAATAGGATTTTTAATGTACATTGTAAATTTTATATACATGCATAATTCAATATTATATTAAACACTACTTATATATATACATAATTTTGCTACAATACGTTGAAACTCTGTAAAAATAATAAATTATTATATATAAATATATTGGCGGGTAAATGATATTATTATTATTATTATTATTATTAATATTTTAAATTTAGTGGAACATCTCACGTATTTTTTTTCCTATGTACGAAAACGTTTTTATTTTTTATCACGAAGTATAGTAGACATAATAGGTTTATGTGGATAGCTATGGATGCGTAAACGTAGTAATACTTATTCGATGGAATTTGAGAAAAGTCTAACGATTTATCTCGTACACCGGGACACATTACATTATATAATAATATATTCGAATTTCGATCCTCTCACGTCATAAAATAAAATATTCAAGCTAAAACTCAATTTTTTACTTTGCATATGAATTCACATTTGTTTTCTAATACCTTTTGAAAGACGTGTGCGCAACTAGGGGTGCCAAATAAAATAGTTTATTAAGAATATTGTATTTTTATGTAATCTATTAATCTAGACTATAATATGGTCAACTAACAACAATGTATGATAGTTCGAATTATGATTACACAGCTGTCTGAAGAACATTTGAAACATCAAACGAAAAATGGACCTCCCTAGAAAAAAGTTGTTTGTGCACAGAGACACGTGAGTTTCATATGGTATTGTGTTCGTAAAACGTCATTACAATACGTATTATATATTGTGTATGGTGGTTTTTTTATAAATTATGAAAGTGAATTAATTTAAAAAACTAAATTCTTTCACGTTAACTCCTTGCTCAGTTTTAGGTACTATAATTTTCAAAAAATGTCGGTGATTTTTTTTTGTAATTTTGTTTTTAACAGTATACAATTGTTTAGAAATACAGCTCGGGGGGTGTGGTCGCCTAGGGCCCCCCTGAAGCCGCCCCTGCGTATGATCTATACGAAATCTTTACGTTCGACGGAACACACTTTAGGAACCGCTGCCGTTTACGATCTCGTGTATTTTTCAATATTCTAAGCCGAAATAGACGACAATAATTAAAATACCTACCTCACGTAATAATCCACAGCAGGCGTAAAAGACTTCGGTCGTAGGTATTACAATATAATATTATATGCGGACATGTCTCTGCTCGTACAAAAGCTCCGTTATCTATATTGGAGTTTTGCAGCTATGGGTTTTATAATAGTTTTGTAGGTTTAAGTTTAACTACAACAGGTATATTATATAGTGTCCGCTTTGATGCGCGTATATTTAAATTCCTATTTCGCATTTTCATAATATTTCGATTTAATTTTTAGTTCAAAGGGCGATTTTTTTTTTGCACGTGTACACCTGATGCGTTTACCTGTTATTCGTGTATGGTGTATAAATGTATAATTAAGTTTAACGCACGTAGATGTGGTCATAATAGTGTTTTCTGAAAAAAAAAAATTAATAATTTTAACTTTATAGTTTATTTAAACGCGCAATATTATTATAACACGGGCAATCGGTGTTTTAAATTTAAATATTCCCATGTAAAAACCAATTTTGTTGTACTCTCAATAAACTTATGTGGGCTTAATAATTTGTTTGGTTCGGTGAACGCGAAAAAAAAACGATGTAATATTATAATTATGTAAATAATATTAAAGTATAACATCAAGTGTTCCGATCTGAGCTTAAAGTTTTTGTTTGATTAAAAATGAAATTTTGTACAATGTAAATTTTTCATCAGATTTTTTTTTGTTCTTTAATTATCACTGTACCGTAATAAAAATACGAGACAAACACTCTACATAATAAATATTATTACTACATTTCCATAGTCCATTATAATATTATTATAGTTATTATAATAATTATAAAATTTTAACCACAAGTTAGTTTGATTTACGCAATAATTTATACAGATTATAAATTTGGTGAAGTCGCTAATTACTTTATATCGCGTAAATAGGTTTTCAATTTCAGACGTTATTACGGGAATTTATAGACGTCGAGCATAGTATGCAAATGTACTTTACATAATATTATTAATTACTGAAACGTGTATAATGTAATAATGTATTATGTATATTATTATATAATAAATAGGTAGGTATATTATGTGTGTAGGTTTATCAAAAGAAATCGTTTCGTCCCTCAATTATAGGCTATAGCAACCATATTTTTTTAAGGCGATAAACGCGCAAACAATAAGAAAAAAAAGCATAAAATATAATATTTTTTTCGGCATCGACTTCTACACGTCTCGGAGAGACGTGTATGCAGTCGGTTATAGACTGAGGTATCATACAAGGTTTGAATCGGACTCGTCTGCGATATAAAAATATAAACTATTGTCTATAATGTAACAATGTGTATAGGTATATATAATTATAATATGCGATATGTATATAATAACGAGTTTCTACGTGGATATTATCATGTACGGTACCTACCTATGATAGTGACTGTATATATTATAAACTGTACATTATATACTTACCTAATTCAATATTTGTATAACCGTTTTTAATACGTATAATATCATAATGTGTAATGTGTTTAGGTATATTATACAAGTTTATGAGTTGTAGTGTTATTAATATACATTAAACGTACACTATACAATATATATATATATATTATGGCAGTGTATCTAAAGGGCAGCGGACAGGGAAAAAAGATACAGGACAATGGCGCGTTGTCCGCAATTACATCGGTTCGTCCACACGTCCCGCCGCCAAAAGACCTTTTTCCGGAGAAGTAAAAGAGAAGCAATCCCCTGACCAGTGGGAAAAAAGAGAGTAGAAAATCGTTTCGGTAAAAAAAAAAAATAAATGTAGGTAGGTATACTCTGCACGGTCCGACTAGTCACGGTATTTATGGTTCTAGATTAAGTCCAAGTACGTGTAGGTGTGTGTGTGTGTGAGTGTGAGTCTGTCTTGTTTTTGTCCAATACATTTTTACACGTGCGTGTAAAACCACCCGAAATCATATAATGGCTGTGTGGCGAAGGTCGACTCGACGACAAATTCGCTTGCTCCCGCGCGTGTGTTCTCAAGTTTCACCATGGTATACCGATTACTGGTACATATTATACCGGTATACTTTTTCATAGGTACCTATGGGTAACCTATTTCGAGTGTCTCGTACCACATCACCACCACAAGCTGCGAAACTTTGATATTTTTCACGAAATTCTGAAAACTAAAAACCGTGATTGGCAGTTTAGATTGAAATCGAATAAATAAAGGTCATCCGGCCGCGGGTGAAAATCGATTTGCCGAGTTATTTTCGTCTATGCTGCGGCGGTGACACGACTGCTATATATCCTATATTATATTACTCGGTAAACAAAATTAATAATAAATTGTTTTTTATTTTATCCGCAAAAATAATATAAAGTCGTCGTTATGCGCAGCTCTGACGTCAAAACGCCATCGGCGTCCGGCGACAATCAATTAACGCCACCGACTCGTCTGCACACAACAGGTCGCGCGGAGTTTCGTAAACGTTCGCAGAAAAAAAAAAGGTCGGCCAAAAGCTTGTTGTTGAATACAATATATTATAATGCTCGAACAATGCCCGTCAACCGGCGAAAGGTCTGTTTAAAAAAAAAAACAGCCTGATTTCGCCTCCTATCGAAGCGATTTTCTTTTCTGCACCGTATAAAACCCCGAGAAACTCGTTAGACCCGACGACGGTGTCCGCGCGCGGCTCAGATACCTTTTATACATAAATAAATGGGTGTAAAACGTATATAGTGTACGACGTGTGTGTATATATATATATATTTATTTTTTTTCTTTATCGCAAAGACCCACGTCAATCGAACGCATCCGCGAAGATAATATAACAACGGGCGGGGTAGTCGTCTGAGAATGAGTGGAAGTCGTAAGGGGGTGTAGGTATGATGATGGGTGATCGTCGTAGAAGGATAGGTCGTCGAAGAAAGATGGGTATATAGTCGTCGGTGAACGAGTAGACTGAGTAGAGGTGTAGAGTGAATGCCCACACTCGTGCCCGTCAATATTCGCCTGTCCGGAAACCCGTACATCAGCACCACCGCGACCCGCGTTCGTGACCAGTGTCTGTATACATTGTAGATACATTTCGTACCTATATTTGACCTATCTCATCCAGATAATTTTTGGAAAATCATCTATTATCTTATAAAAAATATGTAAAATAAATACTGTCGTCGTTTAAAATTATCCAAGTCTATGTTTTTTTTTTTTTTTTTTAATAATTTCTCAATAACCTACCTATGTATAGTTAACATGATATATTTTGTATGTTTTTATAAGGTAAAATCATATTATCATATATTTACTGTTGTGTGGTTTTTGATGACGTAACTACCTTATATGGTATAATATATGATATTTTCGTAATATTGTAAAAATTATGTAACACAATATACAATATAAATGTAAACTAAAAATAACTAATTTATTTCAATGTATTAATAAAATTTTGTATAATCAGCTACAGTTGTTTTATATTATATTATTACCAGTGAGTTATAATTTTAATTACCCATATTATCCAAAAATTATTCCAACTATAGATACGTAATTTTACTTCAAAATATCTATTATATCAGATTGTCTTATCTAAATAACTATTTAATTATCCAGGCACTTCAGCAAAAGGGTGTTATCATCCCCGGCAATTTTGGGGTTTTTTATGGTTGTAAATTATTACAAATAATAGTTAAGTCATGAGTCAGAATAGATTTAATTCCGTAATTTTTATTTTTATTATACCTATGATACTCTTTAAGCAATATTATAACCCTATTATATGAAAAATGTATTGTAAGTTTTGTTGAAACTATTGGCGTATATCATATTTGTAGAAAAAAAAATATTTATTACTTTCAATACATGGTTTTCAAAAAATAAAAACCCCCAAGAAACTTTTTTTGCCTACGTGGCTCTACGTCCCTGCCTATGCCTATTACACGACCTGGCAATGACCAAGCCACGTCCTAGCTATATAATAGTTCACCACAAGACATCGTATATTGATATTAATGTATTATCACGACCAGTGGCGTAATTAGGAATTTGTCCTGGGGGGGATATACATTTTTTTTATACACAAAATATTACATTTTCAAGTACATTGGTGAGTATATAATATAATGAAGGACTGTAGCCCATAAGCGCAAAATATGACCCAAACGCAATCCAAAAGCGCAAAAATAAATATCCCATAAACGCAAAGAAAATTACCTTTTTAATAACCCATAAGCGCAAATTAATTTTATAAAAAAAATTGTATTTTATTAAAATCATATAGTTATTAATACTATGCTATTCATGATTATAAAATGAATTTTAAAAATTTTAATTACATATTAGTAGTAAATATTAATTAGTATAAAAACACCCACAATCAAGATAATCAATTTAATTATAAAACATAATTAAGAATTTACATAAGAAAAAAAAAATTTTATTTAATTAGTATAATATTATAAATAGTGCCTTAATATTCAATTTTAAATTTGATGTCCACAGTTTTTAAGTAATCCAATCTTGAAATTTTTTTTCTATGTATAAGTTCCGTGCTTTTATATTGGAGTTGACTTTAGAGCTGCGTTTTGTAGTTTTTCGTCCATTTGATTGCATTTTTAAGTAAACTTCACTGTTGTTGTATTTTTGAATATATTACAAAAATACTATGTTGTATACCTATTTAATTTAATTTATTAATTAATAATTTTAAAATAAAACCTATAGTGTGACAAGTACAATATTATATCGGGTAGTACAATTTATTTTTGAGCTTTTATACCATTACTAATATACGTATATAAGCGCAAATTCGTTTTGCGCTTTTGGTCTATCGAACAAAATATAGACATTTTGGGCTTAACCGTTATGAAGACTCTGGGAGGGATCCATTCCCCTCGTCACCCACCCCACCCCCTTAAATACGCCCCTGATAACGACGTGTAAATCTTTCTTATTATACACGATATTTTATTATAATTAATATGTCTTATATAATATTGCACTCGGGATGAGCATTGTCATTGTGTATGTAATATAATATATTATACACCACGTGCATGATGTCGTACATTAGAGTTAATATATACAGGTATGTAAATACGGGTATGCAGATATAGATATTCACGATGAAAACCTCCTTTGACTATAGTTTCACTGGTAGCCGAAAATGGTTGCGGAATTCGATGACGAAGGCGTAGACGCGGAGGAAAAACGATTAATTAAAGTCAACTCCATAATATCGCCATATCGTTAATACGTATCTCTACGCGATATTATTGTTATCGTTGTACAGCTGATACAGAAATTATTATTATTCAATTGTTGTGATCAATCAATGCAATATTAACAAGTTGACTGCCCCACCGATTTCACTGATCTTGCCACGAACGCCTTGAGTATCATACATGCACTCGGTGGTTATAGGTAAATGTGGTCTATGAACCCTCGACCCTGGCTGAGTAGGTATCATAATATATGATAGGTACTCAAGAGTAAAAACGAAATTGGCAATTATAAGTAAAATATTAATTGGGCAATAATTGAAAGTTTTAGGTGTACCTATCGGCTATCACCATTGATTACAAATACTGTTTATAATCAATGCTATCACATATAAATGATCAGATTAAGGGCACAACTGCACAAGGCAGAGGCAACTTGATAATATTATATCCAAATTATGGGATCTGCAGCGTGAGCGGTGTGTTTGTATATGTTACTGCCAACGTAGTTAGTTCAGACATAGGCGGAGTATCCCATAACTTTTGTAGCCCCCTCATGGTGTTTAGGTACTTTAATTTTTTTCTTTTTATCCGAAATTATAGTTTTAAATGTTTTTATAATTTTCTGGTCCTATATAGCCCCCACAGATAATTATACCAAACTACGCCCATGGTACATATATAATGTAAAAATAATAATTTGATTGAATTTTCGAAACTGCTGTAGGTAAGTACTAAGTAGGTAGGTACTATACTACTATCCAACTAGAAATATTTGAAATTATATCAAACTAATATCAAAAAAAATAATCTTTCGCGGGTTATTAAAATTTCTATAAGAATTAATATTTTGAATTAAGTTATAACTCGGTAATTTTAACTTTTTTTTTTTACAAAATACTATTGACATAATATCGTTATTTAAAAAAAAAAAAAAAAACGGGCAAGTGTGTACCGATTTGCTGTACTGTATAGGTAGTGTAATGAGTCGCTGCGTAACGGATGGGTTAAATTTTAATTCAATGATATAAAATCATTGTATACGAAAAACGATTCTGAGCGAAGACGATCTATCAGCCTAAAATATAAAAATCATATATATTATAAAACATCACTGTAAAATCAATAGATTCATCGCTCAGAATCTTGTATAGGTAGCTCTGAAAAATTCGTCAAAACTACAGTTCTAGTTTGCAAATTCTAAAAAACGATTTGCAATGGATTTGCTAAATATTGGCGTTGGTTTGGAACGGATTGGACAAAGTGTGGAGGGAACCTAATTGTAAAAATAAGTAGGTATTTTTATTTAACTATAAAAATGAAGTAAGTATCAATCATACAAATAGCACTATATAGACTCCACGGTCGATCGCAGTCAACTGAAATGCGTGCGCACAGTAACCGAGGTACACTACAACTGTTATACATTTGAACCTAGATACACCTACATAGCGTATATGATAAATAGGATTTGCCGCAAAAAAAAAACTGCACACGGTCGAAGCCGGTATATATTTAGCTAATCCTATTTGTGTTATTATAATGGTTAAACATTAATAATTGTACATGCTGTTATTCAACTTACTTATGATCGCAAAATGTGTTAGTAAAATGTACATAATATGATTTATAATTATTATCATCATCCATTTGTACCTACGTAACGTTTTTAAACTAGTATTCACGACGAAAATGTATCACGACCGTCGACCAATTTTACCACGACTTACGACCAATCGACGTAAACTCCTTTGAAACATCGGCTAGTCATCTTAACATTTCTGATTGTCGTGCCGACAATGTTATCTATTACTGGGTATCAAGTTAAAAGTTTTGATTGGGTGTAAAATTTTAGAAAGACGACAAGACGTGTCCATTTATTACAGACTGCAGGAGACAACAATTCTCAAGTATTCCAACGATCACACTGAAAAATGAAATACGAATCTAATAAATGCACTTGCTGTTTAGCTAAACGACTTTGCATTTCAAAATACCATTATGACAGTCTACCGTGTGATAATAAATTATGTACAAATAAATTATAATGTAGTAATAATTATTATTATTGCCTATATAAATTCTTCTGATTACTGTAAGTCATACATTTTTAATACTCAGATAATTACCTTTAAATTATAATTTATCGTATATTATTTTTTGTTTCGAGCATACTTAATTAGCTATTGTAGATCTGTTAAATTTGTCTTTGATTACGTGGTCAATAATGATAATTTCTGGCGATCACAAAAATTATTATTTTTATCTAAGAGTTAGTGACATTGTCTGCCTTAGTTATATAGGCCATTCAATAAAAACGACTGATGTTAGTGTGATCAATATAATATCAATAGGTACCCATGAAAAAACAGTCTGAGCTAATACAGACGAGACAGACTAACCATTTTTAATAATAATTATTGAAAATGGTAAATTATTTACCTGAACACTTATCACCATTGACGGTAACATAATATACTAACGTGTTATGTATAAATAATATTGTTTTCCAGGTCGCTCGATAGTTTAGTCGCATAGTTTTTTTTTTTCAAATCGTACATAGGTAGTCATCCGGAAAAGATTTTCATGTAGGTATGCACACGGTTAATACGATGGCGTGCATTTTCTCTACTAGAAAGGAGGTGAAAGAATTCGAAGGAGTTGACCGCCACCCAACCTCTTATGGCGTCGTGCTTCGACCTTTTTTTAGATTCCTTCCTATATACCTTTAGTTGTTTGTTTTACGACGATGTGAGCGTTTTTATTTTTTTCGATCCATATGCTTTTCGGTGCCGTTGAATTGCTCCAAATTACTCGGGAGGTCATTGTTATTTGTTTTTCCCGGCAATTAAAATAAAAACACATTTGGAGAACGTAATCACGTCCATTTCAAATGATGACCGTTTTTACGTTACTGAGCTCTTGTCGTTCAAAAATCTTTTTTTTCTACTCGTACGATTATGATTGTATATTATAGCCTATAGGTAATACTATATACTGTATTCTTTTTATTACGATGGTCGATTTCCACAATAACACGTTAAAAAAAATTATGTTTATACCTACATTTTATGAGTGACATCAAAATATACAATGCCTATACGTTCAATTTTATTCAACGACCTATTTTTTATTGTTGATTAACTTCGCAAAATGATCGTTAACATGGTAGGTAAATGACGTGTCTGCCTATACACTAGAACATAATATAAATGTATAATATATATATGTAAACACATTTGAAATTAAAACTTGTGACCATTATAGATATAATTCACCAAAAGAGCAATTAGAGACCGAATGTCACGAGGCCGCCAACCACGAGCCGAGACCCGAAGAATAAGCTAGATTTTTAGAACTAGTTAGGAACGTAATATGGAAAAAAATAGCAATAGTAATCACATGACTAATAAGTATAAGACACACAACACAATATTGGGTAGAGTAAACAATGACGTACTTACCTATATTGAAATAAAACAGCGTAGGTTAGCCTGCGTCAATTTTTTTATTTCAAAAATATATGTATAATACATAAATATTCCACATAAATAGTTAATTTTAATTATATTCACACATAAAACGTCTGTAAGTTATACAAGTGGGAGTTTGATAAAATAACAAAATACAATTCGTAATAAAATCATAACAAGACAATATTATCTTAATATTGTCTCATGTATATTGCTAACGTATAATCTTTCGCATCCCTTTCCAATTAATGGATGGATAAAATATTAAAAATAATATTATAATAATATATAAGTTCTTAAAAAAGAGGGGGTTACCGGAATCTAAAAAACTGAAAATTTTTATATCCAAAAAATGGAAATATATACACCGTAATATAATATGCATATATGTATGATTCTAATCGGATGGAGTGCAATTGTTTGATCATAAGTGATTCGTACCTTACCTACCCTATTCCAACCCGAGTGCAATTCGAAAATTCTGGTTTAGGTATATAATATAATATTATAGAATAGTGCATTTCGACAAACTCCCTCTATAAAACTCGAATTAAAACCTAACCTACCCGTATAATTATTATATAGGTATAAGGTATACCATGCATGTGTAATGCGTACATAATAATATTACGAAGGTAACAGTTTTAATTTGGATAATATTATTGTTATGACCGCAATACCGTATACCTACATACATATACCTACTTGCGCCCGTCGCATAGTCCACCGCGGCCAAAGCCTACAATATCCTTTTTGCAATTACGCCATATATATATACTCGTGGCAAAGGATTAAGAACAGCCGCTCCGGAGCCGAATTTATATACGCCCACCGAGCCTCCTCTGCCCCCGGCGGCGCGGCGACTAAATGACGGCACAACGCTGCACACGAGGACCGGACGACCGCGGTAATCCGCCGCAAACTTTTTTCCCGGTCGACCTTTTGCGCGCACGGTTCGACCGTTACAATAATTAAACGTCTCTTTTTTTTTCCTTTCGTCCCTCCCCCGGCTCCCATCATATTATCCTCCTCGTCGCCATCGCCGTGTGGCCTCAGACTATATACCTACCCACGCGACCATTAAATCCGGTGACCTTCCGGCCGGGCACGTTTATCCCGCCTCGGCCAGCTCCTCCGAGTGATTTCTCGCACAGTCATTTATCATCGTCAACGCCGTCGTCATTAGCATCACATCGTCGTTACATCGTCGTATGGGCGGCGCGATAAACCGCTCTCTCTCTCTCTCGAACTTGTATACTTATCTCAAACTTATATTATACGGTCCTTTTGCTGGTTTTTTCATTTCGTGTCAGGCGATAATATGCCGGCACGTTTACCTCTCCTCCCACCCTCTGATACGGGGATTGTTGATCTGCACTCGCCACTCGTGCCACTCAGCGGTGGATCCAGAGGGGAGTGCAAAGGGGGCATTTGCCAAATTAAGCCCTGGATCCGCCACTGATGCCACTGCCCACATACCTATAAACCAAAACGTTCGTTTCGCATTAATATACCGTTCAAAAAAGGTAACGTTCAAATATTTCACTCGCGCAGTGGCGTATTTTGGTCACGTTTGTGAGGGGGGGGGAAGGATTGAAACATTTACCCCCCTCCGCCCACCAAAAAAAAAAAAAAAATTGGTTTATATCATAAAAAACCTCTCAGTCCAACCATTGTGATCTGTATTCTGTACCTATATAATGTAAGTAGGGTGCATATATAAATTACATAATATTTAATAAAGTTTTTAATGTACTTTTTCGAGTATAGATTCGTGGAATAAACTGAGTAGACGTAATATACGCAAAACCCTGAACTTCAAAATGTTATAACCTTGGTCATTAGAACTAAGACTAGATTTTATATAAAAATTTCCAAAAACTGTTTGAGACCTAAATTGAATTTTCGAGTAGATTCGTGGAGTAATCTGCGTAGACGTAATATACGCAAAATTCCAAACTTCAAAATGGTATATACCCTTGGAAGTTGGAACTATAAGTCCGACCGACAAATTATGATTGTACCATTGTGCTTAACTAGTTGATATACCTAACCTAACCTATTATACTTAGCCTATAAAACTTATTATAATTAATATTCAATTTAGAAGTTAGTTAAAAATCGCATGTGTGTCGTCGTCGTGTTGGTGTCGAATGCATTTAGTATAATTGCGATATGCAATGACGTTATCATCACACTCGGCAACTAATTCAAAAACAACAGTTTTATATTTTTTTTATATTATTATATTTTACATTTTTACCATCATATTATTATGTACCCACTATTTAAATTGTAACTCATTTTCATGTTATCTTATAATTAAATAATTGTACCCGTGCACCCATAATTGATATAATTTGAAGTAATACCACATTTATTTGGAACGACCCGCATCGCCAGCTCGTACGCACGGCCGTATCTCGCGCGTCTAATCTATTTTAAGTATTCTATGACTGTACAACGAAAAACCGATTTTAACAATTAATATTGAAACATACATCATAATATCTATTAATTTATTGCATAAATTACTTTCAAATTTGTAAATATTTTATAAAACAAAATTATTTGTCCCGTGTTCAAATTTCCGAGTGAAGAGACGTCGTCTCATCGTCTCCTATGACGCTTCGCCACTGATACGTATAATACCTATGTTATAATATTATAATACCCCACCAGTAAGTATATTATATTATATTATTAGTACCTATGAAAAATCAAAATTATTCAATCGATCGGTCTCGTGGGGGGGGGGGGTCATAATCAATGGTAGGACTACCAAATGTTCACATCACGTAAATAGAAGAACTTTATCTGCGCAACAGCGTGCTTTTTTTTATTTTTTTTCACAGCACTGTCCGATCATTTTTTATAAGCAAATGGAAAAAAACAAAACGTTTAGAACAAATAACTTTTATCGTATATACTTATGTTATCCAAAATATAGGCACGCCGTTGCATAGATATACCTTTACTGCCCCATATGTTTTCGGCAATTTCGGAACCGCTAAATACTGCACAAACGCACAGACGAAAGTCGTCCCGCGCCAAACGGTTTTCCCCGTGTTTTACATTAATAATATTGTAAGACGGAGACAACACGTGACGTCCTCTTAAAGCAGTGTACAGTTGCTATAGGTTAGGTCTGGTATTGTCCGAGTTGCGGTCGCAATAGACGAATTGCGGTCTTAATAATATTGAAGGTAAAATTAACGTCTTAATTACGGTCAGTGTCCGGTTATCGATTATCCAATGAGCTCTTATCCAATTTTCAATAATATGCGATGTTGCCAAAATTTTGTAATTTATTATTTTCACGTATTATTACACCAATATTATGATACGAGGCACGAGCTTTATCGACAATGTTATCGTACGTCAACGTAAGTCAACGTTATATCGTTTAGTCTATTGCAAGACGTTTTTGTATCAACACGTCAAAATGTCACAACTATCTGTAATGTATAGTGAAAAAGGGAAAATTTTATAATATGTAACTATGACAATATTTAAAACATAATAATTATTAATCATATTTTTTTACCGCAACTAGGATTTTTACCTATTTTGATATTTAACCTGTTTTGATCCCGACCGCAACTCGGATTTTTTTTTTACCTGTTATAATCTCGACCGCAACTCGGTATCAACCATGAATGGTTATAATGGTAAATTCGGATCATCCGATCGCATTCCACAGCTGTAAAGGTCAGTACCTACATCGACGTAGTGTGACTGTATCAAAAATCGTTTTTCGACTAACAGATGAAAATATATTATTCTATTTTCGAACTCGGTTTTCGATTATTTACATACTAACCGACACGGCGGTGCTTTGTTATAATTGGCCCCGCGTGGTGCGTACGCAAGTGCATAGTTTGACTCTGAAACATCAGGATTATATGCAAGGTGGTCGTTAACTTGTTAAAAAGTTAAAGTCGAGTTAAAAAGTTGATTTTTTTTCACTTTCTTGACTGGTTAACTTAACTTTTGTTTTTAACTTATTCAGCTTAAATGTTTATTGCTGTAACTTGACTTTTTATAGTCAATAATTATCATTGTCGTGCAGTTAAGTTAATTTCATTTTCGATTCGTGCGTAATCAACTGCACGCAATTCTCTTTTCGATTTTGGGTCATTAATTTTCGAATTGTGCATATTATAATAATCTAATTTTTTTACATAGCGTGTTAAACGTTTGTGTAGGTATACCAAATACTATGGCAGTTTATGACTTAAAAATATTGTACCTTATTGAAAAAAATTATTTAATAATTATTTTTTTTAGCTGAGATAAGTTAATTTTATTTTAAACTTGTCTGGTTAAACTATATTTTTTTGTCAACTTTTAACTTAACTGAAGGCAATTTAATTGAATTAACTTAACCTGCCGCAGTTAATTATTTTCATTAACTTGCCCACCTTTGAAGTTATGCAAATACACAATCAATAATTATAATACAATATCCTCACCTAACCTAGCCATAGTCCGATTTATAAAAAAAACCAAATATATAAGCATAATAAAAGATAAAGAAGAAAAATAAAAAAGTAAAAGTTAGGAAAAAAAAACAATGTAAAAACAATGCAACTTTAACAATAACAATAACAACCATTTCTTCAAACTTGACGTGTGCGATAAACGTGTTGTATTTCAGTAAGCACACAGAGTGGAACGACCGCATCGTGAAAAAAAAAATTACACGATGACGTAAAATTGGAGTAAGTAGCCGCTACACGAAAAAGAGACCATTTTGTGAGATATTTTCGAATTTCGCGAAGTGTAAATAACAACTCGTTTCCATTTCACGAAATGATCATTTTTCGACAAGTGGCTACGAGACGGACCATATGATAGGCGTAGTTATAGTGAAATTACGATCGCATGTTGTGTGCATATTACGGTGTTTTAGGATGAGCAATTTGGGTGCTGAGTGCGACACGATTATACTTTTCTCAGAATAGGTAAGTACGAAATAATATTATGATGTAATCGGTTTTGAAAAATATTTTTTTTCGCATACCTGCTGTACTATGCATAGTGTTCGGCCGTTTTGGTAGCGACTATAAAAAAAAAGCTTCAATCTTCAGATTTCAAGAACGGCCAGCTGTGGGTGACCACCAGTGAGTCTCCCCTCAGAATCATATTTCCTAGGCAATGACTTATCGATGTATCATTGAATTCAAACGTAACAAATCCATTGCGGTGCAATACTCGATTGCGATGTACCAACATTCAAAACTTTCTATGCAGCGGACCGCCGATCTCTCTGGTTCGTTTGTTTTGTTTTTGGCTTATGGATAGCGCGACATTTTTATTGTCGATGCAATATTGTTTGCAAGTGCAAACCCTATTACTGAAATAATCGTTAATTTGTTTTTTTTTTTTTTATTTTTAAACATTATTTATTAATTAAAAATTTGTAGAACCATGGTCAAAATACAATGTTAGTCGCGTAGGTACCTATGTATGAATGATATATGTACCTATGTATGTATGATAGCTACAATCTATTATTTTATTTTACGCAAGTATAGAATTCAAACACTCGATACCACTATGTAAATTATTGTTTTTTTAGTATAACAAAATGTGAAATTGTACCTACGAATTTATAATTTATACGTTAAAAAAATGTATCACTTATACTAAAATGTATACAAATTACAATAATATTGCCGTGTATAAATCTATTATAACTAGGTTTAATATTTGTGACAGGCACTTAGTAATAAAAACAGTTTTCTCAGTGAAAATAGTGTAAAAATAATTTTTATTATAATACTAATAATTATATGTGAGAACAACAAGATATTATTTACATAGTAAATTTATTTCAAGTATCATATTTTAATTTATATTTAATTGATTTCAATGATTAAAAGAAATCATTACATGATCAACCATGTATGTTGGAAAAAGGTCACAACGGCGTCTTAAACAATTAAATTACAATAATTTTAAATTTATTTAAAACAATCACTCATTTAAAAAAAATTAAATAATGCAAATATAAGGTAGGTAGTATGTGTTACAAAGTACAATTATTTACATTTCTTTCATTAATATATTTCTTAAATTATTTTTGTATTACAGTAAAAATAAGGATGTTTCTTTTAATTTTCATTAATTGGTTTTTTCCCTCAAACATACCATTTACAGTTTAACAATCAAAACCATTTTTATTAAAATTACTTTCTCGGTTTTTAGATCCAGTTCTTGGTCCATATGAAAATCAATCTTTCCAGGTCATTAATATTAGACTTCTATGCAGTCTGTATACTAAATAATCCTTCATTGCCTACAAGGCATTAATAATAAAAGTAATCGGTCAAAAAACAATTTTTAACCCTCTTTAGTAATTTGTTTTTCATTTTTGGTAGTTTTTGTCATTTTTTTTATTGTCATAATAAACACAGTTTTCTCCATCATTTTTGTTTCCATAGACCAAGAATCTTAAAAACCATTTTTAAAAAAAAAACTTAATAAAATATTATGAAAAATGGTTTTGGTTGTTTCACAATAGCAGGTTTACATTTTTTTTTTTTAATTATTATAATAGACATTAGAAGAATAAACCAAAACAATTTTATACTAAATGTCGACATCATGAAAGTAGAACTAATTATGTTTTGTTTAAGACTCATGTATAACAAATTATCCTAATTAATGTATGAAAGCCGCAGGTGGAATATTAGCTTTTAGGTCTGAAAAACATAAAGCCGCTTTAGCATAATCCCAACCATTTTCTACTAAACACCTGTATAAAAAAAATAAATAAATAAAATATTAAAAACACAAAAAACTTAAATAAACTAATAAACTTAACTAGAGGACTAAAAATATTGGAAAATGATTTTTAAGGTAAGTTTGATATTAAATATATTTTATACTGTTATCAAATTGTAAATATAAGATGAAGACATTTCACAAATCATAACAAACAAAAAGCATTACTTTCACTTTCAATATAGTAATATAAGCATACATAAGCAAGACCTAAATATAGATAATGACTTACTTTTCAGCCCATTCATTATTCATTCCAGACTCATTTGAAAAACTCTTAATCATAGTCAACTTATCGGGATTAGCATTAGTATCCCTCATCAAATTTACAGGCACTTCAGTCGACAATTGATTTACAGGCAAGGAAGCAGTAGTTGATGGTGATATTGTGTTGAACATAGGGAATGAGGCATTTGACTGCTGTTGAGAGTCTGGTTGGAAATTTTCTGTTGCTGCAGGCGCCATTTGTTGGATCTGTGGAGTAGATGTCTGCATGCCTCCTTGATAAGGTGATGGTTGTTGTGGATTAATAGGAGGCGTCATTGGTGAAGGCTGATAAGATGAAAATGTGGATTGCTGATACGATGGTGGTGGGTAGCTGGGTGTGGGAGGCTGTTGATAGGATGATGATGATTCCATGCCAGCCATTTCATCTGTATCCTCCATAAACATTGTTCCATTTTGGTTAGTGTTGCCATTTGAGTTATTTTTTTTGGATGACACTGGTTTTGGTTTGAAAATATGGAACCGTTTTGAAGACTCCTGAAATGCAAAATGTTTGTATAATTCCATATACTTAAAAAATGAAGCAAAACACAAATTCACTTACTAATAATAACTCATCAGTGACTGTTGTTACAAATAACATATCGCTAATTATACTCCAACCACTCCCAATCGGCACTATACAGAATGTTCTGCAGAATGATCGATATACGTGTCTATAGTTGGTTTCTTTAAAATCTTCAGCAAACACACCGTTCACTACAATCTGAACCATAGCAGCCTAAAATAAAAAAAATTTATAACTGAAAAAAAAATGATTTAAAAAAAAATATATACTAACAGTTGCCAATGGTACATCAACTATGAATGAACCAATATCATGCTTGGTTTTAGGTAACTTGTCTAAAAAGTTTATTATGTCTTGTTTGCCTTTATGCAAATACCGACGTCTTCCATGTCTGTTTCGGTCAGATTTCAAAAAATTTCTGCTTTCAGGTAGATACTGTGATAAGCTACCTTTAACACTAAAATTAAATACAATTAGTTAACAGAATTGTGATTAATGGGTTTCATATATACACCTACTTTTTAAATAGAAAACAACTGGATAACGTGAATATGGCATTTTCATGGTAAGCTTCCGATACCATTTGTCTAGACACTTGGTTATCGTATAATACATAATATTGAGTGAGAAATGATTCTACTAAAGTCGTTACTGGATTTGGCAGTTCAGGATTATGGCCTTCTGGTATTGGATAACTGTTACCCAAGTTAATCGGCATTTTAAACTTGGATCCAATAATCGCACTGTACCGAGACGGCAGTTCTGAGTTATCCTGAAAACAATTAAATAACATTGCCCTACATCCTAAACATCAGTTCAATTTAATAAATATTAACAGCATTTATAACTTGAAAAGATAGTTGATCAAATATTTTTTTTTTTTTTTTACTTGTTTTCAAGTTCTACATTTTCGTATACTAAGTAAGGTAATAAACTAAAATTCTAAATATTTTTTTCACCCCTAATTTGTGACATAAGTTTTTTCGGATTATATGTTTCAAAATATGGTAAATATATTTGTTTGAATACAATTAAGCAATAATATTTATTATTATTATAGCTAAACATTTCATCCAACTAACATTTGGAACTTAGTCTTTAATTTAACGCATAAATACAACATTGAAGTATTTCACTATTTTCCAATAAAACTACTATTACGCATATATAAAATACATGCTATTATTGTATAGTAATCATGTTCAAACGTGTGTATAACGTCCACTTTTAATCAAACGACCATCAATTACGGTTTCAATGTGCAATTCTTTTTCAAATTTGTTTATCATTGCAAGACTTGTGATGTAATATTTATTTGAAATTTAAACCAGGTAAGATGTACTTACTTTAGACACCTTACCTTACAATACACCAAAAATAATCATAATACTGTTAAGCTAGTACTATAAAATTATCGGTCTTGTGGTTCCTCGCTAACACTTAGCGTACAAATGGAATAAGATAAAACAGATGACACTTACCAACTTGTTTAGCATGGGAAAAAATTGTTGTACATCCCTAAAACATGTATAGTATGAATATATGTTAAGTGGTATTAAATCTGAAACATATAAAAATGTGCATACCGTTTGTAACGCTCTTTGTCCTCTGTATTGCACACAGGATTTCTGGATAAGTTCAGCTCATGAATAGTGTAACCTGAGAGACACCTTAGCTCTTTTAAATCAGAAAACTGCAATAAAAATTATTTTTGAATATCAGTTCAATAAAAAAAAAAAGAACATTACTTTGTTGCCAGCTAAATCCAACACTTTCAGTTCAGGGAACAACCTACGTATCCATATAAGGCCTTCACCTAAATATATGTGATTATTTTCAAGACTTAAACCGTACAAGTCATGCTTGGTATGTTGAGCAACCATGTTGAGTGCTGCCAAAAGAACAGCTGGTCGATTTAATGGTACAAATAATTGATTATTGGTAAACACTAAAACAAAAATAAAATTATTTTTTCCATATTTTTTTTGAAACTATTATCTTATGGGTGTTGGTGCGGTTTTTCTGATTTTCCGAAATTCCATAAAATTTGAAATCATAATTTTTATTTAATTTTAATACTTTTCCACTACGCTACAAATAGCTATTTAGGGGTGGGGTTGATACAATGTATTATATTAACAAAAATTACTTGACAAGAAAAACTCTCACGACCCTATAAAAGAATACTCGGATTTTATTAATTTTTTTTTATTTAAAAGAGAACATTTTTCAGATTGGATCAAAGGCAATTTTCATTAAAAAAAATACGTTTAAAAAAAGAACAAAATCTGACTATTCTATGGGGCATGAGTTTTTCCTGTATGACATGTTTCTGTACTAAAAACCGCACCGGCTACGATGCCCTTGATATCAAATAAACTTTTACATACGTGAACAAGCATAGAATTGTGACAAATCTAAACTCTTGGTACTAGGATTGTAACGAGTCGCCATGGCTTCTATCATTTTTTCTCTCACTTCACTGGATACTGGTGTGAATGATATAGGACCACGTGGAGGCAAATATATACACACCTTTATAACTAACTAAGTACAAATATTCATGTTAAAAACATTTTTAAAATTCAATCATGTGCCTACAACAAACAACTGAACAATTTAAACTTACTTTTCGATCATCTCTTTGTGTTATCTTATAACTAGTGTTGTGCAATGTTTTAGCAACTTTAAAATCATCAACAAGAAATCTTAAAGCATTATCAAAATATTGTTTCTGTAAAATAAATATTGATTATTTTCATACATTCTAAAATTATACAAATAACATAGAAATATCATACATTGTATGGATAAAACACAACAGGTGTGATATAAGTTTGTATTATTTTAAGGACTTCGTCACAATCTTCAACATTTGGCACCTTAAAAACCAGAATAAATACAATTTAAACATGTACAATAAATAATTATTAGGTAGATATATTGAAAATTAGAACTTACAAATACTGAATACCATCCAGTACTACTTTCTTTCAAAGCCCATGATAAGTTTCTGAAATTACCATTACCACCACGGCCATGATTTCTTTCAGGAAAAGATCTATTAAATGTTAATATTTATAGGTATATTAATAAATTTTAGAAATAGTAACAACTAACAAAAATAAAATACATACCGTCGACCAGTATTATTTCTAGATGGGCCATTTCGATTAGGAAATTCACTATCCAGTTGATCACGGACCAAATCAGTTTTACTTTCCCAACTTTTACGAAAATGATTACCTCCACGTTGATTTGCTTTGAATGTCACCTTTTTATTAAAAGCATGACGATCTGAGTATCCACCACCTCCTCGACTAGTGCTAGGTCTTGAAGTTCGATCATCATGATCATTACTCCGTTCACTACCTAAAATTTAGAAATCTAATATTAGCAGTGATAGGAAAGAACGCGATCATATGAACCCATTAATTTTGTGTGAACTGCATATGAATGCGTTAAATTTTCAAGAAATGGATATTAGCCTTTTTGGTTTGTTGACGATTGACCCAATAAATGTCTTTGATAAAATGTATAACTTACATATAACTTATATTTTATACTAGGTAGTAGATACACATTTAAATAAAACAATTTACTGTATTTTATACATTTTTATTTACGAAATTTACGGTGTAAGGCATTATTATGTACAATTTAAGATTAAAATATCATATAAACATTAACAGGAATTAGATACTTAATATCCAAACATTATGAAAAGTGATTTATTAGTCCGGATTTATTTGCATTTAAAAAGTGTCAAATATGATGCAAATATGCAAGGAAAACGTGGCTAAATATGCAATTAGGTATATGCATTATGTTATACATTAGAAAATATGATTTTTAAAAAACCCTCACTTTTACACCAAGAAAAGTAAGTACTAGATATTCTATCAAAAATAAAAAAATATTTAAATAATGAAAATTTTAATACTTTAAAATCAAAGTGCAATAATATACCTATTTTTATAATCTTCATTTTCTCTTAATCAAATATATATAGATTAGTTAAAATACAATGTCTATAACTCTCAGTAAACTTTAAAAAGGGCAATCAAAATAAAAAAAACTAAAATCATCTGTAAATATTATAGTTAAAAAAAAGTTGTAAAATTGAGGTTTTGCCTCGTTTGTGGCAAATGTTGTAGTAACAACATAGTAGGTATGCCAGAACAAGAGCGTATGTTATTTATTATTGTTAAAATCTTATCTATATATACGTGCTTTGATCTCATGAAGTATTGCAAACATGAAAATATTTTAACAACATTCTTCTAGGAGACACTGATAACGATTTTTTTCTCCTTTAAAATTACTAAAATGTATTTATCATAAATAATAATAGCTAATTTACTAAAAACCTATTAAATATGCATGTTATGAATTATTTATGAACAAAAATGCAATAATATTTATATATGCAAAGTATGCAATATACAATTTGGTGTGAATTCGGTGTAATATGAACCGTGGACATTTTAAAACCCCTTAGACGTGCATACGCTTAGCACAAACATGCACTAGAAATACTTAGAATACTTATATTTTTTCAGAAACAAAAAAAAACAACACATTTTCTTTTAAGAAAGGTAAAAGTTGGTGGGTATTTGAACGTTTCCCCCAGTTAATTTTAGCTGTATGGGAAATTTCCCCCCTGCACCGAGACATTTGCCAATTTATCAAAATTGATAAATAAGGAACCTACAATGTACATTATAAAAAAATGCAATATATTTTAGTATATATGTAACCCAAAGGAGTGGCGAGACGGCAGCATCGTAATCGAATGAAGTACGTTAGTGGTTAATACCTTGATAAATAACAAGTTGACCAAATGCTTATTAGGTCGTAGACGTTTTCTGAACACCGACCCCCTCCCCCTTCTTCATCAAAAACTGGCACACCACAAAAGCGTCGATTTGTACTATATACTCACGTGGATTGGCGTTATGGAACCTGCCATTGCTGTTACGTCCTCGTGATCTACCAGCCATCGCGTTCAGCAAGTCCTACAAAAATCTGCAATTACGGAGATTACGCACTATAGCACCGTTCGCGACTAAACAGTAAACAACTGAACAACACTCGAATAGTCACGTCAGTGCGTCACAGTGTCGCGGTCGCACAGGCGCAGCGCACAAAAAAAGAGAGAACGTGATTAGAGCATTAATAACACAGAATAACATTAATGAAATAGAGGGAAGTGTGCCGGAATGGGGAAGAGAGATAGACTGTTTTTTATCATTGCCTCTCATTCTGGCAGAGGCCTTATCATAAATGATATACAATAATTATATATATATATATTTGTGTAAGGCATCTATAACCTCAAAATATTTTCATGTTCGTTCCCGTATGATAAGCACCACGGACTAAGATATAATGGACTGGAAACGAGCAGCTCATCAGTCGTGGCCTCGAAAGTATGTACAAGGGGCAAATGCGGGGGGGTCGCGATCATAATTGTGAATTTACAGCGCCGTCTGTATAAAACACGGACCGAGATACAAAATGTGACACTAAATAAAACCACTGGTATTCAATTACGAGTGTTGATGATAACAGAAGAACGTTTTGCGGGCCGTCCCCCGTCACCCGCCCACCATGTCGTTCCAAGTCCATTGTATTCATGGAACTTTTCTACTTTACCGGACACCCTTTTTTTTGCGATTTTTTTTGGGGGACTTTGTCATATTTTTGACGAAAAAAATTATGGTGAAATCAGAATTTGGGGCTCGGACTTAGTTTCGTAGTTATCGATGAATGAAGTTGGCTATTTTAAGTTCACTGTCCCTATCATAAAGATTGATGTTTTTGTTTTTGAAACTTGTGCTTTTATGGAGATTACGGTGCGAGGTTATCCACTTTATCAGGTAATTAAAAACGAAAATATCCCTCGATCTGCTATCCAAATCCACCTAAGTTAAATTAAAAATGTATATTTGTAAATTTTTCGCGGGATACTTGGCCAAACACATGTTTACCAAACACTGTTGGATCTACAATTTAGATCCGACAGCTGAGTTTTTCAAAAACGCCGGTAGACTGTACCATAAAGATAACGAAAATGTTATATTTAATGACGGCCGCGGCGGTGACGACGACGGCAACGACGAAGAATTGTAGAATTATAAGAATTGTACTTAGTTGATAGTGAATAAAAATTAAAATAGTTGAAAAAATTTGTTGTGCATAGGAAGTGCACAATCTGTTTTCATATAATCTGTGGCGTTACTGCGCATGCGCTGGGACTTATTCGCGTGTATGGGCAGTGATGCCTTGCTAGCGGCACTCGTCGCTACGCTCCTCGGCGCCGTCGCTCCGCTCCGCAAATCGAAAATATCCCTCGACTTGCTGTGCAACACCACCTTAAGTAGGTCACAGGGTAAGTTATGTCGTAGTATGGGCAGTGATGCTTTGCTAGCATCAATCTTCATGATAGGGACAGTGAACTTAAAATAGCGAACTTCATTCGCCGATAACTTCGAAACTAAGTCCGAGCCCCAAATTCTGACTTCACCATCGTTTTCAGCGTACTTACCTACATATATTTCAATTACAAAAATCGCAAAAAAAAAGGTGTCCGGTAAAGTAGAAATATACCAACAGTTGTAATTGGTGATTGCCACTTGGGACGCGATAAGGTGAAAATGATATTAACGCTCCAAATGAGAAAAATTAACTCCAGTGTAGCCATAATGTATGAATAATCAATAATTATTGTATTGTCTTTGAATTTAGAAACTTATACATTACGATTTCAAATATAATATTCGTAATGAAATGATATTACTTTAGTTTTACTAAGGCTCTACGCGTAATAGTGCTCTGGTTATACAGACTTCGTAGTTCGTAGATAATTCATAGATAATATTCTTATATTATCTATGAGATAATAATTAGTTAGTCATAAGTGTGCACTGACCACATGAATAAATACTCATTATAATAAGCATAAAATCGAAAAATACTAGAAATAATTTTTACTTAGCGCACCTTTTGGCTTTTGCCGATGCCATAACGAGGGAAATAACTTTTTTTCCTGATAAGCTAGCCGGGCCGGTTAGAGTAACGCCACACCCTGTTTGTCCGGTGTGTTGTTTCCGTCTTACAAACATAAGACATACCAAATTTGAGTTCAGTACCAAGAACCAATTTTGAATTGTTAGCGTGAATTGACCTATTATTAAAAATAGAGGTAAGAACATTATAATATGTGTTCTCTCAGGTCTCAATTTCCTTTGCTTAACGATATTTTGTTTTTTAATAACGAGTTATGACCTATAAGTACCTATATAAAATATTAAAATTTAAAAACGCTCATGAGTCACTTGAATATTAAAATATCGTTAACAAACTAACAAGAGAACACAAATAATGTTCTTACCTTTAAATTTGATGATAAGTCAAATATAATATTGAAGTTAACAACAGAAAATTGGTTCTAGTGTTTGTTATGGACTGGCGTCCCGCTATGGCGCTATATAAATAATAAGAGAGCCTACCTAATTACTATAGACGTAAGTCTATTACTATGACCCATAGGCGTGTCCAAACCTTTGGTGCAACCTGGCTAAAGCCCCTCAGCCACCCTCTTTATGAACAATTTTTGTTATTTTCAAATTGGTCATTATTATAACTAATATGAAAAAAAAAAATGCTGTCTCTATTTCAGATTGCATATAATGGATGTCAGTAGGTAAACAATTAAAATAAAATCATGTATAAATAATAAACATTATATTATATAATATACATTATGTGTAAGTTAGTTACATTAAAATTTAGCTTATCACAGTCAAAAATGTATTCATATTGACTTTTGACATATTATTATTCATCTCCATCTTCATCTTCATCTCCATCTCCATCTTCATCCTCATCTTCATCCTCATCTCCATCTTCATCTCCATCTTCATCTTCATCTCCATCTTCATCTTCATCTCCATCTTCATCTTCAACTTCAAATTCAAATTCATCTACATTATGTTCTTCAACAAATGATTTAATAACATCGGCCAGGTTTATCTGATGAAACGATGTAATCTCCGTTGAATAATTGAAATCATTATCAGTGGTTGAACTTGTTGAAGCAATGTTTGTCGTAGCCCTCTCAGATGTTTCCTCTGGTGCATTGTTTTCTTCAACCTCGTCTTTAACCTCGTCTTCAACCTCGTCTTCATCCTCGTCTTCATCCTCGTCTTCATCCTCGTCTTCATCCTCATCTTCGACAATTTTAAAATAAAAAGTTTCTTCTTCGACCCCAGTTAAATCCGGGTACTCAGTAGTCAATTCTGTGATATCATCCAAATTAAAAGTGTTTACTGCAAATATATAACTCCCTTTAGGACTGCCACTACTCGTACTAGGTAAGTCTAAAAACAAAAACAAAAACGAATAGTAAAAATTAAACTATAAATATAATAATTAAAATAAATATTAATTATTATTTAGGCAATTGTTTTATAACAAGTTATGAATACACCTATAATCACATGGAAAAAATAACAGCAATAAATTAACTAAAAAGTCAAAACGAATACCGAGGGTAAACTTAGTAAATGATTATATTACTCCTAGCAATTGAATTAATAATAATGAGTGTAAATTGTAAGCATCTAGTTATGTTGAGAAATTTAAAGAATTATGAAAATGTATGTATAGACAAAGTCTTATATATTTATTAAAGAAAACATTAATAGTGGATATTATAAATACAATTAGTAGGTGTATGTTAACTATTTTATAAAATTAATATAAATTTACATTTTATTTGGAATTAACTTAACTTTCTATATTATTTTATGTTATTATATAAATTAGTAAATATTATACAGCGAATAAAAAAGTATCGAACATAAATAATAAAATTATTCCAGGTTGAAACTGAAAATAATAATTAAATAACATTAAAAAATAAGGCAGAGGACTCAAGAATTTTGGATTACTAATGAACTAGATTACTATGCTTTAGACTTTTCATAACTTGGGCTACCTACTTTCCCCTACTTTCAAACTATGCAACAATATCATTATTCAAGTAAATCAAGGATGTTGTAGTTCGATCACAAAGGTAATACATTGAAAAATAAAAAAATCTAAACTCAAATGTATAATTCTGATTTATATGGTCAAGGGGGAAATAAAATGGGGCACGGCTTCATGAATGTTTCAAAAAATGTATCATTTTAGATTACTCTGGGATTTTTTTTATCTATTTGTGTGAGTAAATGTGACATAGGTGTGTCCAGAACTTTGACACAGAGGCTGCAACCTGGCTAAAGCCCTTTAGCCTCCCCCCCCTTTTTGAACAAATTTTGTTATTTTCAAATTCGACATTAGTATAAGTAGGTAGTACGAAAAAAAAATGTTACAAGACAATATACCTATGTATACGATTACAATTTTAAAGTAAAAATAGTAAAATAAATTGATTTTTATTAAATGTGTATTTTACCTGCAGTCGATACACTAGGCAGATTTGTATTTGGAACTGATTCAACTGAACTAGTACTATTTTTGATTTTTTTTTTTTCAGGTTCCTCTTTTTTGTGGTTGGAATTCGAAGAATCTTCCAATGTCTTTTTATCACTCATAATTAATTACGAAACGCGTCAGATAAAATGCAATGTCCGCACGGCGTGCCTTCGTCGAGCGGTCAATGAAAATCTCGTCGTGGTGGCGTCGTACTGCGTAGCCTCGTTCGCGGAGATTACACGTGACGGTGAACGGCGAAGGTAAGATGGCGGACGTTACGAAGAGTCACACAGAGCGTTGTTCCACCGCAGAACTTTAATGAACGAGACTATGAGAGAGACAGGGATGAGGGAATCCGGAGTAGAGCGAGCGCAGGCTCGACCGGTCGATACGCCGTTCGGCGTCGCGGCAAGTCGGGCGGTGATGCCAACCAACGGCAGTGCAACCGAAGAGAGGGAGTATTGTGGTGATGGCTCACCCCCCCCCCCTCCCCCCCCCGAGGAGAAAAATGTTTACAAATATGAATAGTACCATAGAATACATTACGAAAAATACAACGAACAAAGAAAATTTTTGAAAGACATGACCGTGTGCGGATGACGTTGAATTGAATGTGAAGCTGGCGTCGATGTTGAGTGAAAGCGAATTTAATTTGAGTTGTCGGGAGGTGAATTGAATTGGATTGACGGCAGATGAATATTGAAATTTTAGGAGGATGAAGTCAATTGAATTTTGAATTTAGAAGTTGGTGGAAGTGAATTTAGGTGTAGCAGAGCGAACACGGGTTACGTGGATGTTACGTCGCAGGTCAACGCCAGGATCAAAGGTGCACGGGGCACGGCATTATCGCGCGCGCTGTGCTCGTAACGGATGTATTATAAAAAATAGTAAAATAGTAACACCGTCCTGTCCGTGGACAGGCCCGGCCCGGCGGTTTGTCGGAGCGAGAGACGACCGACGGCTGTCTGTCGTGAGAGCGGCCGCGGTGAGACACTGAGACAGCCTGCACCTCCGTGGACAGTTGGCGCGACTTGGGCTGGGGTTGGATGACAGCAACGTCCCGCGGTGACGAGAGGCGGAACTGCAAGGTGTGAACCTCGTACGCGAGCTTATTCACTTTTTCAGTCAAGTGGTCGATCTGGGCTTCGCGATAGTATTATTACCCATAATAGGAGCAAGTAGTATTCACAATCCTTGGAACATGAAGATGAGATCGCATACATGTTACTTTATAATTATACGATACAAGTTTACTATGCCAAAAAGCGGGTTTATGAGTGTGATTAATCGTAGGAGAAAACAATTCTTAGAAATAAGATAGAAGGACCACAAACCAGGATAAGGGCGCATAAGTAGGCGGATTTAGTAATCGCGCATGGCAGTGCGTGTGAACAGCAGGATACGACAACCGACAACGATAAAAATTATGAAGAGGACGTCACACCCACATATTGTGTTGTCTCCGTCTTACAAAAGTACAACATAGCAAAAACTGTATTGCGCGGGACAGCTTTACACCCTCTGTATACATTACCAAATTACCAAAATTCCTCAACGCATAGAGAAGAACTTTATCTGTGTTTTAATTTTTTTGAAAGCACTAACCGTCTAACCAATTATTTTTAATAATTACCTAAATTAAAAAAACAAAATAAAACCTTGTGTTCTCAAACTGATAACTTTAAACGTATTTATGTTATCCAAATAATAAAAACAGAGCGACACAGATAAGTTCTTCCCTATGCGTGGATGTTGTGAAATGTTAGTAATTATACTATAAGTACGAAGTGAGTAAAAATTTCCCGCGCAAAACAGTTTTTGCTATGTTGTAGGTACATTTGTAAGACGAAGACAACACAAGTCATGCGGATGAAACGTACTCTTATTTCAAATAATATCATAATATAGAGCATTATAGGGCTGACGGTATTTTCGGTTTATTAGTATTTTAAAATTATTTTGGTAAACGGTATACCGTAAAAAACCAAACTGTTTGGGTATACGAAAACCGAAATAATTCGGTATTCCTAAATACCGATATGGCGAACGGTATACCGAAATAATAAATAAAATCTAACTAGTATCGATATTTTTTACTTTTATTGTTTCACATTATATACTTTATTATATACTATAATATATAATATTATAATCTATAATATTGCCATTGATACTAGAAAAGAAAACAGCACTAAAACCGTTCATTCGGTTTTTTACGGTATACCGTTTACCAACATAATTTGAAAATACCGGTATACCGAAAATACCGTCAGCCCTAACCGTACCATATCGATATTTATAGGTATACCGAAACATTTCGGTTTCTCGGTATACCATTTCAAACCGGTATTGAAATCAATAACCCTGGAGCAGTGGAGCATTATAGCTTCAATAGTTCAATATAAATTATAAAATAATGAATATTTTATACTAAAAAACTACGTAGTATAGATTATCGAAAATGCAGCTGTCCAGGATGCACACTCCAATCAGAGCTTGAGCATTTCCGAGACTGGTTAACGGACATCCGCGCATCCGTGGGAAGTGGAAACGATTATACTCTTATCGATGTGGCTAGCCGCGGTGACGTCATTTCAGTTTTTGTCAGACTATAGCAACCACTCATAGATTTGCCGACTCAATATTTTTTTCACGCAGATTCACATAGAATAGTGTCATAGTGGGTGAAGGTAGAGGGAGTATATATTCAAGTATTTGAACTGGATTTTGGAGTATTAAAATACAAAATATGCCTAATATGATCAAAAATAACTAATATAATGTATATGAAACATAATTATTTACATAATATGTAATAATTAATATTATTTAATATATTATTATGTTGCATTTAGCGAAGAAGTCTTATCTGGTATTCTTACCACGTTTTGTAGGTAGTCCCGTTAATCGAACGCCGCGCACCGCTCGCCATGACGTGCCGTTGAACCAAAATGTCTCTTTTAAGATTTTTAACATTTAAAAAACTAAACGTCATTTTGAAATTCTGATTCTCACATCGTCTTAAACACATAAAACCACACATTTATACGAAAATATGTTTTATTACAATGAACATAAAATATGAATGTATACATAAAACACATTCGTATGTCGTAAGTCATATAACCTTAATACAAGTTTATATAAAACATATTATAAGTACTTTAGGTTACACCTTATACCTTCTTTGTATTGCATGATTATGTTAAAATTATGTAAGTAAATAAAGACATTTTATTAATTAATTATTTAATTATTATTTTTTGATTATTTGGAAATATAGCATATTATACCCAAAACATTTTTAGCAATACTTTCTGAATATATGATATAAGCAAATTAGTGGGTGATCATTACTGATCAAGTAGCGATAAATAAATGCCCCACCAGAAAAAAAATTGACCCTGTATCGCCCCCTCAATAAAAATTATAAAAATTATGTGGCGCCGCCACTGGAGTCACTGTTATGGATGTTGTCAAAATTCGAACTTTAAATCAGGCACGGCGCTAGTAATTTTTTCCAGGGGGGGCAAATATTTTTTTTATACGGGCTAAGGTTTTTTTCAATCAACACTGAGGTTAATAAATAAAATATAAATATTTTTGTATTATATAACATAATATAGCTATTATATAGTACACAAGTTATTATATTGTATGCTTTAAAAGTGTAAACAGATAAATAGATAATATGTACAAACTTTTGAATAGTTAAAAACCTTGTTAAAAATATTTTAAGAAAAATGTCAAATATTTTTTTATGTACCTTATGTAAGAAAATGTTTAATCACTGACCTTCAACAACTATATTCATAATTAATAATGATGTACAAAAATGATAATTTCTTTATGACTTTAATATTACATACCTTTGTGAATGAATAATTGTTTTAAATGTTTCTTTTACTTACCTACATTTCATAAATATAAACTAAAGTGATTGTGTTTAGTAATGAAAGTATTTTCATAAATAAAAAATTTTTAAAAAGTATATTTCATAAATACTTTGATGTAGCTCTTTTAAGCAGGGCTTGAAACCGATGTTTGATACCGATTTTGAATACCTGTTAAAACCGTTAAAAACCAAAATCAATACCGAAACCGGAAACAAAATCGAAAAATATAAAAACGGTACCGTAAAATGGGGTAACTTTGATAGTTTTTTACTGTCTTATGACAATTTTACTTTTGAATTTTATGGATAACTTCTATAGTATTAACGGTACAACTCTCAAAATTAAATATTATAGTTACAGCTAGTTATGAATTTATGATCAATATTTTAACGTTCTAATTTTTAAATTTTTGATGTTATCTTTTGAGATATCAATCTTTTTAATATGCTATCATTGTTACACAACATAGTGGGAAACTTTGATACCTATATTTCTTAATGTGATATTAAAGTAACCCCGTTTTATGAAAAAAAAATTAAATCATCATGGTACTCTGGTGAATAAAAATATATGGGTATCAAAATTACCCCATTCTACGGTACCTATTCAAAACCATAAACGAAATCAGAAAAAATAAATACCGACATCCGAAACCCAAATCAGAATCAGAAGAAATTAATAGCGATATAACCGAAACCGAAAAAATATTTACGGTTTCAAGCCTTGCTAATAAGAATAATGTTTTATGACTTAATTGTATCGCACATATTTGTCAGTGGTGGGGCTGAACTGTTCTCTGGAGGGGCAAGAGCCCCACCTTGCCCCCCCTTGGCGCCATGCCTGCCTTTAAATGCTTATAGAAAAATATTTTCCTATGTACTTTTAATCTTTTTTAAGTGCTATTGTAACAATATATCAAGAGCCTTGTATTAAACTTCCACGTTTTTTGGCCCAAAAAATAAAACTATTGATATTCATAAAAAAAAACTAAAAAAATTGAAATTTGAAATTGTCCGTAAACAGCTCAAAATATTTTCAAAATTTTATGGTGTATAGAAAATGAGAATTTAAACATTCAGTCAAATATTCACGTATCTATAGTAATTATTCGTTTTTTAATTACAACAAAATAACAAAATCGCTAAATGAAAAATCGATGAAATATCCAATGTTGTAAAAATATGAACTTCAAACATTTTTTTTTTAATAGAGATAGACGAACTTATGAGGGTACTTATATTACATTTTTAAATTTAGATTTAAAAAGAACAATTTTTATGATTTCTTAACTCAAAATAATTTGTTCATTTTCGTGTTTTTTCCATATTTTGTGAAGATTTGAACTTTAAACGCTTATAAAAAAAACTGTGACTAATGGTTTATATTTTTTTAAATGTCATTGAAAAAATATAGTAGGAGCTTTGTATTAAATTTTCAAGCTTTTTTACAAAACAAATAAAGTGTTATTGACATTCATAAAAAAAAACTTATGAAGTTGGAAACTGAGTATATCCGTAAAAAGCTCAAAACAAGTGAAAATTTTATGTATTTACGATAATTTGTTTTAGAGTTACACCAAAATCCTAAACCGATTTTGCGTAAAAATTCCAGTTTTTCCTCCTGGTGTACCAACTAGATTCACTTTCCCATCGAATAAGATACTTAAGTTGAAAATCGAAGCATTATTTCAACTACTAATCAAAAACAAATATTGTGCAGACCTTAACTTAATCTAGCCTGCACCCTGAGCAAACGCTTATGGTTGGCTTGCTGTGTTAGGTTTAGATTATACTCTATATAATTATTTGTATCCAAATAACAGTTGAAATGGTAAAGTGAGTTTTATCTTATATTGAACTTAAAATTCAAATTAATACCTACATTGGAAATTCATGTAGTAATGTGGCTTCAGTATAATATACCTAATCCAAACTTTAAACACAAGTTATTGACTTAGTTTATAGTAACATTTATAGATCAAACTACTGATATTTTAAATAGATGGCATAGATGCTAGACGTCCAAAATGTTAGAATATAAAGGTACAATACTAAAAACACATTAAGTATTATTATACAACAATAAAATTAAAAAGATCAACAAATATATTTAAACTTCTTTTTTATGTAATACAATATATAAAATAATAATTTAAAATTAATCAGTGTTCATATGCTATTGAAGGAATATTAGATTTTAGTTTTGAATAACACAATGTAGCTTTGGCAAAATCCCAATTATTATCGGCCAAGCACCTAGAAAAAAAGATTTAAAAAAGTTAATAATATGTAATAAATACCTTAATGATTTTACAAAATGGAATTTAAGAACAATTATTTTAGTTAAATTTTTCTTAGGAATGTGGATAATCAAAACCAAATGTATTTCAATAGGTAATCGAACAATATTATATATAGTAAACACCAAATTAATAAATATAAGACATGTATTTTACTTTTTTGACCATTTATTGTTCATTCCTGTCTCATTTGAAAACCTCTTGATCATTAACAATTCGTTATTAGTATTGTCAATATTACTGGCAGAATTTAAATGCATTTTGGTAGATGTTGTGAAGTATTCTGACTTTATTGGTTTTGTGTTGTTTACAGGAAATGATAATTTAGAATTGGATATGGGACATGATGAATTTAACTCTTGAGAGTTTAATAGGATACCAACTGTTGCTGCTGCAGGAGGACTCTGTTGCTGGTGAGATAACTGTAAGTTCTGTATGACAGATGTCTGAAAATTTGTTTGACAAGCTGAGGTTTGTTGTGGATTCCTAGGCAGTGACAATGAAGGGAGTTCTTTAGATAAAAAAGATGCTGATGATGGACATTTGGGTATGGATGTCTTGAAACCTAAAGTTGATAATACATCAGGCAATGTATCCTGTATTGTTGTTTGTAAACTGGTTCTATTATATGTATTATTCGTCACCGTTGGCTTAAAAATATAGAACCGCTTCGTTGATTCCTAAAAATGCACATTTATATGATAAACATTGTTACAAAAATTAGACCAAAAACAATTTACTTACTGCCGTTAACTCAGAGGAGACTAATGTTACAAGCATCATGTCACTTAATATAACCCAACCATTTACAGCCGGCACTAAACTGAATGTCCTACAAAACGATCGAAATACTTGATAATTGTGGTTTTCATTATATTCTTCCGCAAACACACCGTTGACTACAATCTGGATTATTGTAGACTTTTGAAAAAAAAAAAAATGTTTTAAAACTAAACTAAAACAAAAACTTAAAGACTTACACTTGCAAATGGTACATCAATAATGAATGAGCCAAAGTCGTGTTTTGTTTTGGGTAACTTTTCTAAAATGCTTAATACATTTGCTTTACCTTTGTGTATAAAACTATTTATATTTTTGTTAAAGCCGGATATCAACAAATTTCGACTTTTTGGCAGGTAATCCGCTAGACTACCGTGGTTACTGAAATTCATAATAATATGCACAATTAAAATATTACAGTCCTGAATAATTTATGCAATAGGTATTTCAAACACATACCAGGTTTTTAGTAAACAACTAGATAATGAAAACGTCGCTTTTTCATGGTAGGCTTCTAATACCATTTGTCTGGACATTTTATCATCATACTGTTCATAGTATTTTGTTAGGAATAATTCTACTAGAGTGATTAATGGATTTGATTGAATTAAGTTGCAGCCATACTGTAGTATTGGGTAACTATTTCCCAGGTTGATTGGCATTTTCAACTTAGTACCAACAATAGCCAAAGAAGGCAAATTTAAGTTATCCTGAAAAAAAGGAATAATATTATTCATCTGCATACACACCCAAATTAAATATAAATATAATTATAAGATTTGTTTACCAGGGTTTTTTTTTGTACATTCATTTTTTTTTATATATATAATATGTCAAGTTAAGATTCAAGCCTAGTAGATAGTTTTTTTTATGAATATCTCAGATTATAACTTGACAATACTTTCAGTCGAGCCGGGCCCGCTATGACTAAATATGACTGTATTATTAATAGTAAAATAAATTACAATGACATAAATATAAAAATATCATAAAATATACTTGGTAGTATAGGAGTCACACCATCTTCATCGATAAGAATCATTTTTTAAATGCAAAGTTAATACAAACATTAGATTGACAAACTCAAAGATGAGGTACAACATCTACTGTACAGCAAAGTTACTACTTTCTCCTTATTTTTGATATTTTGCTATAAAAGTAATTTATTTTATTATTAGTAATACAGTAGATTAATTTAATTTTTAGCCTAAAACACATATTATATTTATACAATTTATGATTGTTATCAACTTTTGAGTTATCATCGCCTTTCCGAAGATCGGTGTGTGTAGGATCAGGGCTGTCCTTTGAGAGGGGCGTAGGGGGTGTCAACCCCCCCCCCCCCCACTCATGATTTTTCAATAATTAGTCGGCAAATTTGACACCAAGTTGTCAGCAATTTGGCATCGTCAGTATTTTAATAGTATTTTAATTATTTTCAAAATATATTTGTATAAATTATAAGACTATAAGATGACGACAACGACATCAAAACTTCGATTACACCGAATTCTAAAAAAAGACGAGTTTATCTACTTAGTGTATTTCGCGACTGTACAACACGTAAGTACGTAACCTATTACCCGTAGCTCGTAGGTATTCTATTGACTTAGTTTGGTATTATAAAATATTATTTTATTATTCTTGAAATTTGCACTTTTGCAATCGATAGTTGTCAGTTGTCGTCTATTCGACTATTTGTCTGAGGTAAGTGGTAACATGTCTAACATCGTGTTCTATAGCTGCTAGACATAAACTATTTTCTATTATTTTAAAATTATGTGATTATTTTTTTCATATTATTCAAATAATTTTGCATTTTGCTATTAATAAAATCATGAATTTTAACAATAAAAATGAAAAAAATTCCGGCAAACGAAAACAGATTAAATTAGAGTGCTCGGAATGTGGTAAAACATTTGATAATGATTACAAACAAACACACATAAAAAACATACATAATGGTAAAAAAAAGTCAGGACTAAACATTTTGGTGCTCCTAAAAACCCATTTGAAGCTTCTAAATCAAATTCAAAACTAGTAAGTAAAAATATTGGTACTTAAAATAAATAATACCGACTATCAGTATTAAGTTATTAACAATAATTAGTATATTGTATGAATATTTTATGTAAGTAGATATAGGTAGCTAAACTTTTTACCTACTAAGGGGCTAATGCACCTAATTCATTTTTTATGCTCTCATTTATTAGATTCAAAATACTCGGAGACCACTGGAAAAAAGTTGTTTCACAAATATTATATTGAACCATCTCCCACCAAAAGTATTTCAAAATGTATCAGTAGCCAGTAGGTATGATTCTTGAGCTAATTCTTAGCTGTAAAATTATTACAAATTATTTTATGAGATACCTATGGACTATGAATAATATATTTTTACAATATTATTTATTTTTATCTCCCTACTAATTTTTCTAAGATATATTTACTGTGTTTTTAGCCACCAGAATTATTTGATATGCCATTCCTTGATGTACCAATGAAACACCAACAACGTCTACTGCTATAGATGTTAACATTGAGTGTTCTGAAGAATGTGATAGAAAGTAGTATTAATTAATAAAAATAAATTAACCTAAGTTATGTTATAAATATTAATATAAACGAACTCCCACCAAAGGTATTTTAAAATGAATCAGTAGGTATGAAATTTTTAGCTGTAAAATTATCATAAATTATTTTATAAGATATGAATAATATATTTATTATATTTTCAATTTTATCTTCCAACTAGTTATGATAATTATAATTTTCCTAAGATATATTTATTAAATATTGATTTATTATGTTTTTAGCCACCAGAATCACTTGATATGTTGTATACCCTTGATGTTACCAATGAAACACCAACAACATCTACTGCTATAGATGTTAAAATTGAGTGTTCTGAGGAATTTGTGAGTAGTATTAATTAATAAAAATAAATAAACTAAATTATTATAAGCACGTTATTTTATAACCAATTGTAAAAACTTTTAAAATTATTTATTTCTTAAATGTAATTTGACAATAAGTGTTGAATTATGTATTTGATATTTTAATTTCTAACTACAAACTGTCCTATTTTTTTATATATTCATGGTTATTGTGTGCTGGTCCTATTGAATACATTGTGTCAAATTTAGTTGAATGCAGAGCATTATTGACAAAATTAAAATCAGATTCTATACCTAATTTAATAATATTTTTTTTAGAAAGTCGGAATATTATCAGCAATATAAATTCAAAGTGTGAACTATTTTTAAGAACTTTGAAAATAATTTCACAACATGTTTCTAATTCATTTGATGATCAATTAAACCAACATTCCAATCAACTTATTGAAAATGATCCAGGTAAAAGAGGGCTAGTCATTACTTCATCTCAAAGACAGTATCTTATAACAATTGGCCCACACCAGCCAAAACTTATAAAATACCCAATTAATAATAATATTGATAAAGTAAAACAACAAAGTTTTAATTCATCTTAGTATAATGAATATCCAAAATTAGAGTATAGTTAAGCAACAGACGTTGTGTATTGTTTTGTTTGTTCTTTATTTCCTAAAGCAGCAGGAAAAATGTTTTCCAATACTGCTTGGGTGGATGAAGGTGTTAGAACATGGCACAAAATGAAGAGCAGAGGAAAATCTAAGCTAGGTAAATTAGAACAACATTTCACTTCATTATCTCATAAAGCTTCCCTAGGTGATTATTGCAGTTTTATGAAGAACATAAATCGCATAGATGTAATTATGAATAGAGCAAAAAGAAATGAATTAATTTCATTGGAACATGAAAGAGTTTAAAAATTAAATCATTTTTTGAGTCGGCAAATTGATAGGCTATACCCCTCCATGAATTTTGGTTTGGTACGGCCCTGTGTAGGTTCAATGTATCAAAAGGCAATTGCATAATATTAATCCAAAACATGTTTTGATAATGAGTGAATATAAAATATAGTAATATATGCAGTACTTTCAAGTCCCCATAAATATTTTAGAGTTACAGCAAAACGATTAAAATTGTTATTCTTCTTTTAAATATCTAATTTTATCCAGATTTGAATTTCAAATATTTATAGAAAAAAAGTTGTGCTTATGTTTTATATATTTTTTAAACTTTTAGTTTCAGAAAAAACTTCTAAGAGGAACATTTTTTTATTTTCAGATCTATAGTGTATAATCTTTAAATACTTTAAATTGTTATTTTTAGATGAGTAAGTTACCCAAATTCAAATGCTACATAGGCACTAAAAAAACACATGGTTGGATCATATTTAGGATTTTGAACCAAGTGATAAGTGTTAACCTTAATCATATTATTCTATTATGATAAAAATTGTCATAAATATTGTTAAGGTAGTTCTATTAAAACATCAGTATAATTGTTGTTTGCGTATAAAAAGTTTAATAAGATGTAATACCATCAACTTTGAACTTACCAACTTGAATAACATAGGAAATAGTTTTTGAATATCCCTGAAACAATAATAACAACATATTATTATTTGTAAGATATATGTGTAAGCGGGTATAAATGGGACATATTAATTCACAACAACAAAACAGTAATACTAGGCAGTGATTTACTCTTTATTTTTAAGTTAACATTTTCAAAAATTAAAAAACAATGTTCATAATAAGTAAGTGTTTCTAAAAAAATTTTACTTTTAACATTTGACGTTCTACCGTTACAACTTAACAGTACCAGGGTATACCATATACATATCATTATGGCGGTGAGGTTTTAGAACTTTACATCGCTGGGGTATTAATATAATATTATCATTAAGTCTAAAAGGAATCAGACATAAAACTGTGAAGTATGTCATCATACATTTAAGTATTGATTATAAATACTATAGATTGCTCACTGGCCAGTTTTTCGGTGTCACAAAATATTTACTCCCGGCGACTACAACGTTACCCGTCATTACTTTAACCCGCCTATTATGTCCAGGTACAAAACACATATTATAAAAACGTAACTAAAAAAAATTTACTGAATGGGTGATACAACCCTCTTAACCCCGGATTCTATGCTTATATAAATGCACATGTATATTGTATAAACATGGTAAAGATCATTTTTAAATTTTATTCATATTAAAAGTTGGTGTATCACAGTTTAAGTCAAAAGTTTAATCAACCAACAAAAACTTTGCGTTTATTGTTAAAAATAAAATAATTGCCTTTATTTATATTTGCTCACCGTCTGTAACACTCTTTGTCCATTAAATTGCATACTGGATTTCTGGACAAATTGAGCACTTCAACTGTATAACCCAAGAGACTCTTTAGTTCATTTAAATCAGACAACTGCAACAGTTAACAGTCATTTTAGCATATTTGTCCTATAAAAGTAAAAAAATATAAAACACATTACTTTGTTATCAGATAAATCCAACACTTTTAGTTCAGGGAACAATCTACGTATCCATGTAAGCCCTTCACCTAAATATATGTTATTTTTGGCAAGATTCAAACAACACAAGTCATGCTTGGTATATTGAGCCGCCATATTAAGTGCTGCCAAAAGAACGGCTGGTCGATTTAATGGTACAAATAGTTGATTATTGGTAAACACTAAAACAAAAATAAACATTTTTTTTAAATAATAATTAACTTGATGTAAAATAAACTTTTACATACGTGAACAAGCATAAAATTGCGACAAATCTAAAATCTTGGTACTAGGATTGTAACGAGTCACTATGGCCTCCATCATTTTCTCTCTTACTTCACTAGATATTGGTGTGAATGATATAAGGTTTCGTTTAGGTATATATGGTAAGACCTTAATAATTAACTAAATACAAATATTTTATGTTAAAATATATTACTTTTAAAAGTCAATCACATATCTACAACTTACTTTTCGATCATCTCTTTGTGTTATCTTGTAGCTAGTATTGTGCAATGCTATAGCAACTTTATAATCATCAACAAGAAATCTTAATGAATTATCAGAATATTGTTTCTATAAAATTAAAATATATATTGAGTATTAAACTGTATTACAAGTATTATATGAATAGAAATATGAGAAAGGATAATTAATATTAAAATAGCATAGGTACATTGTATGGATAAAATGATACTGGTGATATATGGATTTTAATTTTTTTCAATACTTCATCAAATTCTTCAGCATTTGTCACCTTGAAAACCAGAACAGCCATTATTCAAACATATTGTACAATAGGTATATTAAAAATTAAAACTTACATTTATTGAATACCAACCAGTTATACTTTCTGTTACAGTGCATGATGAGTTTTTGAAGTTGCTATAACCACCACGGCTACGATCCCTTTCAAGAAAAAATATAAAATTAAATTTTAATAATCATGCGTATTTTTTATTTTATATATACCTATTATGTTAATATATTAAATACTTAAAATTTTAATACCTTTGATGAATATTATTTCTAGATTGTCTATTATATTTTGAAAGTTCAACATCCAATTGATTTTGAACTAAGCCAGTTTTATTATCTAAGTTTTTCCAAATAGTTTTATCTCCACGGTTATATGGTTTGAATGAAACATTTTGATTATATGATTGACGATATGGGTAGCATTCACTTCTTTGAATAATGTTAGGCTTTGAAGTACAATCATTTTTATGTTCATTATCTAAAAATTAGTGTCATACATTGCATAAATAGTTATATTTATACTTGTCCTCGTATTTAGCACAGACTAAACATAGGTGTATACAATAAAGTACATCTCATTTGTAATAGACACAAATAGTAATAAGACACAAATAATACATTTTATTTGTGTTATTATTATTTTTATTATAAATCTCCGTTAATTTCCTAATGAATGATGAATCCAATTATATATATATATCAGTGGTTCTCAAACTTTTTAGGACGGTGACCCAATTTTTTCCCCGAAAATCTATCGCGACCCACATGGTTTATTTACAAGATTAAAAATTAGTTCTAAAAACAAAATTTGAGTAGGTACTATTATTATAACTTATTACTTTATTAATTTATAAACTATAATGAATATAATATTGGTAGGTTTATAATGAATACATTTCCTAGAATCTATAATATATGTAATTCAAAAAACTTCTTGCGACCCACCAAGAATTGACTCACAACTCAGTTTGAGAAACGCTGATCTATATAGTACCTATCTACCTCAGTATCTACTAGTCTATAGTTACACTTAGTAATGTTATACAGAACTAACAATAAAACATATGGTTCACAACATACCAACACAATATTATCGTCAATTAATAATAATATTATATGTATTGGAGGTTTTTTTTTTAAATAAATACCAAATCATATTTATTTTCCTATAATTTATAGGCCTAATAATACCTAATTTTATATAACAGAATACATACAATGAAACTTCTATTACAGTCTAATGGAGCATAAAAAAAAATTTGTATTATAGAGAATTTCGTTAAATATAATTGAACAAATTTGGTTCTGATTTGGTTTGGTTCTCAAAAATATTTCGTTAAACAAAAGTTTCACTATATTTCCATTTAATCTGTGATTCCCAAAAACACGTAGCCAGAAATGCAGATAACATACTAAAGACTTTTCCCAGCATAAGATATTTTGTCAGTTTTATCAACTTATGTGTACTTGGCTGTCATTTTTACCAAGATTAACGAGCTTTAATTAGATATAAAATAATGTTCCATACTAAAATTTAGTTGATCAGAAGCGCAATAATGGGAAGAGGGGTATAGGGCAATTTAGCCCCTCAAAAATATTCCTTATTGATATAGCTGATATAAGACGCCTATGGGTTATTTTAAATTAAGTTTTGTTAGGTAGGCTGTAACCCCCCCCCTAGAATTTTAACCCTAAAAAAATTGAATTAGAGCCCATGAGTTGAATACATGGATATTAATGGGAACTACTTATATTATTATACTATTATAGTGTATTATTGTTCACTATTCAGTTGTTATTCATGTTCATTGTTTATCCACTTTATTTGTAGTATTCACAGATCCTCAATTTGGTACAAAATAGTGCTATATTATACATATTATAAATGCAGGAATATAGCAAGAATTGGATATTTACATGCATGTCTATTGAACAGATCGTTAATTGTAATTACCTAGGTTTAAACTATTGATTGGGAGCAAACCAATAAAATCTTTGGCTTCTTTTGAAATTATAAAATTCAAGCAAAATCTATAAGTATGAATAATGATCATACTATTATTATAGTTCATTTAATCTGTTTATGTGGAGATATCAACTAATTAATCTCATTAATAATAATAATAATAAAACAGGTATATCGAATGTTTTGTACTTTAGTTTTCAACAAATAATAAATTGTCAAGACTGGATACGCCAGTTGCCAGTGAGGCTACTGATTTCCACGCACAAAGAAGTATGTAAAATTTTTATTTTTTTTGAAATTAAACATAAACATAAACAAGTATAAGTAGTACATGTTATTTAGTAATATACTAGCATAAATAAATAGGTGTGGCTTGGCACGGGCGCACGGCGCGTTAGTTGCTGCCAGTCGAGCAATACGATTGACAGTAAGCAACGTTAGCTGCTACCAGTTCCCGAATGGGTGATCACCCGGGTTTGTAATAGTAAAACCTTGCCACATATAAGTTCCTAACCAACTATACTAACAGTTCCAACATTACAGGCTAATGAAGTCAGTCTTCAGACTTATTTTAATAGAAAAAAAATGAATATGTATAGTAAATAAAGTAATAAATCAACAAAAAAAACATCAAAAGTCGACATTTTAATGAATGTTTAAAAATAACTCAACAATAATTGTTTATACTGTTTATTGTAGATTTGTCTGTGTCAATCTCGATGGTAATAGATTATATTCGATGGAATTAAGTTTTTCTATAGGTATAATAGGTATTATTATTTCCTAACATTTGTTTTATAATTTCTCCCTACCAATTAGTTGGGTACCTATATTTATTTATAAGTATATAAATGTATACAATTCTAAAATGGAAACTGGTATTACTATTTAAATATTTATATTTTAGTATTTACTGTTATTTTAATACAACGAACAAGAGCAAATCACAACAATAATATTGATAGGCACTGCATAATGTGTTATGACTTATGATGTTAGTTTATGACGTATTATTACCTATAACTTTTAAGTTATAATTTATAATACATTCTGTTAAGGTTTTGAGCGTTTTTCCATGTTTTCAGATGTGTTTTTTTAGGGGCTACAAAACAAATCGGAATAAATATATAAATTGAGTAGGTACACTGGATACAGATAACGACAAATATTTTTATAAAACTAGTAGCAAACAAAATCTCGTTAATTTAAATTACGAGGCGGCAAGAAACGAGTATCTATACGTAGAGCCAAAATCGTTGAAAAGTCGATCTTAAGACTACGAAAATGTCAATTCTTTTTCAAAATTCTTATCGCTTCACTAGATCATCGGTTCGTTGGAAAAAGGCACGCTTAAATTACCATCAGCACGTGTGTTACACTAAGACGGCAAATCTGCACGGCTCTTCGCATTTCACAAGAATATTATAGTAGTCATATAGAAGAAACAACAACGATTTCTAAAGATCAAAACTGCACAAGGTGGAGATCGGCCCCATAACCTAAACCTTCGTTTTTCCCGTAACAACGTCTGCGTAGGAAGCGCATATCACTCTCATATGACCTGACTTACCTAACACGTCAAATAAACTCTGAGGCGGCCGGTTGCCCGACTCTCGATTACCCCCTTTGCCACGCCGCTGTGCTTGGCTTGTTAAACTCAATACTTACGTGAACGGACGTCGTTGTTCGAAAACGGTTCGCCGAGGTCGGTATCAAACCCTCTGCGGCGGTCGGTATCGTGTCGGCTGCCGCGACGGTCGGTATCGTGTCGGCTGCCGCGGTGGTCGGTATCGTGTCGGCTGCCGCGACGGTCGGTATCGTGTCGGGTGCCGCGGCGGTCGGTATCGTGTCGGCTGCCACGGCGGTCGGTATAGGGTCGGCTGCGTCGGTCGATACCGCGTCGTCGACCACCGGCGATCGTTGCGTCGGCCATCACCGTCGTACCTAACTTCGTCAGTGCACGAAATGCGCACACGTGGAAAACGAGCTGCGAAAGTACGTAGAGCAACACATAAACACAGTATTGGCTATAGCATTAAACAATAAACTTGTTTTTCTATGTCACCATGAACGGTGGTATGGACGTAATGACGTATGGTAGCCAGTGCCCGGGAAAGTCACCCAGTGGCCAGTACCGATATAACGGTATAACTGCGGTAGACGCGCACCGCCGCACCGGTCACCGAGTCGAGCGAGGAATTGTCTATTGATAAGAATGTTATAAATAAACAATAATCGGTATCGCCATTAATTGCCGTCTTGACGAAATTGTACAGGCATTGTTATATTCTGTGGTGCAGGCCAGTGCAAGTCACGTGACAACTTATGAACAGTGGAGGGGTGACGATGACTCGCGATAATATATTATAATATTATACCTATATAGCAGCTGATCTCGCGAACTTCGCTGCCCGTAAGAAATTACAACTTTTAAAAAAATTCCGATTGTTTTCAAACCTCAACCGAAATGTTTTCAAACAATATTATTTTTCGACATGCAGCTATATATACCTAAGTAAAGGGTATTTGTTTCAAATATTATTTAGTATAAACTTTAAATTATTGGACTATATTATTGACGTTAGCACGTTCTACACAATAGTACAATATATATTATTATTTAAGAGGACGCCACACCCGCATGTGTTGTCTCCGTCTTACAAACGCGTAACATACCAAATACGCTCAGGAGTTTATGCCGTCAACTTAAAATTTAGAGTGAATCGACCTATTATGAAACTTGGTGGTAAGAACATTATCTTTTTTTTTTTGAGTTTTTTTACGATAATTCAATCTTAAGTGAGTTATGAGCATTTTAATTTACATTTATTATACACGCATAACTCACTTAAAAACTGAATTATAGTAAAAAAAACTTCCAACAAAACACATATAATATTCTTACCATCAAGTTGCATAATGCGTCTATTCATTCTAATTTTTAAGCTAACGGCACACAAATTAAAGTTGTGAGCGTAAATTTGGTATGTTACGCGTTTGTAAGACGGAGACAACACATGCGGGTGTGGCGTCCTCTAAACTCATCTTAAGGCGGATACACATCACTGAAGAATTTAGATGTGATGTAACAGAGTTAGTACTCGCTTGAATGTTACAATCTTACAATATTACACGACCAGTGTGTACGTTTAGGCCTTTAAGGTCGAGGCCCGAGAGGTACTGTGTGTCGGTTGTTCGCCGGTCTATCCACCAATTATTCGCAGTTTATTCACATCGTCTTAACGTCTTCTATCAATTTACAAGTCGCTAGCGCATCATTTATTTTAATTCACTCTTTTTTTTAAAAAAAAAGTGAAAGTAGATTGTGGCAAACAGATTTAATGAAGTGTAGGGACATATTATGTATAGTGGATCATATCTATTAAATTGTCTTCAGGAACAGGAAATAAGTGGACAGTACAGACATTTCATTAGAATGTCGTCTAATGATTTTGAATATTTAATACATTTGATAGGTCCAAAAATTTCCGAAAAACCATTGCTGTGTAAGCAGGGGCGCCCACAGAGAGGGACCAGTGGGTGCCATTGCACCAACTGGGATTTTTTTTTAATGAACAAAAAATCAGTCACACACGTGTTCCTCCCCCTACCGACAACACTAAAGTACAAAACCCAACCAGGCTAATAACCTCAGCTGTTGAAGCCTTACTCTTAATAAAAAAAAAAAAAAAAAAAATCAGTGTATAATAATGTAAATATGTGATTACATATGTATGTATAACATAATTTAATTTTGCACCCACTGAGCTGATTTTCTGCGGGCGCCCCTGTGTGTAAGCAAGGTAAGGTTGCTGGTTGGCTGTTACGTTCCGATTTTTGGTAACTGGTGAATCCTATCAAAGTTTGCGGTACCTTTTTAAATGTCAAAACAAGTTAATGGACATATTGTTCCCGAGATATGCCAAGCAATTGTGGAAGCGTTAAAAGAAAATATACAGGTATTATACGTGTTAAGCATATAATAATTTTGAATTATATTTTAACACTTTTTAAAGAATTTAACATAATTTAAAAACAAATCAAATATAAATAACTTTTTCCTGTTTAATTTTTATTTGTACTAATAATAAAAATAAAAATTATATTGGTACTTAATAAAATTTATTTTTTTTGCTTGATAATAATAATAATAATAAATTATTATAATGATAGTAAAATAATAAAATATTAATAAGTACTAATAAATACTAATAAGTAATAATATTGATAATTAAGTCCCTTTTTTTTTGTTTATTAATTATTATAGTTATAATGGTAATAAAATAAAAATAATAATAATTAAAACAAATGTTAATAAAATATAAATACAATATAATTTGCGAATTTTTCTTGTTTAAATTTTACAGAATTATACATAATAATATATTATCGTAATATAAAACAAAATATTATTTATATTATCATTAATATTAAATTTGGCACTATATACTCATTGGTAAGTGATATATAATATACCTATTTGTATAATCAAATATTAATAATGTAGTAATTATAGATACTAATTAACTTTTAAAAAATATTCGTCGAGGGATTTTTATTCCGATTACCAGGTGTCGAGTGAATCTTGTCATCGAGTGGGTCACTGTGGTGGATCATGGATATGCATTAAATTTGAAACACTAGTTAAAAAAATTGCGCCTATGTATTTTAATAATTATTTTTAGAAAAACTTATGGACAATCTTATGTCAAATTTTCAATTATTAGCTATTATCAAAATTCTCTAACCAGTCCCAACACCATTACTAGGAAGAGAAATACCCGTGTCCTATTTTATACTTGGTGGCATTTCCACTGAATTAACTGTCATGTAAGTGTATTCGGCTTTACATCCCAAAGGTTCAATTAAAAGATATTTCAACTATCGCTTATGCAGGCCGCAGGCCCTCTCGTAGTAGAAAACTTTTTCGGAATTTCATCTTCGATGTTTCGTGTTTTATGTACCTAAGCCTATGCTATCAGAACCGGAAAAAGCAGAGGTTGTTGTAATGGCTGTAGCACACCAACATAACTTTTTACGGAAAAGTATGAATTCGGTGAACATTTATTATTTATACACTGCATGAGTGGCACATTTGACAGAGAATTTAGTGGACAGATAACTAAAGAAAATTGAAGATCAGAAAACAATAACAACATGACATTTTACACCTACCATATTATTTAAAAAATAAAAAACTCGATCGGCTGCATGTTATATAATATATAACATTTAAGCTTTGAGTAGGTGTGCATAATTTATTTGAATTTTATGATATACCTAATACCTATGCCTATCATTGCTGTATGCCTGTATTATACATCTTGTACGGCTATTATAAGGTATTGATGGTAGTGATATACCTACATTAAAATGTATATAGATACCCACATGAGAAAACGATTCTAAGCGAAGGATAGACGGCCAACTTTAAATGTTTATCAAAAAACATTTTTTCCATATTTTTAAATTGCCGTAAGAAACAAAGAACAATGTGTAACTTTAAATTAAATGTTCAAGATTTTTAATTAAAAACAGACAATTATCAACAATATATTTTAAAAAAAGTGGGTAAGTGGATGTCGCTCTGCTGTACAGTAGGTTACATTGTTACAAGTGTGTCAATGTATAATAGATTGTATTTAACTTGAATTCAATGATATAATACCATTATATAAGAAAAACGATTCTGAGAGGAGACGGTTTCTTTTATTGTTATTATTTATTATAACCTGTAAGTTAAATTAATATTAAAATATTATTTTAGATTCTGAGCGAAGCGATAAATGTATTGATTTTACAATGATGTGTGTTATTTTTTGTTTTTTATTTTTTTTTTTGTGTCTGTCATCACCTTTTAGGACAGTAAAAGTGCTTGGATTTTCTTCAACAGTAACTTTTCTGATAGGAAAGTGAATCTAGTTGGTACTTCGGGGAGTCCCAGTAGTTTTCAAAAACGACGTGAAAAACAAAAGAAAAATTAAGGAAAAACGGGAATTTTTACGCAAAATCTGTTTTCGAGAAAATCGATTTTGGTTTTTGGTGTAACTCTAAAACAAATAACCGTAGGGACATGAAATTTTGACTGAATGTTTATAATTGCATTTCCTATACACCATAACATTTTCCAAATATTTTGACTCTTTTTGAGCTGTTTACGGACATTATCAGTTTTCAATTTTTTTAGTTTTTTTTTCTATAAATATCAATAAAATTTTATCTGTTGAGTAAAAAAGCTTGAAAATTTAATAGAAGGCTCCTAGGTTATTGTTTCAAAGGCAGATAAAAAAAATTAAAAATCCTTAGTCACAGTTTTTATTTATAAGCATTTAAAGTTCAAATTTTGACAAAATACGGAAAAATCAGGAAAATTAGCAAATTATTTTGAGTTGAGAATTCATAAAAATTTTTCTTTTTAAATCTAAGATTTTAAAATGTAATATAAGATTACTCATAAATTTGTCTACCTTTATCAAAAAAAAAAAAATGTCTACAAGAAACTTAAATTAAATTTTTATGAGCATCTGAAATTTATATTTTTACAACATTTGATATTCCCTCGATTTCGCATGTAACGATATCTTTATTTTGTTGTAATTAAAAAACGAATGACAGTAGATACTTGAAAATTTCACTGAATGTTTATATTAGCCTTTTTTATACACCATAAAATTTTGAAAATATTTTGACTCTTTTTGAGCGGTTAACGGACATTGTCAGTTTTCAATTTGTTTAGTTTTTTTTTCTATAAATATCAATAAAAAAATTTTTGTTGGGTAAAAAATCGTGAAAATTTAATATAAGGCTCCTGATATATCGTTCTAATAGCAGTTGAAAAATATTAAAAATACATAGGCACAATTTTTTTTTATAGGCATTTAAAGTTCAAATGTTGACAACATTTATCAAATTTATAATTTATTAATTATTTTGTAGTTAAAAATGTATAAAATGTTTAACTTTTATGGCTAAGGATTGAAAATTTAAAACAAGGCTCCACGTAAATAGGTTATATATAAATTACTTTATTCACAATAATATCATCAAATATACTTGGTAATATCATAGGCTGACTGACTGTTTTCGCTCAGAATCGTTTTTCTTATACAATGATATTATATCATTGAATTCAAATTTAACACCATCCATTACAGTGACCCACTTGTAACCTACTGTACAGCAGAGCGACATCCACTTATCCACCTTTTTTTTATTCGTTTATATCAGTGGTTCTCAACGGGGGCAATATCGCCTCCCAGTGGGCAGTGAAATGTCACCGAGGGGCAGTGAACTAGTTTTGGGCGGTTGGGGGGCGGTGAACTAGTTTTAGGTGGTAGCGGTAAACGTGTTCACCCAAAAACGTTGTACATGGTGCGACCTAAAAATAATACATACCTACTTGATAATCCATATAATAACTATCAGTCACTAATAGGTACTATGTTGAGCAATGCACAGTAACTTATCTTTGATTGTTGATAAATTTATTATCTTAATTATTTTAGCGATTGTGCGTGGACTTTATATTTTATTATAGGTACCTATATTAACCAACCTTCTAGTACACCGTTTGATTTGACTCGAGTATGTTGTATTAATTTTCGTAATTATACTCGTAACATTTAGTCGGTTAATAACGTGTTTTTTTAAAAATGTTTTCAGTTTCATAAAATTATATTCTCCAAAAATGTCGGATGCAAAAAGAAAATGCCGTTAATATAATTTTTTTTTAATTTTTATTAATATAAAGTTTTCCTGACATTCGACATCATCTAAACTTAGGTGTAAAGAATTAATTATTTTTTAACATTTATAAATTAGATCACAATTATGGTATAAATAGTTAAAACTATGGTTTAAAATATACTGAATAGGATAAGATTGTGAAACATTGACAGATAATAAAAATAATAAAATATAAGACAATATTTACATAATACAATAGTAGATTAAAGATTTAGGACGTCGTGTGGACAGCCGCGTTGGAGTCTGCGACTGATTGGATGGGTGAATCGCTGAAGCCTGAAGTGCTGTGGACCATTTGTTTTAGATAATATGTTAAAGTCTAAAGAAGCTTACCGATAATTCTCTTATGTAGTTTTTGATAGTAGAAATTTTGAAATCTGTGTGCAGTGCGTCATTTCGGACAAACCATGGGGCATTTGAAATTACACGTAGGACTTTTGATTGTAATACTTGCATTTTGTGTATATGAATTATGAGTTGTAGCACATTGACCCCAGACCGGGGCTGGATATAAAATTAAAAGGCGAATTATTTGTTTATATAATAATAGTGAGCATTTCCAGTTCAATGAAGTTTGCCAATTTATAGTGGATATATTATTTTTAAGCGTTGGTATCCTTGCTGTAATTTCGATGATATATTATGAGGATTCCAAGTGAGTTTTTTATCTAATAAAACTCCAAGATATTTAATATTGTGATACCAAGCTATATTTTGACCGTTGAACTTTAATGTATTATAGTATTTGGGTCTTCGTAACGTGAATAGGACTGCTGAGCTTTTTGATGGGTTGAGTGAAATTTTCCAACTTTGTGCCCATTTTTGAACTGCGTCGAGATGAGTTTGAATATTATCTATTACCTTATCTACATTATCAGAGCTAGAGTATATTACAGTTATTACACTATCATCCGCGTATAGAGCTATTTCCGTGTTCATTGTTGTGGGGAAGTCAGATATGTACAAATTGAAAAGTATTGGGTGGGGGAGTCAATATAATACGACATATTTAAAGATATGGAACATCGAATATTTTTTTTTATTTTTGTGTCTGTCATCACCTTTTAGGACAGTAAAAGTGCTTGGATTTTCTTCAACAATAACTTTTCTGATAGGAAAGTGAATCTAGCTGGTACTTTGGGGGGTCCCAGTAGTTTTCAAAAGCGACGTGAAAAACAAAAGAAAAATTAAGGAAAAACGGGAATTTTTACGCAAAATCTGTTTTTGAGAAAATCGATTTTGGTTTTTGGTGTAACTCTAAAACAAATGACCGTAGGGACATAAAATTTTGACTGAATGTTTATAATTGTATTTCCTATACACCATAACATTTTGACTTATTTTGAGCTGTTTACAGACATTGTCAATTTCCATTTTTTTTAGGTTTTTTTTCTATAAATATCAATAAAATTTTACCTGTTGGGTAAAAAAGCGTGAAAATTTAATATAAGGCTTCTGATATATCGTTCTAATAGCAGTTGAAAAATATTAAAAATACATAGGCACAATTTTTTTTTATAAGCATTTTTTTTTTTTTTTTTTTTAACATTTATTTAGAAAATATACAATCTGTAAGGTTTTTTACAATAGGCATATATGCGGTGTTTATGTGATTTTAACGCGAGTTAACATGATTTTAAGGAACTACCCAACAGTAGTATATAAGCATTTAAAGTTAAAATTTTGACAACATTTATCAAATTTATAATTTATTAATTATTTTGTAGTTAAAAATGTATAAAATGTTTAACTTTTATGGCTAAGGATTGAAAATTTAAAACAAGGCTCCACGTAAATAGGTTATATATAAATTACTTTATTCACAATAATATCATCAAATATACTTAGGTCTATTCCAAAAGAAAATATTTAGTGCAACAAATAGTTTTCGGTCGGTCATACAACCAGTTAGGTTGTTAAGTTATAACAGGATTGTCAAGTAACATCATCTTTTATAGACTTACCATAGGTGGGTAATTCAAAATTCAGCACTATTTTAACCGTCAGTTAACATGCGCAAAACTGAGTATTGTTTTTTGGAATAGCGCACAAAGTCAATAATCTACAATATTTTATCATAAATATCATAATAAAATACTATTTCAATTCTGTATATTGTCCCTTATTAAGTTTTACTATGTTATTGTGGTAAAACAACCATTATAGGTTGTGTTTGTGAAATGTTAATGTTCCATTTATCTGTTAAACCATTACACTTCATGTTTTATTACACCACACATCTTAATACATTACTATTATAGTATTATATATATTTTTTTTATTTACACAACTCCTTTTAGTACCTAATATACTTTTAGCATTCAAATTTATGATGCACAAAATATATCAAACCTAACAAATGATGTATTAAGGTCAATGATATGTCTAAGTAAAAAATAATTAAAATCCATAAATACATTTAACTTAAATACAAAAAATACAGTCATGTACATAATTTTAGTCTACCCACTCTTGGGAAACTGAAAAAAAATTACGGCTTCAATATTGAAAAAAAAAATGTTTATTAATAAGCTATACTATTGTCAGCTATGGAATTATACCTTTATTTCCAATTGACCTGACAGATTCAAGTATCTTCTATTAGTTCAATTTGTCAGTTTTTACATGTATATTTGGAACATTGATAACAAATATTAGTACATAATATATTTAATATTTATATACATATTAATTTTATACTTATTAATACTTCTTAAATAGTAAAAATTAATAATCGCTTAAATAAAAAATACAGTAAATAGTTAATAGTAAATTTATCCCTAACGTGATTTATTTTTATTTATGTATTGTAAAATTTGTTTTGCTTGGTTCGCACACATAAAGCTTGATACAACTTCTGGTGTTAATAATGATTGAATATATTTTGTGTATGTTGAACGGGATATATGACCTGAAATCATTATGAATAAAATATTTTATTCAAGTAGGTAACATTACATTTTAAATAATCAATTTTAACTCTCTTCATCAGCAATCACAATCTCAAATTAATTACTCTAAGGCACCCATAAAATGTTTATTTTAACCAAAGTGAATTTAAACAGTTATTATTTTGTGCCTAGATTATGATGAATAAATTATTTTTCTGTGTAAAATTTATAGTTATGATCCAGTAATAAATTCATTAAAAATAAAGATTTGATATTTAATTGAATTAGACAAAAATATGTTATCTCTATCAGAAAATATTTGAAATTAAATTAAAGTAGAATAGGTAACTAGTATAATTTTAGTCAACAAAAATAATAAATTAATTATAAAGGTAATTATAATATGTATAATCTTATTTTCTAATATTTCTGAATTAGTCATAATGAATAATACTGTACATTAAACTGGGAGTTCAATTTTTTCAACCATAATATATTTGATTAAAAAATTATATATTAATATTTATTATAAATAAGAAATCAGAACTTGATAGTAAAATAAAGGCACAATAGTGCCATTCGGTTAGTGTTCATATCCACTAGTGTACATTGATACAAACAATAAAGATATATTATGTCCACATTTCTACTTTAAAAACTAAATTGCAAAAACAATTTTGAATAGAATTTTCAACAATATAAAATGTACATTCTATTATACTAACCGTGTTTTTGTTTAAAACTAATCCACAACTGAGAAATATTAGGTTGGCCTAGATTTTTCTTGGCACATTTGAAAATCTAATGAAAAAAACAAGAAAATATATTAACATTATTTTAAGCTCATATCAGATTTAAAATAGTCAACTCACATTAGGCGACTTCAAGATGCTAAAGAAATGCTCTTTTATCGCAACTTGTGTTTCGTCGGATATAGCCAATCGATTACTATGTTTACCACGGCCGTCGACTGGTGTATTATGCCCTACTGTCATCTTCACACACAATGTTCTTACCAGCGATGGAGTTGTGTCGTGCAGGATAACAAATGCGCTTTTGCACACAGTTTGATTCACTCCGTGATGCTTAACTGCGTATTGGAAACATTTTGAAGACTTGATAATTTTGGTGGCGTTGATCTTGTTTCTGTCGATGGAGATCATCGCGAACAGATAAATGCTCTTTTCAAATTTTTGCAGCAGTGACATATCCGACTTAAAACGTGTCTTAAACTCGTCGTCAAACATCAACAGGCATTTGTTTGTACAGCAACTATCTCCAGATTTAGTCTTGGGCGATGGCGAATTGTCGTACTCCGCGTCCGTGTCGTCCTCTTCCTGATCATCCGAGTCATAGTAATCGAGATTGTTCGCAGTGGCCATTTTCACGTCCGAGGAAATCCTTGCTAGAAGGCGCATGATAGATTATATATAATTTGTCATGAGGAGGCGAAGAGAAGCAAAACGAGAAGAAAATGACTAAATAAAAAAAATCGACGGACTACTTCACTAATCCAGGGCCGATTTCACCAATAATCGCGGTAAACTCACCTTAATCATTGATAACCAGAGATTTTGGATTTCACCATACCCGGTTAAGCGTAACCGCTGCATAATCACGATTAAGAACTAACCGCCAAATTTCGGCCGATTAGCGTTATTTACACGATTAAAGAAGTTCCTATTTAATACAATCTATGCATTTATATCTTATGCAATTAAAGAACTTCAAGTTCAAATAGGTACATTTAATAACGAAATTATAGATCTTAAATATATTTATTATTATCGTTATTATTTACAAAAATGTTTTATGTAATATTATAAATTATATAATATTATTAATAGGTATTTATATACAGTCCTGTAAAGTATTTGAGAAAAAGTATTCAAATACTTTTTTAAGTATTGAATAACTTTTAAAAAAATTTTAAGCATGAAGTATTTTGAATGGTATTATAAAGATTTTTTTTTTGTATTGAATACTTTGGTTTTTTATTTCGAACATTTTATTTTTATTCGAAATATTTGTTTGGAAAAATATTATTGTCAACTAAAATAATAGAATAATAGTTTAATTTAATTTTCTGTATTTCTGTGTTAGCCGAAGCCCGAACGTTTGTAATAAATAATAATGTAATGTAATGAATAAATAATAAATAAAATAAAAATGATTATAAACCTACTGCAGTGTCTATAGACTATATTACGATAATTAAGAACCTAGGTAATTTAAAATCAAAAGTATTCCAAATAAAATAAAAGTATTTGTGTAGTATTTGAGTAGTATCTTAAATACTTTTTAAAAGTATGCTTTACAGGACTGTTTATATATTATATTATATTTATTAAATATTAAATATATTTGAACGTCATAAAACTCGTTCAAATTCATTAAAAATATAAACGTCATTGCAGACTGACGTTCACGTATCATTCAATAAATATGAACGTAAACGTGCCGTGAACGATGTTCTTTCCAAAAACCGCTTAACAAAATATATTTACCTTACAGTCTTTATAAAGTGACTACATAAAACAGCTGCTACTAGCGCTTGATGTCAACACTCAACCATGACATTTAGAACTAATTTTACACCTATTCATATCTTTAATCGGTTAAGTATATTTTTGTAATACTGACGCTTGGAGCGCCACTGGTTAATTAATGGTAGTCATTTCATTCGGGTATGTGTAAATCACGAATTAAGATATATAATATATAGCTTATTGCGATACTCGATGGTCGTAATCATACAAAATTAGTTTAGGATTTCGCCACCGTAACCATTTCGGCGCCATAAGTTAATTTGGGAACCTGGAAACTTTCGACTTCACAAAAATAATGATAACGGGCTGTCGTTCGGCATCCTGTATATCTTAATTCGTTGTGTAAATCAATCTGAAAGCCGTTTATTATAGGGCGATGTGCAACCTGTTACCTGTATATCTTTAACCGTGCAATAAACCAACAAGTTAATAGATACAATATAGTATAATGTATATACAAATACCGTATAAGGACTTATACCACTATTATTTTATGTTTTTAGAGGGGGCTTATAAAATTCAAATTGTTAAAAGGGCCTACACCACATTTTTTTTTTTAAATTAATATAACATTAAATATAAATTTAGTTTAAACAATTTAATAAGAAATTTTAGTTCCATGGAGTCTCATGTTTAATATAATGTATAAATGAATGTTGTATATTAAAAATTGAATATTTGATCAGTTTTATTTGTTTCTTGAAAAAATTAAAATTTGGTATACGCCCTTTAAACAAAATACCGTTGATATAAAATAATATAAAATCAAAACTAATTTTCTATTAGTAGCTGAAATGTATCATTAATTGTTTTTGTGTCAAGACTAACAGTTACATCTCTATTGATATTCAATAATAATAAATTTGAAAATCGTTCTTGTTTCATTGTTGTTCTCTGACAAACTTTTAAACGCCACATTGAAGATAATGAACGTCTGCAGGTGGCGCAACTAAAAGGTCTAGTAAAAGCTACTTATAGCAATTTATATACATTTGAGTACACATCTTCAGTACCAGTCCTAACTATACTTGTTTAATATCATCAATATCAACATTTTTAATTTTAAACAGGCAATTTTTGGCAATAAATATTTTTTTTTTAATTTGAACGAATATAAGGTTTTTTTAATTTGAAAAAAAACAACAAATTCGTCTACAATACACTTATACACAAAACTTCACTACCATATTATACACTTATCATATTTGGCCCAACTGTACGAAGCCATAAGTTCTGTATGTAGACAAGTTTAAACAAGTAAAGTCACATAAGTGTGACAATTATTTCGTATTATAGGAATTTTTAATCTACCCTATTAAAAAGTTTTGCATTTGTAGATAAATATCTAATAATGAAAAAGTTATTTTTTTAAAAAGTACGATTTGGCCGAAATTTTCAAATCCGTTAATATAGGTCCTATCTGTCCGAAACCTTCAAGGATTGAAGCAGATGCGTCCTTATATGTTTTTCCAGTTTGCATACGTTTTTTAACTCAATTATTTAGGTGGTAAATTGTGGGTTCTAAATGTGAAATTTTCAAAAACAAAAAATGGCGGGATATTTTGTTTTGAGTTTCTTTCAATATTAAGACCGGGATTCGACTTTTTTGTCACTCAAAATGTGATGATCAGATATGGCTTTACTTAATACTTAAACATACAACAGTACGCTATAAAAAGTAATTGAATGTGCCTATTTTATATTCTTTTACAATTAATACCTCTTCAATAGTTTAATAACTTACTTGAATTGCAAGACGAACATGCATTTTCAAACATGTGTTTAACAGTTGTAAATGGTTATCTGTAATTTTAGGACACACTCTCAATTGACTGTCACAATTTTTTGTCTTGCTCGTGAAGAAGTTCAAAATGTTCCCATTTTATAAAGCTATCGTTTGGATCGACCTATAAAACAATTTAAATAAATATATATATTATACAACTATATAATGCATACCTAATTATTTTAAGCGCAAAATACTAATTTTCTCTTTTCATTTTAGATTCTGAGCGGAGCGATGAATGTATTGATTTTTTATTTTTTTTTTTTTATTTTTGTGTCTGTTATCCCCTTTTAGGACAGTAAAAATGCTTGGATTTTCTTCAACAGTATCTTTTCTGATAGGAAAAGTAAAAGTAGTTTTCAAAAACGACGTGAAAAACAAAAGAAAAATTAAGGAAAAACGTGAATTTTTCAGGGCTTGAAACCGATTGAAAAAATTTCGATTTCGGTTTCGATTTTGGATACCGGTTTCTAATTTTTTCGATTTCGGTTTCAATTTTTCAATACCGGTATTACGAAATTTCGGTTTCGGTTTCGATTTTGGATACCGGTTTCTAATTATTTCGATTTCGGTTTCAATTTTTCAATACCGGTATTACGAAATTTCGGTTTCGGTTTCAACTTTCCAATACCGGTATTAGGAAATTTCGGTTTCGGTTTCAATTTTTCAATATCGATATTAGGAAATTTTGGTTTTGATTTCGGTTTTGTATGCTGGTTTCTACATTTTTAAAAACGGATTTAAAGCAGACTATAAGTTATAATTATAAATAGTTTTATTATACTTAAATAGTGAAATACTTAATATGATTTTTTAATTTTTGATAAAAATAAGAGCAATATTTCAATAGGAGTGATTTTGTAAAATAGGTTTTATACATCCTTCAACAGTACATTTGGACTCATTTGTTTCATTATTAAAAGTGAAAAATAAACGGCCAACAGGATTGGTATTCTTTCTACCCATGATTTCTTATGTAATTAATGAAACAACCTGATGTAGGTAATAGGTATCTTTATTTATAGTAAATAAATCATTTAGTAAAAATAAAATTGAAAAAGTTTTTGTCGTGGATGGACTCGTAATTATAAAGTTGCAAGTTGTACATAAAAAAAGTAAACCGATAAGGAACTACACTATAATGAACGACAAACACGCTGACTGCACTACTGCAAACACAGTACGAAAATTTCAAAATATTCTATATCGAAATATATATTATATAGGTACACTATACAGTGTATGGGCACTAGGGAAAAATTAAAAATACAGTTATTTTTAATAACTAAATAATTCTTAAACAATATTATATATTTTAAATTTATTTTTATATTAGTGTTATTATTATTGTATCTGCTCCCCACGGCCTACAGACTGCAGTAGCGGTGATGGTCGTACGATCACTCACACAAATTAAAACCTGTGCTATTTTCAGTTTTTCCTGGTATTGTACCTCTATAAATAATTGGTTCTAGCAGTAATTATTTTATGATTTTCTTATTATTTATATTTTATAGTTTGATTATAATAGTATTGTACTATTCAGTATTTAATAGCTTAATACTATTAAATAACAATCTAATAAATTAATAGACCCATATACGGGCCGTCATCTGTCAAATGTGCTGCCCAATAAATAATTAATATCTATTATTAATATTATTTATTATTCATTACTATTATAATAAAAGTATAAAACAACTATAATATCTTTTCAAATAATGAAATGGTTATTAACATTTTAATCATAATCCCATGGGTGTATCAATGCAATTTACGTATTTACGTACATTTTAAAATAATTTACGTTAATTAAAAAAAAAGCATTATTTAAAATATTAAAATTAAAAAAATTGAGTTATAAGTTATAACAACGGTTTCCAATTTTTTCCGATTTCGGTTTTGAATTTATATTTAATACCGGTATCCATTTTTTTGCGGTTTCGGTTTTAAATTATAATACCGGTATCCAATTTTTTCCGATTTCGGTTTTGACTTTAATACCGGTATCCAATTTTTTTCGGTTTCGGTTTTAGATTATAATACCGGTATCCAATTTTTTTCGGTTTCGTTTTCGATTTTGATTTCGGTTTCGGTTTTTTAACGGTTTATACCGATTTCTGAAACCGGTTTTGAAATCGGTTTCAAGCCCTGGAATTTTTACGCAAAATCTGTTTTTGGAAAATCGATTTTGGTTTTTGGTGCAACTTTATAATAAATGACTGTAGGTACATGAAAATTTTGACTGAATGTTTATATTAGCATTTTCCATACACCATAACATTTCCCAAGTATTTTGATTTATTTTGAGCTGTTTACGGACATTTTCAGTTTCCATCTTTTTTAGTATTTTTTTTCTATAAATATCAATAACATTTTATTTGTTGGGTAAAAAGCTTGAAAATTTAATAGAAGGCTCTTAGGTTATTGTTTCAAAGGCAGATAAAAAAAATTAAAAATCCTTAGTCACAGTTTTTATTTATAAGCATTTAAAGTTAAAAAACTTGACAAAATACGGAAAAATCACGAAATGAAAATTATTTTGAGTTGGAAATTCATAAAAGTTTTTCTTTTTCAATCTAAAATTTGAAAATGAAATACAAGATTCCTTATAGGTTTGTCTACCTTTATCAAAAAAAAAAATGATGTGGGATTACCGTGGGACGAAAAGGCGAGAGTCAGTGGACTGCAGCGCGACCCTTAACTCTCGGTAATTTTCACCCTGGCGATGTCGCTTCAGCCACGTCCAATAACCACCGCAGTGGAATCGCTGCACAGTTGGAAACATTTTACCATAATAGTTTGTGCTGTCCGGCGTATTGTATAGGCAAAATAGGTACATCGTACATTACTGAAGTGTTCAATAATATTGTCCATAATTTATTACGTTTTGACTCGTTGCAAGTGTAACGCGATAATCATCATCGACATCGTACATTACTCCCTACGTCAAGCATGGCTAATATGCTGAGTGTTAGGAATGGCAAATGTGGTCAAGACTCAAGCTATATATATTATATACTCCTGCAGGCAGTCGATAGTTATATAGTTCAATAGTTGAGAGTCAATAGTGGCTGCAGTCGATGGGTGACAGAGACCTGAAGAGGACCCGCAGACGACCGGCTAAACCGACATTGGATATCACTATATAAGCACCAATGACACACCACGCCACCACGGCCCGATCGGTAACCCTCGTTTATATTATAAGAATACGATTGTAATAATATTTTGTAGTATTAATAATAATAATATATACATATATAGATGTGGAGTACTTTGCTTCACATAAGGTAACCCTGATCCCTATAGTAATAATATTAATATCCCAATCCGAGGTCGAGTCCCTGAGACCTCCTAAATATAAACAGAACGACACCCAAGCGGCAATGAAGCGTCAGGACAGGTGGAGAGGAGACGTTACACAAGTACCTATATACTCCGTTCACCAAGAGAAAGTGGTCCCACACAATCCAAAACGCGTCAAACCCCCCCCCCCCCCCAGAACAACCCAAATCTACACTCCTCGGCTCCATTCGTGTATAGGCGAAGTTACCACATTCCCTGTTATACCTTAACGAATGGAGTATAGTTAATAGTTATACATGTTTAAGATATACATAATGTACTATGGATATTGCGTACACAATCAAATACTAGAATATCTGAACACGACGAAAAGTTGACGAGACGGCAAGGGTTAAGTCAATGATAAATGATTAAAATAAAACAAACTGTACCTATAAAAAATCATCACATTTATTACAAAATACTATCGGAGTGTTGAATGAGTTGAATGAAGCAAAGAATAGAATAATTTTTATAATTTTTATATAATTTATTACTATTAGTAAAGTTGACGTATATGCATGTTTGTTTAAAACAATACTTAAGATTATATACAAAATACAAATATACAATCGTAGAGGATTAACTATTGTAATACAGACACAGCGGTAAGACTATTCATTGAATCAAAACTATATAATATTATACATTTCTCCAAAATTCTCGAATTTGTATTCAATTTTAATTTTTGTCAATTTCATATTTTCATCTATAACTTATAAGTCAGTGAAACTTAATAAGATTTTTGATGAATTACATTTTTATGTATCTTTAATATTTTTTACTGCTACTATAACAACTTATGAAGAACATTTTCAAGCTTTTTGATCCAATAGCAACAATTTTATTGGTATTTATAGAAAAAAAAATTTTAAATGTCTATAAATAAGTAACACAAAACAAGTCATAATATTAAAAAAATTTGTATGACGTATAGAAAATTATAAAATAAACATTTAGCGAGAACTTCATGTATCTACGGTTTTTTTTTAAAAAGTTATCAAAACCAAAGACGGTTTTGCGAATAAATCTCTGTTTTCCCTTATTTTTTCATTTTTCCTGATGCGTTTGATAACAATTGTGAATTTTTTACTTTTGACCATTTAAAGTATCAATTAAATTCACTTACCTACCAGAAAAGATACTGCCAAGTAGAAAATTATAGCATTTTACTGCCTCAATGAGCGATGGCACTCAAAAAAAAAAAAAGTTTATAATAGAAAATACACATTGCATTTGTACGAGAAGTAAACCCACAGTTCTCAAATGACAAAAATAAAAATATTTTTTTATTTGTGAAACTTATTCCAACAATGTAACAAAGATGATTATGTCTTCAGATTTCTAGAAGCCAGATCTATACGTATGTTAAGGGTGATGTAAGTAAGAACTGAGAACAACTTTTTTCTCTTTGCTCCCAAATATCCATGTGGATTGGTCACTCTTGTCTTATACCCCCATTTGGCACTGTGCTCTGTCCCCCATATATTCATTACTCACACCAGCTATTTTCATGGCATTCTATATTATTTTTATAATCTTCTTCAGTTTTTCTCTCCCTCTTTACTTTTACGTTAATAAAGTCGATAGCAGTTCTCAATGTATTGGAAACGCCTCTTCTCATAACATGAACAAACCATCTCAACATGTTTCTGAACTGTAAACAATTAGCAAATGTGAATACAACAAAACATTTGTAATCAGGTAGAAGGTAGAATGGTAGGTAATATTTTGTTAAACCACATTTAGTTATGAGTAGCACTAGCCTATATTTTGTTTGTTACTTTAGATATTTAGTATTTATTACATGACATCAATATATTAATATAGAAACTTGAATATAATTTCATATATTTAGTATGAAATTGGGTACTAAAATAAAAATAAATAGTAGTCTTAAATGTTTATATAAATAATTTATTTGTAGGTATTGTTTACAGTTTGGTATACAGTTAAGTTTAATTATTAGTTTCAAACAATATTATTCACTTGTCTAACATTTATATTAATCCTTGTAACTTGCATAAAGCTCTTAAAAGGATCCTCCAACTCATTGTTATAGTTAAAATGTTGATCATTTTTAGGTAACAGCACTTTTGGTACACCATGGTAACATAATCGGCTTTCCTTGCTCATAACAATAACATCCCCCGACCTTAAAAGTATAGCTGATGGCTTGTCATCCAATGAACGTCCTCCAATAAGGAATATGGCACTTAAACCAAAACTGTAAGATACATAGCCACATAGATATTATATATTCAGTTAATTTAACAGTGTAGACAATTTTTGTATTTTTTGTTTTAACCTGATTGACAATAGTGGAGCACTTAGATTATACTCGGAGTGATCTGTATGTCCAGATAGTGTTGATGACGGATGGTAAAAATTTACAATGCCTGCTTCAGCCATAAATTCATCAGGGAATTGTAATAAATTGATGATGGTTTTACTAAGCTTAAATAAGTCTATTGGAAATTCAGATTTTGCGGTTTCAGAATACACCTGATTTAAAATTGTATGATGAAAATTATTAATCTATTTCACTTTTGTAAATATTAATGTTTTATAAAAAGTGTTGCTTAGATTTTATTGAGAGGATGTCCCACCCGCATGTGTTTTCTCCGTCTTACACATGAACGATATAGACAAAACGCGTTTATGCAGTCTGTGTAGAACTCATGGGCGTAACTAGGATTGAATAGTTACAGGGGCTAGAGTCCTAGAAAACCAAAGTGTAAAATACACCGTGAGGGAAAATCCCCTCACACCCCCCTAATCAGCGTCACTGAAACTGTGTAATAGTCACAAAAACTTTGCTAAAATCAAGTATCTATACTGCAAACACTCACAACAATTTAATTTGACTTTCTTGTAGACATTTTTTTTTGATAAAGGAAGACTAACTAATTAGCAATCTTGTATTAAATTTTCAAATCTTAGATTTAAAAAGATCAATTTTTACGAATTTATAACTTAAAATAATTTAAAATAATTTTCGTCATTTTTACGTATTGTGTCAAAATATGAACTTTAAATGCTTATAAAAAAGAAAATTGTGACTTATGTATTTTAATATTTTTCAACTGCTATTGTAACAATATAATAGGAGCCTTGTATTATGTTTTAACTAACAACATATTATTGATACTTATAGAAAAAATTGAAAACTAAAAATGTCTGTAAACAGCTTAAAACAAGTTAAACATTCTGAAAATTGTATCGTGTAAGGAAAATGCTAATACAATGCTAAGGTATAAACATTCAGTGAAAATTGTATGTACTTCATTCTACAGCCATTATCAATTTTGTGTAAAAATTACCGTTTTTCTCGGTACTTTTGAAAACTACTAAGAATTTGTACTTTTGATCACACAGTACGATGCAACTATTATAACAATATTATAAGAATAGCCAATAAGGGTACATATTTAAATATAATAAAATAATATATAATATTATGATGGGCCATAGCCCATGGGGGTGTTATATAAGCTTGAAGCTAATATGCAATAAGCAGATAAGCTATACACAACACGCACATTTCTTCCACGAAAACTATGACGAATATTACGATAAATTCGTACTTGGTACATCCACGTATATTATATTATTATAATATAATAATCATTACCTATTAATTATTTTAAATATATTTTTTCTTCCTAAGGATTTGGGTTTTAACTACAAGCCTATAAGGAGGGGCTGAATTAGTTACGCCGATGGTAGAACTCACTAAATTTTGGTGTTAGGATGAAAACACCTATTACAAAATTAAAATATGATAATATTTCAGAGGGCAAGACGGTGAGTTCTTTTTGAAAAATTTAAACTTCAAAAAGTTAAAAGACATTTAAAAATGTAAAATTGTTTGCTATTTCTAAATGATATAATGAACATTATATTGGGAATAATGGAAAATTTGCACCATCATGCCCTCAGAAATTTTGTCACAATTCAATTTTTTAATAATTAATAGGTATTTTTATTCTAGAACCAAAATTGATCGAATTATACTCAGACTGTGTAAACGCGATTTGTCTATGTTGTACGTGTGTAAGATAGAGACAACACATGCGGGTGTGAGATTCTCTTAAGTCATTTTTTTTAGAAATTTGCTTTTAATTGAAATTTTATGAATTTGCTAAAAAAAACAATTTATGTATGAGCAAATATAAAAAATATATAAATCTATTTTGAAACAAACTTTTGTATCCCAATTGTGGTGGTATCCAAGGGTGGCCCATCGTAATGAATCTCTAAGTTTCACATTTCCATTCTTAAAAATTAAAAAATATTATAAGTAACAATAAAATAAAATTCATTCAATTTAAATCTACCTAATCTAAATGAATAAATAAAATGATTTTTTGAGCTTTATTATTGTGTTGAAAAGACTAAAATAGTAAATAATACCTTTGTTAGCTTTAATATAAATTATCATTGATTTTATAATATACTAGATTTTATAGTACCTATATTATAAAATCAATGCTATTATGCATATAAGATTTTAATATTAATCATAATTCATAAATATAATTTACAGCTAACTTATTTGTTGTAGTCCACCAATCTTCTCCATCACCAATGATATGGTGGGCATCAATATTTAATCGATTTGGCTTCCTTGTATAGTCTACAATGCACCGTTTCATCCAATATTTTTGACCAGTTGAAGTAAATGGATTTTTAATAAAAATTAAGCCTAGGTATGTCAAACAATAATACATATAATACTAAAAATTGATTTCAATATAGATTCTTATATTTTACCAGGTACATTTAAGACATCATAACAATTCCAATCTGATAAATCACTCTTTAAACCAAGATCATCTAGTATTTCTTTATCATTGTTAAAAAATTCTGATGTTAATTTCTTAGGTTTCTAAAATAAAATAATAATCATAAATACATTTATTTTTTTAAGTTTTTACATTTTAGAAAATTAATAACTTACCATAATTTTGGTATTGACTTCATTTGCGAAATCTATAACATCTAATTGTTGTTCAAGTGAATTAATTTGTTTGTAAAACTTGAAACATTCTTTAAACATTTTAAAACTAAATTAACATATTATATAATATGTTTTAACTTATATATAAATATTCTTTTACTATTTAAATTTACGTTTTTCGTCGTCAAAAGTCCTAACACCCAAAAGTAAAATAAATTTAGAAAATGAAAATTTTATATTTATTTTGAAATCCTGTCAAGCACAGAATATAACAATAAAAATGTCAAGTTTCAACAATATCGAAATTATTATCACGGCTGTTGTTATATTATATTGTGTGGTGATAGTATCATCACAAAATATATGAAATTTCATATACTCTGTGGTATCATCGTCTTATTCTGTGGTATCATAGAACAATCATATAGATAATCTAAGACCGTGGTATGAGCACAGAATTATTATGTGGTATAAGGACAGTCTATGGCAATCCCGGGTATTTCAAATAGATAACATGAAGTTAATCAGTAATTTGTGATAACTACTGATAATACGATATTATTTTAAAATTTGGCTCCAAATATTTCCCAATGGCCATCATTTAATTATTTTAATGTTCTATCTGTGATAATAGTGACTAGCCTAATACACTAAAAATGTGTACTGTTATGTGTACTGTTACAAAATTTATTTAATTGTTATTTACTTATATCGTGTAGAAATACCAAGTTTAGAATTGTATTTCATATATTCATATTATTATATTCTTAAAATTCTTAGTTTCTGACTTTCTGTTCTATTCTCGATATTTAGTGTCAGAAATCAATTCAATGCATGGATGATTACAAAATAATACAAATTATGACTTGGGTAAACAATATGTATTATATATATATACACTATATATTGTTTATGTAGGTACTTAATAAGTCATAATTTAGAAGGTTTTTAATTATTTAGTAGAAACAGTAAATACCTACCGGTCCTACCTATATGTAATTGTATTTATGATTATAATTTTTGGAATGAAGAAGAATGGCTACCAGAACAGAAGATTTTGTTACAATAGCAAGTATTATAAAACGCGAAATTCAGAAACGCAAGAAACAAAAAAAAACCAAAAGTAAATTTCAATTTCTTTTATCCATTGAGGTTTTTATATGTAGTTGTAATTGTTGGTGCCTGGTGTCTGCATATTATTCAAATTTTTTCTATATTTGTTCTTTTTCATAATAATGACGATTCTTAGATATTAATAGATAATGGTTCTGAATCAGATCAACAATTAGGCAAACTTAGGTTACAAATAGGAATAATATGCAATGACAATAACAAGTATTTCAAGAAAGACTAAATAGGAATAACAATTTAAACAAAAGTCTGTTGTTTTTGTTGCTATAATGAAATTATTTGATTAATAAAATATTTAATAAGTTTATCTCAATGTTTAGATGAGTTGATAAATTGTATTCTTATATCTAATGCTTCAGCTGAAGATGAAACAGAACTGATATTGTAAGTATCTTTGACTGTTATTATGAAATAATTTAGTATTTATTTTAAGTATAAAAATACCATCCCAGTTATACACTAATAGTTGTTAAGTATAGATTTAGTTAGTATGTCTTTTTACATTGAATACCTGTTTTAATTATTGTTCATTGTTATAATTAATAAAATAAAATTACAATGAAGTGCTTAAGCTCATCATATAAGTTTATGTAACATTAAAACTTGTTTTATTATTATTATTATAAAATAAATCAGATATTAAATTATATCTAGTTTAAATTATTATTCTATTATACTTTAAAAAAACCTTTACATTTTCTCTTAATAATCCTTAAACTTGTAAAACATACTGAAAATATGAATTTTTTACATCAGATAATTGTATATATGTTTATATTTACAATTTTTTTTTTTTAAATGAAATATACAATCTGTACCCTGGGGGCACAATAAGAATATGGGCTAAAAATATTACGTGAACATGAATGGGATTGTTGAAAGAAGCCACACAGTAGTGACACTTACTATTGACTTGACTAACTACTTTTTTAACCGTTCATTTTTTTTTTTTTCATTAATTTTTTAGTTGCTTAGGAGATCTCTGCACCATTTTCTTTTTAGTCGTCGATGAGGATTACCAGGAATTTTGTTTGATGCTAATTCACGGATTAAAGGATTTGTGTGGGTTATGAGATGATCATGAAAACGCTTATAGAAGTATTTTCTTCTTGGACGGTTTTTTGACGGAGATCGGTGTGGATGGTGTGATTTGTTATGTACAATGGAGTTAGTAATTTTTCTTAATGTAATATTTTGAAACGTTTGGATTTTTTTAAGATTTGAGATTTTGGCATTACCCCATAGTTGGAGGAGACTGTAGGTCCATATAGGTTTGAGTAAGGATTTGTACATTAGTAATTTAGTGTTTAAGTTTGTGTGTTTATTATTGATGAGGAGTGTTTTAAGCATGCGTGACCGGGAATTCAGTTGCAGCCGTTTAGTTTTAATATGGTGTACCCAAGTTAGACGGCGATCGAATGTTATTCCAAGACATTCGACCGTAGGGGTTGAGAGAATTTGGATATCATAGAGAGTTACAGCCGGACATTGGGCTTGTTTGAGAGTGAAAGTTGTATGAATTGATTTGGTTTGGTTGACTTTAAACCGCCATTTCCTCCATTTGAGAGATGATATTGAAGATAAGTGGAAGCTAGAACAGGGTCTGTGCTAGTTGATATTATTGCTTTGTCATCTGCATAGTCCGCCACTAAGGTATTAGGCATAGTAGATTGGTCTGAAGTATAAATATTGAACATAATTGGGGAGAGCATTCCTCCTTGTGGGACGCCAGCTCTAATACCTGCTATATTAGAATATGCAGAACCATGACAGATTTGAAAGTAACGGTCTTCAAGATAAGATTTAATGAGAATGTAATAAGTTGGGGGTATACATTTCTTAAGTTTAAAAAGCAGCCCTTCGTGCCATACTCTATTGAAAGCTTGTGAGATGTCAAGGAATGCGCATGTGCAAAATAACTTCTTTTCAAACGCAAAAGTAATCACATCAACAACCCTGTGAACTTGATGAATGGTAGAATGCTTGGCGCGAAAACCAAACTGGTTGTCTGGTAATATATTATTTGCATTGTTAAAGGGAAGAATGCGTTTGAGTAAGAGTCTTTCTAAAACTTTGGATAAAAAGGGGAGCAAGCTAATCGGTCTGTAAGAAGATGAGTCGAGGGGTTTGACTGGCTTTGGAATTAGTATAATTGTAGAAAACTTCCAAAGAAGTGGAAAATAGGAGTCTCAGAATCGCGTTGAATATGTGGGTTCGTAGAATAATAGCACGTTTTGGTAAACATCTGGCCACTTCGGCTGTGATAAAATCAAAACCCAGAGATTTTTTGAGTTGGTATTTTTGAATCGTGAATTAATCATTTGGTGTGAAGTTTTTCTCTGGATGGGTAAGTGGGAGTGGTGAGTCGAGGAACGCTTGGACAGTGACTATTTACTTAAATACAATTATTGCACTATTTTCTCTGACAAATTATTTTAATTCAGTCACATATTTTTTTATTTATTTATTCAGCCAAAACAATTGCAGTTAATATTTCCGTCATTTTTAGATTAAAAATATTTTTTCCTATACTATGAATTACTTACAACTCGATAAATGAACAAGTATGAATTTTATAAGATCAATAATACAATACGCTTAATGAAATGTAGACTGAATATTCTCAAATTCAAAAATTAATTTTTCTACAAATCTGTTATGGATAAGTCTTTAACATTTTCCTACCCTGTACAATAAGTGTTGTCTTTATGCATCTTTAAATTAATTAATAATATTATTTTTACGGTATATACTTAAATCTACAAATTGTCTCCGATGATCAGGTAGTTCATAATTATAAATAAGTTGCATTACATAGTGGTTCATAAATTTCACTAGAATATACCTACCTAACTAATTATAAAAATTTAAATTATATTAACATATATTTATTATAAAAATAAATATAATATAATAATGATAAACATTAGGAATAATTATTCTATTTTATTAAAGTACTGAGGTTTTATTGTGCCAATGTAATTTTGTACACAAAAATACACTATATGGGAATAATGTTCCTGTTCTGTAAAATCAACCAACTTTGGTTATTTTTTTTTGAAACTTATAGAGGATAATATTCTATTAACTTTCTCTATCAACCCCCTTCCTTAAATAGGTATAGGGTAGTAGATTAGTAGAAAAATATTATAATTAAGGTGAAAACTAAAATATAAAATTTAATTTTCAAAATAGAATTTTAGAAAATTTGAAAAACTGGCACCGGGCCCTCTAACATACTATTTTTTAGATATTTAGAACTATATACTTACATTATACAATTTAAAAATATTGTTCTTATATATCCTACTTAGTATTATATACATTTAGTATTTTACAAATAATATATAACTGTTAAAAGTTAAAATATAATTAGTCAATAAAAAACACATTTGGTTATACTGTAATGGGTATAATTTAAATTATAAATTTATATATCTAAACATTATAATATTTCTACTAAAAATTTGAATTGTTAATGAACCACTTATATATTTATTACTTAGCCATTCACAATAAAAATATATGGTATGTTGAAAGACAACTTTTATAATATTATACTCTAATCGTTTATTATAACCGTATTTTATTGTAATGTTTATAATAGATCAAAAAAAAAAAAGAAAAAAAAAAAAGAAGGCAAAAAAAAGGTTTGTTATCTTCAAAAAAAAAAAATTCATATTTCAAACTAATACTATCTTCATCAGGTACAAAATAATAAAAAATTAAAAAACGATAAATCTATATTGACGATACAAAAGCATTGTACTGAGACCTGTGATGACAACGACAAGCATTTGATTAAAAACAAAACAGGGTATTCTAATTTAAGCAAAGGTCCGTTTTTTTTTTACTATGATGTTATTATTTCATTATTTTCATTTATAGTGTTGGTTTCTATTTTTAGATGAATTCACAAAAAAGATTCCTATTGCCAATACTTCAGAAGGCGACTCTTTGTAAGTATCATTAAAGGTTTAAATTACTATACACAATCATATTTTATTTATTGTACATTAAGTAAGAAGTTACTTAATTAATTTGGTGCATTATTCACATTAAAACATTTTTGTTGTTGTGTATTATCTGATTTTAATCTTGTGACTGTTCTTTACACGTTTAAATAAAATTCTACTGAAATTTACAAACAAATAATGTATGTATTAATATGCAAATGTAAGTTAAAATATTTTTTTATACGTAGTATTGTATTTTATTGTTGTGCTCTTTGTAGATTTAAAAAAAAAAAGAAGAAAAAGAAGCGAGATAAAATAATGGTTTGTTTTGACAGTAAAATAAAATAATATTAGGTACCTTTAAGACTGTTATGTTGTCTTTAGGTGCCAAATGTTAATAATTTCGAAAACGATATAGCTACATTGAGAGTAGAGAAGTTTTATACTGAGACCTGTGATGGCAATTACAAACATTTGATTAAAGACAAAACAGGGTATTCAAATTTAAGCAAAGGTCCGATTTTTTTTCTATGATGTTATTATTTTATTATTATTTTATGTGTTGGTTTCTATTTTTAGATGAATTCCCAAGAAATATTCCTATTGCTAATACTTCAGAAGGCACCTCTTTGTAAGTATCATTAAAGTTTAAATTACTTTATACAATCATATTTGTATTTATTGTACATATATTAAAATATTGTTCATACGTGGTATTGTATTTTATTGTTGTGCTCTTTGTAGATTTAAAAAAAAGAAGAAGAAAAAGAAGCGAGATAAAATAATGGTTTGTTTTGATATTAAATTTAAAAAACATTGATACTTATAAGATTTTTATGTTGTCTTTAGGTACAAAAAGATAAATATTTGAAAAAGGATAAAAGTACATTGAAAGTAGAACAATTGTATAATGATACCTGTGATGACAATGACAAGCATTTGTATAAAGACGAAACAATGGACTATAATTTCAACAAAGGTCTGGGTTTTTTGTTACGATGATGTTTATGATCTATATTTTTATTTGAATATTATTTAATATAATTGTTTTATTTTCAGATGAATTGATAAGAAGGATTTCCATTGCTAATGCTTCAGAAGATGTCTTGTTGTAAGTACCTATCAATGAATGATTAAATTGATTTATACAATCATATTTTATTTTTATTGTGCATTTAATGATAAGTTACATAATTAATTTTGTGCTTTATTTACATTAAACATTTTTTTATTGGTGTGTCTTCTCTGATTTTAATCTTGCGGCTTCTCTTGAGCACATTTTAATTAATTTTTAATAAATTTATAAATATAAAATGCATGTATATGGTTCCTGTTTATTAAAATATTGTTCATACGTGGTATTGTATTTTATTATTATGCACATTGTAGATTTAAAAAAAAGAAGAAGAAAAAGAAGCGAGATAAAATTATGGTTTGTTTTGATATTAAATTTAAAAAACATTGATACTTATTACCTATAAGATTTTTATGTTGTCTTTAGGTACAAAAAGATATATATTTGAAAAACGATAAAAGTTCATTGAAAGTAGAACAATTGTATAATGATACCTGTGATGACAATGTCCAGTATTTAAATAAAATCAATTTAAGTGCTTCCAATTTAAAAAAAGGTGCGTAATTTTTGTAACCATGATGTATAATTGTATTAATATTTAATATGTTTATTAACATATTTAGACAATTCAACAATAAGTATTCAAATTGCAAATGCTTCAGAACATGATGAAGAATTGACATTGTAAGTATCTAAAAAAGTTAATTACTTATTAGTATTTAGTATCATTATTATTTAGTTTATGATTTATATAATATATAATATTTATTGTAGACATTAAACATTTTTTTTTTCAATTTATACATTGGGCTCTCATTGATCTAAACTTAGGTGTTAATTTATCATAAACAACACATTTTTGAATATATCATTTTCAGTTCAAAATTTAGTCATTTGCTCCAATTGTAAAAAATAATTTACGCCTTGGGGAATATGGGAAATAGAACTGCATGAACTTTTTAGATTTTGAGCAAAGAATCTATATTTGCTTTTAATTAAATATTAGTTAATAATTGCATGTTTATGATTTTAGTTCATTGTTTAGTGAATAATTGTCTTTTTGGTTTAGGTTTTTAAGTCCATTAAAAAAGTCCAAGTTAAAGAAGAAAAAATCTAAGGTATTTATTGTTTTATTTTTAATTATTTATACTTTTTTGTAATTTATTTGAATTATAAGTAATATATGTCAAATGCTGATAGAGGCAGATTTTGAAAGCTATTGGTCATCTATAGGGCAGAGGACTTTAAGCATTTGTATATTTTTTTTTGCACAGTCACAAAAATAGCTGTGTACGACACAAATACGTTTATGCTTAAATCATTTTATTAATAATTTTTGGTCGAAGTTTTTATTTATTTATTTTCACAACCAAAATAATGTTGATCTCAATATTAATATGGTCATGGCTGTTCCCAGACACATGTTTTTCCTAGAAACACGCCTCGAGACTAAACATTTGATTATTTGAAACTGAAATATTTTGTCAATTATTTTTTAGAAGTTGAAAGCCAATTGTATTCCATCCCATATGCTCATTGTAAATTATTACAGATTGTATATATTCAAATGAATGTTAAAAAAAAAAGAAGTTGAAATAATTTATACATTAATTTGAAGAAGTATTTGAAAACCCATAAATTAAAATATATTCATTAAAATTATAGGTATTTACAGAAAAAATGCTTATTTTGTATTCAAAAATATTAATTTTAAAATGCATATTTTAAATGTATATTTTATACATTTAAGTGCATATTTAGTGATTTTTTTGAGTTACAGGTCCTCTGCCCTGGATTTGTTTATATAAAAGAAATAAACATGCTGAGCTTTATATTTGTATTCCTAAAAATTTAATTTTAGATGGCAATAAAAGAAGATACTGAGTTGTCAAAATATGAATCTATACAAAGAAATATTAAAAATATGGAAGACCTGAAAAAATATATATCTGAAGAGCAGTCAAATGAGATTCACAATGGTAAAATTTGCATCTTACAAATATCTTCTGAAATAAATGTTTTAGAAACTTCTATTACTGCCTATTAACACAACAAAATTCCCATAAGATATTAACCGATTTTGGAATAATTTATTATTTTAAATATTTAGTAGTATATCAATGCTCAAATTGTATTATATTATGCTGTCTACAAAAATTAGATTTGAGTAAAAAGTTTTGTTTAACACATATTAAAAGTATTAAGTAATTAACATATTCAATAGGACCTCACTTATCAAAATTATATAGGGTTTGACTAAAAATTGAAACAATATAGTATGAATGCATAAATGTATCTATATCTATTTAATTTATAATTTGTAAATGTTTTTAGTGTTATTTTATTCCATATATATTCTGGCTATCAAAATCATGTTGAGTATTTTGTATTAACAAATGGAAAAATGAAAACAAAGTGTATCTATTAAATTCTTATGTATGTTTTAATTTTGAGGATATATATTAATAAATTGTATTTGTTTTCTGACACATAATATTTCAATATTAGTTTTATTTTTATAATAGTAATTTTTTTTTTCTTTTTGAATATGAAGCCCAGCAACTATGGCCATTAGCTGTTTGTTTTTGTTTGTAGGGGTGGAAATTGTATGTTTGTAAACACGAGTGTTTTTGGTTTAGCAGATTTTTTATTGGGCACCCGTAGGTATTTACCATGCCCGGGTGGGGGATGGCTGCACTTCTCTCCGAACACCATAACTTGCCTGAAGAAAAATTCCACCCGCCGGTGTGCGTCGCAACCAACGCCTTAACCTTAGATAGTAAATTTGTGTTATCACTATCATTGCGTATGATACATAAACCTATTGAGTATTTCTTCAAAACTAATTTGTAAAATGTAGGACAACTGTTGAAAATATTTTTAACCCCGTCATAACGACGCATGGATTTAGATGTCTCATTTACGTGCATGGGATAAAAATTTACCCCTCGGAAATATATAGATATACAAAGAGAGTTAACATTATACAGAGTGATTATAAAAACATTTTTTTTTTTTTTTTTTAACAATATTTTGCATAATTGTAATATTTGAGGCTATTGAGGTGATCAAATATCCACATACCATATTATATATTTTATAAACATTTTTAAAATGTCTGGGGTAATTATTTACCCCGTGCGCCGTTCGACGGGTTAACTGTCTTGGTTGGATATTATAAACTATTTGTCTACTTATACTATCTTATTAATTTTATAAATCACTTATAAGAGAGAAATAGATAGACTAATGGTAAACAATAAAGTATAGATATTTATTCTAAAATATTTAATTTAATTTATATTATAAATAATTGTATTGTGTTGAGTTAAAAATGTTGTCTTATATTATACCTTTATTTTAATTAAATAGATCCTGCCATGATTAACACTCCTTATAATTCGAGAATTTCAAAAGTCCAAAAAGAGGAGTACCCTGATTTGTGAGTATGAGAATAAGTAAAATTAGCTCATCATTTTTGTTTATAATAATTTGTGTAAATATAAACAAAATATTCTTTGTGTGTATGATAAATTTGTAATTCTTTTTATAACAAAATTGTATTGAAGTGAAAAATATAATTATTCTATTCTTCTGTAGATTTCAAAAATTATTCAAGAACAAAAAGAAAGATAAGAAAAAATCTTTTAAGGTTGGTATTAGTTTTTTAATAGTTTATTATTTTTTTTTTTTTCATCTAAGATATTTAATTAAATTTGATGTTCATTAATCATTATAGTCTATAGAAGTAGTGAAGTATCTGTTAAAGAGTGATACGGTGGAAAGGGAACATTTTTAAATTACGAGGCTCAACAATTTTTAATAGAAAACAATAGTATTGTGGCAACCCTCCATTCTTCCCAGAAATCCATAGAATGGTTATTTGTCATCTAAATTCAAAATGTTGTCAATATTAAATATTAATTATAGTAGGGTCCTACATTAAACCCATAAATATTTTATAAATGTATCAATCATTAATATTTAGTACTTACAACCCATTACTTTTAGATTTTAATAAAATGTATAAATGTATAGTTACTTAGGTTAAGATGACTTTATTATAAAATCACTACATTCAACTATACATCTTAATCGATTCTGAGCAAATTTGATATGGTTTTGCATAGGCGCAACTAGGAGGTTGCTTGTAGGTGCTTTAGCAATCACAATCTTTAATTCAGCCACTGTTATAGAACACTAAAAAATAATGTAATAAAAGAACGATTTCTTTATTTTATGTATAATTTTTTTTTATGACGTTTTTACTAAAAAAAAAACAGTTCAAAAAGAGTGTTTCCTAACATAATTAATTTATTTCAAATTTCAGTTATAATTCCAATAAGTTCGGTTTTCTGTAACATGTAAACATATTTTTTTTAGTATGCAACACATTAAAAATTGGTTGAGGTCTGAGGAAAAGTATGTTACAGCAATGGTTAACTGAATTGTCCATTTTAAATATTAAGTATTTCAAATAATGTAAAAACAGAATCAGTGTTGGATTACATACAGCACAAAAACAAAGAAAATAGGTTAACAATTATATATTATATTATTATTATTCCTTTGTAGTTTTGTAATGGTATTTTTTTTTATACCTGTTATCCCCCTTTTAGAATATCTAATTATTATTTTGAATTAATGTTTTATAGGCCGATAAGAAATATTCGAAAAACGATTCCCTTCAATCAGTAGACATGTATATGGAGACATATTATGATAGTAATAATTCTATTGACGATGACGGCGAAAAGAAATTGGAATTGTTTGATTCTTTGGACGATCACACGTTGGAATATCGAACTATGACCGACACAGGTATGTATTATGGCCAATATTGTAATCAAACATTTAACAACGCCAACGGTCTACACAGTCACGAAAATGTTCTCACTGGAAACACTCCTCTTCAGTGCGATGTTTGTTTTAAAACGGTTAGTTGTAAATCTAAATTGCATATGCATAAAAGAACGCACACTGGGGAGAAACCATATGCTTGCAACGTTTGTGCAAATTCATTTTCAAGGAAAGAAACTCTGGTTGTACATAAAAGAACGCACACCGGGGAGAAACCATATGCTTGCAATATTTGTGGCAAGTCATTTATGGCGCAAAGAAATTTGGTTAGACATAAAAGAACGCACACCGGGGAGAAACCATATGCTTGCAATGTTTGTGGCCAGTCATTTTTGGAGCAAGGAAGTTTGGTTAGACATAAAAGAACGCACACCGGGGAGAAACCATATGCTTGCAACGTTTGTGCAAATTCATTTTCGCAGCAAGCACATTTGATTTCACATAAAAGAACGCACACTGGGGAAAAACCATATGCGTGTGACGTTTGTGCAAATTCATTTTCAAGGAAAGAACATCTGGTTGTACATAAAAGAACGCACACCGGGGAGAAACCATATGCTTGCAATATTTGTGGCAAGTCATTTATGGCGCAAAGAAATTTGGTTAGACATAAAGGAACGCACACCGGGGAGAAACCATATGCTTGCAATGTTTGTGGCCAATCATTTTTGGAGCAAGGAAGTTTGGTTAGACATAAAAGAACGCACACCGGGGAGAAACCATATGCTTGCAACGTTTGTGCAAATTCATTTTCGCGGCAAGCACATTTGATTTCACATAAAAGAACGCACACTGGGGAAAAACCATATGCGTGTGACGTTTGTGGGAATTCATTTTCGCACAAAGACACTCTGGTTATACATAAAAGAACGCACACCGGGGAGAAACCATATGCTTGCAACGTTTGTGGCCGACTTTTTTCTGCTAAATCAGCTTTAGTTGTACATTGTAGAATACACACAGGTGAAAGACCATACGAGTGCGGCTATTGTGAAAAAAAGTTCACAGCAGGCGGTGAACGTACAAGACATATACGAAGAGTTCATAACAAATGTTTTTAAACTCTTTATGAACGTTTGAATTCGTCTGCTTGGGCTTTCGGAACGAACAAGAAACAAAACCATATATAGTTCTCACTCTCAACGACGATTGTCCGTTGTGAATAAAACCTTGTATACAGCTGTATAGTAGCTGCGGTGCACACTGGTGTCTGACGTTATAGTGTTATACTTTCATCGATCGTCCTCGAAATTGGTCGGACCAGGAAGCATATAAGCATTCTGGGGTCGGTTTCGGCACCTGTGTTTAACTACGCACTCTCATTGGTCAATTTTAAATTACCGCCAAGTTTAATATCGCATATTATATAAATTGTTACTTCGAATTTGAAAAGGCGCGTAATTAGAATTAATCTATGCATACGTTGCATGCGTACTTATTATCAAATGGGTTTCTAATTCCACACCATGAACCTAATTCTTCTTAGTTCATGGTCCACACAAATATAAAAAGATGGTTTGATCTGAAAGATAAGATAAATTATTACATACTATAATATGAATATAATATTATGTACCTACTTTCATATTATATTAATATAGTATGTAATAAATAATAATAGTATTAAAATAAAGTAAATGATTGTAATATAAAATATAACTAGAATTAGACAGTAGACAGTGTACAGGTGAGTAGTTATTATATCCTCCTGAGGCCCAACGTCCATTATAATGGACAATTATTATTACTGTTTTAGCGCCCAAGCTTAATTTTGTTTTTGTATTTTTATAAACCCGTTGTCCATTACAGTGGACATTTTCTCTTATCACCACAAAAGCCCGCCAATTTTTTTTTGCTTATCTTATACTTCTGTCAATATAACCTTAAACTAGTGATAATTTGGGAGGATAAACATGACGTGTTTGATAATTTTTATCTGTTACCATTTCAGCAAGCTGTACAACTCACGATTTAAGATATCTTAAATCGTGGTACAACTCCAAAACACAGTATCTGTATTTTTCATAATTTGATATGAAAATGATTTTTGTAAAGTACGTCAGGCCGCCAACTTAACTTCATCCTTATGACTTGAAACTTCATATCGTTATCAAGGAAATACATAGAATTCAATTTAAATCGACAAAATGGTATTTTTAGCAGTTTCATTAAGCTGTAATTGTAGATACTGTGTTTTGAAATTTATAGAAAAATTTGAAAATCCTATCACATTTAATTGAAAACAGTATGTGTAAATTATATTTTTATATAAAAACTAAGGCCATTTAGGGGGGTATTTAAGAGGGGTGATGGGTCAACCGTCTCCTCCTAGATCTATATTTTGTATTCAATATTTTGAAAAATCATAAATCCTATTTATCAATCGGCAAGAAGACGTGGCATAGTGAAAAATCGAGTCGCCCTATTCCTCCTAGAATGAAGTCTAAGTACTCCCCTAACTCCAATGAACTAACAAATATTTAAATTGTTTTTTAAGTGGAGTATTTTCACAAACTTGTATGAAAGTTATCAAAAACCAATAAACAGTTTTATATAATAATAACAACAAAATAATATAAACAAAATAAATAATAGTAAAACATAATAAAATAATTGTAATACAATTAAAAAATTAAAACAAATATGTGTCACTTTCTTTATTACATAAAAGATATAATTTGAAAATACCTAGTCTTCAGGTAGAACAATTTTTACAGTTTTATATAATAATAACAACAAATATAAATAAAATAAATAATAGTAAAACATAATAAAATAATCATAAAGTACTATTCAGTCTTTATTAAGTCTTATTCATAATCCGTTATGAAAGCATTACCAAGGTCCATCTCATCAACCAAATCTTCTGAAGTGGCAGACACTGGAAGATTTATCTAAAAATGTTTCCTGTTTTCTGGCATTGCTGGAACAAGTTTGTCAATGATTCCTTTTTTTTTACTGAGGTTAATTCCTCTATGTTGATCAATTTTTTTAGGAGCATATTATGTTTTAATGCCTTTCAAAAATTTTTTTTGTATGAAGTCTAAAGTCTTTGGCTCTCCATTAAAATCTGTCCAGTATTCCATAGAAGTCGATCCTCTTGTAAATTTGGCCATAACAACACTGTTAATTTTAAATCCATACAATGTATCTGTTTTTACATTGGTAGTCCTTTTTTTGTTTTGCCACTCATAAAAATCTTTCAATTCTAAAATATTTAAATTTTGTCGGCTTTGAGAAATACAATTCTTAAGGTCTTCAAAGTCATATATATGCCTTATTTGTTTAAATTTTTTTTCAATGTTTCCATGCACCCCATCAGCAGTCATATGGGTATGACCCTTAGTTAGGTATTTCATTGTTACTGATTTTGTATTTTGAAATAATGAATTTGTTGAATTTAAGTTACATACCAATGCAGTGTATAAGGTCCAATTTTTGTTCTGGCCAGTGCAATTATCAGCCCAGAAAATAAAATCTTGTACATCTCTTTGGTTACTAATTAAAGCCAATATTGAGTCAGTTACATTTTCAGCTTTACGCCCAGCAATGGCTTCATGCCAAAGTACACAGTGGCTTAAGGCATTTGGTTTTAATTGAGCAAATGTTTCATTAAATACCACTAGTCTACTGGTGAAAAAAGAAGATTTAGTATCTGGCATATTAGGAATTAATATAACTTTTTGTAAGTCCATTGAGTAGATACAAGTTGACTCGATACTCAGTTTAGAATCTTCCTTATATTTCGAAGTTGCTGCAAAAGCCTTGGCTTTATGGTTTTCCAAAAGTGTAGTATTATCTCTAATTTCATTCTCATCAGTAGAATTTTCAATTATATTTTGATAGGTAGAGCAATCTTCACATTTATCAATTGTGGGATTTCTTAAAGATATATTTAAATCCTTTATGACTTGTCTATAAAGCTCTTGAGAGCAATAGTTTTTATGGACGCGCATGACCGACTGCTTGCGGCTTGCCCGTCGTCACCACCGGTCACCCCACTATCTCTGACCCAGTGCTGACTACATACCCTGCTTACAACACATACCAACATTTGATTAACATAGATAACACAATGCTGAATACAATGTCCAATTCTTATTCTGAGCTGTACAATTGTCAGCCCATAATACAAACTTTTGCACATCTCTTTCTTTGTTAATAACTGTCATTATAGAATCAGTTATACATTCAGCTTTTCTACCACTAAGAGCTTCATGCCACAATACACAGTAGCTATTAAATGTACTTCCTTTTTTTATAGTAGCAAAAGTTTCATTAAAAACTACTAATCTACTAAGAAAGTAGGATGATTTAATATTGGGCATGTATGGAATAAGTATTACTTTTTGGAGATCCATGGAAAAATATCTTGTTGAACCTAACTCCTGTTCCAGTGAATCTTTTTTATATTCAGCGTTAGCTTTGTTGGCTTTAATTTTGTGTAATACCAAAGTTGAATTTGATTCTGGATTAGTTATATCCTGATTGAGGATTTCACAATCCTCACAATCATCAGCTTTAGGTGTGTTTAAAGATATATTTTGTTTTTTAATTGTTGATCTATATGTTTCTGAATCACAATAATTTGGATACTTGTTTGTAAAATCATCAAACATAACTTTTATGGTGAGTTCACGAGGTAGATAGCGTATGTTAGGTGCATTATGCCTTCTATAATGAGTTACACAGGGATGATATGAGTTTATGTGGTCTATAATAACTTTTCTTTCAATTGCATCAATTCGTGGCCTACCACGGTTTTCTTTAATAAATTGTCCACACAAGCCCTTCTCCATAACAACCACCAATTCAGTGACAACAGAATCATTCGTATAGCCTAATGTTTGTAAAAATGTAGATTTGCATATTGCTATTTCAACTTTAAATTCTGGATGGGTAAGTGTGTATAATCTGCTTTTATTTTTTTTTAAACTATTATTTTCATCAACATTAACCTTCCTTCTTTTAATGGAGGCCAAATTAATACATCTCGACATATATTTCCGTCGGTCAGTATAATTTAGTTTCCAAAATTCAGACCAAATAGAAACTTGATTTTCATGACTTAATAAATTACACTGCCTTTTACACTTACCAGTACATGTTTTTAGGATAAGAGGATGTTTATCCATTTGGTTTTGGTTTTTTATTTCTGACAATTTAATATTTTGAATGTGTTTTTCATTGCCTGTCATTCTACGTTTTCTCATCCCGGCAATTCCTCCTTCCACTGGAAAATCTTCATCAACATTAGGTACAAAGATACCTTGATGATCATTCAAACAATTTGGTATTTCAATAAAATCTACAAGTGTAATATCCTATTGTTAGTTGAAAATACATTTATATCAACTATCAAGCATTGTTTACCTTCATTAGAATCCTGGCCAGTACAAGAAACGTCTAAAGTTTGAAATGGAAGGACATAATCAGGATCTTTAATTGAATCGTCTCAATCTGAATGCATGTTTTCATGTTCATTTTCTTTTTCCAAATTCTCAAACAAATTGTTAGTATTAAATGAATTTGAATCATCTATTTCAATTAAAATGATTTGGGTATGAATAACAACATTTTGAACTAAAATAAAATATTATAATATAATTATTACCTAAATTACTAATTGAAGAAGTTGAATTATCAGTCACACGACTAGCAGAATCTGGTCTTAACGTCAACGAATATAATGAATATGTGTCAGGATTTCCAAAAAAAAGTTCACGCAGAATCACTTTACGCATAAATCTTTATTGCATTAAAGATAACTTAAAATCCTAAGGGGGGGTCCTAGACCGACACAAACGATAACACCGTAGGCACGGCACAACGCACCGCAACACACTGTCTCTACTCTTCGACTAGCTCTCTCATCACTGTCACCCAGTAGTGTTGCCAACAACTCGGTCATCCTGGGTTTTACAGCGTCCTCGCTGTATTATTATACATATGAATTTTTAAATACAATTTAAAAGGGAATTACTCTCTCTCTTTCTTACTAAATGTATTCATTTGAATATAATACTGAAAATAAGAGGATTAAAATATAAACTGTATGTAACAGAATAACAACAAGTAATAATAATAAAAATAAGAATAATAATCCTACTGGATTTAACAAAACAAATTCAATTACTTCAAAATTAAAACAAAACTTAATATTAATTCTTAACATAAATACTAGTGGTATTTTAGTCTTATAATTTATAGTCCCTCAACCATGATGGCTTCTTTTTCACCCTTGGTGCTAGTTGGTCTGGAACTGTTTCAATCTTTATCTTTTCTTTAGTCCTTTCTTTTCCTTCTGACTGTACCTTTTCACTATCAGTTGCTTCTTCATGTTCATCAGTGATATGATTTGGTACATTATCACTGTCGGTCCCTATTCAATATACTTTGAGATGAGACGCATGAGCTGTGGTAACGTACTGGCGTCTCTCCCTCACTGTCACATCAGTCACTTGGTACACATCGTTAGGTAGTACTTTATTTATTATCAAAGGTCCCCGAAACTTTGGTTGTAATTTTGTAGGTTCACCTGTATGCATAGCTGGACGTCGTAGGAACACAACTTCTCCCACTTTATACTTCACAGGTTTTGTATGTTTTTGATCATATCTATTTTTCCACTTTACTTGTTCCTTTTCGATGTTGACTCGTGCCTGCTCTTGCAGTTTATTAACATCTTCGTATTCTTCTTCAGTTGTTATGTGTCTTAAAACCCCATCATTGAAACTTGCATGGTAACCATACAATGTACGAAATGGTGTATCTCCAATAGTCTTATTCTGTGAATTATTCAATTGACTCTCAACTTCGGGTAATTTCTTGTCCCAATTTCTTTCATTAGTCATGTTCGCCTATAGTACTGGTACCAAAGTTGAATTCACTCGTTCGACTTGCCCATTGGACTGTGGATGTCTGACTAAAATTAATGTGTGTTTGATTCCACCTGACTCACAGTACGTTTCAAATCATTTGGAAGTGAATGCAGTACCTCTGTCGCTAATAATCCTTTTTGGTAGGCCATGTAACAATATAAAACTTTTTAAACATTTCAATACTGAATCAATGTCACATCTACGCACTGCATACAATTTCACATTTGGTTAAGTTGTCAACTAATACCAAAATATGATTGTTACCTGAAGTAGATTTTATGAATGGTCCTATGTGATCAAGATGAATAGTTTCAAATGGTCTCTTCCCTGGTGGAATTGGATGAAGCTCACCTTGTTGACGCCCTTTGGGTACCTTACTGAGCATACACTCCGGACAGCATTTTATATGATATCTAACATACCTGCGCATACGAGCAAAATAATAACGTTCCATAATCTTAGATACCGTTCTATCTAGTGCAAAGTGACCAGATAAGTCATGACAGCGAACCACCAAACTTTTCCGCATCCCATCTGGTACTACCCACAATTGACGTGTCTTCTCTTGAACCTTGACTGTTCGATATAATATACCTTCACGTAGGACATAATTTTTAATCATATTGTCCTCAGCTACTGAACGCTCTTCTGGTCTTTTTGTCAAGTTATCGATAATATACCGTAACTTATCATCACTTCTCTGCATGGCCATTACATGTTCCTCTTCGGTCATTGCTAACATTACCTCATAGTCTTCTAGTTCCTGTTCAGTATCATATGGTACGTCCACTGGTGCTCGTGATAATGCATCAGCGTGTGCCATTTTAGTTCCTGGTCTATGTCTTACTTCGAATTCATATTCACTCAGTAGCGACTTATATCAAGTATATTTAATGAAATATTCTTTGATATTGCCATTAAAGTACCTATTATTACATTGGTTAATGTCATTTTTGCAGAAAATATTACATTTATTATACTGTTAATTTTGTTATCTATCTACATAGCATTTTATATTATATTGTTATTAGTTATATAAGGAAATACCACTTAAGTTCTATAGTAGAGTAGTATTGCCTTAAAAGTGTAAATGGGTTTATGGTATGAAAAGGTTATATCAATAATTCAAATATTTTGAAAATGTCATTGCGTATAGTAAAATGTATAGAAATTATATTATGTAAAAGTTATAATTCAACATAAATATTTTTTTTAAATTACAACAAAAAACAAAAAAAAAAAAAAATTTGATTATAAAATTAATACTTCATTGCTCTGCTCAGAATTTAAAATGATAAAAATAATTACCTATAATAGATTATAAGAATGTATTACACTTTTCCAATAGTATTTGAACCAGCTAAAATATAATATAGTATAATAACACAGATTATATGAATTATAATATTTCATAATTTCATATAATCTGTGGTAATGACAACTGACAAGTATCTTCATATTATTGTACTTAAAAAAAAGTTCTATAATTTATAAACATAATACACATTATGTACCTACCTAATAAGTAATAATATATTTGATTTTAAGAGTTAGACATTTCACAATATGTAGGCATTTTTATCATCTATTGGTTAAGGTACATTGATATTTAAATATTAAACCATTTGACGTTAAGCTAAGTTTTAAAAATATTCTACAAATACTATTCAACAGTAGCTGTTATAAATATTTATTTTTGTTTTGAACATTAAAATTAAGATGGGTACATGAATTCAGTTATAGTCTTATAGATACATAAAACTACTAAATGCTTAGACGTACATAATTATTGCGTAGGTCGTTGGTCACATTATTAATTTACTGTTTAGTAAATACAAAGTTAACTTATCTACACACAAATTTTGAACATCCATTAAATGCTGATTTATTTTGCATACACCAACTTGTATTGGTTTCATTGCTATTCTCATGAATCCAACTAAAAATGTCTTGCTCAGAGAACGAATTTGAGCGATAAACATTACGTTCAAATTCAATCAGTTTATACATTTTATTAATGGCGTAAGACACTATATATAATATAACACCATACAATTAATTCAAAATTATAATCCATAGGTGGTATATACTATTAATTGCACTGTCTATTGTTATGATTATTCTTAATCAATCATTGCAATATTACAGAGATCATGGTATTTATAGAATATTATTATTATACTTCCACTGTGAACCTAAATTAGATACCCATTTGATACGCATGCGTGGATTAATTATAATTACGCGCCTAAACATAATTCAAATCCGATATAACAATTTGTATATTTTGCGATATTAAACTTGGCGGGAATTTAAAATCGACCAATGAGAATGCTTATATGCCACCGGGAAATCTTCCAACACTTGAGTGCGACGCTTGTACCAACACGTGCCTACATCATTTTATGTAAACTCTTTGAACAAAGATCGCAAGTCTGTAAGATACATCGCGCGTTTGACGTTTGTGATATTTGATTTTTCGTTGAAGCTACGCTATGCAACCATTTCAACCACACTATAGAAACACGCAGTCTGAAAAACGTATATTGTCGCGATATTTCAAAAGCTTAAAGCTTACAAAAAAAAGCTACTAATATTTCGTAATTTGTTATTATAAGTATAATATATTAACAGCCAAAACCTTTTCGCGTGCAGTGTACAGTAATGGATGTAATGCTTCTATCAATGTAAATATTCTCTACTCTAGAATTATTCTGTGAGCATATAGCGAGTATAAGCTACTCAACTAAAATCAAAAAATAATATAATGTATATATTAGTTATAAGTTATTACTGTAGACTGTTGTTCAAGTTGATTTCATAACATATTATACTAATCATATTAAATAAGAACTAAATTCAGTTTGTAGAATTTATAGAATTAGGTTTTTATTGTGTATTTTTGTTTAATCTTTAGACGATACTTGAATATTAAAGATTAAAAGTTGTATAATATATTATAATAATAGTTTTGTTTAAAATTTTTTTTGAATTATTTCGAAAGTTTTAATTTTACAATGATGTGTCAGTGCTATTTTAAATTTCCATCTAAAAAAATTAATACGGTTCTTTGGTGGGTAAAGTAAAAATATTCGGGATAGTTTTCAAAATCATCAGGAAAAAAAATATTAAAAAAACAGGAAATTTTAAAAAACCTACTTTTGTTTTGTGTGATTGAAAAATGAATAACTGTAAATATTTATGTAGCCTCACGGTTTATAACTCAAATAGTGTCCATATATTTTGTAAATTTGAGTTTTTGGTTATAATATTAACTACTTGTGAAAAACCTTATTAATATACATTTTAGATTCTGAGCGGAGCCATGAATGTATTGATTTTACAATGATGTGTGTTTTTTTTATTTTTTATTTTTGTGTCTGTCATCACCTTTTAGGACAGTAAAAGTGCTTGGATTTTCTTCAACAGTAACTTTTCTGATAGGAAAGTGAATCTAGTTGGTACTTTGGGGGGTCAAAATTTCTCGGTAGTTTTCAAACGCGACGTGAAAAACAAAAGAAAAATTAAGGAAAAACGGGAATTTTTACGCAAGATCTGTTTTCGAGAAAATCGATTTTGGTTTTTGGTGTAACATTGGTCTAACATTTGATATTCACTCGATTTCTCATGTAACTATTTTCTTATTTTATTGTAATTAAAAAACGAATGACTGTAGATACTTGAAAATTTCACTGAATGTTTATATTAGCACTTTCTATACACCATACAATTTTTAAAATATTTTGACTCTTTTTGAGCTGTTTACGGACATTGTCAGTTTTCAATTTTTTTAGTTTTTTTTTCTATAAATATCAATAAAATTTTATTTGTTGGGTAAAAAAGCGTGAAAATTTAATATAAGGCTCCTGATATATCGTTCTAATAGCAGTTGAAAAATATTAAAAATACATAGGCACATTTTTTTTTATAAGCATTTAAAGTTCAAATTTTGACAACATTTATCAAATTTATAATTTATTAATTATTTTGTAGTTAAAAATGTATAAAATGTTTAACTTTTATGGCTAAGGATTGAAAATTTAAAACAAGGCTCCACGTAAATAGGTTATATATAAATTACATTATTCACCATAATATCGTAGGCTGACTGACCGTTTTAAAGTATAACCTTATAGAGGGCAAAATACTAGTACGGGGGGGGGGGTCTAAGCCTCTTCCCCCCTAGTTACGACGATGTTTGTCGTTTATTTTCTTCTGTTGGTACCTACTAGAAAATGATCAAACAATCAAACCGGATAATGAGTGCTTATACCTTGGAGTTCGACGTTTGTTGCAAGGCGTTCATTAGTAGATTAGTATACTAATACCTGGTAAATATTAACTATCTGCAGCCTACCATATAGAAGATCATGTTTAGGTAAGAATCATCGTGGATATGAGTATGTGACACTATTAAGGTATTTGCCATGTCCTAAAAACACCTTTTTATAAACAATAGGTAATAGAAATATACAGAAAAATCATAATTTTTGAACTTCTGTGCACTTTATTCATGTGACACTTGTGGCAATTCGACAGGCCATACAATATGATTAAAAATTACATAGGTAGGTAACTAATTCGATACGATATTTCAAAAAGCGTACAATAGGTACATACACTACGAATATTTTTAAGTCATTACAAACGTTACCTATATCTATTATAATACCGCCAAAAAATAAAAACGTATTTACTGCAGTTACTGTTGTTAGACAATGCTCCTAAGCAGGGCCGTAATGGAAGGGTTTCGGCCCACTATTTACTGTAAGCAACCGGCCCATTTTCTTACATTTATCGGCCCAACTTAAACTAACAAAATATTATATTTTTCTCAATAGTATAGTAGTACAAGAATTAGGATTAAGAAACTTTTTTTATGTTGATTACAAAGAAAATGTAAAATATATCAATATTCAATACATATATAGGTATAAATCAGTTACACTAAGTAGCAGTATGACAAATTAAATCTTATAAATTATATATTTATGTAATTATGTGTACGATAAAGCGCGTAGACGATTTTTGATAATATTTAATTTGCTAATTACTCGTTCACAATTAACCTGAGTTGCCGATAAGGTTAGTACATATTCCATGGCGGCATATAAATTAAAATAAGTAGGCATATGTAAATTAAGCGAATGAAGTAAATTAAAAACACAAATCCGACAATTTGCTCGGGCTAATATAGCTTTTTCACCATGGATAGAAGAAACCAATAGTATTAACATTCAGATCCTAAAAAAAATGTTTTCATATAAATATTCTTAACACAGATTTTTATATAATATAGTATATCTAGCTGAATAACACGACGTTGCCCGAGAAAAAAATTGTGATTAATTAACTCCTTTTGGGTGTAATTCGCTGAGCACAGGAATGTGTATGGAAGCAAAATCATATTATATATTTTAATTTTTAGCCATCCCGCGTGGTTAACGGTAATGCGAACATTATATTATCAGGTAGGAAATTAACACAGCGAGGTGGGTGATAAAATATAGCCTATATTAGTACAGCTTTCTAGTTGAAAAAAAATTTGTATACAGTGTACTTACCTAAAATAATATTGAAGTCATAGTTGATCATCCCGGGTTTTTAGGAGTATTTAATATTTTTATATTAATATATTTTCTGAGGTTATTTAATTTTATTTAGAAAAATAGTCGAATATTATAGGTACACGATACTGCAATAGGTACTTGTACAACCGCATTCACAGTATAAAAAAAATGTTAACACGTGCGTTCAGTTTATTTCGTTACTAGTACAAAATTTGTATTATTTTAATTCAGTTCTGTTTAATTTAACAATTTTGTTTTTAAATTATGGATGATCATTCAGAAATTAAGTAAAAATAAAGTTATTATATTATTACTTAGGAATTTATTTTAAAGAAAAATATTTAATTATATTATTTATTTAATTAATTTAATATTATTTTATTTATTTATTGATAATTTTAATTTATATACTATCGTTTTCAGTTAGTTCAGAAAATGATCGTGACAAGGTGTTTTTAATTCGAGATATAATTGAACTCATTATACGAAAAAACCATTCTTTACAATGAAGACCGGTTACATCTGTAAGAAGTAGAAAAGAAATATTTGAGTTCATACAACAAAAATGCGGTTGTAAATGGGATAGTAATTGTATATCATTACTAAACAATGAAATCGTAAATTTTTCTTTGGTATTATCAAGAAAATTGTTGAAATGTAATAGGAAACTTGATAAGTTTTATACGATTAATAATGTGTGGCTTAATACTACATTTGAAATGCCTCATTTAAAATCACAGTCTTCAATACCAAAAGCTGCTAATTTTGGTCGTACACCTAAAACATTTACTGAGTGATCTGAACGAACTAAACGTCGTAAAATGATTAATTCGATTGAGTCTTCGAATATGAGTTTCCTAGAAATAATATACGCCTCAAATAGAAAAATGCAACAGAGTGGACAAAGAAGTGTGGTCCAGCTTTTTAAAAGTGCTACATTGTCACCAAATAGAATTAAAAAAATTAAAAATGCGATTTAAAAATCAAAATCAACTGAAATTGATCCATTTACCGCTGACGGAGCTTTGGCTTTTTTTGTTGAAAACGATTTAACGAAACAGCAATATATAAATATTAGGTTGTCTGCCAAAAACCGAAATGCTAATATGTATCCACCATATTCTTCAATTATAGAAGCAAAAAAACTATGCAGTTATCCAGACAATTGCATTATTAACGATAATACACGTTTTCTGATAATAATAATTGTTTTACGCCGGTATCGTTTACCGGCGCACTAATAAATTATGTTTTCAAATATCTAAGAGCTTTCTCTATGACATCCATTTGTTCTACAAACGAAAAACATGCGTAATTTTAAGTGGTACTCTTTCAAAATTTAAAACATTTTGAAAATTTTTTTTTTTTTACATTTTTTGTATGATAAAAAAAATAAAAATTCTGTTTTTGGTCTTTAATATTAGCCAAGGGACCTTACAGTTTGATATGAAAATATTATTTATTAAAAAATATATATTCTACGTCATGAAAGAATATGCAAGAAAAACTATAAAATTCGATGAAATACTGATAGAAATAAAGAATTTTTTTACTAAACATGTTACAGTTCTTTAGAATTTATACTTAGGAAATTGTAACTCGGGATTAATATTCAATAGTGTATACAGATAACAATTCCATTGAAAAAAATAAATATTAAAATATAGACTTTTGGCCGCGTAAAATGACGTTTCAAACCACTGTGCGGCGGCTAAACGATCTAAGTAGAGATATTACTTTATCGATTGATTGTCGTTTATTGACGACGGTTAGGGATTAATAAGCTACAGCAAGTACTAAAATCTCAGATTGGGGGAACTGATAAGGGTTTGTATTTCTGTTCAACCGCTAACACCATAGGTCGTATCAACATGTATATAAGTCCGAATTCCCAAGGTTCTATATTATACACAAGTATTAACTATTAGGTATAAGTAGTTAGAATTTAAAAGTCTGTGTGTAATAATGAATAATGTATTTTGTGCACGATATTCAAAAAAGTTAATGCAAATATACATGAAAGTCGATAACGTATTGAATTTTCGGGTATTCACATTGTGATAGACACAGTCCGCCATCACACAAAACTTTACGCCACCAGTCACCACTCACCACGATGATTGATTAGGGACACAATCTTCACGACCGTGTCCCGTTTATAATTTTGTATTTCTTAAAAGTTAAAACCAACATTTTTATTTTATGCAAACATATTTTTGTTTTTAAATGATAGATTGAGGACCGAAATATATTATAATTTCTTATATTTTGGGCCACGTGCCCTTAATGCTAGCTTTCTGTCAAATCCAGTCCTGACAAGTAGAAACTTTACAATAAGGATATTATAATATATTAAAATTTTGTTTTTAAAACCATTTTTTGTCGACGAATTAGTATAAATAATTATTAATTATATTTACTCAACCCCATAGGACTCGGCACGCTATTCGGTCCGGCCAACGGGCAACGACCCTTGTCCATAATAATATACGTCATGAGTGGGTGCAGATAATAAAATATTATACATTTATACTGCATCGTGAGTAATACCATATTAGTATATTTACGTAAACACGTAATAAACTAATGGCAGCGACCGCGAGGATTTTAGCCGGATCGAACGGAATTTAGTAAATTTTAATTTACTCATTTAATCATCACTTATAAACATGCATATACATGAATTATGAATACCTATCTATACAATTTGTTATAATATTATTATTTAAAATTACCTACATCATTAAATAGTAATTAATATTAAATTATACCTACTTTATCTTATCTTTGTTTGTAATTTATTATTTAAAAATGTTATCATATAATATAGAGGTACCTGGTACCTTCCTAAAATTATATTTTTTCTCCTCAGCAAAGTATGCATCAATTATAAGCATCCATTATAAGATGGTCACAATTTAAACTTTAAAGTAGACAATCGACTACCTAGTGACAACAGATTCACTTCAATATTCAATATTGCTAAGCAATCGAGATTTGTTGGTAGGTAAGGTTACCCATGGTTGTCCATAATATAAGTAATTTTTTTATTCTATTGAGGCAAGAAGTGAAGACAAAAAACTTTTAGTTAATTATTAGTCGTAGTGCAGTAGGTACAGTTATAAACTGTCAATTGCCAATTGGTGTAGACTGTACAAACATAATACATTCAGATTTCAACTACTCCAAGTAACAACGGTCTCTGGTACACATCCGTTTGAGAATCTTTTCATAGTATTCATTATACATTTAACGCACATATTTTATATCATATATATTAATATATATAGCCATATAGGAGAAATACATTTAATTTCTTAGTCTAAACATTAGTCAATGCCCAATGGTCAGCAATAAATATAGTTTAAAATATGCATATTCTGTTGAAAATGCTTTTTCGATATTTGCTATCCCCAAAATGTTGTCGTTCTAGTCCCGATCTGATAGAGCCGATATAATATAGTTTATTATTATTCTAAATACACTTAGACTAGTTAGACTATAGATACTTGACACTTTGTGAACGTGATTAACGGAATACAAATAATATACTATCTATTGCTGTTATTACATCGTGTTTGAATCGGCTAGAAATCTCGATCGCGGTCTAAGGAACCCACACATCACCCAGTAGTAGGTGCCCAGGGGAGGGGGAACGCGCCCGCCCAAGAGCGCGCGCGCCACCGTCCGACTGTCCGAGTGGGTATTGATTTAAAATTAGCCCGCCGGAGCAGTAAGTTGTCTCGAAAGATGTGCCGTCGCCGAACGGGATCGGTATTCGCATTCGGCAGCGGTCGTCCCGCGCGCGCGCTCTCGGCAGTCGGTGGTCGTCCCTCGCACGCGCGCTCTCTCTCGACGGTCGTCCGCGGTGCGCGCCGCCTCTTCACCACGCCAATCCCTTTGCCGCCGACTCGCGAGTCTGCTCCGGCGAGGCGAATAATATTATTATTGTTGTCGCAGCCGCCACTGCTCCCCGTCAGTCGTCACGGCCATTGTATAATACATTGTATATACACATTGCACAGACGACGGCCGTCGTTCCGCGTACGCACTACGCGATTGCAATTATTTGCAGCACGGAACCAGGAACGCTCTCTCCCTCCCGACCGCCCACCCGCCCAGGACCGACCGACCGACAGCCAGCCGCACGACCGTCCCCCGCACGACGCGTTTGTCCGTCGTGTCCTTAATGAACGCAGTCACCACACACGGGCGTCATAGATGTTAATTGTCCTGTTAAAACCGATAGGGATACTATGTTCCTACATATTTAAAGCCATGGGACAAAGGTACGTACCTAATGCATAAATGCGTCGCAAGATATTGTAATATAATATAATACAGTGTATCGACTGATGCGTTCCATCAACACACTCACTCCCAATGTCGTTGGGGGTTCATCCCCATTCCCCCTAAAACTTTGACCATAGATTATTAATATTATACGTACCTATTTAAATACGCCTAGCAGGTTATGTAAACGTGCCAATTGATGATACCCTTTTTTTTTTTTTTTTTTTTGACATCCGCAGCCTTGTCATTGGTTCTGAGCGGTCTGCCAGACGGAAGAAACAAAAAACTGATGGCAACCTACCCGTTGACACGCCGACCGTGTCACTCACGGCGGCTTCCATGACAGACCTAGACAACATTACTCAGCACCAGATAGTGTACAAAAAAGTATAACTACCATTTTGTATCTCCCCCCCCCCCTCCATTGGAGTCTTTTACACTCAAACCTCATATTTTCAGATGGAACAACTGATGGACCGTATGCAGGATGAGAACACCGGCATTCCTGTGCGTACTGTCAACAAGTTCAGAGCTAAAGTGCCTTCTGTGTTTACTGGTAAATTTTTAACACATTCATGTTATTTTACACTCCAGCCAATATTAATGAAAGGTACGGTTTATTTAAAGGAACTGATCTGATATTATGGATTATGAAAAATGTGGATGTTGATGATCAAGGTAACAATTCAATTGGTTGTATAATAGGCAATGCAAATAAATGCAATAAGACATTACTATAATATTATTATACTCGTGCATTTTAGTTGAAGCATTATACTTTGCAAATCTATTGTCCTCTCATGGTTACTTGTTCCCAATTGATGATCATTTTCTGAATGTGAAGAATGATGGATCTTATTATCGTTTTCAAGTAAGTCATTTATGACATTTAATTAACTGAATAGTGATCTTACAACTGTTGATGATAAATATAATAACATTGTACGTATACATTAACATTTAAAAGTAAATTAGGTACTTAGTTAATATTGAACATAAATAAACATTTATTATAAAACATATTATTAGCATTTTATTAGTAAATATTAAAAGACTGAGACATGGTGATTTTTCATGTTTCATGAATAATAAATTTAGGCTAATAAATAAAATTGAAAATATTGTACAAAATGGTACAATTACACATCTAATTCGCTATGATATCATTGTTAACATTGAAATTCAAGCATTAACCTATTAAGATCATAAAATATATAGTATTAAAATTGTATTGATCATATTGATCATATCTACTTAAATTTAAATATACCATAAATCTTATTAAAATGAGTTAAATTTTAAATATCAAATGTTATACCTTGAGGAAGAAATGTGTTTGATTTAATTTGTTTATACCAAAAAAAAAAAATATCTTATTTATTGGAATAAAAATACATCAAAATCGCAACATTTAAAATTTGACTTTAATCGTTTTGACCGCCGCACCAAAGTGTGCTTAACATACAATAAATCATAATTATTAATTACCTATATTAAGCATAGGTATACAACTATAGGCATACATTTTGATAAAAATTTAGATACATTTAAATTACTTATTATAATAATATATGATTAGGTAGTTAATATTAGTATATAATTAAGGCATTTATTGTAGTATGATGTATGACTTTTATTATTTATAACTCTTATTGAAATATTTTCACTTATTTATTACAGACTCCTTATTATTGGCCATCAAATATATTTGACCCTGAAAATACCGACTATGGTAAGACTGTAAAATATGAATTTGTTGTGTATTTTATGAGAAATAACTCCTTTTCATTTTATTAATTCAGTTTCTGTTATTAATATATTTTTTTTTGTTTTTTAAATAACGGGACACATTATTTTTAATGTAGATTAATAAAGTACTTTTATTTTTAGCTGTATACCTGTGCAAAAGAACAATGCAAAACAAAACACGTTTAGAATTGGCTGATTATGAAGCTGAAAACTTAGCAAAACTCCAAAAAGTTTTATCTCGAAAATGGGAATTTGTATTCTTACAAGCAGAGGCTCAAAGTAAAGTAGACAAGAAACGAGACCGGATGGAAAGAAAAATATTAGATAGTCAAGAACGTGCATTTTGGGACGTACATAGACCAATGGTAATTACCAGAATTACTTAAAAGTTTTAAACAATACAACATAACATATGAATTTATTTACAGCCTGGTACTATTATAACAACAGAAATTGACTACAGGAAATTAAAGAGGTATAAAGAATTAGCTACTCTAGCTAATGGAGACATTGCTAACTTACTACTACCTATTCAGCTCCCAATAAAAACTAATATTGGTAAACCTACTATTGAATCTATAAAAAAAGATATAACTGCAATGCGGCTAAAGCTTGATCGACGTAATATAAAACTATCAAAAATTGCAGACACGTTAGTATTGATTCAATTCATATAATAATTGTAATATACAGTGCACTGACTATCCAACATTTTTCTTCTAGATACATTACCTATTTTGAACAGTATGCAGAATATGATCCATTTTTTACACCTCCAGAATTTAGCAACCCTTGGTTATTAGATAATGTTGAAGTATGGGATTGTGACAAACATTCGTGCGTAATTTTATTGGTCGTTTAGTTTATTAGAAACAATTAAAATTTTAAAAATAGTTCTATGTTTTCATACAGGAAAGAAGTTACAGTGCGTCGAATAAAACGATGGGCATTTAGTTTAAAGGAGCTTCTAGCTGATCCTGCGGGAAAAGAACATTTTACAAAATTCCTGGAAAAAGAATTTAGTTGTGAAAATTTAAAGTAAGAATAAATGCCGTAATATATGTTTGATAATAGTTAATAAGTATAGAACATTCCTTATAAATATTTTGTTTTCCTTAAAGATTTTGGGAAGCAGTACAAAATCTTAAGAAATTGCCACAACGTGAAGTACCTGAAGCTGCTGAAGAAATCTGGACAGAGTATTTAAGTGGTGATTCATTAAACATTGACTCTCAGTCGAGAGAATTAAGCCGAAAGAACATGTCCGCTCCTGATAGATGGGCATTTGATATTGCTGCCGTATGTAATCGCACATTTTCATTATGTAAGATTAAGAATGGAGTTCAAGACATGATAAACAGAAAATAGATCTTCCAATTTAGTTAGAAACTAGTTAGTGTAGAACTTTAAAAGTTTATATTATATGTTAACTGTTATTAATCAGGTTCATGTTTACCATTTAATGAAGAGTGACAGCTACCAGAGGTATATAAGATCAGAAATGTATAAAGAATATTTAAATACTTCCAAGAAAAAGGTAACCATTTTGAATTTTTTTTTCCTATTTTTTCTTTTTATTTTATTATCTTGTAAGAATTTGATTTGATTTTTTACTATTTTCTAGACTTCCATGAAAGGCATTAGGTCTATAGTATCATTTTCTGGAAAAAGAGATATTTGCCCATCGTGATGGTATGCGTACTTACATTATTCAAAGTACCTTTACAATACAGTTCAAATATTTGAAATATTATTTACTTTTTTTATATTTAAATTATAAGCAATTTATTTTAATTTTTATAATTTAGGCGGTTAAATTATTATTTTTTATATAATATGTATTATTTGTAGGCATTTGCAACTTTTTGGTTCTATAATTACAAATTATTATAAACAATTATTGTTGTGAAATTGTTAACTATTAAGTTATAATTGTATGTTTGAGGCAATTTATGTTCCTATAAAATTGGTGACATTTTTTATACATATATTTTTGTTGTACATTTGTTACAAATTTTAATAAATATTATATATTTATTGTTTTTAATTGTATACATGTTTGTTTAAATTTTCTTTTATTATGAAATTTGTGTAGGTACTTATGATATTGTTATTGATTAGTCAAATTGAAATTATTATTAATGTGTTGAATTGTATAAATTTTAGATCTACTTATACCTCGGTAATTAAGCAGAAGTCCATTAAACGTTAAACATGTTATTATTATGCATTATGTTTAATTTGTTGAAAATAATTATGTTTACGTCATTCTTTTTAACTGTAAATAATAAGTGTTAGGTATCATAACCGCAGGATCAATAACATGAATAATACCAAAAAAATAACAGTTTAACATTTTGAAAACTATTATAATATATTACATTCTATTAAGATTAACACAATAAAATGGTCATCTATGTAGTGTAATACATAATGAACTGTGCATTGTACTGGGGCCCCCAAAATTATGGAAATCAATACATCATAATTCATAAATGGCATGAACATAATAGCATAGTACCTTGTGGAGATGACTTAAATATTGTTTTAGAATTATAATAGTATAAAGAATTATTTGGGCAACTAAATATTTATTTTAAATTGTATACATTGTAATGAATAATTAATTTGTTTTTTAATTAAAATAAGTAAGTACATTAATGGCATTTTTATATAAGAGCCCCCAAAATTTTTTTTTTTTACCAGAGTCGAGTCTAAGATCCAACACTGTTCATAAATTAAAGAAAATACGTGATTTTTGGAAACACTTTTTATGGTTTAACTTGATTATATGTATGGTAAAGATAAATAACCATTCTTTAATATTGTTTCTTTAAAAATAGTATAAAATACCTATAAATTACATTTATAGTGTATAGGCGTAAGAAAAAAAACAGGTAAATAAGTGTATAATTATTTTAATCAACTCAAATACATCAGTTTTATCAATTGTACAGTGGAAGTTGAGGTAACTAGTTAACTACTTACTAATCGAGTTCAGATGAGAAATTTGTAAAACAAGCAAATTGGTTAGCAAGATTATTATTATGCTTTGGTTCAAATGAACACTTGTGGACATTAAGTAACTTCTTTGCTAGTTCCTCCATGATTTCACCTGAAAAAGTTAACAGGAAATCATTTATTAACTGAAGTTGAAGACATGGTAAATCATAAAATAATTTCCGTGATGCTAACCTGTACACAAAATAACATGTTGTTTTGTTAAAGATTTTGTAGTTTGCAATGATTTTGTCAAACATTCTTCAGAAAGAAATGGTGGGTCAACAACGACTAAATCAAAACTGTTCAATAGTTCTTCATCAAATTTCATTGGTTCATTATAATCATAAAAAACATAATTTGAACCATAAACACTAAACCTTTTGTCAAACTCAAATAGTTTAACTAAAAATGGAAAAATTGAAATATAAGTACATTATATTGTGTGTCCGCAAAAACAGGGTAACTGTGTAATTAAATTACCTATATTACTCAGTACCCTATACATATTTTAATTATATTTGCGGGGCATGAAGACTATTGGATCATCAATCTTCCGCAATCAGAATTCTAAAATATGTATAGCGTACTGAGTAATGTAGGTAACCGAGTTATAGTGTACCCAGTTTTTTCGGATACAAGATATACTACAATTATTGCACATACTTAACATCGTGGGTGACTTTTTCTTAAAGGTTTTATACAATGTAGGGCATGATATCAACGCTACACTACCATTTGATCCAACCATTTTATGTACACATTCAACGATTTTTTCACATGTTTTTTCATCATACCAAAATTGGCTTAATTGCTGCAACAAACCACTACATTTATGTAACAAACAATAAATTAAAAAACAAACAAACAAACAATTCAGAATAAATTGCCATCTCACCCAATCTTCATCAAATTTTACATCCGTTGCATCTTTATCATCACAGTGAGATAACAATTTTTCGTTTTGTTCTTCATAAAACTCTTTTAAAGCTCTCTGCGCTTCGGCTGAAAGTTTTAATGCATCAAATTCATCTTCAGAGCTTGACATTTTTTTAAAAAAAAATTTTAGAACTTAACTTTAAGTAGGTAATATACAATTTTTGAAAATTCAAAATAACAATAGTTTTAAATCACTATTTAACGAGTGTGAAGTTAACAATTGACCGGACCCATATATTTGTCAAGGAAAAACCTTCTTTAGAATTAGATCAATCTGAATTATACAGGATTCAAAATTGCCAGGAAATAAATCGTAGTTACTATACCTACTAGAACAGAACAAGCATTTAGCATACTGAATGGCGTATGCCCGAAGCCCTGAAATAGTGATATCACTGATATCTGAATGTAAATTGTAAACTGATATCACCGTATACCACGGACACGGTTTAAGATAATGATATCAGCACTGTTCCGTGATAACAGTAGAACCAATAGGTCCGTGTTCCACCCACATGTCCGGTGAATACTGAAAGTGATCACATTTAATTTTTATTTTTTACTGGCCAAAGCCAAACAATTAAGCTCATAAGTCAAAATCAAGGTAGGCCGTACTGGACGTAGGTACACTATATCAACACACATTGCTCAAAAGTCAAAACCTTATATTATTATTCCCTACTTTAAAATTACCAATTTGCGTTTTGTAATATTTATTATTTTATGTTCGTGTTTCTAAAAAATCCGTTTTATTTGATACAGATCGAATAAATTCGTATAGGTGTCTCGTATGTCAAATGGATAAAGGCTACACAAATATTAAATAATAATGATCGAGCCGGAATTGTTTAATTTCAAACCGCCTATAAATAAACATGACTATGTACAAAAGCATTGGGATAAATTATTAGCAAATATAGACGAGTGTGGACTTACCCATTCTGTAAGTATTTTAATGGTTGCGCTTAGTTGGTTTGTCTGATGTTAAAATATAATGAAATATTATTTATGATTAATTCTAATATGTTTTAGATATCAGTTGTTTTGCCCGACACAATTTTCATTCCAAATTATATTGAAAACATATTTGCTGAAAATGGTCAATACTATCTAATAAAAAAAGTTACTTTATGCTCATTAATAGATCCTGGATTTATCACATCTTTTGTGAAAAATGGTATTATTATTTATTAATTATTATTGCATGACATGTAATGTATAGTGTTTTAGTAATTATATACCTACCTACAAACATCTACAATCTTAAAGTTTCACATTATGTCATGGTATAAGTATTTAAATGTGTTGTGGTTACAATATAATGAATGCATAATGCAACATATTCAATAGTGGTTTCAGAATTTATTTATTTATTTGATGGACGTTAGATTATTAATATTAAAGATAAATATATACAAGATAACATATTAAATTAATTTTACAATAAAGAGAAATCAAGATAAAAGATAAAGTATAAAAGTTTATAATAATAAGTATTAAGATATTAAGTGATAGAGAAGAAAAATCTAAATTATTTACTGAATTTCCACTAGACAATAAAATATTTATAGGTGTACAAGACATATAATTTTGAGTGTAGAGTTTTATATAAAATAATTCTTTATTTTGAGTGTTAGGATTGTTTGTTTTTAAAACAATGTTGCTTAGGAGGGAAGAATCGTCTATTTTATTAATAAGGAGTTTGAATAGGAAGGTTCTATTATAAAACGGTTTTTTCTATCCTTTAATGTTTTTAAATTTAAAAAGTTTAAAATATTTTCATATCTAGAGTGAGGTGGTCACAATTATTGTAAATTAATGATTCTTAATTCTTTATTTTATACAAGATAATCATAATTGTTATTGTATAAACTAAGTTGTATTTTAATTGTTAAGGAAATGTTTACGCTATATCTCTAAATACTCAAATTGATGCTGAAGACTGTATTTCAATAACAAACAGAAATTTACTACAAATGTCTTTAATTCAATCTTCCTATCAGAATATGTGTCTACCAGCAAAAGACTCAAGTAATTTTAGTATTTCTATTGTATTTATATGTATTAAGTTAATATTTAACTAAGTTCTAAAATGTTATTTATTTTAGAAATTACATTGGATTTAAAAGAATTAAAGTTCAGTAGTAAATCTTATCAACGTATCAAAGAGAGTTTTGAACGTTTTCAGACCAAGTTTGACATGCTTATTAGCTGGGAATCCAATAGTAAGCAATTTGTTAACTATATTAAATATGTATATTTTATCAAAATATATTTTAGATGATGATGTCTGTCCTTCATCAATAGCTTCATACTTTAACAAAAATGGATTTGACTGTCAAGGATGTATACCCCGATCAACTACAACTAGAAAATATAATATGACCATCCCAACAGGCATTGATAATTTTGGACTTTTAGATACTTGGTTATCATATTTTTCCTTAGACATAAATATGTGAGAATATATTTTATTTAAGAAATTTTGTTATTATTATTACTTATTAGTTATTATTAATAATAAATAACCACGATTAAAGATAGTATCTATAGCTGTGATATTAACAGACATATAGCACTATTGATGGTATTTAAGTTACCCAAACCAAATTCTGAATATTTATTACCATGTTTTAGTAATCAAACCAGAGAAATAAGATCTAAAATAATTTGATTTTATTGTTTGAGTGTTTACATTTGTATACATTTTTTTTTATTTATATTTAATATTTATTCTTAGCTTGAATTCATGTAGTATTACAACAAATAAACATTACAGATTTTTAACTTTTTAGCGATGATAGGATACCAAGTATTTTACCTGATGGAAAGTTAACAAAATCAAATTCTCGTAGTGTTGGTCAAGTAACTCAAATTGTCTGGACAGGGTTTTTTGATACTCAAAAAGTAAAGCTATTGTTAGAAAAGTTCAAGTAAATATTAGCTAACACTGTTAGATACCTATATTACTGTTTAATTATTGATATAATATATTGCAGGGAATTTCAGGAAAAGGAAGGCAAAATATATTGGATGGCCATTCATTTGGAACCGTTTACAAATTCTCCATATCCTTACACTCATCGAACAATTGTATTAAACCCCGATAGTAAATATTTCATATCTTATTGCACAAAATGCAAAAAATGTTAAAAATTTGTTTTGAATTAAAAAGTATATATAATATATACATAAGGTGATATTAACTTTTTTTTATTTACTGTCTGGTTTGAGATATCACAGATAAAAAGAGAGATGTGTTGACGGGGGTAACATAAACAATAACATAATCAAGTTAGATCAACATCATTGCCAACGTAATTATTTAAAATGTAATCTGTAAAACCATCAATTTTTTCGTCATCACATGGTTTTATTGCCATCAAATCTTCCATGAAACATATTTCAATGCTTTTACAATGGTATTTATAATATATTTAATGCCCTTGAAGTACACCATTATTTGTTTGGGATCATTATATTCACCAACTATCAACAAGCATGGTTGAATTTTTGTATTTTTTTTAGATAATAATTCCTCCAATTCTGCACTAGTTTTCCCTAATACTTATGACAAAACTATTTTGAGAATCTCGAATTGAAAACTTCTTTAAAGAAATTTTGCCATTTTCATCTCTTGTTGTCTTTTTAGAAGTTGAAATAAACACCGAATGAAGAAGGAAGAATAGAACAGCATTTTTACAATCTAAAATCAAGAAAAATCTTTAATTTTATTATAATATAATATTCTTAAAAACAAACAATATATTGAAATAATTAAATAATAGAATAATATATATGTGTAGAATATATTCAATATATTGAATTATTTACTTTCAGTTAAGTGTGCAGTTTTTAACATTTCATCTAATTGTTTTTTTGAACTAGGGTCATTTATTTTTTTTTTCAGTACAATTAATACATTTGACTGAGATTTTTCAAAGTTTTCAATAAAATTGCAGTTAGGATAAATTTTTTTAAAGTCAATATTAACCTAGAAAAATATATTTTAAGATACAAAATTAATGAAATACAAAAGTACAAGACAATGAAAGGTGGGTTAGTGGATGTCTGCTGTACAGTAGGCGACAAGTGGGTCACTGTAATGGATGGTGTTAAGTTTGAATTCAATGATATAATATAATTGTACAGTGAAACCTCTATATAGTGGACAGCCACGGGGAATTTAAAATTGTCCATTATAGAGAGTTGTCCACTATTGAGAAAACCTCTACTTAGTGGACATTTGCAAAAAATTACTAAATGTCCACTATAGGGAGACACTATAGGAAATAGCAGGTTATATGTACACTGTATATGAACATATACATTGGAATATTAATTTATTATTTATTATGTATAATATTATATTATAAATATGTATATGTATATTGTATGTATGTATGTATTAAAAAATTATGTAGTATAAAAATACTTATAAAAATGTTTAATGATGTATTGTATTGTATTGTCTTCTGTAAGGATATTATTATCTATAGAAACATAGTCCTCAATTTCGATAATACTCGGTACAAGTTCTGAGAATAAGTCCAAATTCGCAACATTGTCATTTTCCATAACATATTCTGCTGTATCGATCGAAAAAAATCCCGACTTTTTAAAACAATTTTTGACTGTCTCTGGTTTTATATTTTTTAATGCGGATTTTATCCAAAAAATTGCATCTAAAACGTTTATAGATTTGTTTTCTACATTCTGATCAACTCTAGATAAAATATGACGAAGTAATCGTTGGCGATAGTGAACTTTAAAATTTTTAATAATTCCTTGATCTAGTGGTTGGCAAATCGAAGTCGTATTTGGAGGTACGAATATTAGTTTTATATTTTTTAAGTTTAATGTATCAGGATGTGAGCTAGCATTATCTAGAAATAAAATAATTTTTCTATTTTCCATCTCCATTTTTCTGTTAAAACACATTAGCCAATCTGTCATTAAATCTCGATTCATCCATGCCTTACGGTTAGCTTTCAAATTAACGCCTAACGTTGATACATTTACACTTTTGAAACAACGTGGTTTTAGTGATTTTCCTATTATTAACGGAGTTTCAAATTCCCCGATCATATTTACACATAATAAAACAGTTAATCGATCTTTAGCTATTTTACCTCCACGACAAATTTCGTTTTTTAAACACAATGTTTTATCAGGAAGTGCTCGAAAAAATAAACCTGTTTCATCACAATTGAATATATTTTTTGGTTCATAATCTGAAATTAATGTTTTCAATTTTTCTAACCACTTTTCTACGACACTTGTATCAACAGAGTTACCTTCACCACATATATTTTTAAAAGAAATGTTATGACGTTCTCGGAATTTTTGAAGCCAACCATTTGAAACTTTAAAATTTTCTAGACCTACCTCATTTGCAACTTCTCGTGCTTTCTCTTGGAGCAATGGTCCAGAAACAGGTAAATTATATGAACGGGCTCTACAGAACCATTCAAATGTAACTTTATCTACAAGTGCTCCATCCGATGTCTTCGAAAATTTTCTCCTCATATCTTCATTGCCGTTCTCAGCGTAATATTTTTTCAAATTACACCCATCTTGTAAAATGTTATTCACCTGTATTTTTCATTAAATGATTTTTAGATAAATTAAAACAAAATATGTATGTGCTTAAATTAAATATTTAAATTTACCTGTGACTTGCTTATGCAAAATCGTTCGGCTAAAACACGAACACTTAGATTTTCTGTTTCCTTGGTTTTAATAATATTTAATTTTTCTTCTAAGTTCAATCTTTTTCTTTTATTATTATTCATTTTAACGCAGGTACGTGTTCACACAATGTGCTGCACACAACTAACGACCGAACACATAACCGAACCATTAGTAATTTTTGGAATAGGAAAACCATTAAGATAAGATAAAATATGAACGAATATAACAGATAAATATAGTATTTTTATTAAACGTTTTCGAAATGTACATGTATTGTGTCCATTTATGAGAGGTAATTTTTAATTTGGTACCAGTTTATTATGTCCACGTCCACTATTAGGAGTGTCCACTACTAAGAGGTTATAGCTCCTATTATACGCATACATTTTTGCCGGGGAATTTAGAAGTGTCCACTATTGAGAGGTGTCCATTAATAGAGGTTTCACTGTATAAGAAAAACGATTCTGAGCGAAAATGATCAGTTAGCCTATGATATTACCAAGTATATTTGATGATATTATTGTGAATAAAGTAATTTATATATAACCTATTTAGGTACGTGGAACCTTGTTTTAAATTTTCAATCCTTAGCTATAAAAGTTGAAAATTTTATAAATTTTCAACTACAAAATAATTATTAAATTTTAACTTTGAAAAATTTTGTCAAAATTCGAACTTTAAATGCTTATAAAAAAAATTGTGCCTATGTATTTTTAATATTTTTCAACTGCTATTGTAACATTATATCAGGAGCCTTGCATTACATTTTCACGCTTTTTTACAAAACAAATAAAATTTTATTGATATTTATAGAAAAAAAAAACTAAAAAAGTTGAAAACTGACAATGTCCGTAAAAAGCTTAAAAAGAGTCAAAATATTTTCAAGATTGTATGGTGTATAGAAAATGAAAATATAAACATTTAGTAAAATTTTCATGTATTTACAAAATCGTTAGACGACAATTCGAGTGAATATCCAATCTTGTAAAAACGCTCATGAAAATTTAATTTGATTTGCTTGTGGACATTTTTTTTTGATAAAGGTAGACAAACTAATGAGTAATCTTGTATTACAAAAAAATTGATGAAATTACATGCTTACAAAAAAAAAACATTTTTTAATATTTTTAATATTTTAATAGGAGCCTTGTATTCGATTTTCAAGCATTTTTACCTAACAAATAAAGTTTTATTAAAAAGAAAAAGACTGAAAAAAAAAATGGTTTAGTTTATAGGTCTATGGTCTATGGTCACACTGTCACAACCATGTTGATAACGTTATTTATTATTTTATCAATTGTATTCAAATTTCAAATTTTCAAAATAAATACAAAATTACAAACACGATTGTGTAAAATTTATATGATATTTTATTGTTTTCTGTTTGTTAAAATTTTTCTTGCTATTAAAAATGCCTTTAATATTGATGGTTGGTTTACCGAGTAGTGGTAAAACGACGAGAGCTCGTGAAATTCAAAAATTTTTTACGGAGCAACAGCACAGAGAAGTTATCTTAATATCGGATAACGAAATTATATCAAATATGAATATAGACAAGAATGTTTTGTATTTAGGTAATTATAAATTAATTAATTTATAATAATACTAGCTGATCCTGTGCACTTCGTTGCCTGTTAAATGTATCAACTCTATATGACTTAGCTTTGTTCAATTCGTTTTTTAATATTCGGAGTATGGTGTTCAAAATTTATCTTAACCTATCTTCTTCCCAGAGGTCTAATCTACCCACAAACATTAATTTATATATATATATAACTATATAAATACACAGACTATAACTATACAGACTAAACTCTGGAACCACTTATCAGATCTTGTATATATTATATATATGTATATTGACAAAAGATCAACAAACATGCCCAATTAATATTTAAAAAGTAAAGCAAATTGTTTTTATTTTTTTTATTATTATTATATAGCTAAAAACCCATCATTGCTTATAGACGCATAATAATAATACTGATTGAATATGTATATGTACAATAACAAATCGTTGATGTATATAATAAATGGTTTGTTTGTTCTCGTGGCAACGAATTAAAATGATTCACTATAATTCTGGATTGAAATTTCTAGAACGAATCATTTTATACCACGTCACTCATGGCAACTATTAATAAACAAAATATCTGAAATCTCAAAATTCCCGTTTGAGCACCTCCCGGGGTTGGTCCTCTCCCTTTTTAAATTAGCCTATCTTTTAAGTTGTACCAAATTACATACAGTGTAAAAATTTCATCAAGATCGGTCCTGTAGTTTCGGAGTTTATCCCGGACAAACACGTGACACAATATTTTTAGATATATAATAAAGATAATACATCATTTTACATTATTGTTTTAGAATATAGATGGGTATTAGTAAATTATTAGATACCATTGACCAATGCTGGCATTGATTTTAAATTGTAAATTTGTTTTTTTCATCAGGTTTGCTAAATCTGTGACAAAATAAAATATTCTAAGATAATATGAGTCAGTAATTTGGATACTAAATAATTGTATTAGTATTAATTAGTATTATAAATATATATTTTGTTGACTTGCAATATTAATCCATGTAAATAATTAAATGTAATAATATTTACAGAAATGAAGAAAGAAAAAGATCTCCGGTCAAAATTGCATTCTGATGCCTTAAAGTTAGTTTATGAATACTATATTATAATACTATATTATTATTTTGTATTTAATGTTATGAATAATGGTACATTAATTCAAGGAATTTGATCTGTATTCATATAAACTGAATCAGTTAGTTATAAGTTATAACACTGTTCTGTGGATATATTTATGTACCTACCTAATGATAATTTATGTTACAAACTCAATTGTAGGAATTTTGATTGAGTCACAATAAAATTCAATTCCAATTATCATTTACTCATTGTTGCTCAATCCCGCCATAGTGTAATTATTTTTTTTAACTGTTTGTAGGAGTTTAACAAAAGAAAATGTTGTAATATTGGATTCTGGAAATTTTATTAAAGGTATGTAAACTGTATAATGTTTATTTTGTATTTTTATTTATTTATAAATAATAATATTGTAAAGTCAAATGTTAGTAATTTGAAACTTTTAATTTATTAGGATTTAGATATGAATTGTATTGTTCTTCTAAAAGTTTGAGTACACCAAAGTGCTTAGTTGTGTGTGATATTTCAACTGAAAAAGCTTGGGAGCTAAATGAAAACAGAACTGAACAAGAAAAATATGTAAGGAAAACATTTAATGATCTTGTTATGAGATATGAAGAACCAAATCATTCAAATAGGTTAGTTAAGTAAAATATTTTTAGTTATGTATATTAAATAGGATGAATATGTATTTAGATGGGATTCGCCATTGATAAATTTACAATTGGATGACACTTTGCCTGCCGAAGAAATCCGAAAAGCAATTTTTGAAGTCGCTGCTCCTGTACCAAATCAATCGACAATAAATGTAAGGATATAGGAATGTAGAACTCAATCTATAATATTAATAAATTATTTAATTGTTAATATTTTAAAATAACATTAATGTTTTAAAGCCAATTTCAACCCTAATTTTTAATAATATTTTCATCTAGTTTTATTATTCAAATAAATAGCATTATGAATATTATAAAGTTTGTCATGTCAACTACCAAACACAAAACATTTCCATTTTAAGTATTTACATAAATAATAAAATTAAATATTTTTGACTTATTCTTCTTATTTTTTTAAAAATTAATTAACTACCCAGTTCTTAAATGTTGAAAAATTAAAGTTTAAACATAAAATATTAATCAGTTAACTATTATTATTTAATATTTATTAACTTTTTAATCAAGTAATTTTCTTAATAATGAGGAATGTTTTTTTGAAATTTTTAGAATTTTTTTTTAATTTACTTTAAAGTATTGTGTAATTATGAAAATTTGATTTTTCATACAAAATTGAACAGATTAAGAAAATGAAACTTGTCATCAACCTTATAGTTCTGTTAGAATTATTTTAATTATGTTGTGTTATATTTTTATTTTTAACAGGCGCCATTAAATTCAAGTTCATATTTGTATGATTTAGATCAAAAAACACAAGAAGTAATTAACGTAAGTATAACATTTTTTTAAGTAAATATTAGTAAACATTTAATCAAAAAATAAGTTAAGACAATTATTATAGTCCTTATATTAATTAATAATAGTTTTTTTTTTTGTTTCTTACTCTGTGTTTTACAGTCAATTATACAGTTGAAGAAACAAGGCGTGGAAGGAGAGAATATTGAATTAGTCGATTATGAAGGGAAATATCTGAACAAATTGGATAAGAGTATCTCATTAGTGCAGCTTGCAAAGTCTAGGAAACAGTTTTTATCGTATGCCAAAAGCCACGTTTCAATTACAAATGACCAAACAAATATTGTTAATATGTTTATACAGTTCCTGAATAAGTCTGTTACTTGTTGAAAAAAATTATTATTATTATTTATTTATTCATTGGAGTAGGTAAGACCATAGGATTACAGAATTATGATGACATATTAGCATTTTGTTTTATATTTGCCTCCTCACTGTGAGGAGCATGGCATGCACAAAATGTATTCCAATAGAATGGATGGATATATGTGAGGACGATTTGGGACCAAGTAATGTAGGTTGATATTCACCACTTAAAGTTTTACTATGGTGTTTCACCCAGAATTTTAAATATTGAATTGACAACTGCATTAACTAATTTGTTTCACTTCTCTGACCTTATAGTAAATAACCTAAAATAACTGCTTTGCAATTTATTTAAAATTGAATATGTTCATCCTAACACCTATTTTACATTACATTATATCATTGATTTTAATAAATTAGTGTTCAGTATTTTAGTACTAAACTATTTATTATCAATGGTTATATTTGATTGTTTGTATTGTTAATAAATAATAATTCTATAAACTACATATTTTTTTATTCCATTTGTACTAAAGTCGTATACATTTGTGAGTTATAAATGTATAAGTTTATTATTTGTTAATATTATTTATTATTTTACAAATAGGTACTTGGAATATTTTTGCAGATACTCCAGTGTATATTATTAAATTACATAGACAATTATTATGATTTTATGAATATTAATTGACAATTATTATGATATATAAGAATCTATTAACTGTTAATTTTAAATGCTTATAATATAGGTAATTAATCAAATTTCATGTCAAGTGTTAACTGACTAGGTACTTTTATAAACATTATTTCCGAATGTATTGTATTTAATTTCATCACACAATCCTGTCCAGTAAATGAAAAATCTGAATCTCGTAGCAAGTTGTGTAATTTTTTATTACACAACATTGCTGGGGGAACATGACCCTATGTTCCTTCTTCCTATTGTGTTGTCAGTAGTTTTAATTGAACTCATAAACATTAATTTCAGTGTAAGCCCATAGCCAAATACTTCAAAAATAAATTGTTCTAAACTAGTTGATCATTGAAACAATAATATTTAATATGAAATTGTATGTTAATATGAGTACCTACTTCAAAAAAAGTACCTACCTATACTCTGTACCAAATAAGAGCACACAAATACAAACTTTAAAGTTAGTATTACATGAAATACAATATTACGAGTAATTAAGTCACGGAACATTGTAAATTGTAGAATATATTGTAGATTAGATACTACAAAAAAATAGATAGGTGTACCTAATAAAGTGTTTGAAATCTGAATAATCCATTCATACAAAAATAAAATTGATGAATGCAACTTTTTAATATTTTCACGAGTTAATATTTTTTGAAGAGTTGTTTAAATACTCTATCTGAGTGTCGCGAGGGGCGATTATAGGGTTTATTTTTACGGGGGTTTGACTTAGAACTTTGAAATGATTTTTGCCGATTTCTAGGAACAACATTTTACGTCTAGAGACACTGGCGATTGGTATTTTATAGTGCCATATAGTACGATTCTGACCGTTTTTAAGTAGCTAGTTCAATATACCTAGGCAACTGTCGATACTCGTATGTGGTAGGTATGCCCGATTCTATGTGTGTGCAGTGTGCAGGCGGGTTATATAAATGTGTGAGTATAGTAAGTGATCATTAGTATCAGTGACAGTGTACAAAGTAAATAAAATCATTATTTTTATTCGTTTCTATGGTGATAATCAAAGCGTTAGAAATTAAAATCCCATTTTTAGCGGTTTTTTAAATTTGTGGTTGGTTTTTCCCGTGGCATTAAATAACTATTGAAAAAATCGAAAAATGATTAATTATCATTAATTAAATCAATTCAATAAAAATCCGACTAACCAATACTACCCACGCCATGAAGTACTTATATTGAATAGTTTCTTTAATCAAGCCAACCAATCCCTATCGTGAATCTATTGTGCTTATATTGTAAAAATATTTTATACAGATTGTACAAATTAAAATAAATTTGATAAAAAAAAAGTTCAATAACATGAATACCAAAACTTGTATTTAAATTATAAACTACTTCCACAGTACCACCCATTAAATAAGAAGAAAGATATTTAAAGGATCAAGATAAATACCAATCCAGCCAGTGGTGGTCAGTGTCTTGTACTCGTGTATATGCCATGGTATAATATGGGAGTGAGGAGCCGACAAGGGTTTCAGTGTTTAGTTATTCTGTTTTATTTTGGCGAAACCTTATTTATAAATTGTCAGAAGTTAGAAAAATTTTAAAATAATATTGTTGAAACAAAATTTAAAATAGTACATTCCAAAATACTAGTAATTAGAATTTGGATTAGACCACGAGAATTAAAAACAGTATTTAGTATTCTAGAATAAAAATACAAATAAAAAGTATTTTTTAAGTATTTAAAATACATTGATTAAAAAGTATTTTAAAAGTATTTAAATACAAGTATTTGAATACTTAACAAGACTGGATATTACCAAGTATATTTGATGAAATTATTGTGAATAAAATAATTTTTATATAACCTATTAACGTGGAGCCTTGTTTTAAATTTTCAATCCTTAGCTATAAAAGTTGAACATTTTATACATTTTTACTACAAAAAAATTATTACATTTTTTCGAAAATTGAACTTTAAATTCTTATAAAAACAAATTGTGCTTATGTATTTTTAAAATTTTTCGACTGCTATTGTAACAATATCAGTGGGTTAAGCGTAATCGATTATTGTAATACGGGCCCTTTTTTATTAGTTAAATGACCCGAAGTTGAAAAAAAATGTTAATAACATAATGTGATGGTTATAATTATCAATTTTTATTTGGTGAATAATATTAATCAATATTGAATTATTAAACATTTAAAATGTGGATACATATTTGAGTATTTGACCGACTGGTACCATTATATCAACCCCCCTCTATATCACTACATGAGTCCACATTGACGTCGTCGACGTAAGGTGGCGCCACAGAATAGATTAAATCAGAATGGTCACATCTCAAAAAATTACATTATTCTTATGGGAAGCTGATAAGAAGGTCCGCCATATTGAATGCATACGTCAGTGTTGCCCAAAAAAAAAATCTTAAATTTACCTCTTACTATACAATAGTTCAGCTATAAGTTTTATTTTTATTTATTCATATTTGTAATTATGAATACTGTTATTAAAATCTTTTGTGCAATTTCGTTTGCAATTACGTGCAAAATAAAACTACGTTTAAATTAATCTACTTCTCATGATTCGGATTTATAATTTGTTTTTTTATGTTTTAAAGCAAAGGAAAAAAAGTTGCAATTGCACGAGAATCCGGTCTCTAGTTATTATGTTGTAAGACGGGCTGAATAGAAACACTTTTAACTCAGCAATATCATAAATTTAACGGTTCCATTATGGGTTTTGTTCTAAAAAGCTGATCAATGCATCAAAATACTGATCTGTTTTAGAATGTATGATTCAAATTTCAAGATATTTGTATTTATATTTAACAGATTATTTAATATTCTTCTTTTCTTTTTAAATACCATATTTGGTAATTTGGTAACGTTATTGAGATTTGGATTAACTCATAAATATCCAACAAGATGTTAAAATGTATTACACATAAATATATAATATTCAAAATAAATTCAATAGTTTATGTGGTAAAATACTGGTTTTTTCTGTACTATATTTTATATAATTATAATATTGGTATAAACCAAATGTAACACAACTATAAATCAATAATAGATTTTAATGAATTAAAAAAATATACACTAATTTGATATAATTAAAGAATATAGGTGACACACTTCTAGGATACAAATAAAACATAATTCATCATTGAGTAATAATTTATTTTATAAACAAGTAATAAAAAGAGTTACTTAGTAGTAATAATAATAATAATAATAATAGGTTATTTTTATTTCAAAATTGAATACAATTAAGAAAATCAGATATTTAAAAAATGCAATTGTTTGTCTTCTTAATATCTTCTTTAAAATCTATAAAAATACTTTTTACAATTTTTTATCATTCTAAGTATTTTTCTATTTTACAAGTCAACATACATTTTTAATATCATATTGTGAAAAATAATATTTTACATGACTTTTTATATTCCAATAATACCGAGTGATCCATAAATTGTGTTAACACTGATTATTTGAAAAAGTTTAAACTTACCTTAAATTAACCTTATATAATTTGATGTAATTTTATAACATTTCTGAACAAAATATTATTTTTATGTACCTGCTATTAACGTTATAATTTGTAAACTTTTTACATTTTTAATTGAGACCATACATTTTTATAATCATATTCTCTGAGTATTTCATTTTTTTTTAAATCAAGTTTCTGTTAAGAAGTTATAAGTATTTTCAGATGAGATGAGCGGAATATAGATCAATTTGATAAGTTTATGATCGCCAATAACTACTTGATAGAAATTTGATTAAAAAAAAAATGAAATACTCAGATGGCTTTTACAATTGATCAAACAACATTTTGAATACTGTTTGGCCCGTTTATTAACAATAAACTCCATTGTGAATAAATTAACAAAGTTACACAGTAATGCAAGTGAACAATTCAGTAAACTTGAAAATTACAGTCAAAAATTTTTAAAACCATATAATAAGGTACAAAAAGCCGCGACATCCAAACAACAACAACGGCGGTAAAATATAAAATGTTTGGTTAGGAGATTGGAAAGTAAATTGTAAACATCGTTACAACAGTGTCACCGTAAGCAACATAAAATTGAAAAAACATTAATATTCAGTTTGTGGTCAATCTGGTGCTTGCATTCAATATGGCGGACTGTTTTTCAGGCGGCAGAAGTGTCCATTCTGATTTAATCTATTCTGTGGTGGCGCTACATGACGTCCATTGACTGCGATTGCCGATCAGTATCAGTACACATACCTGTTGCAGGCGTCATCAGTTATCACCGCAATTGCCACTTGCCGAAGTGGTCTTCACGTTAGAAGACTAATCTAAGATTAGTGGCTTAGTGTTGGCTTGCTAGTGTTGTAGTAAGTATTCCGTGATTTAAGTTTTCTTAAGAATTAAGACATTTTTCTCAACATTTAGTGTTATTGCATCCTCTAATATTACTCATTCACTGAATTCATATTTTCCTTCTGTCCGCAGGGTAACCATAACATATTATTATATTAAGTTACATACCAGTGACGTCTGTACATCATCGTCAGCAAACATGATCCGGTCCAACATGTTAAAAGTAATAATCTAGTTGATTTAATAATATTAAAATATATTATATAGCGTTAAAATGACTGTCAAATCATTTGTGGATATAAAAACCCTTCATGTTGAATGTGTTTACTACAATAAGTGGTTGTCGCTAGTAATTTGCCTGACGTACTTACCTGTTTTCATTTCAAATATTACAAACCTAACTACCTAATACAAATTATTGATTTTTTTTTTGTTGATAAAAAATGAATATTTACAATCTGTATTATAGAAAATACAATAAGGCTTGACGGCTTGGGTAAAGTGTCCAATAATTATAACACTACTTTAACTATATATCATATATATTTTTTTTTGTATTATGTAACTATTGAGTAGGTAATCATATTATATAGAATAAAAACTGAGATTGACTTGTTTAGAATTTTGATCAATTATTATTTATTACTATTTTATCAATTCATAAAATATTATTTCCAGCATAAAATACTTAAATAGTTTTTTTTATTAAGTAATTAATTATTGTTAAGAGTCACTTAGTATTTTTTTTTATTTTGCATTTGTTTCAATAAGTATTACTACAATAATTGTTGATGTTTATCATATTTATTATGCACATATCTTATGCTACTTGACATTTACCACTTAATTATAAATTATTTACAGGTTTTAACGGATGTTATTGATTAATATTAAAGGATTTATATTTTCACGATAATATCTAACTTTAATTTGGTTTTTAGAACATGGTCCCTACTACATAGCACTTACTACTAATGATATTATTATAAAATTGAAAACTGAAAAAAGAAAATATTCATATTTCTATAACAATACCTTTATTTTAGGATTCAGCTTACACATTTTTATTATTTCTATATTAATTGTAGGTACATACTATTGTACGAATGAGCTCTATAATACCTATATTTGAATTATGAATACTTAAAACATTAATATCTTTATGTTATTTATCATTAGTGTAGGTAGTAATAAAAATAAATATATAATATTGTTAATTAAGTACCTACCTATAAATCTAAAATTGTTTTAACATTTTTAGGATTAATATAATTACTATATTACATACATGGAAACAAGAAAAAATTATCATACTCATATATTTTTAGAACCTACCTAATTAGCTTATACTTAATAGTATATCACATGTAATCCTTTTTTATCTACAATAATTGTTCGAAATAGGTAGGTACCTATCTTTACAGTTATATTATTTTATCTTATCTAAGAGCAGAGGTTATATATCATTAAAAAACAAGTGAAAGAGGTCAATATTAAAATCTAACAATAATAAATATCATTTAATATTTGATAAATATTTTTTTCAGAAAAATGTATTTCAACAAGCAATTCGGTTTAATGCAACATGCAGTGCCATTCCAAAAGTTCCAATGTACATAGATGGAAAGTTTGTTGAATCAAAAACAAATGATTGGATTGATGTACATAATCCTGCTACAAATGAAGTAATATTATTTACTTTATTAATATAATTATGAATGATTATTAAAAAAATATAATAGTATAGACCCTGTCTGGTTTAAACAAAATTAACTGAAACCCGGGAAACATGTTTTGAGCCGACTACTGATATCATTATGTATTGGATCTTATACTTAAAATAACCATCTACATAGCTTGTTTACAAATTTTAAAAACGAAAAAAATAAATATGCACTTACAATCAAAATTACAATCGGTTTGAAAATTATTGACACATTTTTTTTTGTACTGTTGGTCTGGATTAACAGAATGCCTGGCGATGTCGGGATAAGCGAGCCTTTACTGTATTTCCATCATATTATTTTTTAATCAACTTTCTTAGGTTATTTCTAAAGTACCAAAATGTACACAAAGTGAAATGGAACACGCAGTAGAATCATCCAAAGCAGCTTATAAATTGTGGTCAAAAACTTCTGTGATGAGAAGACAACAAATCATGTTTCGTTATCAGGAAATCATCAAGGCTAATATGGTAAATTTATTTTGATAGTGTTTAGCATCATTTATTAATTTTAAATATTTTTAAATTTAATTTCAGAAAAAATTATCAGAGAATATAACCAAGGAACAAGGGAAAACATTGATTGATGCAGAAGGAGATGTAACTCGTGGACTGCGTAAGATTTACTATGTTTTATAAGCTTTTATTTCATTGTAATACACTAATCGCAAGCATAGAATTATGTCAATTAAATAATTATATTTATGTTTTCTAGAGGTTGTTGAAAATTGTTGCAATTTTACCAGCTCAATCATGGGTGAATCATTACCGTTAGTAGCTACTGATATGGATATACATTCCTATCGTGAGCCTCTTGGAGTGACGGCTGGTATTGCTCCATTCAATTTCCCTGCAATGATACCCTTATGGATGTTTCCTGTTGCTATTTCTTGTGGAAATACATTTGTTATCAAGGTTAATAAGAGTTTGTTAATCTGACATCAGCCAAACAATTATTTTTTTTAAGATTATTGACTGTTAAAAAAAATGTAAATCATTTAGTTTGTTTAGGCAATAAAAAAAAGTTAATAACCCCTAAGTTTTTATTAGTTATATTATTGATTGTAACTAATGGTAACTAAATATAACTAATGGTAATATTTTAAATGAAAAAATATTAAAAATGTTTTTATAATTATTATTAGCCTTCAGAAAGAGTACCTGGCAATTGTATGATGCTTGTTGAAATGTTGTCGGAAGCTGGCTGCCCACCTGGTGTTGTGAACATTATTCATGGCAGTGTAGACACAGTGAATTTCATCTGTGATGCACCCGACATTAAAGCAATTTCATTTGTTGGTGCAAACACTGCGGTAACTAGTAGTTATATAATATATAATAGCCTTTTACATTTGTCAAAGGTTATATTGAGTGCTAATATAGTATTATATATTGTGTATAGGGTGAACATATTTACACTCGAGGTTCTAAAAATGGTAAAAGAGTACAAAGCAATATGGGTGCAAAAAATCATGGTGTAATAATGCCTGATGCAAACAAGACTAGCATGTTAAATTCATTAGTTGGAGCTGCATTTGGAGCAGCTGGACAACGGTGTATGGCATTAAGTACGGCTGTGTTTGTTGGTGATGCCAAGAATTGGCTTCCCGAATTGAAGAGTCGTGCTGAAAATTTAAATGTCAATGCTGGTAAGTAAATTGAAGGAATCTATGTATTAGTTTTTGTTTTAGTTACTATTTATTTATAATTGTTATAAATTCATTATAATTACATTTAAGGTCATGTTCCTAATACTGATGTTGGCCCAGTTATATCGCCAGAAGCAAAAAATAAAATTCACAGTTTAATCCAATCTGGTATTGATGAAGGAGCTAAAATTCTTTTGGACGGAAGAAACATAAGTGTGCCGGGCTATGAAAAAGGAAATTTTGTTGGACCAACTATTCTCACAGACGTGAAGGTAACAACCGATATTGCAATAACATTTATGATGAACTTAATCCATTATCACCCTACTTTTTTGAAAAAGTATTCCTGTGAAGTGGGTGTTCTCTTATAAAAAATTTAGGTTATTTGTTATTTTCTTGGTTAGATTTCTTTTTAACTACTCATGTGTTGGTTTTTTCATTTTTTTTTGTACAATATAGCCACATATGAAATGTTATACAGAAGAAATATTTGGACCGGTGTTGGTGTGCTTGACTGCTGATACGTTGGATGAAGCGTTGAACATAATTAACTCAAATCCATATGGTAATGGTACAGCTATATTTACTACAAATGGAGCAACAGCTAGAAAGTTTACTCACGAAGTCCAATGTGGAAATGTAAGCGTATTGTAATTTTATTCTGGAATTATATCCACATGTAATAATGATATATATATATTTATATTCCATTTAGGTTGGTGTAAATGTTCCTATCCCAGTTCCATTGCCAATGTTTTCATTTACTGGTACACGAGGCTCATTTTTGGGACAAAATCATTTCTATGGCAAACAAGTATGTGTTATTTTTTTTGATTTAAAATTATTCAGGAATGTGATGCATAACATTTTCCTCATATTATGATTTGTGATTTTATTTAAGGGTTACCACTTTTTTACGGAATTGAAAACAGTTACACAACTTTGGAAAGAATCTGATGCCACAGACACCAAAGCGGCCGTTTCTATGCCTGTGATGCGATAATTTTTAACATAAGTCTGATATTTTATAGAGTTTAATATATAATCTTGTTTTTGTTGTTATAATTTTTAATAAAAAAAAAAAATGTAAAGTACAATTTTTTTAAAATATTTTGATGACAGTAATATGATGTCTAAACACACAAATTACCTAACAATACTAATTACCAAGTTTTCTAGTATTATATATTCAGGGTGTATTAAATCGAAAAAAATGACCTTATGGGAATATCTTTCAGGCTTTGTAGAATTGTCGGATTTTGATGACTACTTTTTTATCTGAAAGAAGAAGACTTTCTACAGCCAGCATCGATCTCTGGTTTTGTATTTTATTTCAATGAATTGTATTAAAAAAATTGTAAAAGATGCTTTTTATCTTGTATTTTTTTAGACATATTATAAAGTTTGAGAATAAAACATTGAAAAACAAAGATCGATACCGACTGTAGAACATTTCCCTCTAGCAATTAAAAAAAAAAAATGAAATTTGGTTGATTCTACAAGGCGGTATCGTTATTCCCGCAGAGTATATTTTTCAGAACAGAATGGCATCGGCACCGGGCGCCTTAAATAAATTCATCTTATTGGCTACCGTATTATATTAATAAATAATATTATAAAATATCCTTTGCTGACAAACCATCTCCGCTCAAAATTGTTTTTTGTATACAATGATATTATATCATTGAATTCAAATTTGTTAACATCATCCATAACAAGGACCCACTTGTGACCTACTGTTCAGCAGAGTGACATCCACTTAACCACTTTTTTATTAATTCAACTGTTATTATTGAATATAGGTACCTATATTAAAGTACATACTACTTGTTATATGTTTACCTATACTGACTGAACCAAAATTTTTTTAAAACTATTTATTTTTAAACAATAAATAATAAATGTTCCAAGTCACCTCATTTGCAGGTTAAAGTCACCTGAACTGAAGGTATTATAGGTATACCTAAAGCCTCTTAGCCCCCTCCCCCGGATCCACATCAGTTGGTAATGGTAATTAACAGTGGTGGCGCCAGGTATTTTTTATTATGGGGGGGAGGTGATACAAGGGCAAATTTTTTTCTGGTGGGGCATTTATGTATTGCTATTTGATTACCCACTAATTTGCTTATATCATATACTCAGAAAGTATTGCTAAAAATGTTTTGGGTATAATATACTATATTTCTAAATAATCAAAAAAAAAAAAATTAAATAATTACTTAATTAATAAAATGTCATTATTTACTTACATATTTTTAACATAATGGAATCCAAAATACGTATAAGGTATAACCTAAAGTACTTATAATTTGTTTTATATAACAAATACAGTCACCGAGAGGGATTTTTAAGTGTCTAAATCGCAATTAATTGGTATTACCTATTAAAATAAAAATCAATAAATGCATTATTTATTTTATTTAATTATTATGATTATATCTAAATATCAACATACCATTAGGCATTATTTATTACTTATTAGTATTAAATGAATATAAATAATTACAAATTATTAGGATAGTATTTAATAAAATGCTCAAAACAAAATGCATTTTCAGATTAGATTAAAAATTATTTAATGTTCTACATTAAATTATAGGGGGGGGGGGGGCAAAGAAGGGGCAAAATCAAATGTTGGAGTGGCACTTGCCCCAAGTGTAGCGTCGCCCCTGGTAATTAATTATAAGTCACTAGTTACAGACTGTGTTGAATAAAATTTATTATACATAATAAATTATAGGTAATCCATAAGTTTAATTTGGGATCATTTTTCACGCTCTTCTGCGTCGTAAAATAAGCTTATACGATTCCACGGGGACTCGTGAAATACAAATACGGCGCGTCGCATTCCGTATTGTTTTAAACATTTAAAGAGATTTAATCTTATAAGTTATAAAAACGTCTGTTTAAGGGTTTGCAAAATTATTACGATAATTTTGCGTTTTTATTGAGCTACCTAATCGTTTTTTAATGTCTCGGTAAAATTTATATCATTATAACTTACAATATAATATTATGTCTGTAGGTAGGTAGGTACATAATATATTTATACGTAATATAGTAATATACTTATACCTACATTATAAAAATTATATTTTCCAGACCGCGTAGTTGTTGAAATAATTGGGATAGTGCCAATGTTGATGAGAAATTCAAATGTATTTCGGTGTCTGGCATTGCCCACGCGTAAAATGAGTTCTTGGCTGTTTTTCGCTTATTGAGCAAGTTCGGCAAATTTTGAATGTAAGATATTTACTACTATGACTATAGCCGTATACAGCAATAATAATATTATGTAAATATTATGTCTCGTTCAATGTCCTCATTGGCCAATGCAGTCTGATGTGTTCTGTAGGCATTTATCTGCACTCCCTGTGCGGGCCGACACAGTATTTATTTATGTTTGAGGTTCGTGGTGTATCGTTTTGTTTTATGTACCTACACGTATAACGGAATTGGAAAGTCTTTTTGTCGCTTCTAGACAAACGGTACCTGTCCGCATGTTACTGCTCTTACCCCGTATACACAACGGACACAAATTTAATGTATATCTACACCGGAAGTCGGGAAATACAACAATGGATACCTATACCTATAGGCGCAAATTGTTTAAATTTTTTGGGGGGACTATTGCTTAGTACCACGCAGAATATAAAAATTAGCACTAATTACTAATGACCGACATTTGGGGGGACAAATAAATATATAAGCGGGTTGTGACTTGTGGGTAACGTATATACGTGCGATGTATACGCCCGCACTGCTATAAACTCTATATAGGAACTACTCGAAGGAGTGAAGTATATTATTTACCTTTGTTTTCTTATTTGCGATATCCCCCACGACATAAGTGGTATTTAATATAGGCATTATATAAATATTAAACAGCTCGCTCCAACCCCTCGACCGATTTCGATGAGTTATTACTTTTTCTTTATTTTTATCGCGTGAGTAGGCACTTGCATTAATTTATCGGTAGAAGTTTCATAATTTTTAGTATAATAGGTACTGTATATTTTGATGACGTTAATGAGATTTGAGTGGGATAAGTATTAATCGCATATTATATATATGAATGCATAATAATAATATATATTTGAAAACATAAAATATAATAAATATTATAATACTATAGGAAGTTGGGACTGTTTCTCAAATTGTATGTTTGGTAAGACATTTAATGGTGAATAATATAAAAAGTTTCTGATTACGCCATCAACTGCACGTTTTCGACTAATGCCTGTAATAATCGAAAAACTTTATACGAAACATTACTTTACACTTCATGGGATAGGTACTTCGCGTTTCTTATATGACAAATTTCCAAAGCGAATTTAAATGTATTGATTTTTTTACTGTTAACGCCCAGCCAATGTTGGAAAAGTGTTTTGAGCTATAAACGATGGAAACTATATCGCGCTAGTAAGTATACCTACAGTGGCGCCGATCTATATTTCATGTTATTGGGAAAAAATTCTAGTGTTAGACCCATCACCTACTTAAAAAAAATGGTTAGCTCCTCTCGAATAATGCATTATAATCACGATATACTGCCTTTAAATATTAAATACCACTAATGACCGATCACTTATTATCATCCACCCACCCACCCACCTGACCGACCCATAAATAGTTCTGGGGAATTTTCCCCAGTTGATACTCGTGTTCGGCGCCACTGCAGGCGCGGACTGGCTGGGATGCTGGGATGCTACAACATACCTTGTCCTAAAATATATTTGCCTAATATATCATTTATTATATATTTGAAAACTCTAGACACCTAATGAACAGCAGATCGTTACCAACTTACAATTATTAGTGATCTATAATATGTATTGTAGGTACAATTTTTATTGAAAGATTGTTGTAACTTCTGAACTTATTTATGTTTTTAACATACCTACGTATATTCAATATTTAATATTTTTTAAAACAAAATAAAATATATTAATGTTATATAAACAATCTACATGTTATAAATTAGCCCCAAAAATGTTTGTTATTTGCCCTTTAAATTGTGTTAGCGTCCCGTGCCCTTTTTACCAGACAGACCACATCTGCGCCACTGTACTCCTATATATACGAGTATTTATTCATGCATGCTTATTGTTTTATGTATTCCCAACCCACTTGCTGTAATCCTATCTATATGACAATATAATATCGAAAGAAGTTTAAAAAATACATTAATTGTGCCGCCACATTTATCTTATAAAGAAAAAACAATATTAAAAAATATAATTATTTTATCGACTAAGTAAAAAAGTTTATTTGAATCATTCATATTATTGTTCTCGAAGTCCAACGCGACTCGTATACCTACCTATAAACCGAAATTATCGTTTTAATAAAACTTATAGGTATGATCACATGCGAACATTGTGAACATTATTTATATTATTACTAGGACTGGGATTTTAATGCCCTAAAAATTCTGAATACCTAATGTGCTAAAAAAATTCACTAAATTATTTTGATATAAATGATAACACAAATTTGGTATAGGTACATGATAATATAAATTCTAAAGGATTTAAAAAAAAAGTTGTACCTACGGACAAAACTGATCATTTTAGACTTCTTTAATCTCAAAAAACAATAATTTTCATTCTTTATTCATTTATTTTATAGGCTTAGATTATATATATTTTATTTGCCTCTACATAGTTATAGTTTGTTAAAACTTAAATTTATATACACTATAGTCTTTTTTAATTGTCTGTTAATTACAGAGTTTTGGGTCCCAATACTGTCCATGTACTATGACATATTTGCTTTTATTTTCACTTACGGAAAACAATAAACACAAACGAACTTTTATACATTTTTACAGTACCTAAGCACTGAAATGTGCAAAAAATAAGATGTGTGTACTGTGTATGATAATAGTATTGGTATTATGTTTATATTTCATACAATTGTGTTTTGTAATCATTTTATGTAGGTACACGTTATTATAACCGAATGAATAATGAACAAAAACTTCTTTCTAAATGAACCATATGTCACACACATTACTGTTTTTTTTTAAGTATCTAACACTTTATAATATTATGTATAGGGTGAGATTTTTTCAGCATACCAGACATTTATAAAAACAATATTTGGTTATTTTATCAATAATCATTAAATATAATATCATACAGATACAATACGTGATAGGTAGTTAGTAACAAGTTAAATGTGTATATAATTTAATGAAGCATTTTATGTTTGCAGTTTAAATATTTTTGTTTTATTAATTTCCAATCATAATAAATTTAACGTCGAAAATATATATTATAAAAATATATGTAAAAGAAATCACTTATTAACACGATATACACGATACAAATATCTTAAGTCAGTATAATACAAGTACATGGCAAGTGGCATACTCTGTGGTGTTGAACGGGTATGGTAAACTACGCCTATGCCCAACATTTCATTTCAAATGTTATTATTCTTAAATTATACTCAACTACAAAGCTAACAAATATATTTTGTATGATTGTGTATTTGTTTCATAAATATTATATACAACTAATATAAAAATTAATATTATTAATTGTATTTTTCATTGCGCACACTTGATAATTTTCCAGAAACGTTAAAGAGGATTTCTACTGTTTATATCTATACGTCATATTAAAAAGTCGATTATCTTACAAGATATTTATATTAATTGCAAATTGTTTGATTCAATTTTTGATTTTCGCTCTATTTCGATTTTACTTTCAACCGTTTTTTTTTTATCAAAATATGTTATAGTCGTACGTAACACTTTTACCTATCATCGTTTATATTCTCTTAATTTATTTTTTACACTGAAGTGTTACTGAAGTTTACATTTTATGATTTTTCGCTAAAATAAAAACAAAAACCGTATCCTATATAGAATGCTAATATATATGCTAATTTTTTACTACAGAAAATTACTTCTCATTTACATCACAGTGTGTCAGTGTGTTTATGTGTATGTGTGTGCGTGTGTATCTGGGTGTGACAAACATCGCCACCACTGCGATTCGAGTAGCCAAAAGGATTTGGCACATTTGGGACCAATATCAGTCACACGAAACCGATTCGACACTAGCCCAAAAATATTACATAGCACAGTCGAAAATCAAAAAGATGACTATTGCCTGTAAACTGTGGTTATTGGCCGTGGTGTGTGTAGCGTTCTTATACCAGGATGGTCCCCAAGGAAACGGCGTGTTATGCGTAAAAAAAGCCGCCCCTTCAGATGAAGATAATTCGCCCGAAGCTGGATCGTCTGATGAATATAGCGCTGATGATGATTCCGACAACGCAAGTGGTGGTGATTCCAGTGGTGGGGGTGATTCAGATGGCGATAGTGTGGGAACCAACAATGAAGATTCCACTGTTACAGATGATGATAATGGCGACTATGAAGAACATTCGAAACATAAAACTAATAAAAAATCTGGTAAAGGCAAGAATCACCACCGTGACCACGATGAAGATGATGGCGATGACGACGATGGAAAAGACAACGATGACGGAGAAGATGGAGAAGAGGAAAAAAATGAAGATGATGAAGAATGTGAAAAATATGAAGATCATGCTGGTTCCGACGAAGATGATGATAAAGAGCACCACAAGGATATCAAAAATAAGATAAATAATGACGATGAAATCGGGGAAATGCAAATATTTACGACGACCACCATCATAGGAAAACCAAAGGATATCCTAAAATTCCTCGACGCAGGTATTTTATTTGATTTACGTTAGTTGATAGTTTAATCAATTATTGTATTTAAGTAACTAGTAAGTACTCTTTTGTTTTTGTACCCAATCTAAATATTTCATAAATCAAGTTTTTTATACCCATTGGGATTGAGGAATATTATTTCACATTATTGAACGAATATACTTATAATAACTTATTTCATAGTATAATCAAATCAATCTCAAATAATTTTGTTTCTATGAAAAATATGTACATATTAATATAGTTAAAATTAGAAGAACTAGTAAAACTAATTGAGTGCGATAGAGAAATAATGAAATACTATTATATATTTATATAACTAAACGCGAATATTATTGTATAAACTGAATAATTAACAATTTTCATTAATTTCTGGTAAGAATTTATTCGAAGTAAAACGTCGTACGAATGTATACGATTCCATTATAAAACTATTATTTAGGCAAATAAACAACGAGTTTGTTCGTTGAGATACATTTTATATTTGTTGCTTGTACTATTTTAATGTTTGTTTTAGGTGTGAAGCCATATAAACCAGCTGCTTTGAATTTAAAACAAAAATCAAATGCTAAACTTTTAAAAAAAATTGAAAACATCACTAAAAGTAATAAATCAAGCAAGGGCAAAAAAGATCCAAATGAAGATTTGACGAACTACATGAGTAAAATTATTAAGGAGAGTTCAAAAAAAAAAAAAACTAAACAATCAGATTCAAATAAGGTAAGAATTTTAAATTATCATTTATGAGTCGTGAAATTTCTGATTTGAATTAACAATATTAGGTTTCCTCTCTTCGATATTTATTATATTTTAACTGGTGTGTGTAAGCATTAATATTATAACTTAAAAAAAAAAATTATCTTAGACCTGTGTGGCTATGTCGAGGATTTCGTTTAGACAATTATATAGTTAGCATGTTGACACATATAGTTTGGTATGGTTTTGAATGTATTTAAAATATATACTGTCGTAAACACTTTAACAAATAAATCAGTGATTTCAACCTATAATTTATAACGATATAATACATATATCATACATACATTATACATAATATATCGCTGTTAATTCAAAGTTGGGTGGTTAGGTATTGAAAATAATTATTTGAGGTAAGTGAAGTCAGGTGAACCCAAGATTGTTTAGTTGGAAGTTAATAGTTAACAAATAATACTTTTTAAGCTTATTTATAGTAGTCAATATGGAAAATAATATTAAATTAACTTAGTTAAAAAAAAAGAGAGAAATATGTAACAGTTCTGCTGTAGGTACCTACAGTATATGTCAAGAGTACCTTGTCATTGTGTGAGTCACTGTAATGTATGAGTTGAATTTTAATTCAATGAGAAATCTTTGTATATGAAAAATGATTTTGATCGAAGGCAGACAGCCTATATTACTCAGTATATTTTATGATTTAGAGTATATTATGTTAGGTAATTCATTTGAAGGTCGCTATCATTTATAGTATTTCGAATTCGAAATATTGGTACCTAATGCAGATATTATAGTGGATTTTTTTTTTAATTTAATATATGTCCAATAGGCTCCATTTTACCGTGATCTAAAAAAAATTAATTCAAAAAACCCTTAAAAAAAAACGATTTTAAAGATTTTTTGAAATTTTTAATGTAGACCATAGTAAAAAGAAGGCATTGTCATCAATTAGGTAAATTAAAAATAACTGTACAGCAACATGTGCTTTATATTTCGAACTAGTGCTTACTACTGACTCTATTGTATATAATATTATAATATATTTATTTTATATTGCTATTAGAGTATTTTATTTTACTGTTAGTACGGTTTGTTGAATTATTTCTTGCCAAAACATTGTATTTATTATATTATTAATATTTAGTTATTATAATAGTATATTATTGTATATATATTGTTGTTATTACAATTTGAGTCAACACCAATTTACCGTAAAACCCTGTGAATATGTTACACTTTCAAAAGCCTCAGGTAGCCAAAAAACTGAACATTTTATACATCTTTATTTAAAATTTATAATATAAAATAATAGGTAGTATCACTAATTAAACATAACTATAAAAAAAAACTATAGTCAAATTGAAAATTAATAAAAATTATATTTTTAACTAGTCAAAATCCCTCTTTTGGTTGCTTTAACCTGGTATTTTTTGAGTTTGTCAATATTTTTCTATATATTATTCCAAAACAACACATTTGTTTGGTTCATACTGAATATTAGTATTAAATTTTAATTTAATGGTTTTTTTTTACAGATATTAATTACTCTTGTGAAGGATGTTTTGTTGAAATTATTGAAAGATATGTAGTTTGAAGCCAATGACAAGTCTATTAGTGTACTTGACCACCGAAATGTGTTGGAAATCGAATTTGTGTACACGACTCCATCAGTACATACAGCTGTAATTAAAAATAATTAAATCTGTGAAAATGTTTAAATGTATCGTTAAGAACAATATGTTTATTTTCAAGAATCCAAGATTATTGTGTTTACAGTTCTCCCATTAACATAAGTACCTACATTAACATTTAAATATGCTTTATTGCATTAAAGTTTTATTTCCATAATTTATATACTGCGTGCATAATAATAAAATATATTATACTCTATGGCTGTAGTGTATGGAGAATATGTTATAATTTACAAGAGTTATGTGGTTTTATACTATGAATACTCATAAAACGATATTATTATTGAGTTTAACATTTGATATCATAATTGTTTTGTAAGAAAATAATACTGATGTATAAATTTTACACTACATACGTTATTGGTCAACCGTAAATGGTAAATATTAGAGCAAATCATAAACATGTTTTCGTGGCCTTTGATTATTTTTGAAAAAAATTAAAGTCGTTCATGCTCATTCGTCGCAATAACATCGCATATTTTTCAAGGTTGGTATAGCTTACTAAAATGACTAAAGGGCCGTTTTTCAAAACTTGCCAAATAATTTATTGCGACGCACTGCCAAATTTTATATTTCTTAAATTACATTTTAATATGATACGAACTTTCTAATAGGAATATAAGACTATAATTTTACCAATCTATATCCATTGGTGTATTATTTTTTTTATTAGATAATCCGTTTTACGTAACAATAAAACGAATACATATTTACTTCTACAATCGTTTTACAAACTATCTTTCATCCGTCGGTATATAACAATCCATTGACCCACTGTTAATTTATCAGATGCCAAATTAAATTCAGGTACCTATAGGTAGACAGGTAGTAGTAGGGCCTAGAATACATCTGATTTCAGGGGACACAATTTCAGGAAACAACCTGTGGGGGTTGTAACATCCAAAATCCCCCTCTTTTATATACCACTTACCTACACATTAATATTTGACACACATTTGTCATTCAGAGGACACACTTTGATTTTCAAGAGACACAGTATTTTAGCCCTAGGAGCCAGGGTTGTAGTAAAAATAAAAATAAGCGGGTAAGTGGATGTCGCTCTGCTGTATAGTAGGTTACAAGTGGGTCAATGTATAATGGATTGTATTAAACTTGAATTCAATGATATAATACCATTGTATCTATAAGAAAAACGATTCTGAGCGGAGACGGTTTATCAGCATGGATTTTTTAAATTTTTATTATTTATTATAGCCTTTAAATTGAATTAATATTATAATATTATAATTTTTTATTCGTTGCTACGGTGATGTACAAATCGTCAGAAATTAAAATCCCATTTTAAGCGGTTTTTTGTAATTTGTCAGTAGTTTTTCCCGTAGCATTAAATAACTATTGAGAAAATCGAAAATTTACCTCCTTCCGGTAGAAATTTTGTATACAGGATATAAAAAAAATGAAAAATAAACACCATTGTAAAACCACTAGCTTTCTCGCTCCACTCAGAATCTTAAATAATACACTAATATAAATTGTTTTCGCTTTAATAGTAATCTCTTTCATACATAATACACAAATAACAACAGTATAAAATAACATGTTTTTTCATGTACAATAGGGTTAAAAATTAGAAACAAATCAGTCGTACATTTAATCACGTACGTTAAATAGACTTAATTTCATGCAATAATCATCTGTTTTGAAAAAAATTAAATAAAACAATATAAAATACAATTTAAGAATGAGCCAAGTTAGTTATTTTAGCATTTTATTTCGCTAAATTGCATTATTAATCAATACGTATAGTATTGTAATTACTCTGCATCAATAAAAAATTGCTCATTTTATAGTTCAATCTTAACAAAACTAAATTATTAAGTGAACAAAGTCATCCAAGTGGAAAATGTATGGTCTAAAAACTTGATAAACATAATATTTGCATTGTCTGAGGGACAACAATGATTTCCTATATAACCTATTCAACGTTTTTCATTCTATTTATTTGGTCTAAAACATCTAGAATTTAAAACTTAACAATAAATTATAATAAATATAATATTTAACACTTAGGTGTGTAATTTTTGCTAAACATGTCAAAAGATTCTAAAAAAAAAAAAAATGTATTTGCGTGAAAAAGTTCCTTGACCAAAATTGGCCCCGCATCAAGTACCTACTATAATACATCCATGGAATCTTTGGTCAGCTTTTCACACGCAATTAACCAGAATAAAAACGTTGGTAAATAATGTACGATTTATTATAATATTGTTATAATATAATATGAACTTATTAAATAATAATAATATTGTCTTATTATAATATTATAGATTCATAAAATGTTGGAAATATTGAGTTTAGACGCATAAACATTGCTCAATAATATTGTACGGTATACAATAATTTTCAATATTACGCGTGGTTCGTATTATATCGATTTGTAGAAAATAAAGTATAATATTATCGCCCAGGGTCGGCCTCAAAGGAACTTTCAACACATCTATCCACGCAGAATACATTGTCGCATGTATAATAATAATTAATAGTATTATAATAACAATAAAACATCTATAAAATGAATAAATAGAATATTTGTAAACCTTTACCGTAAAAGTATCGTTACATTATAATATGTATATTATTTTAAAAATGGAAAGTGAAAAATTGGCCAAAGGACGATTTATTAAACGTATAGTGGAGATTGTTACAGAATCATCGTACGTAAGTGTACGACGACCGTCATCAGCTCATTTATTTTATGTTTTTTTTTTTTTAAAGAATGGCAGTGCGTAAAATTTAACTGTTATTATTCAATTTATTACTATATATTTTTTTATACAGAACTTTGTATTCAGAACACGATTTTTGTCGCCTATGGCCGAACACCTACGCTGCAGTTTGCACGTCTTTTTCGACTACAATATTCTGTAGAACTTGCACGCCGCACGGCGCAGCTAGTATATATATATATTATATTTAAAAAAAATGTTTTCATACATAGTATAACATAATTATAATAATTAGACGGGTACATAATATATGCGTAAATAACATACCTATTATAAAATATCGTTTCGAATTGAGTAAAATCGCAATGAATATAATAACAGTATATAAACAGTATTTCGTAACAGTAAATTATAAATATTATCAATTATCATTACCACCTAACCGAATATTATTGAGACGGAAAACGACGACAGGGTCAGTCGTTCATAGCTCATGGTACGACGGGGGACGACGACGGTTCGTTTGTTTTTGGCGTTTATTGGGTTTCGTTCAAGTCGTGTCGCTCCTGTTCCTGGTGACCGCGGGCCATGTTTCGTGTCCTCCGTGGAGGTGACAGTCGCACCCACATCGGCTGTGGTCCGCGTTGGTGGACGACGATCGCCGACGGGGTCTCATGGACATGGGTAGAACAGTGATCTTCTTGGGCGACCTGGGCTTGAACGACGCCTCGCCGCCGCGCTTGAGGTTGTCGTCGTCGTCAAAGTCCACCCAGCGGCCTCGCGAGCAGCTCATCGGCACGTTGACGCTGCGGGCTCGGCGACGCCTCGGGGGATCAGTAGTCGGTGTCTGGACGGTGGTTGCGGGTTTACTGAATCTTCCGGAAAATAAAAGAAGAAAATCTTGTAATTATAGTGTCAAAATCGCTATTGTTACGTAATGCGCAGTTATTAGATAGGTATAATCCATAAATAATAATAATATTAATATAACACAGCTTAAAAAGTTTTAAAATATATCTGACAAAGTGTATTGATTCCGTGGTTAGATGTGACCATGACTTCCTATATTTAGAAAAAGTTTCTATTTTGTAATATTATGTATTTCAATATTTGTAATCCGCATAAATAGGTACGTATTTAGTGTGAAGGATGGAAAATCCAGCTTAAACTTTTTATACAGACATTCTTGCGCTTATAATTTTAGCCCTATTATTATATTATACTATTTTCTGATCATTAAAATATGGACATATTATTATATTATATTGTGGTACTGCACTAGTCCATAGAAGCGTATCAATAAATTCGGGCTCACAGCTTCGTCGTTTGCCCTTTAACGTATTCTAATTGGCCGTTTTACTCATGGTATCAGTCACTAACCGCAAGATCTACCAAATAGTTTCCAGAGTTGGGTCGATCTCAACTTTTGGACAGATGATGTAACTGTGAACCCGGTTTTAATCAGTCTCTATCCCGTACAAAGCACTTGTAAATATTATAGGTGACATGATGTATGGGTTGTATAGATACAGTCTTGTCTTGTCGTCCCGTCGGGCGCCCTAGGCGGTCTTAATCTTCGGAAAATGGGTGATGCTTGTCGTCGGACCGGAAATTATGACGTTTGCAAACATACACATATATATGAGTATATGACTTGTCTGGTAGGAATTTCATCGTTACTTATTATACGCATGGGCGATGATGGGAAAACGGATTAACCGAGAATCGACCGTGCCGACAGACGTGGAGAAAGAATCAATGAAGACGGGGTTTGCCTAACACTGACTGACGGACGGCGGAAAATATTGCGATTACCCGCTAGCGAATATATATAATACCGCCCACGTCCGCCGTGTTAAGATTGCGGCAAAGGTGGAAGAATTTATACCGCGTTCGGGGTTTGGAATCACGATTTACGTTATTTCGGTGAAGTGTGAAGTCGTCTTTAAGCCAGAAATGATAGGTATTCACAGTGGCGTCAATAGTGTTTGAAATTTGGGGGGTCGAAGCTCAGGTCTATACTTGATACTCTTATGATGCTTTTAAATTATAGTAGTGAAATCACTAGATTTTTTTTGGGGGGGTGCTATAGAAACTCTAAGTGGGGCTAAGGGCTAATTAAAATAGTATTCGTTAATTTAATGTGAATTATTACCTGGTATAATGTAAAATGTAACAAAGTTTCCGAAGGTTAATAATATTATTAAAACTTTTTTCTCACGGATTTCGCCCGTGATATATATAATATTATAATATGTATATTTATAGAGCGTCAGCCAGACCACCGTTGCACTAGTTTCAAGAATATATCATAATAAACATGCGCTGAGCTGAGTCGTGACCATGACGGTGCGGTACTGCTACACTCGTACGTGTACTTAAAGCATATCGATAAAAAAATAAAATAATATTTAGTATTTTAATCGTACCATCTGCGTCGAGCAACGAAATATATATAATATGTATAAAGCTGTAAATCCCAAAGTGTGGTTTCGTGTTTGCCCGTTTGCCGTCGTTTAATATCGCTGACGGGGCACACGAAAATGCTTTATCGGATTTATTGTGATCGATTGTTATTTGATATTACTATCCCAAAGTGTACACATAATATAAATAGCACTAAAAATCCTCACCACTCGTACTCACTCCATGTCGACAGTTCAAAAGTCTAATGCGGACCATAAATTACGATCGAGTTCCGCGATGGCAATGAAAACGACTTCTAACCAAGTTTTATTTTAGCTGTGCTGTGGTATCCTATCGTTTTATATCTACCGTAATGACTATAGGTATCGTCGACAAAAATGATAGCTTCATTTAATTTTCGTTTAAAAGTCATAAACAATACGGTGGATTAATTGTATATATTAATTTAAACGTATATAAATTATAATATGTCGATGCATAGGTTGCAATTAAGTATTAAAGAGTTTCTTTGATCTATACTTGATTGAAAATCCAAAAATGATTTATTTATCCCAATATGTTTATTAAGTCGTTTGAAAGCATAGCTTGAACAATGTATATTTATAATATATTCAGTATAGTATTATTATTTGAATTAAATAATATTCTAATTTAAAATAGGTATGTTTAAAGCTTTAACGATAATTATTTCATGCTTTGGTAAAAATAAAATCTAAGACTTACGGAATCATCACTACTTGTAGGAGATACGATTACCCTACGGATAAATAAAATGACAGGCTACATAATATAGGATATAAAGGATATACGTACCTATTCGAAAACCTTTAGGTTTTAATAAATATAATAAATAATTAAGTGCCTAAATAATTATCTACAACGTTAGTGTTATGAGAAATTTCATATAGTTAAAGTATCGCATATAAAATAGTATTAAAGTTGTTCCATTAATTCAAATAGGTAAATATTTTTATTTTAAGAATTTGTGGGAATGTAAATATTTTGATGTGGAAAATAATAACATAATTAGTTGTCTTACGTTTTTTATATGCATTATAATATTACGTTAAGAATTGTGTGCATAAAGGTTTTGAAAAGCTAACAAGGAAATTAAAAAAGACATATTATTTTAAAAAAAAATGATTTTATGCGTAGTATGAATGAAATAACTATCGTGTTAAAATAAACTAAATTAAATCATATTATTAATCATATCAAACATATAATTAAAATTGAACTCATTCCAAGAAAACGTTCACATAAAGCTTTTTAACGCGAAAATGATGTTAGTCTACATAATCAAATTATATTTATGTGACGCGTACCGACATTGCTTAGGTATATAATTGTTTGGTTTTATTGCATTATTACTTAATTAATGTATTATTGGTTATACGTTTATGTTATGTATATGCATATAGGTAAAACGGGTACATGCACACGTGCGTCAATGTCAAAATATATTTTATTCGGTAGTCGAACCTTTTCGTACCTTTTTTTTTGTTAGAAAATTTTGGTTTACGATACGCTATTTTGTCAACGAGGAAGCTTGTTTCTTCAAAACTAACGATTTTCTGGAAAACAAATTCATCCGTCTACATATTATATGTACTATATATAATACTCCAGTAGATATATAATATATAAACATATTATATTGTACATTGTATTTACGCATATAATATTATGTGTGACCGTAGCTGGCTGGGTTTCGCGTGGATTGACAAATGAATCGTATTCAGTATAATAAACAGGGCTCGGATCGTATAATATTATATGTTATTTACACGGGTCAATAAAATACGAGCGTACACAATAATATGCTCTACAAAGACTTAAATTATCTGTATAGTACTAATACATGCAATTATTATTTATTATAAATTATGCATATTTTGTATGTCAAAAAGTTAAAAAAGTGCACAGTTATTAAAAAATTGTCATAATATGGAAAAATACGTATAATAATAATAATTATGAAAAACTAATTTTTACTTTTATAAATAGTTAGTATTGATATTAAACAATAAAAATAATTGTTAACTGTGTAGTATGATTCAATATATATATATATATTCATGGTGCGCCAATGCTCTATATTTTTAAACGGGATTTCTTTCATGTACTTAGTTGACTTTTTTTTGTCGATTTATTAATAAAATATTCGTACAATCTTTAAATAATTATGATAAAAATCTCTTTAATTTGGAAAAACTGTGAAGTATACATTTTTGAATTTCAGTGTTAGGTAGGTATAGGTAGTAGGTACCTACGTATTATGGTAGAAATTAGTATGGAATCATAGATTTTGAATAATATGCAGCTTATTAACAAAAAACTTAAAAAATGTCACTAAGTTGATGGTGTTCCGAGCCCTGATAATAAATAATAATGCGATGTCAATGGCACTTACTTCGGTAGTATGATCTGTATTTTGCTGGCGACAACCGGTGAGTCTTCGAACGCGGCTGCGATGGCGTAAGTTCCTAGTCCCGAAGGTAAGTCGGTGGCGCCGGGTGTGCTGCACCGCGGAGTCGGCCTATCCAACGAACAAGTCTTCGTCTCGGCGATCCGATGCTTGACGGGTATAATTGGCACGGCCACCGACCTGAGAGCGATATCAGGTTTACCACAAAATATTATGATATAAAGGCGTCGATTTTAAATCAATGATAAATTACAACTATCGTATTGATATGCGTGATCAATTAGAATTACTATGTTAAACTATCACCACCACCACTTGGCACTCACATGTGTCTGTGCAGTTAACTTACAGTTTCCACTGTATTTTGGATATTTATAAGGACATAACTACCAAATCCCAAAGGTTACAGTAGTCGGAAAAGTTACCGCTCAAATCAGATTAACACATACGGACGTATCGATACGTTTTCTCTAATATGTATATGAAATATCAGTTGGTGGTTGAGTTACTCCCGTGCTGTTCTACGAAACAGTTTGGCACATCTAAATACCGTCACACCGAAGAGAGCAAGAGAAGTTCATTATAGATTACCTTAAAGTCAACAAAGGTGGTTTTGGAGGTGGCCGAGGCGTAGAAAAATTGTATACATGTGTGGCTCATGCAGGAAGGTAATTTCAGTCTTGGGCGAAATGCAGTCCTCACCTGCTACTCGTGCCACACGTCACCCACAAATAAAAAGCTCACTTCCCGCTACTTCCCGCCATTGCCAAACAACATACTATTCTCTTGATACACTTGTCAACCGTAAAAATGAGGCTATCTAACTTTTCTTTCAAATCTTCTAACCAACAAGGTCAACTGTTCACCTCTTATATCACTAATTAACTTCCGCATACCAACTATGTGTATACATTCTCGTAATCCCTTTTATGCCCACTAATTATGGCTTAAATTGTCCAATCGTACATATGATGCAGTTTATTATTCCCTCATTTATTATGTAGGTATATTATAAAAATATTGAATAATAATATGTAGGGTATAAATATAAATTACTTTTACATACCTTTCTAGCGGAAGTGTTGTCGGAACATGTGGTAATTCTTCTTCCACCGAATTTGGGTGGCTGAATAATTTTTTCTTCTCTTCTTCTGTGGCAGCAATCGAAAGCGACGACATCACTTCCGAGTCTGGTGACGTATCGTTGCTGTTGGCCGAGTGCACCGGTTCTTGTGATCTGTTTAAGACAATTAAACGTATTTAGAATACACGTAGATATTATCTTATGATGTTATTTCAAGGCAAAAAACTTGTTCTTTATATTGTACAGTATTTCAAATCAAAATTATTTACCTACTAAATCCGGGTGATAATGACGACTCTTCGAGTTTCACTAAATTATTTGTAATTTTGCAATCACCAATTTCGTTACTGTTCCAAATGTCATCTTTGATGATTTGAATATTTTTAACGGTATCATCAACAACATTAACTTTGTCTATTGATTCTACTAGCACTTTGTTATGGTGCGTTACCAAATCGTCGAATAATTTTTTATTCGATACGGTTTCTATTTCTACTTGCTTAGGTTCATATGAAACGTGAACAACTGCCCTTGTGATATTTGAATCTGAATCGCTAACAACGAGTTCGTCAAAACTATCATTAGGAGAGTGCAATGGAATTATAACCGTATCCTTTTCTATCTGAAAATCATATTACCACTGTAACGTTTTATCATTCAAAAGTTTTTCAATCATTCGCTCTGCACTTACATCTTGATTAAATTTGAACTCTACGTTAGTGAATTTCGGATCAATATCAACAAACTCCGACACACTAGATCGTTTTGGAGATTTCTTGTTAATACTTCTAAAACTGCTAGCTCGGTGTAGAAGTGATCCCAACAGCGAACGACTTGATCCTCTACGGTCCTTAGATTTATCCATTGTACCTAAAGTACATATATTTTATAATTCCATCCCGGACTGAGAAATCTAGTTAAATGTTAGTAGATAGAAAATAACACACGGAAAACTAATTGGGATGGCGAACGAGTAGGTCTCTGTACGTCTTCAACGAGAGTGTCCTTCCTCTGTTGATTCTTTCGCATTTCAACACCCCAGGAGGACTTATATCCGATATACACCATCATATATTATACAAGTGTTTGAAAAAACCACTATGGAATTACTAAAATCTCTCCTGAGACTTATCAAATAACCGTTATAGTTATAAATTATGTATTATCATTTATATTGCTTAGTTTAATTTTTACATTTCAACTAGATCATGAGTTCTACGCGCCAATAGTCTAAACTGTATGGCCTAATCTAAATTATTTATATAATTATATTTTAAGGACCTAAGCCTAAAGATCTACTTAGTGTAATTTTTATCCAATGTTCGTTTTTATCAAATTAATATTTTTAATCGTTTAAGTTTAAGAAAATATATACATTGCATACCTATTAAAATAAAACAAAAAATATTACTACTCTGAATTTTAAATATCCTGTTATGCTCATACTTTATGTTTATCACGTTTAGATTTATTACAATTTTATATTTTTTAGAAAATATGATCGAATTGAGTTAAATAAGAAACAAAAAATAAATTCTCTTATTTTTATGAAAATACTGATTTAGTTATGTGCCAAATTTTAGAAATTATATTATTTTTTATGAAACAAGTTGATTAATAAAGTTGAAGTAAAATATATTTAATATAAGTATTTACTTCTTAAAACTTTCCCATATAACATGAAATGTAGTGATTTTGAAAAAAAGATTATATTATTGAAATACCATGTTAGTTATGTTAATATTTTAACTTTCCATGTTAATATGGGACAATTATTATTTATATTATGCTATATTAACAAGTGTAAATATAATAATTAGTTATCACGATCAGCTTATCAAAAAATATATTAATCTGTTATGCGCACTAAAAACAGCAGTTAAGAAAGCACTGGGTTATTATGATTTGTTTAATAGCTAAAAAAAAAAAGTAAGGCGCCGAACAAAACCGTTTTTGGGGCATTTTATTGGTTACCGGTTTTCGGTCTGGCTTCCTTGGAAGACTCGGAACGCCTCCTGAGGATCTGAGCTTGCGATGAAGAGACAGATTGTAGCTGACCTGAATCGTCGTCTTCGCTTTTAAGTGGTATGATTTTCACTAGATCGTCAGATTTAGGTCTTCCTGAATTTTTTATGACTATTTGTTCCGGCGGTGGACTTCCAGGTGTACAATGTACTTGGACTTTAATCATTTGTTGACTTTTTGCTGGTGGCGCAGGATCACATGTTCTTCTACCTGACGAATCATCGTCTGGTTCACTTATAAACTTTTGGAATTCATCTAGAATTCCTGGACTTATAGATCTACTACAAGAAGCTTCATCTGGGTGTAAATCATTATCGTGTTTTCTCGGTGGTGGTGCTGGTAGTAAATCATCATTACCTTCAGGTTCTACAATGAATTTTTGGAACTCTTCGTAAATACTTGGTGAGATCGAACGAATGTTACTTGAAGTCGACAACGAAGGACTACCTTCAATAGGGTTTTTGTATGCTGTGTGAGGTAATGTTTTATGTATGATACCTTTTTCTTCGTCGTCTGGTTGTGCCATAAATTTATGAAATTCTTCGTGTATTGACGGAGATAACGATCTTCCAAGATTTGGACTATCTGTTAACCCCGCCCCAACTACAGATTGTACTTCACGGCTCGTAATGGAAATAGCCGAACAACGATTTTTTGTTTCAAGTTTTGTAACATTTATATCTCCATCTTCTGGTTCAGAAATAAACTTTTGAAACTCTTCAAATATTGACGGTGACATGGATCTGGAAGAGCAATCTTGATCTATAGACTTTCTTTTTGTCATTTCAACGCTCATTTGTTTTCTTAACTTTACAGGTTGTATCGGAGCTCCATCAGCCTCTTCATCTGCGCTTGATATGAACTTTTTAAACTCTTCTCTGATTCCTGGCGAGCCTGATCTAATTGGTCTCCTTATTCTTTTAGAAGATTCAATAGTTGCCGGATCTCTATTGATGAAATCTACTAATGTCCGGTTTGTAAATGGTTTTAATCGTTTTGGACTAGTAGGATTTACAGATCCTTGTTCGATTGGATCAGGGTTTAATGGAATGTAAATTTGATTTTCTCCTGTAGTTATTTTTGGACGAGATGACTTCTCCCTTGGTATAGCTGTTGGGACTTGTTTCGGTGCATTACCCTGAATTATTTCTATGTCGTCGTCATCGAGACTGTCTAATGGTACAAATTTTTGTGTTTTGGGGTTATCTAGTACGACTTTTACTTTTGAAGTAGGCTTTGCTTTTGTTTTTCTTTCTTTTGATTCTTTTTCCATGGCCAGATCTTTTGTAACTTTTATTTCTTTAACCACTTTAATTTCTTTAACCTCTTTTATTTCTTTTGATTTAGTTTTCTTTACTTTTGCTTTAACTTGATCGTTTTTTATTTCTTTTTTGACAGATTCTACGTGCACTTTTTTTGGTCTTTGTTCTGTTTGAGTTTCAATGTCTGCTAATTTTGGTCTAACAGTTGGTTCACTTAGATCGTCGTCGTCGTCGTTGATAGGAATCAGTTGGCGATTGGCAAAGTGTTCTGGTGATTTTGGACCACAAAACGATGTTTCCAAAAGAACTCTATGTGGTGATGAACCTCTGGAAGCTCTGGAATAATTCGACGCAGCAGACAAACGTGATGCTGCAGAAGCTATGGAGGCAGTGGAGTGTACTGATCCTACTGAAGAAACTCGGCTACTACGACCACTAATGCACAGAAAACCGGATTCGCTAGCTGTATCTCTTCGATCAGCAGCAAAATCCGTATCCATAGTAGCGTCAGAAACCTGTAAATGAAACAACAGGTTTGTATTAAAAATTTAAGCTATATTAAAGATGTTAGCTACAAGTTAATTTAACAAGCCAAATTTTTTTATTGCTTTACTGTTATATATTAGTTAGATTATTGATTTTAATACTATAGATCGTATGTCAATATTTCGCGTTGCGTAAATACGGGCCAGTGATCTATCTATAGTATTTATAATCAATGGTTAGATCTACAAAAAAATTACATGAATTAATTTGTATGACGTTCATTATTGAAAATGTAGTTACAATTTATAAAGTAGCGAATATATATTTTGAATTTATTGTTTAAATTATTAACTACCCACGTAATAAAATATTGTATTCCTTTTCAGCTCTACTATAATCAATATATTTACAATTTTTTTTTTTTAATAATTATTTTATTTTAATATTCAGTATTTATAGTTAAATGATTTATGATTCATAGATTTGAGGTGTATAGTTATTAACTCCCTATACTATTGTTAAAATAAACATTTTATGATTTGAAGAAGAAATATTTTTTACCCACCAGTGACATTTTATTGAATCCATATTTTTAATGTTTTGATAAAAAGTAGATCAAATACAGAGTAAAATGAGTTTGAATATTCAAATGTATATAGTATGCAGAATAACAATAATAATTTAATTCAAAGGTAGTTCGATTTAATAGTTTAACTTGTTTGTAATCACAGAATAGGATTAATTTGTTATTAATGTTAAAATAATACCGCGTATTGAGGCTGCAGTTTTGACCGCCGCCTTCTGATTTCCGATTCAGTTAAGTCGTGAAAGTTTAATTCTTCAGTACTGCTATGGAGGTCAGTTATAATCTCTTCCGTATATCCTAGACCAGATTTAACAGATTCAACGGATTTTCCGTCAGCGTCTAATACAAACAAATAACAATAAAAATAATTTAAAAAACATCATCTGATAAACAAAAATCAAATTATACCCAAATTTTGTACATCCCTATCACACGCTTCGGTTGATTTTTAATTATATTAAACACGTTTTACTGTGTTTGTTAAACACGCAATGTTTACCCATGCACACTGAAAAGGTTTTTGTAAAGCTAAAAAAGTAATATCTGGTAATTATATCTGTCAAACTCTTGTAAAGTATTCCGTTTAATTGGATATAATGTTTGCCAAGATTATATCATATAAACATTTAACCGGCTGATAAACGGGTCTGTTAAATGTCTAAGATTCGCACCCTTCTTCCTACCGCTGCAGCTATATTACTAGTATCCATTATTTTTAGCAATTACGTACTAAAACGTTTTATTATAAACCTTGCTTGAAATTCACTTTTGATTTCGACGGCCAAACGAGATTTGAGTTTTGGCCGTAAACCAATAAAAAAAGTTGAAATATACTCGAGCACCACATTCAAGTCTATCTCAGCGGAAATAAGATGAAGGAAAAAGGAGCTCCAAGCGGGCGTAGGTCTTTTAATTGTAATCGTGGCAAAGTATGTACTGCAATGTACATACATACCTTTTACGGCGTCATTAAGGAACGCAAGACGACGAATTCGCAAGACTAATAACCAAGATGGTGGAATGCGTTTAGACTAGCCATACGCTAAAAAAAAATCAAATTTAAAATCACACTAGTTTAAAAATTATATTTAATTTCCATATAATAAATAATAAAATTTTAAATGTTACTGTTATATTATAATATTATATTTATTCATATTTGTTTAATATGTATCCTTGTTATCCCCCTCCTTACCCACATATTAATGCATTAATTACTAAGTTAAGCCAAACCGACTTAACAAAAATATGTACCAAGAAAAAAAAAGATTTAGTATTGCTGGGTTATAGACTATAAAAATATAGTCTCATGGCGTACCTATTATTTACAAATATTACAATATTTTAGGTACTTAAACTCACCGACAAACAAGTCTCTCTCGGGACTACTGTCGTCGTGATGTGAAGAACTGCTGGCTCGAGAGATGTCTATCCTTGGGGTGTTTGGCATCGCCAAACATATCGTCTGTTGTCTTGACGCCTTGCCCGGCGTGTTCGGCACTTCCTCGATGTCTTCCAAACATTTGTTTTTGGCGTCAGCTTCCGGGCTGTCTAATAAATCCTCACTGAGATCTTCGGACGAGGCCAACGGAGGCAATTTCCTCACGTGTTCCGCACGCTTGTCCATGTCACGCTAGCGGCACGGTTGCCTGAAACCATCATTGCACAGGTATTTATATAACATTCATGAACATTGTATTATGAGACTAGTATTAGTCACGTTCAAGTTAATTGTTGTTTGTGTTCATAATATTTAGGTATATTGATTTACGACGGAAAAGAAAAAATGGTTGATTATAGTTTCTTAATCGCGTCGAATCTGGCCCTTCAAAATACAAAAAGAAGTTACACCTATTTCGTATGTTATTTTATTTATTTATTTATATATATATATATGTTGAAGGTGCGATGTTTCATACTAATCAAAATTCTACACATTTTTATACTCAACATCACAATCAACTGTGTTTTATTCCTACAGAAGCCATCATGTGATATGGTGGACGCCTGTATATCTGTACATTTGTGGGAGACGAAAGTTAATAAATAGAATGTAGATATGTTAATTATATTATTATTTATTACACATATAGGAGTGGCATCAATTACAGACATTTGTTCAACATAAATGTGCATTTGTTAAAGGTTATTTATTTATTATGGGTTATAGCGTACCAAGCGCGTACATATGTGTTTGTGTGTGTGTGTGTGTATGTGTGTGTAGCATCGCTTTATCGATCCGTGGGACATCAGAAAGTCCCGACGACCTACAAATCGGCCACATTTCGTACGTTATACACATGTACCTGCTGACATTCAACGAATTCTCTTCGTCTTTGCACTGCGGTTAAAAATAACATCGAAATCGTGTCCAAGTCATAGAAGAAAGGTTTTTTTTTTCAAAGAAATATTTCAAGTTCGCGTTGACCTATATGGGATAGGTCTACCCAATCGCCACGAGTAGGTGTCAAAAACGAACGAAACGAACTATAATAATTTAGGATTTTCGACACACGAATAATGCAAATTTATACAAAAACATATTTTGTGTTAATAATGCACTTATATAAATGCACTTCAAAATATTGTCATTAAATGTACAAACGAAACACTCTAAAAAGATGTATTGGTGAATCCCCGAGTATTGAGGTCAAGTAGATTCAGTCACCTAATTGCACATATAAAATACGAATTGTACCTGGACCAACGGGTGGGGTGAAATCTAATACTCTTGCCTTTTTTTTTCACCTCCACTAATAAAAATCAATAGCACCTGAAGTCTTATCTTGATTTCGATCGGAAGCCCTTCAATCGTTATATTACTATTATATTAGCTGTTACACTTGTGTCTTGTATAATAAATTTTTTGAACTCAATGTTTGTGAAGTTCAATTATTTCAAGATAATTTTGCAATTTAAAATGTGAGGTAAATATTAGTTATTATTTAATTTCCCCAAAAATGCATTAGTACATTTGAAAATGTCTGTCTAAATAATAATTATGATTAGTTTTTATGCTTACATTATTTAAATCAATATAATTATTTTCAACATTAAATTTACAATATAGCCACAGTAGTACAATATAACGTTTTTAAAGATTCATATTTCTTCGCTATAAGATAATTATTATTTGAAAGTACATACCTAAGTTATTAGTTAATGTATAACACATAAGAGATTACAGTTGTAACTTGTAGAAGTATAATTAATAATTTACCGCATAAATAATGTTCTGTATAGGTATTGTAATATTGTAAGTTTAGGTAACTAATAGAGACTTGAGATATAGTTTCACTTAGAAATAGAACTATTAACGATCACTATTTTCAATATCCCGAAAATGTTACTTAAGTAATTAAATTAATAATTTATAATACGATTTCTCAATTGAACTCCAAAAATGATATACCTATCTAAAATTATCAGTCATATGGTTGATTAGAATTACTATTTCAAATGCTTCACTTTTGGTGATCAATTAATGCAAAATTATACTTAACATTGGTCTACTAATCAGCTATTTATTAAGACAGTTATGGGACAACAAAATAAGCATAACAATCATATAAACAAAATATACAACTACAGGTACAATAAATATTCACATAAACTTTGAGATACTGTAAAATTATTCAACTTAAACTGGAAACGCGACAGTGTTGAAAAATTTGAACAAATACAAATAAATAATACCATAGCGTAAATTATAATACTAAAATCCTTTTAGGTTACATTTTGTACACGATTCGTGATTTAAATAAACAACAAAATAAAAATGTTTATTTAAATGTGCTTTTGGGGTAGAGCATAATGCTCTTTGATACAAAAAAACGCAGATATAACTATAGATATACGTTAACTGAGAATTATCGTTATGTGTAATGCATTACGGAATTAAATAAATTTAACTATCCCGAATTGTTGAGTAGCATTTGTTTTAAAATGTTAAAGGTAATATAATATTTAAATGTATAAATAATCAATGCGTACGATTTTATTTGTGAGCCACTTTACATAGACCATAGACATAAATAAACATGACAGTGGCATATCAACAAATTGTATGCATGATATATACACACTGGAATTGTCCGAGTGCTGAATAATTTATTGGCAATCGACCCTAATATTATATTATCTTTTATATTGAATGGAAGAGGGTTAAACCTAAGACATATACCTACAATGAAATAAAATATATCTGGTGTCGTCAGGTACGTAATTAAAATGAATGGTCTTAATGGAGAAAAGAATCCCGTTATAATTAATTATTAATCAATGTTTAACGTCAACCATGAACTAAATGAAAAAATAATAATAGAACAGTACCTACTACGTTTTTTTTAAAAATAATTTTCTTTGTTATTAAGAGGCATTTAATATTGTATCAATATAATTTTTCAAGTGGTATTGAACCTGCGAGCATTTACATAAACATTAGCCTTATATTTGTACGATTAGTGTTTTAAGATTTATCGTTTGAGCGCTATACAATATTATACTCACACGAAGAATATTATAATGTACAAAACTAGAACTATACAATAATAGCAGATTACCGTGCATAATGTATTTTTCGTTCAAATTTCAGATTCGAGAAAAATTCAATTAAGATTTTTGGTCGTTAAAATATAATTTGTGTGCTCTATATTGTGAGTTACATTACGTTTAAAAACGTATCATCCCAGTGGTGTGGCCTTTATTAATTTGCGTTTCTCTTTCCTAAGCACGATTCGATCATATAACCATAGTATAATTATTTATATATTTTAAGCGCTGGGTAAAAGTAGAACTTTGAGCAAGATTATTCGATGCAGATATACTAAAAAAATAATTTTAACCGTTTCAGGACTTTTTATTTTATTTCACTAGTAAATCAATAGTAAATTTTATCAATCAATGATAACTATTCAATTTTGTAATTTTTTTTATAGTTTACAATTGTATGTTCTTATACATTTTGACAACAATTAAAACAATGTATCATCATTATCTGTGGTTTTAATAACATTTTCATAAGTAATAAATTATAACTAAACAATTAAAAAAACGGGTTAATTGTTTTTATTTTGGTGGGGGCGTACAAATATTGTCGACCCAGAGCGCAAAAAATACAGCCCTGATCACGCTACTCGATATTTTCCACTTCAGAGAAAATGTACGAATCATAAATATATATTAGTACCTATAAGTAACCATAAATTGTATATTAATAGTGGGAAACAGTGGGCTTTGTGGGAAATAGTTTCTTAGTTGGAATAAGGTAATTTTCACATTATATCCGTTTCTATGGTGATAAACAAAGCGTTACTCAAAATCCGTTAGAAAATAAAAATATCTGTACCCTGCAGCCCAAAAACATAATATTTATGTTAATGATATAAAATAATATTTTGTTACTGATATAATTTCGGGAAAACCGTATAGTGTTCCTAGTTACAAGCAGACTGCAGGTCTCGTTTATGCGCATTGGAACATCAATATCAATATAATATTATGTTAAAATATGCAGTCGTGCGATCGCACGTTGTGTCTACTCGTCGTGCCCATCATCCATCTTCCGGCTGTATATTGTATATGTACCACGTTCAATACATATAATAATATAGCTGATGCTGCCGTTTCGCGATTAGTTCGAGATACGTTGCAGTACGTTCGGTTAAAAAGATATGACGGTCGCCGGGCAAAATCGGAGGCCAGTGGTATATCCCTCGGCCGCAACCACCCCACCCCGTGGAAATTTAACACCCCCGCGGCGAAGGGTTGCGCGCATATAGATTATATGGTTACCGGAGTGATAATACAGATCGCAGTCATTATATGAGGACACCACACCCACGTCCGTAGTTTACTCCCGTGTCGAGACGTTTGTTTTCTATTTTAAAGGGAGTTATGAGTATTTTTAAATTGCTTTTTTTTTCCATTTTTACATTTAACGCTTATAATTCGTTTTACACCTATAATGTATCGTAAGACACTACCCATACGACAAAGACAATTTTCATATCTTTACATTTTACACACGATATTGTAAGACGCGGAGACAGCAAATTTGAGGGTGTGGCATGGGTGCACAAAGATTATATTTTAAAAGAGAGAGGGAGAGGGGAATAAAAATATTCCCAAAATGTCAGGTAAAATAAAAATGTTCTCAAAATGTGGGCTAAAATAAAAAACTTACGTACCTAAGTTGACAAAACAATAACAACCGTGTAAAATAATTATTGTATAATATACTTATTTCACGTATCCTAACAGTGCAGATTAAGAATAGACAAATTGTGTGCGCTGCCTATAGGTAATTACGTGATATCGTGGAAATATTTATTAAATATTATGTTCATATTTTCCAAGGGAGGTGGACAAATGACCCGTTTTCTCCTCCCTAATGGGCACCCTTGGGGTGTGGCGTCCTCTTAACGCGTGTGCATCATATTATATTATCTTCTATATTACGTATAATGTTAAAATATTGTTTCACCACCGTATTGTTTAATAATAGTTCCTCGCCACGGATGGACAATAATAACAATAATCATCCGCGCTTATTGTCTTGCAACTGACACGTTGCCGATTTACCCATTACATTATACTATTTAGCCACGCCCGCGGAATTAATATTACTCGTTTCCGAAATAATTTCCGCGTAGTGTTCCGAAATCTAATACCACCGATCCAAAACACCGTTTTCCGCGGCCGGGTGATAAATCGTCTTAAAATACAATATATATTATATTATTGTACCATAATTTCCTGCAGATTGTCATCGTCCATACGAGAATCGTCTGATTGCCGTCCATTGTGACCTCTTTTACATTTTCATATTCCGATTTCAGCCAGTTCAAATAGTAGGTAGAAATTAATGTTTTCAGTGGTTATTAAAACTAAATCGACATCCCAATTATTGTGTCTTACATAGTTTCTTCATAAATATTACATATAGCGTATTCACACGGACTTACAATATTTGGCACGGACGGTACATGGTTTCTAGTCCATTGAAGAAAATAAACAGTGGACCAACTGTAAGATTGGAAAGCTGGTGGGATGCGGCTGTACGGTAGGAGGTTCAAAAAGTAAAAAAAATAGAAAACCATAATCATTACAGTTTATTATATTATAGAGTCGTTAATTATGTCAGTATATTATTACCAAATATTTACATTTTCATTACGCTTTCATACAAAATTAAGCATTCGAAGATTGAAATAAAAAGTTGCGCTGTACAAATTTTAAAAGTTTTGTTAGACGATACAAGAATTACATTTTTATCAAGATCCGTAACTATGGGCTACCCGAAATCGGGTCACAACCGGGCATCTCATCGGCGGTCTATTAGTAGCTTTTGTCACCTCTGTATAGTCATACAATGATTACGATCAGATCAAGGGGATAATGTGGGGGGAGGTACTAGCTCCGGTGCTCGTAGTCAGCAATACCTAATTTTTAGTTATTTTTAAAGCGGGCCCGTGATGAAGTCGAGACTCTGGGCCCGACGGAGCGTATCATTCCGGCCTCGATAACAATAAATATATTGTGTTCCGCGAACAGATTTGTAACGTTTACAATAATATGTTTTTTAATAACCACAGAGAATTCACGACGCTAAATTCATCGTCGTGGCCACATGTGCGTATAATATAGGTCGACGTATCGTGTAAATCACAGTCACTGAACGATGTTTGAAAGAAAAATGGTTTTAAAAAAAAAAAAAAAAACCGCCCGTTCCGATCGTATCGCCGTCATTCGCCGTCTCGCCGATACCGGATCGGATGGTATCGCGAACGCATTAATGTTGGATGATAATATTATTACACGATAATGCATTTCCCTCGGAATATTACTCTGTAATATATTATTATATAAATTGTATTATTACAAAGCCGCCCGTTGGGCGTCGTTTGTATACTGCACTTTGTAGTTTCCCCTGCAATTAGGTGTATGATAAACACCTTTTTACCTGTACCGTCTCTTTCCCGATTTAACAATCGAATAATATTTTACGCGCAAATATAATATTATTATATAACAATATATATTCAGGCACGACGTGTATAGTGCACGTGGCACCGATAAAATCGCACGGTAGACATTTCTTTACACGCCTGACTTTATAAGTAGGTACGGCTAACAATGGATATTATGGAAACCGAAAGTTTTCGGCAAGAAACGCGCAAGAGTGTTTTATTCATTATTCATATTTGCATACAAAGCTGGTGAATATAATTTATTTGTTTATGCCTACGTATTTTGGCAGCGTTCAATCCGATAAATATAGGTACACCCATTCATGTCAAATGACGAAATTAATTACATGGACGTGGTTTTATAGCTATTTATGTCGTCGTCGTTACAGTGCGGGGTGTAATGGTATCGAAAACAATTAGCAAATAAGCTTTTCAAAAGTATTTAAAGCTTTTTTTTATGTATAATATACAACACAATATGCATCTATATTATAGGTGTAGGTTGTAGGTATATGATACGTCAACAGAGATAAAAGGCAATTTGAATGTTTTTATACGATTAGCGTATCAGTGTATAGTTAATTTTAAATATTCGAAAGTTTCGTGACATTACAGACTTGTAAATTGTAATTTTTTTTAAACGGTGATTATAGTTTGTACACTATATTATATAGAACATAATAAGTACATTTATAATAGTAGTTTAATTATATCTAAATGTTGGATTTCATAATAATTGGCTTTGGTTACTTGCATAAATATGTGATTTAATGGTCGAAATGTTTACGTTGTTAAACTAATCATCTTGAATAATATAACGATAATTTATCCAAGGAGTATGGTAGTTTCATTTTGGGTATTCTCAGAAAAGCAGTTATAGTAGATAGGTACAGACGTCACTTTACGGTACATTATACAGAATTTAGTGTTTTATTTAAGGCGGGAAATTCATTTGATCTGTCATCTGTGCATTGTAATTATTTTAAGACTTGAAGCAATTATTACGATATAATATAAACTTGCTAAAACCAATTTACCCATATAGTAATAGCATTTGTAAAATACTAAAATATTGTACCTAACATTTATTTTTATTTAATATTTTGAAGCTGAATAAATAGTCTTCTGCAGAATGACGGTATATCAATGAATAATAAATATATTTAATCAATGATCTATGTTCTAAGCTTTTGAAATGTATAATACTATAGGCTGATAATAATATAAATTAAAATATTTGTCAATAATCAACATTTGTGTAGAGATTTAAAAAAAAATATAACTGCTTCAGAATAGGAATTAAAAATAAATGTAGCTATTGTCATTTGAAAGTCTAAAAACTAAGTGAGATTAAAAAAAAGCTCATTTTGCAAAAATATAGTATAATAATTACTTTGAACTTAAGCCACACACGCATACGACATATATATAGGTACACAATGTGTATATGTAGTATGTATGTTTGTATGTATTTGTAATACAAATAAAATCAACCGAGAAAAAAAGTATGTTCAATGGATCACTCGGTCGGGGTAAACTTGGGGTTGAATTCTATTCATTCGCCGAGTGGATAATCCTATTTGCAAAAGCCAATTGAGTTGGAACATGTATTTTCGTTTAGTGACCACATTTAGTTACGTGTTATTGTGTATATAATATATAAAGCATTATATTTGACCTTATCATAACTATTAGGTAGCAGTAAATAAATTGTAACATTTGGATTTCTAAACGTAAACTTTTAATTGGTAATTTTAAATTTATACATTGGTACAAATAGACAGTAGTTAATATACATCGATATTGAAAATTCATAGTTACCTTCATCAAATGTTTGATTTGTTGAAGAAATCAAATTTAAAAAAAGGTTATAAAAGAATATATAATATTTGAAGTGTCGATATAATTTGTTATGGTTTTTTTAAATACAGCTGAATCAAGTAAAAAGCATTTTAACTTTTATTATAATCCAATAAATCTCACCTATTTTGTACAACTACTACATTTGATGTTGTTATACCTGATTTCAGATTTACATTGGCTATACGCAAACCTTTTCAATCTGCTTAATAGTGGCATTTATTAGTGTTTCATGCAAATCAATTTGTCTTAACCCTTAAGTAACCACCGCGAGTTTTCCACGCTTTGAATACTAACGAAAATCAAAGTACGGCTTAGTATTTGAAGAACATATTAAACATACTACACACCACAATGTCAGCACGTCATCGAGTGTGAAATAACTGTAAAGCGCGAACACCAAATAATTATTGTCAAATTATTAGTGTATTTAATTTAACATGTATCGTTCAGGTGTTCAAATAGAATTTAAGATTTACTAAATATAACATTTAAATTAAATTACAAAAATTGTGACACGAAGATAAATGGGGAATGTTACTCATATTTATTTGAAAACATGTTAAAATCTCTTCGACAGACTATGCCTATTATAAGTGGAATATCGTTTATGAATAATATTAATTACAGATCACGGAAACGATATAATATAGACACATCATTATAGTAGCTATCTTAATATAATATTAATATAAACAATGCACATAATAATTAATACATAATATTATTAGTTCGTCAGTGAGTTATATTGGAATATATTAAAAACAAAACAAAACCGAAAACTGCAATGAAAATTCTTTAAGAGATAAATTGAAGAAAGGAACACAATATATTTTTTAGTGTTACCTATAGAGGCCATCAAGAATCAATATATTAAACGGAGAATGTATTAAGTACATTTTGTTGTATTATTTAAATATAATTATGACGACTTTCGCGTAATCTAATGTGTATAGTTTAATTTTCATGCGCTCAAATAATTTCGGGCAGACGATTGTGCGTTGTTCAATATTACTTGAATAAGAATATTAATTTATTTTTGTACTGTGGGACTTTTATAGTTTGGGTTGATTAAAAAATCCTTCCACTTCTGTATAATCTGAATGTGGAATTCTTTCAACACTGAATTTTATGAAACAAACCTAGAGAAATTGGTTCGAATTATAGATTATAAAATATATACATTACAGTATATGTATATATATTTTTTTTATTGGGTAACCCGCGGCAACATAGGCCATTGGGTGTGGGGGAGGACACTGTAGGTTTTTAAATTGGGTAGGTTGGTACACGTGTGTGTTGTGTTTTGGTAGAATTTCTAATGGGGCACCCGTAGGTTTCTGCCGTGCCCCGGGTGGGGGGGGATGGCGGCATTACAGTATATTATTTACCCTTATAATATTACATAAAGTACAGCTTATACATTATAGACACATATAATATATTATGATTATTATTATTATCGTCGTGTATAGTCCGAAACGATAATTTAACGGATCGTGTGTACAAGTTGTCAGACCGTCGTGTCAGCTGGTTATTATAAGTACACACTGGGGGGGCATAAGTCAACGTTGCCGGCCAAATCATCGGATTTTAACTTTATCAAACCTTTCGGCCAATGCAAAATTATGGAATGACGTGGCCACCGGAGTCTCGTATAATACGCGATGTACACCCGAAGCAGTGTCAGCGGCGTCCCTAGACCCATTTTTGAAGGGACGGTGTGCAAACCAAAGGTAATAAAATCTCGCAGTTTTTGTATATTATAGTTTTGAATTGCTCATTTCAAAATACATAGTTTTGTTTTCAGCAATGTGTTTTAAGAGGACGTTGACTTAGATGTGTTTTCTCCGTATTGCTAATGCACATGACATAGTCTATCAGTGTCTATGTTTAGAATAATCCATTGTATTCTATAGTTTTGAATAGCCTTATGAATTGGCCTGTTATACATGTGTTATAGCAACGGAAGGTAAGAATATTATTTTGGGCCCCCTGTATTATTTTTTTGATATTTTAATTAAGATGAAATCTAAGATTTTAGAGTAATTTATTAAAATGTAACCATTAAACTTATTACTAGTGATTATTATATTATGCGTAATTAGAAATATTACAGTTGCCTAAAAATTAACTATAAATAAATAAGTATATTTTTAAAAGCTACAAGATATGATGAGTGACCGCCCCTTTGCCTCCCCCTTCGAAAACGCCCCTGTGCAGTGTACTAGGTAGGTTCAGTATAACGAAAAAATTATTTTATATGAATCTCAAAGCTCAAAGTGACGCGTAACGGTCGACCGTAACTGCATTCGGACATTAAATAATTATGCGGTTAGAACGGTGGCTGCCGCAGTGTCTCTTAGGCAATTCATTACGTAATAATAATAGAGTCGTTGGGATCGATTGAGACACGACCATTGGTCGCGGATAGACGAAGTGACGTCGGCGGTGGGGTCGTGTGCGAAAACATTTATTTTGATAGTGTGCCCCACCCCCTCCCAGCTGCTGACCGACAAAAATCGGAAAACCCGTAGGCAGTTATCCGTCGGGGAAGACGCCGCTACTTAGGTGAAACGGAAAAATAACATATCATCATCTCGTCACGGCAACGGTCTGACCTGACGACGATCGGACACGCATTTCCGTTTGCCCGGCCTAGCACCTACCTACGAAAACGGCGGTATGGTGGACTGCAGCGTGCGCAGTGCAGTTAGGGTACCTAACGTACATCGCGCAGTATAAAATTATACGAACCATAATATCATAACGTTGTTGTACAATAATAATAATAATAATAACAATGATATCGTAATAATAAATGTAGCGTTTTACAATAAAATAATAATAATAATATTGTAATATAGGTCACGATTTGCATCCCCTATCGGTTGTCACGAGATCCGATGATGGAGGCGGAGGTGGCGGTGGCGGCGGCGACGCGAAGGTGATGGTTGGTCGATCAGTGCGGTGACCTCAAGTTCGGAATAACGTGATAATAATAATACCGTCGTAAAACGACTTGGGCGGTAAAACAAACAACCACGCGAACGCGGCCCCTCGCCTCCGCAATCCGCACTATAATTTACGTGTAAACACGCGGTAACTGCAGTTATAATACATTTACGGAAGTAATGATAGTGTCGACGATGATCAGTTGGCGTTGGCAGCTATTGAAATGTTTCGGAGGCAAGTCTAATATTCCACCCGCCCACCCGACCGAAACCCGATAAAGGCATTTATACCGTTATATTTTTAATTTGGTAAATATTATATTATACCGTTTCATACCGTTATACTTTTAACCTACCTGTCGTACAATAAAAATGTATACTTATAATAATATACTATAATATAGTCAATACTAATTACCAAATTATTACCACCCACCCACCACCCGTCGGAAAAACTCGGAGACGTTATTGTCATAATATTATAAAATCGTACTATTGTTTATATATACGTACCAACGTCGTCGAATTGATGACGGGCGTCATGACGGCGGCGTCTGGCGCACGGCGTTTTTCCTCGGCGACGCCCCGGCGGTGTGGTCTTCGGCCGTACTCGTAACAATATAATATTAACAATAACGACTATGATATGATTATCGTATGGAAACGGCAATGTTGGAGTCAGCGGGGCACGGGCAGGATCGGCTGTACTGTACGGTCGTACGATATTACGACGTGTACCGCGCAGTGCGGCTATCGGGCTTCAGTGCGATTCGTGCGAGCGCGCCTGTACCGTGGTATACGCGGTGGGCCCGTACGAATAGAATATATACGTACCGTACGTACCGTACGACGACGACACCAATTGCAGCCAACAATGTGTGTACTAGGCCAGACACACGGAACGCGCCGATCCGCCGACTGCCGGTGCTGCCGGTGATGACGCTGTCGCTGTGCCGCCGGGCGGCGTTTGCGCGCTCCCAAATCCCTTCCCCGCGCACCCCTCCACGCGCAAACACACACACAAACACGCGCGCAAACACACACACACACACACACACACACACGTATTCGTACGACGATCGATTTGCGCACGCACCGTTCGGGGATCCCGGCACACGCACACGGACGCGCGGCGCGCAAAATCGTAAATAGCTATACCTACTACACACGGCGGTCGTCGTCTTCCGTCGCAGCGGCGGCGTATATTGTATTGTATAATATACAAAGCTATACGCGCGCGCGCGCGCGCGCCCGTTTGCTAGGTCGTACGGCGCGACCGGCGACTGCAGCAGCGTAAAGCGCCACCACGTCGACCCACCGTAAAATATATAATACGGTATTATATAGTAGCGTACGACCCACACGCACACGCACAACGGTGTTTGCGAGCGAGCGACTGTGTGCGTGTGCGTTGCGAGCGTCTAACGCCGAACGGCCGCCGAAATATCATTTATACGCTACCCACCCACCCGCCCACCCACCTACCGATACGGAACACCGCGCTTCTGTCGCCCACATACCGCGCGTAAGGGTAGGTTTTTTTTTTCCCTTCCGTTTGTCTCCTCGGCGCGCGTTGGCGTGTGTGTGCGCGCCGGTCGGTCGGCGGGCGGGGGGTGTTTTTTCCCGAACGGCGGCCGCGCCCGCAGACGAGACGGTTTGATCAATTACCTACCCCGTGTGTCGATATATGTGTCGAGGTGTGGCCGCCCGCCCGGCCGCTCCGTCCTACCTACCCGCGGCGGAATCTCTAGTCGAAAATCCACTAGAAGCGATACGCACCGCTACCTATATGACGTGTGTGTGCGTATCATCGTATATATATTATTATAATTCGGTTATACATTTATACCTACCTACCAGGTCTTGTACCTACATATATTGTAATATATTATGCGTGAAAACGTGAATTTCTCTCGCACCCATAAATCAAAACCCGGGTTTTCCCATGGTACGTTTTTTGGATCAGCTTCAAAAAATAAGTGGCACAGTGGAACGAATTGTTGCATAATTAATGGTAAAAATAGAGTTTTGATTATAGTATTATTGTGAATCCGGGCGCCGATAGAAAACTACGTTTTCCTGCAGGCGTCCGTAAACGAGATTACGTTAAATCGATTTTTATCAGTGAAAATTGTCGGTAAAAATCCTATAATTGACTTTAGGACTTGGAACAATGAATTATGAAACAATTAACGGTAAAATAATAAATTTGAAGTTTGAAAATGTTGTGGCGCGCCAGGGATACACACTTTTTTTTGGGCTTCCGTCATGTCACACTGGTAGAAAGGCAGTGGATTTTTGCAGTGTTATGTATTTTGGAATAAATCGAATTGGATTTACGGAAGTCTATATAGAAGTGTGTTTGATCCAGTAGCTTAAAATGTTTGATGGTGTTTTGGTGTCAGACTGTCAGACCTGATTACATATTCTGCACGCTGCCACACTATCTGTTGTATACTCACTTTTTACTTCGACACTACGAAGGCGATAATGTATCGATATCCTTACTTATACTGCAGTTAGCCACTTAGGTACACGGATAAAAAAAAAAAGAAAATGTGAATAAAATTATTATTATTTTTATTACGATATAGGTATATGACCATGAGGGTGGTTAATGACCATCCATTGTCATCACACACCTCCTCCTCACTTTTCGACAAAGTTCTGTTCATTCGGAAATGAATGTTATTCACTTAAAATACCAAGCAGATTACTACAATTATTGCACGGAAGGTAAATCCTCATGTACGGTGGTTGCACGGAACAAATTATAAAATTAAAATTCATACCTGTGATTCGTTTGAATTATAATTGCTTTTACTTCAATACAGGTGTTTTTGTTTTGGATTATTCAGTGTAAAACGTGATAAAATGGGTGTAAACCGAGCAGTATTGCGTACTTCATCCAGATTCGTAATATTATGTATCTGATTACCTGATTACCCGGTTACAGTTATGATGTGGTATGCTACACATATTTCGTTTTTAGGGAGTGTGATGACAAAACAACCTCTCACGGGCTTTTATTAAAACAAATGTACTTATTTTCTACATAGATTTGCCTATATTTCCCTATACGCCGCAACGTACGGTTGCTCGGGATTTCAGCGTGACCTCGTAAAACATTATCCTTGATGGGTTTATGCGTTTTGTCGATCGAACGTAATAAATGATATAATATTTTGTTATTACGCCCACACATTTGAATTTTCGTCCGGCAAACCTGCTATAGCGATCGCGATTTGCGCATAATATATGTGTGCACTCTAAATTATAATCGGTAAATTATTATTATTATTATTATTATTATTACTGTGCGGCACCACAACGGCAACTTGCGAGGAAAAATTAATATTTACGACGCGCAAAAACCAATCTCGTCGCGGATGAGCGTATAACATAATATTATATTATAGGTATATTTGCCCAAAAACGTGTTTGCATTATAAACTTATATACCCACCGAGTAAATCCATCATATTGTGTCTGAACGGTATTAAAATTGTCTTATACATTATATGCGCCTACACACCGCGTTTCCTATTTAATTCGATTCGATTAGTATTCCGCGTCGTCGTCTCTAATATTATACGCCTAACCTACCTATTAAATCTTAAGAGTTTAAACATTTAAACGCGAATATAATATAATATTATCTAACTATAAATACTGTTATACGACCATCCACTGACTCTGCAAAATTGCTAGCTTTTCATAAACTATATAGCTGCCTTTATACAAGCCTTTATTATGGAGAATTAAATTTTTCTTGAAAAACGAGTATTATGTCATAAAGTATATGTTCTTCGGAAACTTTTATCTTAGATTTTCAGTTTACTTTTAAATCCGTCCCAACAGTTTTATATCATACTGCAGCTTTTAGGTGATTAATGACTTAAAACTTTCAAATTTGTTGCGGTTTTATTGTATATTAGTAAACCATGCTCCGGAGCCAAACCTTTATTATATAGTTTCATAATTTGTTCTGCATAATGTACAAAATCAGGATTTAGGTGCCGACTTCACATTATATTATGGACGTGAACTAGGTATACAAAAAACGGTCTCATATACGGTTTGGATAATTCAAACGAATAAAATCAATTATTTCGGTGTATAAATGTTTGCGCACGTGTCGCACATAACGTATAAATACGTATTAAATGTTTATAGCGAACACAATAACCGCCGTGGTAATGAAATGTACATACATGCACACGGAGTTGCGACTTCCTGAAATGGCCGCAGCGGTGGATGATGGCGAGGAGGTGCGCTCGGCAAATATACAATCGAAAGTCCGGGAAAGCAGAATGCTCGTAAAACCGGGTATCCGGTTTTCCACAATATGTTGTTTGTAAAAACGATCTTGATGTGGTAGGGTATAAGTGTATGTATTATTGATCGCCACCCCGCCACGGTCCATTTCGAGATCAATAGCCACCGGCGTCGTCGTCGTAGGTTTCGGTGTCCAATTTTAAGCCTAAAATGAAAAAGTTCCAAGCGTCTCTTACGGTCTGATAACATTCACGGGTAACGAATATTGCAACGAACGATTAACGGTATTCGATGATTTTATAATACGACTATAATATACCTACGACCTAGATCAGTATGTACCTACACATATAGTATGTGTATTTAGTTTTTATTGATTAACGTTTGACGACAATATGATTATCGATCACTAATTATATACCTGGATACGTTTAATAATATAATAATATATAACCAGTTAAAATTTTTTGTCAAATTAAACTCGATAACATTTTTACAAAATTAAAATGTATTGGCTATATTAACAATATAACGGGTAATTTTGATAAAAAATTAAGAGAAAACAGTAAATCAATCGTCTAAAAACCGAAAAAAATACGCGTGTAATGTTGGAACGAAGTATATCTAATTAAAACGAATATTATTCATTTTCGAAGACGATTAACCCGCGCGCAATGTCTCCGTCTAAAAAACGTACAACATAGTAAATCTGCATTTAGCCAAATCAACTTAGTGTTGTTAGCTTTGGTACTTAGTGTGAATTTACTTATCATCAAATTTAAAGGTATATGTGTTAAAGTACCTATATTATCATCGAATAGGCTTTTATTAATATTTAATTTTTTTTCCTTTGTAGTGAGTATTTTAAAATTGTAATATTATACTCACTGAATTTAAAATTAAAATTAAAATATAGTTTTCTGGGGTATCATACTATTAGATAACATTCATATCTTTAAATTTTATCATAATAATATGCAGATTCACTTTAATATTAAATCTTACAATACAAAATTGGTCCTGCTAAACAGCTAAACGCAGATATGCTGTGTTAACGCCCACTTAACTTTTTTCATTATTTATGTTCTTGACAATGCGCCGTTGTCGTACAATTGAAATAACACTTCAGTGACGTTCTTCTTTGTTTTTATATTAATTAGTTCAATTATTATGTTAAGTATTGTTTTTTCTAATTATAGAGTCACAGCTGGTGAAACTCGTTTGATGGTTATTCGGGAATTCTATATACCGTGTCGGACATACAGAATTATATTAATTTATTCGATTAAATTAACACGCGCTTTTCGCGAATACCAGAGTTTACCCTTGCGTGCGTTTATTAATGTGTATTATACAACACGGTAGCATTCGACGGTCCATCTAGGGATGGCCATTTGGCGAAGGCTATCGCCCCACAAACTGCTTTACGGTCAGTAAATCACTACAACTGACACGCAATAACTTTTCAAAAAACTTTTTTGGATTTGAAAAATGTCACGTTTTAACAACGGTTTTTACTATTTGAAGCACCACACAAATAAATTTTATGTTGAATTTTCAAATGTTTAGTTGTGTAAGTATAGATTTTCGTCAGGATATGACTTTATTGGTTCATATAAACGTACGACCTATTATTGTGTATTTACACATTATATACCTATTACACGGACAAAATAAAAATCTATAATAATACCAGATATTGAACATTTCAATGTAAATATACAATTTACTACCAAAGTTTTATTACTTCTACGAAACGAATAATTTTATTTAAATAATATTATTTGAAACGGTACGCGTAAAAAGTGTCGTTAAAAAATTATTTTTCTGTTTTTACGACAACGTCCAATTTGAATTTCATTTTCGATTTTAAAATATGTGCGCATAAGTAAATTTTTTCTTTCCCCTAGAGAACGGGTGTGCTCGAGCTAAACTTATACTCAACGACCACGACTATAAAACCTAACAAATTATTGAACCATTTCCAGAATAGCTTTTTAAAAAAAAAAAAAAAAACATCACAGAGCGTTGTTTATGACTTTTTTTTATCGGGTTTACATATTGAGGGCATTCGGTTTTCAATACGGCCAAACGCTGTACAAGAACGTTTACTTTAAATATTTTTTTACAAACAGTACTTCCATATTACATTTTACATCAAATATAGGAAATAATACAAGTTCACAATTAGGGTAGAATACATTTAAATTTTAAATGTAATATTCTATACATGCGGTAATGTTACTACCTAAAACCACTGTGCAATGTGCAGGCGGTTGCATTATGTTATTATGTTTTGTTTAATATTATCGATTATAGAATAACTAAAAGACATTGATTTGTTGAGAAAATACTTGCTATCTAATAATACTATTATTTTAGCGGCTTTTAAATTTAATTTTAAGGCTAATATTTTCAAGGAGTCAAAGGCTTTGTAAAATTTTTATATCATTTTAAGGCCAATTTAATATGGAATTACATCGTCAATATGTAAATAAATCGGTTATTCATATATTATGTTTCTACTCGCGGACTCCCAATAAAACAGTGTATCTAGATTCTAGATTTTTCAAAATTTGTTCAGGACGGCGTTTTAGTGTAAAACACGAATGAAAAAAACTGTATATTAGAGTTAATGCTGAGCTATACGAAAAAAACGGTAAAAATACGTCAAATTAAAATGTATAAAACGTAAGAACACTTTTAATATACTTAGTTTTTGATTGACTATTTAGTAAAAATCTGTTGAAGAGTAAAATATTACTATGTCTATAAAAATGTTTGGTTCGGAAGATGTTTATTTTCTGCTCGACAGAATTTTTTAGTTCTTACAGAACTAATGTTAAATGTGATCAAAATTACAACAAATGTTATCGTGCTTCACCCTTTATAAATATTATTATTAAAAACGTCAAAAGAAATGTACCTTTGGAATTTTAAGAATAACATTGGAATGGATCCAGAACATAAAAATAATAATTTTTATTTTCCAGTGGTTAAATTCTGGTGGCAAATATTTCGTAATAACTACTTTTTAAGTGGTGGTTTTATGGGTGTATTGCTCCTCATGGAGCGACTTCAGTTTTTTGTTTCTATTTCGATTTTAGTACATTTTTTCAACCATAAACCATAACCAACTGTTAATAATATAATAATACAAAAAAAAAAAACACTTATTCCATTTGATAAGCTCCATAGAGGGAGATAATACAATATTCTGGCTCACTAAACAAGGCAATTAATTGTTCAGTTGCATCAATAGCTGAACGGCGAGTGTAAATGTTTTATTATAATATTATGCATATTATGATAAAAATGAACAATTTAATGTTCCTAAATGGTTTGTTCCATTATATGTTCATTGTTCATAGTAAAAACATGAGTAAGCGTAGAAATTTATTGAAGTAGTGTGGAAATTATAATGGCTAACCTCAAATAATTTGGAAAAGATTCAAACATGAAGAAGATTTTATAATAATAAATGACAATACTACTGACAAATACATCTGTTTTTTTTTATATATTAATGACGATTAAAACCTTATATGTTTAGAGTCAATATTTATGAAACTTAAAACATAGATATAGAATTATTTAGTAAATCTTTTTTGGTGAAAGGACATTTTTTATAATTTATTGAATTTCAAACGAATGAATAAAATGTTGTATAGAACTGGACTTTGGGTGTTTAGTTTGGTTCAGAAATTTTAATTTGTAATACATTTTAATACGAACTATTCACCATGATCTAACATCTAAGATATGTATAGGTATAATATGATAGTTTAAAAAATATATGTTTTGTATATATTTTAGTTTAGTAAAATATTTTATTTATTCTTTTTGTTTCGGTCGATACTGGGTTTTGTTAACGTAACAAAATGGTCTATAAAAAATTTAAATGATGCAACGGTAAGACAAATGGTGGTGTAGGGGCAAGCTTTGTTTGCTACCAAATATTTGAGCTCCCCTTCTCAAATATTTTATTGAATCACCACCCATGTAACAACTGACCGTTCTTTAAATAAGATGTGAGTAATGGGTATAGGTAAATAATTTCACATTTACTAAAATATAATAATATATTCTGATTATTGTTAATAATAGTTTAATACGTAGGTTGTATAGAAAAGCGTAAAAAACTTATTATTTTGCTTAATTTTAATTAGATGGCATTTAAGTTGATTTAGTTTACAGTATATTACATATTTTAAATCGTTAATGTTATAACTTTATTGTTTATAGTATCCTTAATTTTCAGGTTTAATAAACTTTCTAGTTTCTATACCGCCTCTTATCTATAGTTTGCACGCTATGATGGTTTATGAGATATTGTTCACGCGAAGTAATTATTTTGTACACAAGATCTTATATTTACAAAATATTCAATGTAAAAGTAACTTATAGATCTCATTTTGTGTAGAATACTTATTTATGTATTTTGTTATTAACGATGTTACACCAGGACACCAGGTACAAGTGTACAACAATACAATTGAATGTTTTTAACTAAACATTCTAATTATCTTGAAATGTTACAATAGATATAAATTAGAATTGAAGAGTGATAGTCATTGACAACAATTTTCGTCTTTCTTAATATTAATAATGTGTACCTATACATTTATTATACTTGGTCGATATTTTTAAAACATAACTTCAATCCTAAGATTATGAGTTAGGTACTTATATATTAATTTGTAATTCAGTACAGTGTTTTTATGTACTTATATTATTTTACTTAAATAAATTAAATTCAGAAGTTGTATTTGTTTGATTAGCTATTACGTGTTACGTAATTGTATCGAGATTATTATAATACTATAATGTATATTACAATTCAAATAATATTATTGGGAAAAAATATTGATTTTTGTGTTTAAAAAACAGTACAATGCGTCCCCCCATCACGTTTAGTGCATTGGAAGGTGGCTATTTTTATTTGATAGAATAAAATAACATACGATCTTGGGCCACAAATTGGCAAAGTGACTAAGCGTGGCAATGAAACGTCACAAAAATCATTCAATTTGGTTTAAATAATTCGGCATGCGGTTTTTGAGCTGTGCATGACATATTTTAGACATTTCAGAATCGCTACTGAGTGAAACGTCAAGTATAAATTGAAAAGTTGTAGGGCTGGTATGACGTATGTAAGTATTTAAATATTGAAATATTTAAGGGACTGTAATAAATTACAATAATATTTTGTTTCATTTATTTAACCGGGCGTAGGCGTATTTTAGATTTTGAGCATAGCGACGCATGCATTGATTTTACAATTATGTGTTTTTTATTTACATATTTTATTTTTTTTTATGTTACCTTTTGGAGCCCTAAAAATTAGATGATATTCAACTTTTAAAGTGGTATCACGTAGTAAATCGGATCCCCAGCAGTTTTCATAATAATTGTGAAAAACAAAAAACAGTTAATGAAAAATGGATGCTTACTTAAAACCTGTCTTCGATCAAATCGGTTTTATTTTTTTGTTGTACCTAATTCAAAAATTAATAACCATACGCACTCGAGTCTTGGATTTTTCGCTAATTTTTATACATGCATTTTCTAGAGTGATATTTATTTCAAAATATTTTGGTTCTTATTGTGCTATTTATAGATAAATATTATATATTTATAAAAATGTTTTACTTTTTTACTTTTTTATCGATATATGTATGGTACAATTTTTTGTGAATAAAAAAGCTCTACAATTTAATACAAGGTTCCTCGAAAGTGGTTCTTGCAGTAATCTATGAATCTTAGTAACAGAAAGTAACAATTTTTTTTACAGACATTTTAAGTTCAAAATGTTGACAAAGTATGATATTTAAGCAATAAATAACAATTTGAGTTATTTTGTTGTGATTCAAGAAATATTATTTGTAAAGACTTGGAATTTTTTGCCGCTACGTTTATCATTATTTACTATACTCAATGCTCTTTTCAAAATATTTTAATTAATTTTAAACTATATATATACCATGGAACTATTCACACCGTTCAACGGTAGTAAATCAGTGTTGACTACTTCACTTATAAGTTATTAGTTATTAACAATAAAATATTACTACTACATAAGTATATTATAATATTATAATATGTAATTTGATTTTGACAAAAATTTTTTTTCAATTTAAGCCTACCATAATACTAGTAGAAAAATAAAATATTATTCTCTGCTCGGATTAATTTTTCGTTTCCAAGGATTTATCATTGAACTCAAATTTAACACAATATCCAATACAGCGCAGACCAACTATCTGTAATGATGAGCTGGTATATTCGTACACAGCAGAGCGATTTTACCAATTTTTAATGTCGTTTATTCACAAGTTTCGAGGAGTTCCTAGCAAAATTGGGCTTGGGTTTTGTGTTTATGGTATATATATTGTTATACTAAACTTTGTATTGTGCGAAAGGTTACGTAAAATGCTTTTAAACAATATTAAATACCTACTGTTATAATTTCGTAATCACGTGGGTACCTATATAATAATATAATAATAATTTCGAATGGGTTCTGAAAATCGTGTTTTATACGACTTATACGCTGTTTACACCACGAGTAAAGGTCGAATCGACTATACAGAATATTATTTTTATTTTTATTTTTTTGGTTTTTTGGTTTTGTTACCAACATTACCGTGTAACGATATCCGACGGACACACGTCATCGATACCCACTGCACGCAAAGGTTGGCTGACTACGCACGAGACGAAAATATAATACGAATGTGGTGTTTTTCCAACCTTAGAAACCGAAGCGCTGACAGTATTTTTTTATTCATCCCCCTCCTCTTCCCACATGTTCCCGTAAATTGTCTCTCCTTCTTATGGCTGTATAACGCCGAAAGATCATATCGAATGGAAATACACATAAATATTAATACATTTACCTATATATATTGTGTGTGTGTGTGCGCGCGTTCGTATCACATGGACGCCCACAGGCATTGGTCGTGCACCTGCGTAACTATAGGTACCTATATACAAGGCTGGGCAAGTTAACGATTTTTTTTAACTCGTTAAGTTAAGTTATTTTAAAATAATAAAGTTAAGTCAAATTAAAAGTTACTCGTATTTTTTTTTTCCGTTAACTCGTTAAGACTTAACTTAGTGTAAATTTAAATTTGCTAATTTGCAAAAATAAAATATTTCAGACACATAATATAGTTTATTAGATAGTTTTTCTTTACGCTCAAGAAAATTACTGGGGAAATTTAAAATGATACATCAAAGTAAAAACCCATTCAAAAATTTGCATTATTCTTCGGACGAAAATTAACTTAATTTCGATAATTTTGAAATAAAATTAACTTGAAGTTAACACGCTAATCTTGAAAAAAAGTAACTTATCAAGTTAAAAATTAATTTGAAAAAGAAAGTAACGAGTTAATTAACTTAACGTTTTAACTTAATTTTAACTTTTAACTCGTTAATGCCCAGTCTTGCCTATATATGTGGTATGGACATCCCTATACTTAATATAACGTAAACTGTGATCGAATAACCATTATCTGATTATATGCAATTGTGGGTATGATGGTTTATGATAAAGAACAATGTTTTCTTAGTCAAGGTTAATACATTTTGTATTAATCCGCCATCTGCCAAATTTGAATATAATAAATTCAATTGTTTCAATGTTATTTATTATTATTATTGTATTAACTATAATGTTATCATTTATTAATTAACTTTTAAAATCGGTTTATATTATCAGCATTCAGTGGTAACCACTTTAGTAGGTGGGTAACTTCTAACTATAGTATTTTCTTCACACTTGAACACAATACATGTCCTATTCATTTATATAATATTGTCTGTGAATTTATACCGGGTTGAGGCGGTGGAGCGAGGACGAAATACTGGTATGGCGGTTATAAGGAAATGGTGAACCAGCGGCAGTGGTGATAGATGGGCGGAGGAGTTCTGAAAGCAGCGAATCACAGAATATCTAGTCCGTGTGATCGAGATTGAGTGGGAATAGGAAACAGAGAGAGGCAGAAATCAGTTTGTTGCTCATGTCATAATAATAATAATGATATATACAATATAGGTAGGTACTTGCGGTGTTTTTTTATTTTTAAAATAAGGCATTGATTTTCTCGGTCAGTGTGTGTGTGTGTATATATTTTCTATACAATTTGAAGTATAGGTCCTTGTTATTATAAGTCTGAACATTATTGCAAATAAAAAAGAATTGTATTTTTCACGAAGATTTTAAAAACTAACGTAGTCAAAACTTAAATTGTTGAAATATATTTTTAGAATCTGGGCGAAGTGCTGAGTGTATTGGTTTTATAATTATGTGTCTTTTAAACAAAACGTTTTTTTGTGTCTGTCATCTGACCTTTTGGAGCAGCAAAAGTTCTTTAGTTTTCAACATTTAGCTTGGTTTCTGAATCTAATTCACCTAGGTAATTGGTACATTTGGTGATTTAAAATAAACTCCATGAACTTTTATAAACAAGCTATGTAAATTTTCTTGTAAAAAACCTCAAAATTTAGAAAAACCAAATTTTGTTGACAAATACTAGTTTTTGACCAAATAATTTTAGAAAATTGTCTACTTTTATTACCTAGTTTTTTTTCGATTTTTGTATGATACAATAAATTATTGTTGTGTATAATAAAGGTTGAAAATTAAGTATAAGGTTCAACATAATTTCTTAACAAAATTAAAAAAATATCGAATATTCAGTCTCAATTTTTTTTTTTTTTTGAATAATAATTTTTTAACTTTAATATTTTTACAAAATTTGTCAAAGTCACGAAATAAATGTCGTACTTCACACAGCCATTACAATGCCCTACATAATGGCGGAATACGACTATGGAAACCTACTATACAGCAGAGTGACTTCCCCGGTTTTTTTTTAAATTCATTATATTTATCTCATTTATTCGTTTTGATATAGAAATAATGAATACCAAACCTGCAATAGCTAGTATAAATTATTTATAAATTATAAACTTTTATGTTCATAATATATAGGACGATTGGAGTTGCAGCAGTTGGGGATACCTAAATAGGTTAAGGTACTATATAGTTTTTTCACATCTCCACTCATCTAAAATGTAAATGCTTATCAATGATTAAATTCTTATAAAGTATTAGATATTGGGACATCACAGTATCAAGAAACACATAATAATGAAAAACTTTAAGTATCGCTATATGGTAAAAGATGATCTTATTTTGCATACATTTGACAAAATGTTTTGCATACATTTGACAAAATGTGAATGTTTTTCATTTAGGAAAATCATATTTACTTGTACATAATAAATATAATATTTATGTTATAGAAATGCAATATTATTGTAAGTTGTATTACTGCAACGGCTTTAAAAATCGCAGTTCTCAATACATTGGTTAAACAGTGTAGTTTTATTTGAAAAATAACAATTTAGTTTACGTTAAAAGGGGCCAATTTTAGAGAAAAGTTTCCATAGACAACTAACTGTTCGCAGATCTCGGAAAACACTTTTCCTTTGATGTTTACATTTCTTAAGTGACTCGCGTTGACCCAAAAACTTTCATTCAAAGAAAACATAAATATCGTCGACGACGATTCTAAATATTTTTCTTCAAACAAATTACACAGTTTATGTAATTCCTTTTTATCATCATTGAGTTTTATGAAATAAGACAAGTAGCACAAGAACAATTGTGAGTGCTCTCATGATGTGTTTTTGTTAATAGTTAAACAAGTACAATATTGTTTTAGTCTTAAAATAATGTGTTTTCGCTACTCATTTTTTGTGAAAGTACCTGCCTTTATTATTCAAACTGAAAAAAAAAAAAAATAAAAATGTTGAGCTTTTTTTTTTTATTGCAGGACTGATTTTTACGTCTAGAGAATTTGAGATATAACTGGAATGTGGACTGTAGAGTGTAGAGGAAAAGGTAAACCTAAAACACAATTTCAAGATCTTTGGAAATCAGAGCATGTCCCCTGCGATTTGCGAGTTACATTTGAAGTATATCTATATACCACATAATATAATAGTCATCATAATGCTATCAGGTTCAGGGATTGAAATGACGGTGGATTTTGAACTAAAAACGACTTACAAGCAACGGAAACAGAAAACGAACAGCAGTTTGCACTTTGGCAGGTGATAGAGGACGATGGCTGTCAGTAGATGAGAGTTAGGAAAAGTTTGTTGAAAAATGAGTAAAAGTAAGCATTTTATAAATAATGCTCAAAAATAATAAAATTACATTTAGTGTAGATACAACTAAACTGTATAATATATAATATATAATTATTATTATGCATTCTAAATGTTGGAAGATTCGATCTCAGTTAACTTTAGTCACATAATTTTCTAAACTAAGAAGTGTTCATTAAAAAAAAAAAAAAAACAACACAAATGTTTAAAATGTTTTGGTGCAATAGTTTCCTATTTTAGATTCTGAGCGAAGCGATGAATGTATGGATTTTATAATAATGTGTGTTTTTTTTAATTATTTTTATTTATGTGTCTATCATCACCTTTTAGGACAGATTTTCTTCAACAGTAACTTTTCTGACAGGAAAGTGAATTTAGTTGGTACTTTGGGGGGTCAAAAGTAAAAATTTCCCAGTAGTTTTCAAAAGCTACGTGAAAAACAAAAGAAAAATTAAGGAAAAATGGGAAAATTGACAAAATACGAAAAAATCACGAAAATTAGCAAATTATTTTGAGTTGAGAATTCGTACAAATTTTTCTTTTTCAATCTAAGATTTGAAAATGTAATACAAAATTATCCATAAGTTTATCTACCTATACCGAAAAAAAAATGTCTACAAGGAAGTCAAATTAAATTTTTATGAGCGTTTGAAATTCATATTTTTACAACATTTCATATTCACTCGATTTCTCGTGTAACGATTTTCTTATTTTGTTGTAATTAAAAAACGTATGACTGCAGATACTTGTAAATTGCACTGAATGTTTGTATTAGCATTTTATAAACACTATAAAATTTTGAAAATAATTTGACTCTTTTTGAGCTGTTTAAGGACATTGTCAGTTTTCAATTTTTTTAGTTTTTTTTCTATAATTATCAATAAAATTATATTGTTGGGTAAAAAAGCATGAATTTAATGCAAGGCTCTTGATATATTCTTACAATAGCAGTTAAAAAATATTGAAAATACATAAGCACAATTTTTTTTTATAAGCATTTAAAGTTTGAATTTTGACAACATTTATCAAATTTAAAATGTAATAATTATTTTGTAGTTAAAAATTTATAAAATGTTCAACTTTTGTAGCCAAGGATTGAAAATTTAAAACAAGGTTCCACGTAAATAAGTAAATATATAAATTACTTTATTCACAATAATATCATCAAATATACTTAGTAATATAATAGGCTGACTAACCATTTTCGCTCAGAATCGTTTTTCTTATACAATGATATTATATCATTGAATTCAAATTTAACACCACCCATTATAGTGACCCACTTGTCACCTACTGTACAGCAGAGGACATCCACTTACCCACCTTCTTATTTATAAAAATCAGAGTAAAAGTCACGAAGTTCTTAAGTATAATTCGAACGACCTTGGATTAAAATAGATGATATGTCTCGCACGAAATGTTCGAATTTATAGTAATACTGTAACCTTTCGATAATCGATAAGTATATTGTTTACAGAAATTATTTTTATTTTTATTCGATTTATAGCTAGTAGCGTTATAGTATGTTATCGGCTGGAGTTGTAAAATCTAAATTATTATACGTATCTATCGAAGTAACAAATCTTTTCGTTCTTTCACTCTGGTGCAAATTCTACCGGATGTTATTGATCTAATATCGTAATAATATGTTATAATATCGTTTAATCAGTAACTATATATACATATAGGTATATCAATGATATTATGTGATTAAAAATGATATTTTATGGTGATTAGCACCAGTGAAAAATATTATTCGTACTTCATCAGACCTATTGTGACATGTGTAGTACGTGACCTGGAAAAACTGGCGTACTCATGTGCAATGTACAATAGGTACATACGTTTAATGTGCATATTATAATGTGCTACAAAAAGGATCGTGTAAACCAGACCGTTGGCTTGATAAACCATTTTTTTAACCATCGAGTATTTATATATAGAGCATTGTTCACAAAATGGGATTCGTGTTTCAAAAGCTTTTAAGTTCTAAAAAGTCACAAATGTTACAAACCCGGTATGTAATCGCGTGGCATATTTGAAAATTTACCTATAAGACTACATTTATTTTGTTCTTGTTATTTACATAATTTCATATTTAATTTTATCCACAATAAATATATTTTTAAACATTTAAATACATTTTTTTTTTAAAAATATGGTTTAAATGTGGGTAAGTATTTAATATTTCATCGTAACGTCGAGTTTTTCATAAAATATGATAATTTAATTTGTAATTTCAACTGAACGGTTCATTGCTTAATAATTTGTTCAAGTTCGATTAGAATGTAATGAGGATGTATCATGCATTCTTTATCTAGCTCAGGGTAATTTTACTTAATATAAAAATACAAAGTGATTTAAAAAAATAGAAAATAATTGTTTGCTAGTAAAGACACACGGTTTGCTAAATACATATCTATCGCTACTTATATTCTACCATACTATAAATGTTGTTACATTTTAAATATTTGTTTGTAAATAATAATTATTACTGTCGATCATATTTTTATCGATTACTACAAACTACCTATATGCGATATTTAAATTACGTTAAAAATGTCATACTTCAAAATTCATAAATGTTCAATAACGGAAATTTGCTGTGATAAAGTTTGATGGGATTTTACTTGACAGCTGATGAAAAAAAAAGATATAACTTTAACACTTAAAATAAACCACTATCTATGGAGTCTATCTTTCCTCCATACAATTTATACAAGTACATGATGCATTTACCTTTTAGTAAGTATGGATAAAATAATATTATTTTCTATTACTTATTACTTAGTTATAAGTATTTATACACAAATAAACTAAATAAATTATTATATCTATCGCGTTTCCGAAGAAATAATTTCAAAATAGTTTTCACATCGACAAGTATTTATTAATATTGTGCAGTACTTAAACAATACTTTATATATTTATATACATAAACATATTTTACATTTTATTATATTACAATAAGTATAGGTTCAATGATTAATAATTTACAAGAATAGTTATTTAGAAAACATATAGAGGTAGGTACATAGGTAGATAATAATTGAGAATGATATACAGTTTTTACACGCTTGTTCTGCGGTGAACTGGGCCCACGTAATGTGTTGGCGGCGGCGGCGGTCGCGGAAACCCGAAGCTAGGGGCTGGCACACTCATCAATGTCGGGGGCTGTGCAGGTTGCCACGTCGTGTACACAGCCGGGCCGAAGTCTTGCATCGGCAGCGTCGGCGGTGGAAAACTTAAGCGAACTGCGGCCACGGGTCCCATAGCGAAATCCTGTGGCTGCCACGTCGTGTAGACAGCCGGGCCGAAGTCTTGTACCGGCAGAGGCGGTAAGTCGGAGCAAGCGACGGCTACGTTTTCAGTGGCGAAATCCTGTGGCTGCCAAGTGGATTTTTTAGAACAGCGGCCGCGGCGTCGGCGGGGCCACGATCGCGGAAGATCTACTTGCGTGAATGCGTCCCTCTTCATACTTCCTTCGGTCTCGTCGTTCGCCTTAAACACAAGAATAATCAAATAAATTATTATAATGTTATTATTACGAAGTCGGTGTTGCAATTCGCTTAACCAACCGGCGTGTCCCACGATTTGCAACAGCCACAAACCAGATCAAATCTGGGGTCACTGTTTTCCAATACAATCCAGTTTTGGTAAAATGTGCGCACAATATCAGTAATTTTTCGTAAGTTCAACAATACGGTGATTAGCAACAGCCGGACGATGAACTCGTTTACACAGTACATTGTTATAAGTTATAATATTGTAGACAAAATATTAGAACGACTAACGACAGTTAGGCTGCAGAATAACAAATGATGACGTTTTTCAAAAAACCATTTTAAGGCTTGACTTTATAATATGATATACGTTGTCATGTTTTCTGATTTAAGCCAGAAAACAAAAATGATTTTAAACTTAATACTATTATTTAATATCAAAAAATTAAAAATAGGTGGGAATTTTAAATCTTCGTACACGCGTAGGTACAATATAATTAGATATACCTATAAATACTTCATTATGCGTTATCATGATTATGTATGAGATACTTATTACAAGTATTTATGTTTTTAGATTCTGAGCGAAGCGATGAATGTATTGATTCTACAATGATGTGTGTTTTTTAGATTCTGAGCGAAGCGATGAATGTATTGATTCTACAATGATGTGTGTTTTTTTTTTAATTTTTAATTTTTTTTTTTATTTTTGTGTCTGTCATCACCTTTTAGGACAGTAAAAGTGCTTGGATTTTCTTCAATAGTAACTTTTCTGATAGGAAAGTGAATCTAGTTGGCACTTTGGGGGGTCAAAAGTAACAATTTCCCAGTAGTTTTCACAAGCGACGTGAAAAACAAAAGAAAAATTAAGGAAAAACGGGAATTTTTACGCAAAATCTCTTTTCGAGAAAATCGATTTTGGTTTTTGGTGTAACTCTAAAACAAATGACCGTAGGGATATGAAATTTTGACTGAATGTTTATATTAGCATTTTCTAAACACCATAAAATGTACAAAATATTTTGACTCTTTTTGAGCTGTTTACGGCCATTGTCAGTTTTCAATTTTTTTAGTTTTTTTTTCGATAAATATCAATAAAATTTTATCTGTTGAGTAAAAAAGCTTGAAAATTTAATAGAAGGCTCCTAGGTTATTGTTTCAAAAGCAGATGAAAAAAATTAAAAATCCTTAGTCACAGTTTTTAATTATAAGCATTTAAAGTTCAAATTTTGACAAAATACGGAAAAATCACGAAAAATAGCAAATTATTTTGATGAGAATTCATAAAAATTTTTCTTTTTAAATCTAAGATTTGAAAATCTAATATAAGATTACTCATAAAATTGTCTACCTTTATCAAAAAAAAAATGTCTAGAAGAAACTTAAATTAAATTTTTATGAGCGTCTGAAATTTATATTTTTACAACATTTGATATTTACTCGATTTCTCTTTTAACAATTTTCTTATTTTATCGTAATTAAAAAACGAATGATTGTAGATACTTGAAAATTTCACTGAATGTTTATATTAGCATTTTCTATACACCATAAAATTTACAAAATATTTTGACTCTTTTTGAGCTGTTTACGGACATTGTCAGTTTTCAATTTTTTTAGTTTTTTTTCTATAAATATCAATAAATTTTTATTTGTTGGGTAAAAAAGCGTGAAAATTTAATATAAGGCTCCTGATATATCGTTCAATAAGCAGTTGAAAAATATTAAAAATACATAGGCATAATTTTTTTTAATAAGCATTTAAAGTTCAAATTTTGACAACATTTATCAAATTTATAATTTATTAATTATTTTGTGGTTAAAAATGTATAAAATGTTTAACTTTTATGGCTAAAGATTGCAAATTTAAAACAAGGCTCCGAGTAAATAGGTTATATATAAATTACTTTATTCACAATAATATCATCAAATATACTTGGTAAAATCATAGGCTGACTGACCGTTTTCGCTCAGAATCGTTTTTCTTATACAATGATATTATATCATTGAATTCAAATTTAACACCATCCATTACAGTGACCCACTTGTAACCTACTGTACAGCAGAGCGACATCCACTTATCCACCTTTTGTTTAGTTGAATATTATAAAAATCGAACCTCAGAACTTATACCTATTAAAGTAAATAGGCATATAAATATTTTATAACCAAGCTCCGTAATTTTTTTGCGATAAAATATAAGTTGCGATTTATATTACTTTATTGAAGATTCTTATAGATTTATGTTAAATATATTTAATTTTTGATAGTGATAAATATATTATTATCTATACATTTCGAAATAAACACATAATCATTGTGTATATATGAATATAATATTATACCTACTAAAACAAATTTGATTTTAATATTTTTTTTTTTTATTATTAATTAAACCCGCGGTGACACCGGCCATTGGGTGTTAACATATTATTATTGCATTTTGTACATGGCTTTGTAATTATATAAAATTGTTTTAAAAAATATGTTTTATTTATATTTAATTGCTACCAGTTTAATAGATTTTTTCTCGGTATTACTTACACTTTATATTTTTATCTAATTTGTTACTTGTGTTGTTAGATAGTATAGGTAGATGATAATAAACGCAATGTAATTTAATGATGTGGATTTTATTCGTGTGGTAATATCACAAATCGATGATCAAATATTATTTGTTATTATTTTATTATTACAAGCCATTGGCTGGCAATCACTGAATAATTATTATATTTAAGGTAGTTATTTAAGTATTGTTTACAGAAATTATTTTTATTTTTATTCGATTTATAGCTAGTACCGTTATAGTATGTTATCGGCTGGAGTTGTAAAATCTAAATTATTATACGTATCTATCGAAGTAACAAATCTTTTCGTTCTTTCACTCTGGTGCAAATTCTACCGGATGTTATTGATCTAATATCGTAATAATATGTTATAATATCGTTTAATCAGTATAACTATATATACATATAAGTATATAAATGATATTATGTGATTAAAAATGATATTTTATGGTGATTAGCACCAGTGAAAAATATTATTCGTACTTCATGAGACATATTGTGACATGTGTAGTACGTGACCTGGAAAAACTGGCGTACTCATGTGCAATGTACAATAGGTACATACGTTTAATGTGCATATTATAATGTGCTACAAAAAGGATCGTGTAAACCAGGCCGTTGGCTTGATAAACCATTTTTTTAACCATCGAGTATTTATATATAGAGCATTGTTCACAAAATGGGATTCGTGTTTCAAAAGCTTTTAAGTTCTAAAAAGTTGTTACAAACCCGGTATGTAATCGCGTGGCATATTTGAAAATTTACCTATAAGACTACATTTATTTTGTTCTTGTTATTTACATAATTTCATATTTAATTTTATCCACAGTAAATATATTTTTAAACATTTAAATACATTTTTTTTTTAAAAATATGGTTTAAATGTGGGTAAGTATTCAATATTTCATCGTAACGTCGAGTTTTTCATAAAATATGATAATTTAATTTGTAATTTCAACTGAACGGTTCATTGCTTAATGATTTGTTCAAGTTCGATTAGAATGTAATGAGGATGTATCATGCATTCTTTATCTAGCTCAGGGTAATTTTACTTAATATAAAAATACAAAGTGATTTAAAAAAATAGAAAATAATTGTTTGCTAGTAAAGACACACGGTTTGCTAAATACGTATCGATCATATTTTTATCGATTACTACAAACTACCTATATGCGATATTTAAATTACGTTAAAAATGTCATACTTCAAAATTCATAAATGTTCAATAACGGAAATTTGCTGTGATAAAGTTTGATGGGATTTTACTTGACAGCTGATGAAAAAAAAAGATATAACTTTAACACTTAAAATAAACCACTATCTATGGAGTCTATCTTTCCTCCATACAATTTATACAAGTACATGATGCATTTACCTTTTAGTAAGTATGGATAAAATAATATTATTTTCTATTACTTATTACTTAGTTATAAGTATTTATACACAAATAAACTAAATAAATTATTATATCTATCGCGTTTCCGAAGAAATAATTTCAAAATAGTTTTCACATCGACAAGTATTTATTAATATTGTGCAGTACTTAAACAATACTTTATATATTTATATACATAAACATATTTTACATTTTATTATATTACAATAAGTATAGGTTCAATGATTAATAATTTACAAGAATAGTTATTTAGAAAACATATAGAGGTAGGTACATAGGTAGATAATAATTGAGAATGATATACAGTTTTTACACGCTTGTTCTGCGGTGAACTGGGTCCACGTAATATGTCGGCGGCGGCGGCGGTCGCGGAAACCCGAAGCTAGGGGCTGGCACACTCATCAATGTCGGGGGCTGTGCAGGTTGCCACGTCGTGTACACAGCCGGGCCGAAGTCTTGCATCGGCAGCGTCGGCGGTGGAAAACTTAAGCGAACTGCGGCCACGGGTCCCATAGCGAAATCCTGTGGCTGCCACGTCGTGTAGACAGCCGGGCCGAAGTCTTGTACCGGCAGAGGCGATAAGTAGGAGTGAGCGACGGCTGCGTTTTCAGTGGCGAAATCCTGTGGCTGCCACGTCGTGTAGACAGCCGGGCCGAAGTCTTGTACCGGCAGAGGCGGTAAGTCGGAGCAAGCGACGGCTACGGTTTCAGTGGCGAAATCCTGTGGCTGCCACGTCGTGTAGACAGCCGGGCCGAAGTCTTGTACCGGCAGAGGCGGTGAGTCGGAGTGAGCGACGGCTACGGTTTCAGTGGCGAAATCCTGTGGCTGCCACGTGGATTTTTTATAGCGGCGGCCGCGGCGTCGGCGGGGCCATGATCGCGGAAGATCTACTTGCGTGAATGCGTCCCTCTTCATACTTCCTTCGGTCTCGTCGTTCGCCTTAAACACAAGAATAATCAAATAAATTATTATAATGTTATTATTACGAAGTCGGTGTTGCAATTCGCTTGACCAACCGGCGTGCCCCTCGTTTTGCAACAGCCACAAACCAGATCAAATCTGGGGTCACCGTTTTCCAATACAATCCAGTTTTGGTAAAATGTGCGCACAATATCAGTAATTTTTCGTAAGTTCAACAATACGGTGATTAGCAACAGCCGGACGATGAACTCGTTTACACAGTACATTGTTATAAGTTATAATATTGTAGACAAAATATTAGAACGACTAACAATTAGGCTGCAGAATAACAAATGATGACGTTTTTCAAAAAACCGTTTTAAGGCTTGACTTTATAAAATTATGATATACGTTGTCATGTTTTCTGATTTAAGCCAGAAAACAAAAATGATTTTAAACATAATACTATTATTTAATATCGAAAAATTAAAAATAGGTGGGAATTTTAAATCTTCGTACACGCGTAGGTACAATATAATTAGATATACCTATAAATACTTCATTATGCGTTATCATGATTATGTATGAGATACTTATTACAAGTATTTATGTTTTTGTTTAGTTGAATATTATAAAAATCGAACCTCAGAACTTATACCTATTAAAGTAAATAGGCATATAAATATTTTATAACCAAGCTCAGTAATTTTATTTGCGATAAAATATAAGTTGCGATTTATATTACTTTATTGAAGATTCTTATGGATTTATGTTAAATATATTTAATTTTTGTTAGTGATAAATATATTATTATCTATACATTTCGAAATAAACACATAATCTTTGTGTATATATGAATATAATATTATACCTACTAAAACAAATTTGATTTTAATATTTTTTTTTTTTTTTATTAATTAAACCCGCGGTGACACCGGCCATTGGGTGTTAACATATTATTATTGCATTTTGTACATGGCTATGTAACTATATAAAATTGTTTTAAAAAATATGTTTTATTTATATTTAATTGCTACCAGTTTAATAGATTTTTTCTCGGTATTACTTACACTTTATATTTTTATCTAATTTGTTACTTGTGTTGTTAGATAGTATAGGTAGATGATAATAAACGCAATGTAATTTAATGATGTGGATTTTATTCGTGTAGTAATATCACAAAACGATGATCAATTATTATTTGTTATTATTTTATTATTACAAGCCATTGGCTGGCAATCACTGAATAATTATTATATTTAAGGCAATAAAAAAAAGTAATAGTAAAATAATTAGTTGTTTACGTTTTGTGAATGTATTGTAAGGTTTTTATTTTCACGGTATAAAAAAATGTATATATATTATATACTCAGCAATAAGTATAATACTGGTTACTATTTCTATTGAAATGTCTGAAATAAAATTTAAAAATTTGTCATAAATATAGGGGTAGTATAAAATATATAAAGGTAAAATATTATTGTGATACCAGCTAACGTTTAAGCACGAGAATTCATTCTAATTTATTCGTAAATTTCTACATTAAACAATACTCTTACACACACACGCACACACATAAATTAAGATTTTATGCGTACACGTGTATTGTGTATACTGTATATAAATGGTACATAATAATATATACAATGACTAATATAATGAGTTTTCAAAAAAAAAAACTATATTTTCATCACTTTATGAAATGGACGGACATTTTTTTTGGACGCTAAGCTCCGCTAAAACTGTCACTTCGACCGCATTAAATTGTATCATTTTTTTCATTTTTTTCATTTTTTCGCCGCGTTCGTGTTTTATGCAAGCGCTATTTATTAAACTAAACTCGTGTAGGCAAGCAAACATCATAAACGGTGAATTTTAAATGTTTTAACACAACTGTACTATAATAAACGTCACGTGACGACATTTCCCATTGACCGATGCGACGCGAATTGACCTGCACGCGTTATTTTAATTTTGTTTTTAATGAGATTAAACGGCGGTTGAAGTGCACCTTTGTATGATTTGCAGCACATGTGGGTTGTCTTTTTTGCGGACGGTGAAATCAAATTACGATGAAATGGACGAGCGTACCACGGACGACGGGTTCGAAATATAAATTGTAAATAAATTATCAATAATATAGTTTATTATTTACCACCACGTATATGAACTGTAGTAGGAGATTGAAATGAACGGGGAATGTTGGTTTTCCGCATTAGGTGTGCAGTACACCATGAACCGTTTTGGATGCGCTTACCTATTATATATACACCTGGACCTGGCTTTAAAGTCGGGCAATAAAGTGCAAGTCATTATGACTAGGGGGGGGAGGGCGTTTATTTTATCGATTGTAATTTTGTAACATAAATCCATCGGATACTTGGCAAACCATCAAATCGGCGAGCGCCCGAATAAACTCTTAGTTTTGATTTCTACGGTTAGCCCCGTGATTTATTCATTGTAGGCCAATATATACACAACATATACATTCACAATCACACACATGCACACACGAAATATATTATATAAAACGTATTTTATACATGTGTTACAGTATTATTATAGTTGATTATGATTTCACGAGTGGTTAGTTTACTTTTAAGGTCAACAAATAAAAGTTTGGTCTGCAGTAAAAAAACAAAAATGGGTGTTTTAATAATAAAATGGACGATATGCGAGTAGAGGTATACAAATATACAAATGTAAAATGTTGTGTTTATGGGAGCTTTGACTCCATTGAGCATAAACCATTCGATTTAACAGTTATTTCAGTATTTAACATAATAGAAATGAAAATATACCGCAATATAGGTACCTCTCACACAGATATTTCAGACTTTTAAGATGTTTTCCAAAACAAAACAAAAAAAAAGTAATCGGACGTGTACGAGTTGTATGCGGTTTAGAAACGGTTCAAAATATAATATAATATATTATGTACACTGCAAAGAGATTATAATATTATTATTTATCCATACATTTCAGCGAAAGTGTTTCAAGCACCGTGGGTTTGATGATTATTTTAAAAGTATGCTAAGTAAATATCACGAGCGATAATAATGAAATTTGCAAGCAGTACGAAATTTTTGATATTTTTCGGTGATCAATCACTATCGTCATCGCACGTCCAATATGTTATAGGTATACACATAATAATATCGTTATTATAATCTAAATCGAAATCAGATTATTTCGATGATCGAGTGAAGTTTTCTTTTTTTTTTATTCAGTTTGTGTTTTTTTGGACGGTGCTGCAGTATACTATGTACGTAAAACGGTAAACTGTTTTCGACTATAAGTTCAAATCGCTCAGACTTTATTGTAATTCGTCCGGGTCTGGTTTCGGATCCACGCGTCGGACCGTCATGTCATAATACGGACGCACTAACGAAAAATCGAAATTCTCGTGGCCCGGGTACGTCAAAGCGTTATACTTTTTCAACTTATGTTTCTGACCCCGTTCGGTGTCGCAGAGCAGAATTTCGTATTTAGACGTCGTTGATATACGTATTATACAATATACTATATATATATATATATACTTACACGGTGGCGGTACCGAAAAAAGTTTTTCCCGACGGATGGGGTGGGATCAATAGTTCGCCACCGTAACTGACGACGACATGAACCCTGCAAGAGAGGACGGAATATTGTTGTTCTTTATGCCGTTCGAACGGGGGTGGCCTGCAAACAACGTGGGCTCGACCGAAACCTTTTGATATTATTAAAATAATGGTAACACCACGGATTCCTATGATTACCTAACATTTGTATTAGAAATATATAATATTCCTATAAAATCCTATACCTAGGTTACATATCTAACCTCCCATTTTATAAAAACGTCTACGCAGTTTCGCGTCTCTTTTTATTATCAAGTACTCATTCATCAGCAATAACTTTATTGCCGATCACATAGATACTTCTTCTCTATGTCAAATATGATTCTTTTAAACTAAGTTTGTATTTATAGCTTCAAATCTACTAAGGTACTTAGTTGCTATATAATATTACTATTAAGTTTATTCAATTTCCTTGGTTATATTATTATTTTTATCATTTTTACCATTTATTGTTTACATAATATGAATATTATTCCATTACTAATTGTACTATATTACTTTTCTAAAACGTTCTTATACCCGTTTACAATAAATAAATAAATTCCAAAAAGCGAACAAAGTACGATGCGACGGTGGTAAATTGATAAATATAAAATGAATAAACTTGGCAAACAAAAGCTTTTAAGCTTCATGCGTCAAAATGGTTTTCCTATGAACATATCGAAGTGAATTCGATACTGAAAACAATATTTTTCGACTACAATTATTATTATAGTCACCTACATTACATGCGTACCGTGGTATTAACGTATTATAGGTATTATTATTATTAAAGAACAATGGATGTATATTATACTGGTTCAGCAGCGCCGGATCAGTTAACAAGTGTCACACTCGAGTGTATTATAATAACTATAATATCGTTTGACTGCAGTAATAATTTGATATCTGTAGCTTGTTATTGACGAGTATAAAAATATAAGACATCGTATAATAATTATCATAACGCGCCCGGCCTAATCGGTGCTGTTAATTAAATCACTATTCGATTACAACAAAATAATTATTGACAACGACAAACCGCACGCATAAATCTCTTATGTACACGATGTTTATAATGTACTCAGGTATACAGAGCGTCAGAGCGTATGTGCCGAGTATACGCAGGTATTAAGGTACACGAAGTATTTCAATGCTGAAACTATAAATAATATTTTTATAATATTATTGTAATAATTGCAGTCGATAGCAAACAATAATAATATACAGCTCCATTATTCCACAACATCGCCTGCGTATTGTAATTCGATCGGTCACCACGCATCTATTATACGATATAATATAATATTATAATATTCGGCATGGTATGTTTGAACTTCGCCGGCTGCCGGCAAGGGGTAGCAGTTGTCGGTGGAACGTGGTCGTTAAACCCGTGTACGTTAAACCCGAAACAGTGGACGAAAACTTTCATTTTTTGTTCCACAGACGTTTTCTTTTTCGAAATTGTTTTTTTCCACGACAGTCGTTCGACGCATGCAAAGTCAATATTTATTAAATTATTTATTAATCCGGTTCCGGTGTATAGGCTTGCGTGTTATTATTATATTTTTTTTTTTTACGAATGAAACGCGGAAAATTAATAAATAAATAAATAAACGAAAAGTCGTATCGCGCATATCGTCGACGGCACCGTTCGTATAATATTATACGTGACATATTATAATAATATAAAGACCCCGTTTCTCGGTCTTCAAAACGACGCTTTACCACGACAAAATATCCATGTGATATATAATTATAATAATTGTATGTACCACCAATGTCGTATCTATAGCCTATATGATATTATATATGTAATTATGTGACCTGTAAAAACGGAACAAACAATTGAAGCCCGTCCGAGGAGGATAATCGATCTGATTTTTTTGTTGTGCTCCGAGATGGGTTTTGTTAGACCCAGCCTAGATTGGTTTCAATGAGTTGTCCCTCAGTAGGTATTAATTATACATAATGACTAAATTAACGACAGTTACTATCAATCAATATTTTATAATATAGGTAGTTCTAAGGGGGAAAAAAATAACAATTTGTTCGAAATCGGGACAAAAGCAGGATGTTTAAGTTAAAATTGAAACATTCTACAGTAATACGGTGCCGATTCGATCACGAAATGTAGTTTAGGACACAATATGCTTGAAAATCTGTACTGTACCAACGAAGGCGGGACTTCTGCTCATATTATAGTTTTGTACAAATATAATATTATAATATGCATAGTAATTTTTTTACACAATATGTACATACTGCAATATTAATAATTGTGTACGTTTAATCATACGGTAGCGTTCGTGCTAATAACGATCTCGCTGAAGCCATCTTAAATCGTAGTATATTAATCGGAGAAATAATATTTATCAAGCCACTCGAACTGAAATAAAATCGACGCGAATTGATTACGAGACCGAGAAATCATATATCATAGTATGACCCGATGAGGGACATCTAATACGTTCATATATATATATATATATATAAATGTCACCGTGATGTTATAAATTTAAGTATTATTATCAGAATTAGACGGTAAGTTCGCGGTCGTATATAATACGAAGACGGCGCCTATTGTATATTATATTATACAGCGTGCGTCGAGAATATAATCTCAGCTATTATTATAATATCATAGGCATTAGAGTATTAGAGCATTAGATTATTATAAGCAAGGATGGGCGGTTTAATGATATTTTATTAACAGAGTTAAGTAAAAATTAAAATTAAATATTTAAACTTAATGGTTTTATATAGAAACCGCAACAATTAACTTACAAGCTTGTAGTACAAGGTTTGTATTTACATTTTTAATATGCGTATTATTACAAATAGCCAATAGATAATTTAATATGAATCATGACTTATAACGAAAATATGTTTTATTATTATTATTTTTCTAAAATACCAGTATGGTATAAGAAATAATATATTTTTATTGAGAGACTCTGGCTAATGTGCAACAACGTGAGGTAAAAGTTCGATCATCAATGCCCAATTATTTTATAATATTTACTATCTAATTATTTTTTTAAATAAACTTTATTTGGATTTTATTGAAAGTAACTCGTTGCTTGCTAAGTTAATATCAATACAAATCATTTATCAACTAAATCCGAAGAAGTTAAAATTAACTTAACCTTAACTTATTATCTCGTTTATGCCCAGCATTGCTATTATACGCATAACATATAAAACATGAACAAATGTATAAAATAATAATTAAATATTTACTCATAAGTTATAAGTATGTAACCATGCATCCGATATATTAATTATGTTATATCGTGTACCATATTCTATCAGATATGCGTCACATATATGCACAACAAACATTAATATTACATGTACGTTCGCGATATCGTATAATCCCCACCGGTTTTGTGATAACTCGACATTTGGTTGGTCCTGTATATACGGTGGCTTTAGTTTAATGCGTGGTTGTATCAGATGAAGATTATAAACTCGAATGAGAATGATTAGTGTCGATAAAATTCGTTGTTAAACGCGCATGTAATTTTATTTGTATCATCATCATCATTATTATTATTATTATTATTATTATTGTTATTACTATTATTATCATTCAAAGCGTCGCTCGTTGTCATATGAATATAATGTTTTAAATTTACCGTGCGCGTATATTATAATATATACGTGTATTTTTCGTCGTGCCGATTGTGTTAATTATTTAAAATATATTAAAACATAACGATATATATGGCTCTGGGTGCTTTCGATTATTTTGTGCTTACGGTCACGTTGCTCGCGTCCGCCGCGATCGGGGTGTATTATCGACTCACTGGTGGCAAACAGCAAACGACACAGGTAAAACATAATAATAATATGCACCAATCGTATACATAACATTATAATACTTTACGTAATGTTTTTGTCGTACGACCGTCGCGTACTTTCTTTTGAACAACCAAAATGTATATTTAAATTATTTGAACGTATTGTCACGTGCCCGGGAAAATTGGACAATACATCGACTTTAATATAGCTATATAATATACGGGATGATTCACCAAGCATATCCACTGTATTTTTCTTTTAATACTGAGTTAATAAAAATTATGATTTTTTGGACATTTTAAGTATACTTAAGGACCATATTTTAAAATACATAATTAGATTTTGTTATCACACATTACATTGTTAAAGAGTTTTCACACGAATATGGCGATACAGGCTATTTTTTTTCAAATGACAATCACCCTTTTTCCAATAAATTGTTAATCGGATGAATTTTTTTGAAAATGATGATGTACCTAAACCGAAATTCCATCCAGTAGTACTTGAGTTATTAAAATTTAAATACAAAGGAAAAAATCATCTGCTTCACAATTTTCAGTAGAAAAAGAGGATTCAAGTTTGAATAAAAAAAGTTTGTGCCACCACATTCCACGGGTCTTTAAATGGCAAAAAGTAGAAAATGTGTCTGAAAATATTATAGACTTGAATTATTTTTAAAAATTATCATACTCAGAATTTTTTTTTTAAAAAACGCATTAATTAAGGATATAAACTGGTTGAGTGTGTTTGGGGAATCCACCTTGTCTGACTACATATTACCAGTATGGTGATCTATTTATCATCTATTATCACTTTGTGAATTTGAATATTAAACTAGTTAGGAAAGCTCACTCTGCGAGCGTGCTATAATCGCCTAAACTCCCGTTTTTTAAACGTATTTTTATACAACACAATAAAATATAATTTAATACCTATACAATATTTATCTAAAGCAACTAAAGGAACGTATGGACGACAAATAAATATAATAATATCAAAAATAAGTCTACAATAAGTATCTATATTCCATACTATATGATTACCGCGTTTTACAACTGCATGGGAATATAGAATATGATAATTATCAGTTTGTTCACTGCGTGATTAATATGTTTATTTTTCAGTATAATAATATCATATCATATCATACTGTGGTGTAAAATATCAGATAGGACATACGTAAAGCCAATAAACAAATCAATATGATATCAGTACATTTAGAAATTAATTCTTGGAAAACTACATTTTATAATCTTATTAGTATTGGTAATTGAAATCAGTTATTTTCCATTCACAATGTTCAATCATCGGGCGTAAACAAATGATTAAATATGTAATAATAACTATAACGTAATATTATCTATTGGTAAATTAAAATTTCACTTTTGATGGAATAGGTATAATAAATAAGCATCATAGAATCGGATCTTTCGTCCACCAAAAACACACTGGGTTTCTTCAAACAAATACAAATTAATCTTATCAAATTAAAAATATATTTCAATAATAATACAGTTAATCCGATGTGATATGTTAGGTATTATTAAGAGACGGTTTTTTTTTGTCTGTGAGGCCAATGACCTTGGTTGTTCTGGCCTTTTTATATGTAAAAAAAAAATAAATAGTTTGTAGGGTAAAAATAATAAATACGAACAAATACAAAATAATCCTATACCAGAAATAAAACAAATTAATAATTAATAAAAAAACATCTATACATTGTTAATCCCGGGTGCTCCGAAAAAAAAACATGGTTTGGCTGTAATTAATTGTTATTTTTTGTTCATTTACTAATGGATATTGTCGCAAGGATGATTGTAAATTATATATAGTGTGCACAGTGCACACACTCACACAAATATATATATATATTTATAATATTATTCATGATATTTCTAGGAATACATGCTGGGAGACAAGAAATTGTCAATTATACCTGTGGGGTTTTCGTTGATGGCCAGTTTCATGTGTGCTACAGCCATGTTCGGGTTAAGCGCCGAAAACTACTTGAGAGGAACACAATTTATGGTCATTAATGCATGCAATATTATCGGCACACCTATTGTCGCCTATGTGTTCCTACCAGTATTCTATAAACTCGGATATTTATCCGTCTACCAGGTAAATCGGTATTGTGAAAAAAATGAATTATAATTTTTTTATTAATATTTTGTTATTAACTACAATAAATAATAAGGAACAAAATATTAATATTATACCATTACTAACCACGCTGCTGTAGAACGCCTATTAAGTACTTAATAATGGGAGATTATAAATAATTATACCTAATCATTAAATATTTTAATGAGACTCCTGACAAATATTTGACATTTTACGTGGTCGTTTAATAATTCATAATTACTTTTCTCCCTTCATTTTTATTTATTTTTTTATTTTTAGTACCTACTTAGGTGGGTAGTTAAATTTTGCAAATACAAAAGATTCACAATTTAAATTGGTATTAATTATGCTATGATAATAATATGTACTTATCAAAAGAAAGTAAAATCTTTTGAAATACGTATACACCGTGAAAAATAAAGACAGGAAGCTATATGTTTCTAAGATATGATTTCCCGATATATTATGTAAGACACATTATTCTGGTAGCTAATATATTTTAGAAAATGTCCCTGTATTCTTATAATATGTAATGTCTATACTTAACTAAATGAATGCAATGTATTATTTATTTTGGTTTAAACTTATTAAATATTTAATATCACGTTAAATAATGTAGGTTTCCGTGTTATTTTCGGAACACCCAGTTTATTATTGATCATTGCTGAAATATAATATATTTACACGCCATTGTTTTCATAGCAGTTCGATTTTAGCCCTTTCGGACTTTTCGCCAAACTTCGGTCGGGTAGTAATTTTCAACGGAATTCGCCGGCTTGAAGTTCGTGTAACTATGTACGAGGTAATGTTTCTTTTGTACATTTCTTCCGACCCGTGTAATTAAACGATGCAATTCAAGTATATATGTAGCTCAAATGAAAACTGAAAAATAAATAATAAGAAAACAACCCGTCCGTCACACATTACTATTATATAGTAGTGCATCGACGAGCGTCTGTAGTAATATTCGACGTTGGCGTGCAAATTTATAGTTTATTTTAATAATTTAACTTTCAAATGTATAATGATGTGAACACCTCAAACGACCTACCGGCTAATATAATATAATAATAAATTCCACAATCACGTGGCGTGCCAGGATATAACATACTATAATTCACTGAACAATTTAAAAAAATATATAGGTATTGTCGGAATTAGAAAATTAATCGATATAAATCATATTATAATGTTGCGTTGTTATTTCAGTATTTGGAAGAGCGTTTCGGCAAGTCGACCAGAATCTTCGCATCAGTGGCGTTTAGCATCCAGACGGTGCTGAGGACTGCTCTGGTACTGTACGCGGCCTCGCTGGCTCTGAACGCTATCGCCGGCTTTTCGCAGACAGCGTCCATGACGGTCGTCGGCGTTTTGTGCACGTTTTACTCGACCGTCGGCGGCATCAAAGCCGTAATCGTCACCGATCTGTTTCAGGTCAGCCCAGGGTCTTATATATATATATATATAGGTTATCGATTCAAAGCGATTTTTTCAGATTTTTTTTCCCCCACCACTCTAGTAGGTAATTAAATTACAACGATTTAACGACGATAATAATATTATTTGAATGTTTCATAATGTTGTAAAACAAAATCGTTGTGATGGTAAATGTATACGATAAACCTAATCCATCCGAGCAATGTACTACTGTCTACGCGTCTACTACACGAGTGTTCTCAAAATTTCAGTAACCTAATGATTTATATTCTGATCTTTCTTCTATATTAATTTTGAATTTTACATAGATTGCAATTGTATACGATATAACCAAGGTTCCGCACTGACGAAATTAAAAAGTGTGTATTCGAAGATTCGATTGTAAATAACAAAACGTCAAAACTTCACGATGAGGTACAAAAGTTGAATATTACTACGTTCATGTACGAATGGTGTTTAGCCATTGCATATTACGATCAATAAGGCGCATGTTAAAACAAAATAGTTTTGAGCACATAAGTCAGGGGCTACGGGCTACGGCCATAACAGCTATTACCCAGCAGCGATTCCTACTCTCAGAATCAGCTTTTCAAATTAAATTAAATTTAGTTTTGACTTCATTGCTTCGTAATATCTGTCATGTTTTGAGTTAATTTGGTTTACAACGATAAGTGCAACATCAATATTAATATAGCAATAATCTCATTCAAATATCATATTGGAATATATTTATGCAAATGACGGATCGTATTAAACAATATAATTGATGGTTTACAATTTCCATATACCTATACTAGTCTGATGAAATTATTTTCATATTATCAATAAAATGTAAATAATATGTAATACGATCACATGCTGAAGTACTTATTGAAATACAATTTAGTTGCTATAATTCAAATCCGATTACAGGAAAAGTTGTAATTCGACTCTGATATCTAAAATGTTAAAAACAATATAATATACTACCTAATGTTCATATTACATTTGTATGATACTCCCTATAAAATGTTATTTGACTTTGATCATATTAATAATAATATAAAGAGTAAACGAAACTCCATAATTAAAATCGATGACCTTTGATTGGAAATACAATTTTCGGAATTTTTTCCCGACATTCATTCATTATTTTAAATATAATCTACTTCAACTATAATTATTAATGTTTGACTTATAGTTTAAAGTTTTAAAATATTCTAATGACAATATTCAACTTTTATAAAGATGTAAGTACGTGATGTACACGAAATCTTGAAATGTTGTGGCCTGCAAACATTTTATCAACTGGATTTAAAAAAACAATGTATTGCATAAAAAAACGAATGATTATTATATTTTCTATTTTTTTTCCAGAGTTCAAATTACATTTTTAAATCATCATTATACAAATGGTTTTCTATTTTTGTAGCTTTGGAATGATGTAATAAGTAATTCTTGGTTCAATTTTGCTAATGACTTAACATACCAAATTATATAACAGGCTTATATATCAGAAGCCAGTGATTAATTTGTTCTAAAGTTTGTTCTCTATTACTAAATTACTTATTGTTGTAAACTTGTAAATAATGAATATTATACTATGTATAGAACTCGAGCTTACAAAAATATTTATTCCCAAGAAATTAATTTCCAGGACACGTGTCTTAGTTCAAAGTTTACATTGAATTTGTGCTTTAAATTAAATATACTTGAAAATCAAAACAGGATAGCATAACATCATCACTTTACTTATACATGTATATAACGAGTTATTCCATCCTCAATTTCAAAATTGTATATACTAGATATACTTAAAATAATACATTATAAACCGTATTATAAATAATCTATCATACAAAATTGTAATAGTCAAAGGTGTAATAAAGCCGACGATGATTTAAATTTAATTATGTGTTTATCTGTGCTGATAATGCTGAATATTGAAAGGTCTTAAGCTTAAAAAAAGGTTTGCCATTGTTAATTAAATTCTAAAACGAAGATGAAGAGATGTTGAGGGAAATACCGTATTTACAGACAATTTGAGTAAAATGTTTTTTGTTTTATAAAATATAATGTAATATTTTGGATTTGAAATGTATGAAGTTATTTGGAGTTCTAACTTTGTAATCAAATTAATTGCCATTTTATCGACTAACCAGGTTGTAAAAACAACAACTAACAGTTAATTGACGAAATTTTTAAAAAACCGTCCATTATCCTCACAAATATGTAGGTATAACAATAAGACTAGGAATTTGTGCTAAACGTAAAACTGACATGATATTAAAACACGTTCTAATTTAAACAGGCTTTACATTGTTATGCCTATGATGTAATTACGTTTTTCGATTTGCACAGTCCTTGCTCATGTTTGGATCCGTTTTCACCGTCATTGCGGTGGCAGCGGTAGAAGTCGGCGGACTGTCAGAGATCTGGAGGATCGCTTACGATTACGGTCGCGTAGAATTGTTCAAGTGCGTTAAGACGAGTGGGTACACAGTGTGTGGGTGCGTTCCCCAATATTAATACACGAACGTTCCCACAGCTTTCAGATCGACCCGACGGTCAGGCACAGCTGGTGGTCGCTGATGCTGGGTGGAATGTTCACGTACGTCTCGGTGTACGGTGTCAACCAGGTGCAGGTACAACGTTACCTGACCATGAAGGACTACGGTACCGCAGTCAAAACCCTGTGGTTCTGTTGGCCAATAACCGCGTTCTTGTCGCTGTCCATGTGCTTCGCAGGCCTGGCCATATTCTCCAAGTACCGGGACTGTGACCCGATCAAGTTGGGACCCCTAGACCTTGCTTTAAGTTATTGAATGGCTTACTGATAAGACGTTTGTGTTCGCGTGTGTTTGTGTGTATTCAGGGAGGGCAGAATAACCAGTGGCGATCAGCTGATGGCTCTGTTCGTGCTGGACACGATGACCCACATACCTGGATTAACCGGCCTGTTTTTGGCGGGTGTTTGCTCATCCGCTCTGTGCTCCGTGTCCGCAGCTCTCAATTCACTGGCAGCTGTCACACTTGAGGACTACGTCATGGTAAAATTTGACATTAATTTTGTTCGTCTCCACCGCGCTCTGTCTCACAAAATTAATTAGCTATTAGTGCTTGGAAGTAAAATAAACCATAATTGCATAAAAAGTGTGAAAAACAAAAAATCTGGTCGATATAAAGTCCAAAATATACAATTAGATACACACTGTATGTGTAAAAAAACTTTTAATCACGGGATGAAATATTTTTTAATTTTAAGCTCTAAAAGCATCACATATATATATATATATACATCGCTTGTACCTGCAGTATACTTGTAATTTTTTTATCACACTTTTCAGTGCTCATACTAAAATATTATTATTATTATTAAAACCGTGTAAATCTATAATATTACTGGAATGTGTTTCGAATGTGTATAATTATATATAGCCACTGACGAACGTCGACATACCCGATAGCAAACGTGTGGTGTGGCTCAAAGTTCTTGTCGTCCTCTACGGGATTCTATCGATAGCGTTGGCGTTTTGTGCGCATTTCGTGGGACCGCTGCTGCAGGCATCGATGACGATTTTGGGAATTATTGGAGGACCTATGTTGGCGGTGTTCACTCTGGGCATACTCATACCGTACGCAAACCAAAAGGTAACCATCAAACATCGTATTTCGTTGCAAGCGCACGTTCGTGACACACATTAATGATAGAGATTCATTAAAATAATACGCATGGTGATAAAAAAAAAATTGTACCAGTCGACTGAAAATTGCAATCGCGTAGGTATATTTTATGGAGGAAGGGCAGAGGGGGATGCAGTGCTTACGAAATGCCTGGGAAAGATTTAAAAATGAAGTTTTTGCCATACATTCCTATCTATTATAATGCTTTATTTCTATTATTATTATCTGTTAACACTATTTTTTCTAGAAAAAAAAAGGACTAAAAGTTTGGCCGATAAGTAACAGACCTATAGTTTAACAATTACTTATAACTAGGTAACTATATAAGGTACCGAGCTATCAATGTATACCATTTTATTAGAAAGAAATAATATACGATAATTATTATAATGTGCCCAATTTGTATTGTCACAGTTAAAGTTAAATATAAAAAATATCGTGACACATAATTTTAGGGTACCGATTTTCACTTCCTACTTCGCCTGGTGCTGTTTGTTTATTGATATATTTAATTTTAAGTTTGAAAAATAGATTTGGAAATGTATATCTTTTTAGAGTACGTTATACCATGTTATACACTGCTGTACCTATATTATTTTAGTAAAACCATAAGGCATAAGTAATGTATCGTATATATAAAATATCAAAATACCTGAAAACCTTTTCTCATCTAACTATATAAATGTGAAATGAAAATCTCCTTACAGGCTAAACTCTGTAACTACTTATCAGATCTTCATGATTTTTTTTTTTTTAAACGAAAGAGTATACCATGGAGAACGTTCTTATGAAAGAAAATTTTAGGAAAATCCACCTAAAGAGTAAGAAATCTGGATGTCAAAAATACAACAGTGGCGGCATCTGTCCAGAAAAAAATAAACTAAATGATAAAAAATGTAGTTTATTGTTTGCAGATTAAAATAACAATAGTGTATTATATATTGGTTGCTATTGGTTAATCGGGCATGTTTGTTGATTTTTTTATTATTATTTTTTGTCAATATATGTATATATATATAAATAAATGTTTGTGGGTAGATTATAGACCTCTGGAAAGAATATGAGCTAAATTAAAAAGGGTTAAATTTGATTTTTTTTTGTTCATAGGATTTTAGTACGGTTAGGTTAGGTTAGGATTTTGTATTAATTGATTATATTAATCCACGGTAGGTGGAATTAAGTAAAACGACAAACTTCGTATAACTTTGTTACTTTAGAGTTAAATCATACAATTACATAAAACAGCACGGGGTCCGCGATCTACCGCAAGTATATTGCCTACCTGATAATATACTGCTGCGAATCAGAATTTTTATTCCGGGCAACAGAAAAGTTAAGATAAATTTTGATCACCATACACCAAATATTAAATAACGAATTGAACAAAGTTTTAGTCATATAGAGTTGGTACATTTAACGGGCAACGAAGTGCATGCGATCAGCTAGTATATTATATAAATTCACACATTTTAAACAACATTTGTAAATATTTTATACCTACAATAAATTAAATTATGGTTTTATTAAATGAGTAAATACCCACATTAAAAACTTTTTTCAAACTTAAAACTCTTAGTATAAATAAACGAACAACAAATTGTGAATGAATAAACAATTTTACGCTTTAGTATGAAACTATTTTTTTTACATTTTCAGCATTGCCAAGCACCATATTATAGTGCTAAAAATGTCAACAATAATTATGTGAGACATGATTTTAAGTTAGAAGTATATAATATGTACGTTAACGTAGTGTAATTAGTTTTTCGTTATAATTTATAAATAAATAACCATCTAGGAATTAGAAGAAATGCAAAGAAATTAAAATTTTTAAAAATAGAAAACAACATTTTTTTTTTTTACTGTTTTGTGTACTTACGTTTATCCATCAAACTATTTTTAAACCCCCTCGCACTTTTTTACACTATTTTTTTCATAATCTTGTTACAATATTTTGTACCTTGTGGTATTATAATATATTAATTATTTTTACCAGCCCCCCTAAAAAAAAAAAAAAACAATAATAATAAAACTGGATACGCCCCTGGACAATATTGTATTAGTTTTGATGATATTTACCACCACTAACCAGAAGTTATATAATATAATATAAACAATAATATAGTACATCAGTAAGTTTAGGAAATTAAGGTAACCTAAGTAGTAGCGGGTGGTGATCTACCTTGAAATGTTATGCGCGGTAGTAGTTAGTGATTTATCAAATTTTATAAATTGTTATGTGGCGTGTAGTGGCTGATGGCGATGATGTAAACATCCGTCGGCCACGCTTGCATTTTTTTTGTTTTTGTCACACGCGATCGGTTTCAGTTACTTTATTGTTGAAATTTCATTTATTTCAATAAACGACGGGAGCCAGAAGACCGAAGTATAATGCTAACGCGGTTCCTCCTCTGGCTCTCGATTAACACTGAAAAAAACGTTACTATATTGTTATAACGGTACATAATGTGTGTTCTGTGTACAGGGTGTTTTGGTGGGTCTGGTCGCGGGCCTCGTGTTTTCGTTCATCTTGGGACTAGGAGGACCCAAACCGCCGGTGCACAATTTGCCCACCTACACCAACGGGTGTTCGCCGGACTCGTTTCGTGACTTCGGTGTAAATGCTTCGTCTACCGCCGCTCTACTACTACCAACGTCCATGACCACACTAGAGTGAGTATCACTGTGACGTATTATGTTTTATGTACGTTATGCACACTACAGTGTAACACAATGATTATAACGATATTTTATATATCTTGAATTGAGTTTGAAAGTTTGAGATTTGAATGGATCACGTAATTTGAATAAAATAATCGTCCTCCATATTATAAAATATTACCTATTTGTCTGGACCAAATGTACCTACAGCCGATGTGTGTGGTTTCACTTATCATGTAAGAGGTATCACCCACAAAAAAATAATATAGTTTATTAGATTTAAACATATTATAGGTACAGTGTGATCACGGTTTAAAGTGGGTACCTAACACTAAACGTTTTGGCCTGATGACCATTCATTTTATTCGGGGTATTTTTATTCAACGTAGAGGACTTTATATTACATTTTACTTTTTTCAGCAAAAACAATAAAAAAAAATTTAACACATTTTTAAAATAAGAAATTCATTAATTTTTTTTAAACAACTCTGACCTACCAATTTTTTCCATATTAAAAATGTAGTGATTAATAGGGGTCAAAAATCATAAGAAAGCACACAAAGGTTTAATCAAAAAATAATATAATAAATATAAAATAACATGAATAATATTTAGAAAAATATTGCAGTTTTATTATTATTTACAATATTTTTTTTTTTTACTGTATTAGAAATTCCTTGTAATTTCCTATGATTTTCACGGATTCATATGATTTCTAACTCATTCTCAATAACTAAATATTATTCAGATAGAAAAAAAAACTAAATAAGTCAAAATATTGTCGAAAAAATAATGTGGTTCAAATTTGAACTCAAAGCAAAAAATGTTTATTTTACTACGCAATCGCGGATATAAAATTAAACATTTTAATTTGTCAAAATAAGTTCAATGTTAAGTATCCTTTTATGCAGTTAAAAACCTCGAATCAAATTATAAGTTATCTGACCGAGAGATTAATGAATGAGTGTTACTTACCTTAAATCGTGTCACACTGTATGAAGAAGTGATGTAGCGAACAATATCGATATCGACCCCTTTCCTTGAATTTCGTACAGATAAGTACATGCATGTCCATACATATCCATGGATATTCGATACAAATACGTTACTAAATGTTACAATTTATCACCAATTATATAGTATTTAAGTATCTAAGTGCCTAGCCAACAGTGTTCGGACTTATCTAGATGAATATCTAGATAATTATTTGTCCATCTTTTATCTTATCTAGATAAATAGTTATAAGGTATCGAAACGTTCATCTTCGATAATTTTTTTACTTATCTAAATAAATTCATCTACATACATTTTTTATTGATAATAATCGCAAAATTGTACAAACGCATTTTAAATATTTATAAAATTTTCAAACCAGATTTATGGTTTATAATTAATAATGTAATTATTTTTATTTATATCATTATTATTATCATGTTCCTAGTGCCCAACTAAAATATACCTAAATTTAAAACCCATATAAAAAAAATTGTATCTTTTTTTTTATCTAGATAAATATGAGTTAAGTTATCTTTTATATCTATCTAGATACATTTGATTTCCATTATCTTTATCTTTATAAAAAAATACCTATCTAATCCGAACACTGGTCAGAGTGTACTTAATTGAACATTATCGTTTTAGGATTCACGAAGAAAACTACATGTATTTGTATAGGATAAGTTACATGTATTACATAGTCATTGGTTTCGCAACTACCGTATTAGTGACTTTGGTGGCAAGCTTGTTCTTCGAATCGAATGCCAATACTCTTGATCCGAAACTACTTTTTTCGGCTAATCCAAACGGCGTAGAAAGACAAGTTGAAACGAGACAAAAAAGACCGTCAACTGTTTCGAAAACCGTCACGTTTTCCATTAATTCGTGAAAAATATCATTGTTTATTATTATTATTATTATTATTATTATTACTAATATTAATAGACAATAGTTTATTTGTTTATGATATAATGATGGTAAGTATTTTTGTTTGATTTTATCATTCTAACCAGAAAGTGAATTAATTATTTATATGTTTGTTGAGTATAGTTTATATCTACTTTTAATTTACATTTTTACTGTAAAAATAGATTTTTATGATATTTTTGAATGAAAATATGTTTTTTTTTTATTATAACATAAGATTATAAACATAAATGTCACTTAGGAACATAAGAATTTGGATATGTGTAACAGCAGTGGGGTAAGGATGAGTTTATTTTTGCCCCATTGTATGTCTGTATTCATTTTCTGCGGGTGTCCCCGAGGTTTTTGATTATGATACAAAACATTGAATAAAATATTTAGACTAATATAATATAATATGACGTATACCACTACTTTTATTAAGCTTACATAGATACGTTACAATGTGAATTTATATATTATAAAAAACTGTCTTTATAGTATGTAATTAAATCATTACATGCTTTTTGTATTATATTATATTAAATCATTTAATTCCCAAATTGTTTTTAAACGTCATCGTAACTGATGTGGATTATGACTTGTGAGTTTATGACTACAGCAAGTGTTATTGTAGTCATACACATTTCGTTATGTATACAGCACGAGTGGCCAGTGTCAGTTTTATTCTCTATTTTAGTACTAAATATCCCGCGATGAGAGCTCTGGTGAATTATCACATCTTCAGCAGTGAGACAAAATAATATTGAAATTTAAATACTTATACCTATTAGTGCAAGGCTAAAATTATCATTAAATAAATGAATTCTTAGAAATCAATCAACATTATAATATATATTTTACAACAGCGCCATAAGAAAAATTTTAATTTAAATTTCAAACAATTAGTATTATAGAATATGTACCCTGCAAGGAAAAGTTGTAACTACTGGTATACAATAACATGTTATAGAGTCCCGGAATCATTTGTCAGTTGAAATAGGTGATATGCGCGAACAAATGTGAAGCGATGGGTGCATTGATTTTACAATGATGTGGGTTTTATCTCTTTTGTTTGTTTACACTATACATAATAATATAATGTATACCTAGTAGAGAAAGCTTTGATTTCAGACTTCATCATCTTTTTTAGTAGGACATTTAATCTAGTTGGTACATTATGGACGTCGATATTAAAAAGTCCCAGTACTCTTCTCAATAATTAGGAAAAACAAAAAAAAAATAAGTTAAAACGGTAATTTATCCACTCTACTAATTTTCAACCTACTCGATTTACTTATCTTGTTGCAATTAAAAAAACGAATTACCGTAGATAGGTACTTGACATTTTCACTAATGTTAACATTTTTTATATATACTTTCAAAATATTTAGCATATTTTTGGGCAATTTATAGACATGTTGCATTTTACGATTTTTTGGGGTTTTCGTCTATAAATGTTAATAAAAAAAGCTTTTTCAACAATTAGTTATTGTAGCTTTTTATTTTAGCATTTGAAGTTCAAACGTTGGCAAAATTCAAGTAAATTTGCAAATTACTCTGTAGTTAAAAATGTATGGGATGTATAATTTTTATATCTAAGGGTTGAAAATGTTCTACATATTTCTCATAAATTTATACTGGAAACAAAAAATATAAAAACACAATTTTTTTATTGACGTTTAAATAAATTAGATTATTAAACAATGAATATTAAGGTTTTAGTTTTTTTCTATAATTAAAAAAATATTTAGGGTGGATATTTGAAACGTTTATATATATTATTAATTTTATATACAAAACAACGTCACAATTTTCAAAACATTGCCATTAATTGAATGCAGCTTATTTATACCTCGAACCTATAAACTTTCATTTTTTGATATGTAGGCATTGACTCAAAAGTTAGTAACAATAATGTATGATATACATTTAATGTATTATATATGAGGTAATATTATAATAATTAAATATTAATCATATAATAAAAACGATGTAACATAAATAAATATTAGCAACAACAAATAATAGCAACATAAATATATCATAAAAATATATACTTATATATAAGTAGCATATTCTTCGATCAGAATCGTTTTTGTATGAAATTGCTGCTGAGTCATTGAATTCAAATTTAGCATATAGGTACATTACAGTGACTTATTCAATGGCGATGTATAATACTCGACACCTACTGTACAGCAGAGTGGTTACTTACTTTCTGACTTTTAAGGTATAGGTCACTGGGTAAAATACACACGATTATTATAGATAGAAATAAAATAATATACAATAGATATTAGGTTCAAGACATCCCAACTTTTAATTTTAAATATAGATTTTTACATAAATTATAATATCATTAATTATTAACAGGTACCGGTATATAGAATATACCACCATAATTGCTATTTGATACTGTTCAAGGAAGCTTGGTTAATTTCATGTAATGATTACATAGCCGATATTTCGTATACCTACAGGCTACAACATTATGCGTTAACGGTATGTACATAATCGTCAATTCAGTGTATGGTCGAGTTAATGGAGATGTTACTTAACAGTAACATATTATACGAGTACCTACCTATATTAATTAAAGCATTAATTAATAAATGCAATTATTTTAATAAATGAAATATCGTCTAAACAGTAATCAAAACCAGTAAAATAAAACAATAAATTAGGTGGTTGAGAATCTATATTAAACAATATACAATATAATAGTTAAGTTGTGCAATGCTTGGCAAGTTAACGAATTTTTTCAACTCGTTAAGTTAATAAAAGAAAAAGTAAGTTAATAGTTAAGTTAAAATGTACTCAGTTAACTAATGAAATCATATTTATATTTAGAACATAATTGAGGAAATCTTATAAGCGTAGGTACCTATATACTAAGGTTTAAGTTATTGATTTATATAGGTATACGTTGTACGCATACATAATTTATGAACTTTAGCTATACAATTTAATAGTAAAACAAATAATTAACGATAACTTCGCCATTATAATATATTTCATTAGGCATACTTAAAGATTATATATTATTAAAGATTGACAAGTTAAAAATCTACTTCTGTAACAAGTCAATTTATTTAAAAAACAGGTTAAAATAGTAAATCGATAAATACAATTTTGAATAATGAAGTTGTAAATAATTGAGTTGTTGGCACATATTTTTATGTTTATAAGAACAAATGAATACACGTTCAAACTATGACTACGGTGTTACTGTCGGAAATTATTAAATTAAAATTTAGATTTTAATTAAATTCTCTGTATATTTTCGAAGTTCATTTGAAAATTATATATACCTATTGTGTTACTTTTATCAACGTTTTCAATATTCTCTCTGATGGATCAGAAGAAAAACCAATTAATGTATCCATAATCCAATATAAATATATTGAATATAAAAAACACCTATATATATTTAAGTGTAGGTATTATAACTTCGATAAAGTATTATATATTACCATTGAAAACTAATGACAAGAATATCCGAACAGTTTTTACATAATATTAGTAAATTTGGTAACGGTTTACAACGTCGAACAATATTATAAGGAACAAAACGTTTGGTATCTGCAAATATCAAGTGAATAAATGTAAATTTACGACTTGCTAGTAGAAAACATTTTTATTTTGTAGATGCTGGAGAATATCAAATACACAATTATATAATACTATGTAACAATATTAAAGGAAAAAATAAAATTGGACAGATAAAACGCAGGTCCGTATATAAATAGCAGAAAAGGTAATAATAAAAAAAAAGAAGTAACTGTTTTTGGATGTAAATACAACTGAGCCAAACTTATATTTTTAAAATAAACTAATGCGGAAAACTGAAATGATTGAATATTAAGGGTTGTACTAACATTTCGTGACTGTGGTTTATTACAAAACGGCAGAATAAAATAAAAACTAACAACGTTTTCAATACCTATTGTAATCATCAGAATGGTTTCTGTTAGTCCAAAAGGTAACGGAATTGTCTATGAAACAGTTTTTTTTCAAATTAATTTTTTTCTTATATAATCCTTGACATAATAATATATTACTATTATAATTTGTAATTTTATTATAATTGTACTATCTATTAAATATACCATAATATAGACTTTATAGGTATATGTTTTGATATAGGTATATTACAATATCCTATTGTAATATTGTGTTCAAATACAATAGGATCTAGCTTAATGCTCTTAATAAATAATATGAAATTTATACAAAATGCATAGGACAAAATAAAATTATATCATGATAAAATGTCATAAAGATTATATGAACTATATTATGCGGTGAATAAAAAAAATAAAAGAATATGTAATTTTAAAATACACTAATTGTATTTTTTTAAATTTAAGCAACTTCTTTTTTAGGGAAGTAAAGCCTCAATGTTCAAGAAACTATTAAAACATATTATTTTTAGTAAGTTACTTCATTTTCATGACGTTTTAGGAGCATATTAAATAAAATAAAAATCTAAAATAAATTATTAAAGGCAATTAATAGTAACAAAATTACAAAACTATATATTTTATTTAATATTTAAATTCTCTTGTTAAATGTATTAATATTGATAAGGGGTTAAGATTTTTTTCTCATTAAAACAGAGGTAATTCCGTATTTATAATAATAAATGTCTTATCTTCAGTCTTTATAATAAAGTTATGTTATTAAATATTATATAATATTATGATAGTTAAAATAATTAAACAATAACACTATTATATAGTATTTAAAAAAAAAATAGTTTATTGTGTTGCAGGTTATGAATACATTATCACAAATTATTCAAACATATGTCATTATTATTATGAAAGTACACTCGCGCTCAGCAAAATTATATTTTGTTTTTTAGTTGAAACAAATGCACCATAGTACGTTATGTTATTCATTCAAAGTTTTAAGAAATATACTTGAAATCAAATAAAAATGAATTTCTACCAGAACTGCATCGTATTCTTTATAACTCATAAGTATGTTTTATGGATTCTGATATCACAACAAATTCTATACAAATCTTCTGTTACTTCAAATCGTAAGCAAATTAAATTAATAAGGTATAATATTATTATTTATATTGTTGGATCAAAACTGTAGGTTCTTAAAATATTATTAAAGCTGTTTATATTCAAAACATACTATAAACTTGTAAAACTAAAAATTAAGATATTAATAGCTTTTGATCATAAATTATATTTTAATAAAATTTAAGTTTATTTAGCTCATTCAAATATAATTAACAATAAAATGGGCAGAAAATATAATTTATAAAATGTTTTCTTAAACTTTAATCTTTAATTCATAATTTTTTTATTTGATTTGATTTTAATCCTTTATGTATAACACATACATTTATTAATAGGAACAGATTTTATGAAAGATGGATAAATTAAGGAAAAACATTTAAAATTTAAGATCTGAATAAAAATTAATAAACTGTAATAATATAATGTTCCGAACTGTCACACAGAAAACCTAATTGCGATTAATCACGATCCAAGACTTATATTTAATAAATTGAGTGTAAACAGTAATTAAAACATAAACGTCAATGAATAGTTTCAAAAATATGTTTTTAAATATTAATTATATTTAAACTTTTAAATATAGGTACCTACGTATTTTATTGACTACAGTTCTATTTATAAATGTTTTTTAAATCTTTGTCTATTAGTCAAGCTTAACAAAACACCCTGTTTCGAAATTTAAAAGACGTTTCATAATTAACTTAACTGACTATTTTAATAATTACAATTGTTATATATTAATAATCATAAAAGTTTTTCTGCAGTTTATTTCGACTATTTTGGTATCAACTAATAAATATGTTAATCATCGGAAATGTTGAATTATATTTTATTTTTATCAAACTTGCTTTTAATTAGTTATTAATATACTAATTATTTATATTTTTCGGTTTTTATACCCAGATTTTGACTACAAAGTATCGAAAAAAAGTGATTTACCGTTCATGCATTATCATGGTACGCCTGAAACTAAAGATGACATGGAAAAGAAGGACGCTATAGACACATATAATTTAGCTTTAACAAACGATATGGATGATATGGATGGTGAACAATATAGTTATAATAATAAGAAGAAGAACCTACGCAGTGTAGAGATCCCATTTTATTGGGTAATTGATGTTGATGGCCGAAAGCATAAAAAAAAAAACCCTCACGCTAATTTACGAAAATTGAGAGATGTAAATTATAAAAAACCACATCACGAATCACCAGCGAAATCAAGTAAAAAATATGATCATGAATTGGATCCCCATTTAAAAAAGAAAGAAAAAAGAAGTAGATATAAAAAATTGCATGATAACAAACACAATAATGAAAAATTAGTAAAACATTTAAATCACAAGTCAATGAAGAAATTAGACGATGAAACAAATGAAATATTAAAAGATGAATCAAGACATAGATTAAGTAAAGATCACCATGTCTTAACAAGTAAGAAATCTAAAAAAACATCATCTCATAAAATACACAAGAGATCAAGTAAAATGTTAACGGATACAACAATAGATAATATGTCAACAAAAGATTCAAATGGATTGAATAAAAAAGTGAGTAAAATAACCAGATCTAGCTTAGAAGATTCGAGTGATTCAGTAAAAGTCATAAAAAATGTAGCAAAAATACATTCAAGTAAAAATTCAAATAAAAAAGCAGAAAATATATTAAAAAATCAACCAAAATTAGAAACACATAACAAGTTAGATAAGCCTCATAATAATGTAAAGAATAAGAATCAAAATAATAGTTCAAGTAGTAAAATAGATAAACCAAGTAAAAAATTAAAAGTAGCTCACGCCAACCAATCAGACAAATATTCAAACCAGCATTTGAAACAAAAAAATAATAATAAATTAAAAGTAGGATCAAATAGTGAATTAAATGAGGACTCGAGCGATTCAACAGATATTGAAGACAGTGATGACGCAGACGAAAATGTTAATAATTTTAAAGATAAAAATCAGCAACAAAAACCAAATAGTCAATCTGAAAAAAAACCAAAGAATAAATTAAAAAAAGCGACAGACAAAACCCACAATGATTTAATAGACAAAGCTACAAAAAAAAAATCAAGTAATAAAGCAGGTAAAAGATCAAGTAATAAATTAAAAAAAGAATCAAATAGTGGTGAATCAGGTGAAAAATTAAATGATTCAATAATCAATGAAGATAGATCTAACAAACATAATAACCATAAAAAACAAATATCAAACAACAGAGTCGGTAAAACGTCAAATAATAAAGAAACAAGTAACGAATCAGATGAGGAATTAAATAATTCAAAACACAATGAATCTAATAAACATGGCAAGAATTTAAAAAATAAGCCAAAGAAACGGAAATCAAGTTATGAAGTCGGCGAAAGCTCTAGTAATAAATTAAGAGACGAAACAAGTGGTAATGAATCAGACGAGGAATTAAATGATTCAATTACTAATGAAAATAGTGATGTATCCAACCAAAATAATAATAATTTAAAAAGCAACCATACAAAACCGAAATCAAATAACAAAGTCGGTAAAAATTCAAACAAGAAATTCAAACAAGAATCTAGTGGTAAATCAGATGTGGAATTAAATAATTCAATGCAAGATAAACATAACGATGAATCTAATAAACATGATAATAATTTAAAAAATAAACGACAGCATAAAAAATCAAATAGTAAAGTAGGCAAACAATTAATAGAAGAATCAAATAATGAAGCAGATGATAAACCAAATGATTCGATAAACAATGAAGATAGCAATGTGTCCAACAAACATAATAACCATAAAAAACAGAAATCAAATAATAAAGTCGGTAAAAATTCAAATAATAAATTAAAACAAGAATCGAGCGATGAATCAGATGAGGAATTAAATGATTCAATACACGATGAACATAGCAATAAATCTAATAAACATGCTAATAATTTAAAAAATAAACATCAACGTCAAAAACCTTATAGTAAAGTAACTAAAAAGTCAAGCAATAAATTAAAAGAAGAACCAAGTGATGAATCAGATAAAGATTTAAATGATTCAATAAACGACGAACATAGCGATGGATCCAGCAAACATGCTAACAATATAAAAAATAATCATAAAACACAGAAATCAAATAAAAAAGTCGGTAAAAATTCAAATAATAAATTAAAACAAGAATCAAGTGGTGAATCAGATGAGGATTTAAATAATTCAATGCACGACGAATATAGTGACGAATCTAATAAACATGCTAATAATTTAAAAAATAAACATCAGCATCAAAATTCAAATTGTAAAGAAGGTAAAAAATCAAGTCATAAATTAAAAGACGGATCAAGTGATAAATCAGACAAGAATTCAACAAATTCAACTAACAAGGAATCAAACAGTGAATTGAATAATTCGCAGAAGAAACTTCGAAATAAGAAACCTAGAAAAAAATTGGAAACTAAAAAGGACAAAAAAGGTAAGACATCTAAAAACAATTCAGGTAATAAATCAGATGGGAATACATACGACGAGGAACAAACAAACAAGGAATCAACCGATGAGCTTGTTATGGACAATCATGGCTTCTTAAATCAAAAATTAAGACAAAAATCAAACATTAAAATAAAGAAAGGAAATAATAAACCAAAAAAATATTCCAGAAATAAATCAAATAAGGACTTACAAGAAGATAGTCAATCAGATGATTTAATAAAAATTACTCAACAAAATTATTACTCTAATCGTCATCTGAAATACAAGGATATATTGCCTGGAGAATCAAAAAAAAAAAACCACTGTGAACCTTAAAAAATAAACACATACCTAAAAATATAGTCAAAAAAGATATCGTAAAAAATCAAGTAAAAATGAAAAACCCGGTACAATTTTACTATTGAAAAATAAGAAATACCAACATTTATTATTTTAGGTTTAACAATGTTATAAAATAATTAAATTAAATTAAATTGAAGTTAAAAAAAAAAACTGAGAAAAATATTTCAATTTGATAACGGACTTGAATATAATAATTATGATTACAATATTGTTATTTGTTTTATGTTTAATACTTTCTCAGATTTTAAAACATAATTATATATATATATACATGATATACTTTTTGTTGTTAAAGCTATCTCATATAGCGTTTTCAGGTTTACAGTTAAAAACATAGATATTTATAACAATGAATGATATCAAAAACCACTAAATATTCAATTTAAAGTGCAATAATGTACAAATATAATTATGTAATAATATACTATTACTGCTGGCCCGGCTCAAGGGGTAGGTGATATAGGCCCATGCCTAGGGCGGCACTTAAGCTGCACATTAGTAAGAGGGTGGCATTTTTAAAATACTGATAATATTCTATTGTTAAGGGCGGCAAAATTTGATTTTGCCTAGTCCACTATTTTCCCTTGAGCCGGTCCTGTAATTACTGTTTGTTAATTGTGTAGACTATGCTAAACATGGTAGTTTGATTTTTTGAGTAAATCTTAATTATGATGGTTGGTTAGTAAAGAAATAAAAAATGAGAGATACCTTGCAAAATAGGTCGTAGGTATAGTTACTTATATTAGTTCTAAGAACAGAGTAATGTTTTTCAATAACTTGACATTTTCTTTTTTTGTTTAACAGTATTCGAGAAGATAAAAATTAAAAAACTTACATAAAGCATTTATATATTATTATACTACTATTATAACTATAATATTAATAATAATAATATAACTACTGGATGATTTAATTAAACATAGATAATTTGCAAAAATAAAAAATTTTAATTTAATTTTGAAGAAATACTTTTATTATGAATACTACCAGATATTACCAGCTAGTATCTCTAAGCTATAGCACTAATTTAATAGTATGGAATTAAGTATCATATTTGCTAATACATTTTTTTAAAATATTTTTAGGAAACTTATAGTTTTGAATGTATGATTAAACTTAAAATTTCAAATACTGTAAATCTGAGACATTCCAATATAGCTTATTCATACTTACCTTCTTATAATATTATTTAATTATTTAATATTTTAATATAATATAGTATCCATTAACCAGTAGCTGCATTGGCGGCGGCCCAGTATCGGGCAAAAAAGTATATAATTAAAGTTCACAATGATAATATTATAATATCTATAATTTAAAAATCCCAAATATCATTTAATATATTTATTAATTGAGTTTGTCAATGGATCGATAAAATATAATTATAAATAAAAACGTATTTTATAATTAATAACAAAAATAAAGATCGAAAATAAAATAAACACGCGTGATACGGGATAATAGTTACTGGATTTTACTCGTTTACCTGTAGGTTCCGGTGGAGAACGATTCCGCAAATTTGCGGAATCGTGTTGATTTTAATAACCATTGAAATATATACACGATTCCGCAAATTTCAATTTCACTACCCTAACTAATGTTTTTCACAATCAAATTTTATTTATTTTAACACCAATAAGATAATAAAACATCATTCAATCCCTACATTTAATGAATTCAATATATTATGTTCAAATGTAATAATTTGTAATTATTACAAATGCAATTTTTATAAACTCAAATCGTCTAGTTTTGCTGTCCAAAATTGCACGGCACCAACCTTTATTTATTGCTGTGACTTATGAGGCAGTTTATATTATAAACGAGGATTTACCTATGTCACAACTCACAGTTATATTATTACCACCATGCGGTAGGTAAGTATATAACTCTATGAGTATTGTAAAGCAGGGATGGGCAACTGGCGGCCCACGTACCATTCTTCACTGGCCCGTGCTACATTTCAAATTAGTTTACTTATGAAAATATTAAATGGTTAGGATTTTTCTGTATTTTGTTTTGTTATATTTATCGTAAAACGTAGATATAAATTCTTATCTATAGTATTGAACTATTAAATTTAAATAATATTATGTTATTTATAGGGGACATAGTTAACAAATAGCTTCTTTTTTTTTGCTCTCTATGTTCTACTCTGGCCCGCTAGATTTTTGCACTTTCAAAATTGGTCCTCTATAAAGTAGCAATGAGTGGCTGTAGCCAAGTGTAACGTGTACCTATAATTTTTAATTATTCATAAACCTATTTCACGATTTCATAATAAATACTTTGGGTTATAAATGTTCAGAACAAAAAAACAGATAACAGCAATATTAGTTGTAAAGTTATTTTTATATTTATAGTCTTAAATGTGTTTTATATAGTTATACACTGAATACTGAATATATTGTATACTCGTTCATACATAATATAATATTATAAACACTTAATTAATGTTTCGTTATGTGTACTTATTATTATAACAAATATACTGAACTAAATAAAAAATATACTTTACAATAAAATGTCTCTTACACGTGATAGGAATCAAATGATTCGTATGATGATGATAATAATAATAATAATAATATAGATAGGTATAATAATAGTTAAATAATAACGAACGTCCAAACATTTTAAAACACTAATAAAAACAAAAACATTCAAACACAACATAAATAAAATACATAGGTGTTCGTATGTCGCAAACGAAATAACATGATGGAATAGATATAAATATTGGAAAGATTTAAATTTTCAATATATTCTTTATTGTTTTAATCGAACGCGTAAATAACTTTTTCAGTAACCGATCAAACTTAATACCGATAAGAACAACAAAATAATAATATTATACTCTAAACGGAACGTCTAAAATGTTTTATCACAATACATGTTTGAGGATACATTATGCTTGTACGTATTATAATAATAATAATAATAATTTAAATATAAATGTTAACATAAAATACGTCTTAAATATCGACTTTAACGCGGAATGTTGAGTTATCTTAATATGCACTCGGGACAAATTTCTAAGAAGGTTATTTATTTAAAATTCACTACACCGTAATAATATTATAACCGGTAGGTATTGGATAATGGATATAGTCCAACTAATACATAATATGCGGTAATTTGGTATTCCAAATAGATATTATACACGAGGGTACTTGTCTTAGCGTACCTAAATATTTTGATACGACGAGACGTACGGACATGTATTGCCCTTTCAATCTTAACTGTAACAATCAAAGCTATATATAACAATATTAATAGTTAATGTTTTGTAAAATATTATGTAATGTTAATAGTTAATATTATTACAATAATAATACATATTTTCATTAATATTTTACGTCTTACATAGTAACAAATAACAAATAACACGTTCAAAAGTTTTCGATACCTTCATGATATGCAACAAAAACGATTAATACATTTCACAGAGGATCGTAAGACATACAATTAAAAATAAAGTCGATATTGTATAACACACCACTGTACTTGGTAAAATAATTATTACGAATAGATATAATAATTCATATTGCTGATCGAAAGATATATTATTCTAAATCGCATAGTAAAACACCGCCCGGAATGTATATAAAATGAAAAGTTAAGACGAAAGAGAAACAAGTCGTCTTTGCGCGACCAGAATTTCAATTACAGTGACTTGAGTCGGCGAAGTTTAATAATAATGCGTTATTCTTACAACCAAAAAAACCGCTTTTTTTATACGATTCTATGTAGATAAGTTAATAAATAGTTTCATCCTTAATTTTATTTAGTATTATAGGCATTTAACCACGCGTGGTCTGCATATCAGTGGACTAGTGGTAGTTGTGGATAACTGAAATGTTTTTTTCATTATGTTTTCAATAATAAATTACAATAGAGATGTATTTATAATATAATATTCCTATGGTAATTATTAGTATTTGTTTCAAATCTCTTCAGATAATAATATACGATCAGTAAATTGATTATTTAAGCCTATGACACGTATTTACAACGAATGTATTATATTATTATTAATATATAATTCGTAGTTGCTAAATTAGTCGTGTAAGTTTGTGGCTTATGATTTTACGGAGTATTCAATTAAACTATTTACACGAGAATAACAAGACCAAAAAACAAATAAGTAGTTGAAAAAAAAAAAATAATAATAATAATAATAACAGTAATAATAATATACTAGCTAGGTATATAGATAATGAATAATTATTATTGTTCACGTATTATATACGAATATAATACTTGTTATGGATATTTTCGTAAACATAAATATAGATTTTTTTTACGTATTATTGTTACCTACGTAAAAGGTATGACATTATAATTATTATGGCACATGTACGACACGGGCAGAGTATGAAAAAAACAACACTTATTTGTTACAGCTAATACAAAATGTCACTAGTAAAAATAATGAGAAACCCCAAGCATTTAAATGAGCGTAAAAAAATGTTTTAGGGAGATATCGTAAAACGATATCGACGTGAATTATTGTCATCTTATAAACTCGATACCGTAAAAGCTCACTAATAAAAAAAATCTACTAAAAAAAAATGACTCATGAAAAGCGTTTAATTTTTCATTTGTACAGTACGGCACAGTTATTAGATTTCACCGTTTGACATTAAGTTGAAATATAAAATAGTAGTTTATCTAATAATTAGGTAGTCATTTATTTCAGCTTGCGCGTGGATTTGGATATTTTTATTAATGTGCTTTACATAGTAATATTGTCTTAGAGTATTCGACAGTACGTTATCGTCTAAACTAAATTTATTATGTACATTGTATAAAGTATGTATTATAATCTAACTTTAGAGGAAGAGATCACAATCTAAAATTGAATATCAACAAATGCTATAACATCATAACAATTATATAGCACTATCGAATTCACTATTTAAATGGTATATTTTTTTATGAAGAAGAGTCGCTGTCAGAAGCAGCCTGCGGGGGCGGTGGTGGTTTTGCTTCCGACGAAGGTTGGGTGGCTCTGGGCATCGCAGTCGCTGCTAGGTATGGGTTTTCTTCGATCTGCCCGTGTATATGTTCGATTTCCACCCTGCAGAAAATTGCCAATGAATAATAATAATTATTATAATACAAATCAAACGATATTTTATTAGAATGCTCAAGACAATTACCTAAATAACTAAGCACACCTAAATATTGTGCAATTTATTTCTGCCAGAAATGTAATAAAAAATATTTAATACTTAAACAATTTACCTGTATTCATGTCTGGCCATCAGTCTCAGATATTTTTCAGGTGGTGAATCTTTTTCACTGTTTACAATCGATACCGACCGAACGGTGGTGTGCGACACCTGTGTGGTCGGCATTGTAAACTCAACATAGCAGTATTTATCCAGCTCATCGGGAACTTGGTCATACGACGTTAAGGTCATGCGGCATACGAGGTTGTGCGTAGTGTACGCTCCTGGAAGAAAGAAATGTCCGAGATTATTGGTCAGTACGTATAGTAGTTGTATATATTGCAATATTATACCCTGTCCTTCTTTTGGCAATCTCGGCATTCTCCACACTACAGCCCTGTGGTGATGTTCGTACTTGGCCTCACCAGATGTTACTTCAATCAAATGAGGCTCGAGATTGTCCATTGTACCAAGAAATCGGTCGATGCCTTTCACTTTTCCCGTCCTTTTAGAATAATAAGTTAATAACAAATAGTTTTTGAAACCATTTAATTTTAATTTTATAAATACCTTCTGTGTGCTGATTTTACAGATCCATATCTAAAATGTTTCTCTACTCTGAATAGATAAATCCAACATTCCGGTATGGGAAACTTTATAGCTACGTCTTCACAAGGCACTTGTCCCAATTTCCTGCTTGTGAACCCTGGCACGAGTACATCTCCTTTTAATTCCACCTACAATTATTGAACATGTTTACGTCGAAGTTATGTAAACACTAAAATTAAGTTATATTTTTGAATGCAATTAGGAAGGTACCTTATTTCCCGTTATGCACATTGTGGTTTTCAATTGTAATGGAAGTTCCCGGTTTTTTGGTGGTCTGACTCTAAATCTCATTAATTCGATATAACAAGCGTCTGGAGGTTTAAACCTATTAATTTGAAACAATAAATAAAATATTTTAATTCATCAACAGTAAAATATTACTTTATAGTTCTTGTTCTCTCATATTCATCTTGTTGAACACAGTTGTGGAACTCAACCCCTTCCAATCGAATCCATTCTTCAGTGACTACCGGAATGATGTCGTGACGGCCAACTACTTCTTTACCTTGTCGAACTAAATCATTTACACCCAACTCAACATCGGGCATTCCTAAAATATTATCATTAACAAATAGCAATATAATATAATTTTAAACTCAAAATGCATTCCAATACTCACCGCACATGAATGCTAGGAAAAACAAACGGACTCGTGCGATTTGTTTTAGAACCGATCCTTGTGAATTCTGGTCAACAAATAGTTCATCAATTGCAGTGATTTGCACATCTTCTACTTTATAATTCAATGCTCTATCACGATGAGCAGAAAGCTTGAATAAAGCTTCTTCGATACAAACACTAAACTGTTTCATGTCTTCAAAATTATGACTTCCCAATTTTAACAATGTCGTTGTCTATATAACAATTATATAGGTAAGTAAATACATACTATTATAAAATACATTAATATTGATAATGGTTGTTAATTACTTACTTGAGCTCCATGTTCTACGGGCAAACCTAATTTCTTCAAATCACTACCAAATTCTTTTACACCTTGATAATCACCCTGAATAGCATAAGCTGCAAATTGACTCAGTTTGTTTGTTAACCTTTCGGCTTTTGTTACTTGACCTGGTCTAAATCCTGCTTTTTCTTTATAGAATATATATAACAGTTTCACAGTGAATATTTTACCATATTGATCATATTGTTGGGCTCCTAAAAATAATAAGTATTAATGATTATTATTTATAATTGTCGTTTATAATTACTCAATAATTACTTACCAATATCGGATACAGAATAACTTGGCTGTAATGGTAATTCTTGGAATGGATCTTTATCATCTTTAGTATTATACAATTGTAGGACAGGATTTTCTCCCTGGTATGTGATTTTAACAAATATTTTTTTCCAAAATCGATGAGCAGTTATTTTTTTCTTGTTGGGTTGTCTTAATTCCATTGCCCAGCCATCACCATCGTAATTGACTCTTGGAAATTCTTCAAGTGGTTGAGAGACATCTTCATCAAACAATGGACTTGGTGGTGTCTCTTGAGAATCAGTTCGTTGAGGAATAGGTTGAGGAGAGTATGTATCTAATAGAGTAAATTAATATAAAACATATTTTAATGTTATAAACATTATAGTTCATTGTTTTTCATTCTATTACCTTGGTTTTTATAGTTCGTTTCATTTGGCTCTTGATCAAATGGATTAAACCTAGAAGGCGTCCCTTCTTGAAATAAACTTGTAGGTACTTTAGGTGGAGGAGCTATCGAAGGCACGGCAGATTGATCGGTGTTGTCTGATTCTGTCTTAGGTCTGAAAATGTATAATTTAATAATTAAAGTTAAAACAATTGTATATATATAATTTATATTATTGTAGATACCTAATAAAAACATTGAAATCATTTTCATCTAGTGATTCTCCGGAATTGTTTCTGGTAACTTTAGCTGGCGTTGACTGTGGAGCAGCAGGAATTTGATGTGTTGATAAGAATGAATCAAAGTTATCATCGTTTCCAAAACCCATTGTTGAATCATCAAACGCTCCTCCTGAGACACTTCCAAATGCGTCAAATGCCACTCCAGATGCAGTACCTTCAATTTGAGAATCGTCAAACTTTGCAGCGAATGCATCAAATGCATCGTGGTTTTCACTGCCTGTTGACACTGGGAATGGCTCAGACACAGTTGTAGTTACAGTCGGTTCTATGTTGTCTGATTGTTGTGGTTCTTGAACTTCGAACGGAGTAGTCGCTATTTGCTCGGACACATCAAATACTGCATTAAATGAAGTTTCCTGGGTAGGTATTTCTTGGAAAGGCGATGGATCAGGCACTGGTGGTATTGGTTTTGTATCGTATGCATCAATATCTAAGTGATCTCCCATTCCATCTCCATCGGTAAATGAAGGAAATGATTCAGATGTTGGTAAAGTTGTGTTAACATAAAACGCATTAAAAGACAAATTTTCTTTCTCTGTCAACTCTAACGGTGAAAGATCTGTTGCCGATGGTGTCAATTTTGTATCATTCGATGGAGTATCAATTTCAATGTGATCAGAAGATTCTATTTGTTGTTGCGAATCAAAATCTAATCCATTTTTTTCTTCATCCCACTGAGCGTTTATTTCTTTAGGTATAGCAGGAATAATTTCTTCTTGTAGTTTTTGGTCTGGGATTTCTTCAGTAGGTACTAAATTAGTTTCTGGTATATTTTTAAAAATGTCATCACATGGTTTATCTTCAGGTTCATTGATTTCTTGAATTATATTTTCAGATTTACTTTCTAGAAGTGACTGATCACTTTGACTAGTTGGTTTTCTTGAAGGTAATATCGGTGCGAAATGACCTATATCTGACTTCCTACGATCGGCTATTTTACTTAAATCAGGCATAATTTTTCTGGATTCGGTAACGTCATGAGATAATCTTCTTACGGGAAGAATAAATTCATTTGAAGATTTCCTTGAAGGTGGTTTCGATCCTATAGTTAATGGTAAATTTTCAGGGATTGATGGAGTTCTATTTTTTACTAAGCATTCTTCAGGCTGTATGCCTTCATGGATTGGAACATCTTCTAATAAATCATCCATGAGGAAATCAATTTTGGGGGGAAATTTGGGTCTTTCTGGTTTTGATCCTGAAGGAAGGTCAATAATGTTGGATTGTTGGTCAAAAACACTTGACATTTGAGAGTTTATCGGAGGTTGAAGATCTTCACATCCTAATAGGTCAGCTGTTGGCGTTGGGCTTGGAGATAATAAGTCTCGCATTGGAATGGGACTAGGAGTCTTTGCTAATCTGTCTAATAAATGTAATGAAGTCGCATCCATCTCTCCTGTTACACTAAGAATAAGTTCTTTGGCTTCATGTGAAGGCGGAGGTGGTGGTGTTGGTCTTGGTGGTGGTCTTTTTGGTGGAGCTGGTCTTGGCGGTGGAGGTTTCATTTTGGATGCATCTTCTATTACAGTAGTTTGGGGGGTTTCATTAATACCCAGCAAGTCAACCACTGACTGAGCTGGTTCAGGATTTTGTGTGAATGCCAAAAAAGGATTTGTGTTGTCTGGAATAGCATTAGATGCACCAAATGTTGAAAAAAAAGGATTATCATTATGAGATTCCGAATCTGTTGCTGAATTAGTTAAAAATGGATTAAAAGTATTATTATTTTCGTTGAAGGTAGATGTTGCGTCACCGATTAAAAATGGATTTGCCATCTTTATTTATGTATAAATTCAGATTCTAATAATTTTATTTCCGTTTGACTTGGCGCAGCGTCGTTTGCAAATGAAGTGTCAAAAGGATCGATTTCTTCAGGAACAGCAATTTCTGGTTCAACAGGCGTGTGAAGTATGTGAGGTATGAATTCTTCTTCAGTCAGTATATCTGTACACTTAGATTCAGTTTCCACTAATTCACTTTCTAACAATTTTAATTCAACCTGTCCAGGTGCGTGTTTCACATATGATGTGTCAAATGGATCAATTTCAAAATTGACTTCGTTTTGTTGGTCCTGTGGGTAATACGGAGTCAATGGTTTTGCTACATGTAGCTCACCGTGATGATCGTCAGTTAACAAATCTTTTTCTAAGGCAAATGTTACCTTTGGTATACTAACTCTCTTCTCTTTTAAATTTAGTTCGGCTGGTCGAACAATGTCTTCTGCTCTTGGATCAAAATCGTCGTCTTCTTCAATAATTATTTTTTTACAGAGTACTTTAGAATCTTCTAATAATTCTTTTTCAAGTAATTTTAATTCTCCTTTTCCTGGTAACAAGCTTTCTGCAATAGATGTATCAAATGGATCAATGTGTGTAGTTTCAGATACTGGGTTATGGGGTTCAATCGGGTTATGCCCAATAACTGATAAATCTGTTGTACTTCCACCCAATAAATCTCTATGTTCAAGACTAAGCGGTCTAACGGTTTCAAAAAATTCTTTTTCCGCTAACTTATCGTTAGTTGGTTGGTTGGTTTGTTCCTTTTCAATGTTGAAATTGTTGACTGCAGGTACAAGATGATCTGCAAAAGATGTATCAAAAGGATCAACGTCTTCCGGTAAAGGAGATTTGGACAATGATTCAGCGGCTAATGCAGCAAACTCGTCATCAATATCGTCATCAAGCTGTAATTGTGTGTTTATAGTTTCAGATAAAATAAGTGGCGTATCAAACTCGTTGATAATTTGACTGATATCTTGTTCGGGAGTTTTTTTGTTTTCTTTTTTTATCGGCTGTGGTTTTATCTCAATAGGAGTAACTATTGTTAACGGTAATGCGTCAGTAGGCAAATCTGGATCGTCGTCAAGCAATGTTTTTATTGGTTTGTCATCAACAAGTTTTGCAATTGAACTGCTTTCGTCAAAACTCTCCAACAATAAATTTACAGGTTTAGGTCTTTTTCGGACAGCAGTTGACCTGAATACCTCAGGATTGATATCAACTTCCTTGCCGGAAAGAACTTCAACCGCACACCCAAGACTAATGTATCTTTTGTTCTTCTTAGATGGATTAGGTTGGATAACTTTGTCTACTATAGATGTATCAAATGGATCAAACTCAGTGCTTTCTTCAGTTGGACTTTCAGGAATGTATGCAAGTTTTACTTCTCCACTTGTTATAACATCAACGTATGAAGTGTCAAATATATCATCACCATTATCTGATTCTTCTGATGACGACTCTTCTTCAACCTGTGCACAAGCCGCTGCTTCTTCTACTGCTTTAGCAGCGTTCCGAGCCTCTGATTCAGCTTTAAGTCGTTCTTCTTCTTTTAGTTTTGCCTTCTTTTCCGCTTCGAGTTTATCTTCAGCGGCTTTGAGTTCAGTCTGTGTAGGTTTTCTTTGAAAGAAACTGTTTGTCTTGATACGATCAAGATCTCCTTGTGTTTTTTTTAAGACATCATCGATTCCAGCAGTGATTGCTTTAAATTTCTGCCACTCTTCTTGGCCGTCTTTTTCACCTTCGGCTACTTTTCCCTCTTGATGTTCTCGGCGATATTTTTCAAGTTCTTCTTCGTTGAAAAGTTCTTCTTCTTTATGTTTATTTTTCTTGTTTTTCTTCTTTTTTTTTAGTCCCTTGTGTATTTTCAGCATGTTCTGTATGTGATTGGTTGATGATTCTAAACAAAAATGGAACACATTTTATTATCAGTTGTTAATATAACTATCGTAATATTATATTTAGACAATAATTACTCTAAAAACATATAAAACGTAATAAATTATATTGAATAGATATAAAAGGACTACTTTTAGTAATTAGTATATATATTATAATATATTATATGTAAATAAATTATTTACGCATTGTTTGTTGATTGAACTAAGATAATTTTTTTATTAAATTTAATACATCGACGACTGAGGTCATTAGCCTGCAAGGTTGGTAGGGTTGGTACGGTAAGGTTGGGGTGGTTGGTACGGTTGGTGAGAAACACGTGTTTGTGTGGCAAGGTTTTTACGCACTACGAACGCTGATCACCCATCTGGGAACTAGTGGCAATAACTGTTGCTTACTCTCAATAATATTGTGTGATTGATTTCAGTCACTGCGTCACGCACTCGCCCCAAGCCATACTAAGATAATTTTTATGTCATAAAACATTATAATTTATAACCAAGAACAATAAATTAGGTTATTTTTTTGTTCTTTCTTTTTAATACATTAAACAAGCTAAGCATTTTAGCATTAACGAATAATACTTGATCTTATTTTATTTTATAAGTATGCTCATTCAAAATTAATTACTTTGAAATGTTGTGTCTTATAATGTGTACATGTTGTATGTTTAAAAAAAAATAAATATTTTCATTAGTTAACTGTACTTCAATAAGTATAATAGCTACAATGTATATACGTATGGTACCTGTATATTCATGTGTTCTGAATATTTAAATATGATTAAATATTATTACTATAGGTATCCTATAAGGCTACAATTAGTTTAATGTTCACACAATCATACATGACACTTCTATAATTTTTAAATATTATCTTATTAGGGTTCTATATTTTCATTATTCATCATGTTGTGTAAATACAAATTAAAAGATAAGTGTACGTAGGCACTAATATTATATAATAGGTATATAATATTGGTACTTGGGTTTAAATTGTACAACAAAATCCGTTATGCCATAAAAATTAATCCTCTATATTAGAGTTTTTTTTTTCACACTTTACTTGTCACATAAAGGAACAGTACAGTTATAGTGATATCTGTGATAAACTATTGATTGTATTAAGCGTGTTCGTCATATTTCATTAATGTTACCTAATAGATATTCACCTACCTAGCTATTTACAGTATTTAAAGTGACTCCGTAAAAACCATTAATGTCATCAGAAATTTCATCGTTCAAAAATAATTGATTGATAAACTTATTACGAATGAAAATAATCAAATGGATACAGTTATAGCTGATGATATTGTTGAAGAAAAAGGTCCACGGACTCGAGGTGCATTTGAATGTGCCCGATTAAAATGTTACCTATAATAATATGTCAGTTCGTTGATTATGAATGTATAATCAATATTGGTCAGATGTAGCGTGCATGGACTGCAATAATCTATTACATTAATAATAGTGCCGTGAACATTTTTCGGATAAACAAATAATATTACTATAATCTACGTTATACATATTTTGGTCTAATATGCAAACATAACGCATAGCACCTTTATCGTGTCCGAAAAAATCGGCTCAGAAATGGTAATAAATTAATAAATTATATTAATATAGGTATTAAAACGTACCACGGGTGTTCACAGAACAGTAGTGTGTATAATAGCACTATAGCAGGTTGCAACTTGCAACTTGCAGGTAATTGGGGGTCTGCGTGGGTAGCTTATAAGTACGGAGTATATATAAATAAAGGTTTAAAATATGTTATGGCGAGACTATATTATTATAGTCTGTATACGGATGTGTGCGGCAGTTTTGCGACCGACCGAGTTTCCAAAAGTTGAGTTGCAAAATATGAGTTGCGCGAATTATCATGCCACCGCGTATTAGCCCCGCGAGTGCTGACGGCGACGGGCGAAGACACCCCCCCCCCCCCCCCCCAAAAAATGAACCTTGGCGCATATTGTAAACAACTCACTCGAACGCGATAAACGATATGACAATATAACAATTATTGTTGCGTGCGCGAGCAGTAAACACGCTTTACGTACCGTATAATATAAGAAAAATCGATCGGCGACCGCTTACATTTTGTAACTACGATTTCCTCTCGTCCTGTGCCGGCGGTGCGGGGGTGTATCGCGATTCTTAATCTTTATCGCTACGACTATGTAGGTAGGTTGAAGAACGGTGCGGAAAAAAGGGATTTCGCCGGACGTAGAAAAAAAAAACCACCCAAGTATAATCGTTCGAAACGTCACGTCGTCGTCGCTGACGGATGTGCGGTTTACGACGATGATGATGATATATTGTTATTATTATTATTATTATTATTATTATTATTATTATATAGTATCGATCATCCGTCGGACGCGCGACTAGCGGCACTGTCGTCACGCGTTGATCGTGATGACGTATCGTTACGACATTATATTATTAGGTATTATTAATAATATTATTATTGTGGACGAGAGGCGACGCGATGCTGCTGCTGTCGCTGCAGTACTGCTTTGTTCACCAATTGACCGATCTCACGACGGGATCCCAAAATAGAACACGTGGCGAATAGTGGAAAAATCACCGACAGGAGGGATAGTCGTAGTCGTGCGATATGTATATATATTTAGATGTTTTTTTTTTTTACGAGAAATGTACAGCACGTGGACCGTGGTCGCCGGTCCAAACTCTAATAGACATAATAACAACATGTGCCCAATATTATATAATAGATAATAATATTACTATGTATTATAATACAATAATAATATCTTAATGGATATTACACTGTACGTGTTAGGTCGTTATAGGAGAATAATATTATACAAATTATTATTAAATTAGAATGTATCATATCATTATATCGACGTTATGCGACAATTATTACTGAACAGTTGTCGATTACGCATCGCTTATAACATTATGTCTAATGTGCCGTAAAACGAACGTGCGATAATGTCCCGATGATGTGATAATGTGCGATTATGGTAATATGGTACGATATAATATAGTTGTCGGTCTATGCAATATGTGCATGTACGCAATAAACGCGGTCGACAACGGCCAGTTGATTGATAATAACTTTTTATTATCATATAGCATTATATTATTATGGTTTAATAATTATTGCTCCGGCGGGTGGTGTCGGTGGCGTGTGCTCGAAAGATAACGCGGATTTAACGACGACCGCTAAATCGGTGAAAACCTTGTCTCGCCGGGCTACCGTGGTGGGGAAATAAAAATTATAACTGATAATAATTAAGAAAACTATTTACCGCCGCCGCGCCGTTGTCGCTCGTTGACCGTTGTTATTATTATGGACAAAACATGGGTTGTACCTAGGTATTACGATTAGCACCGACACCTACGAGAAATCGGCGAAAGTAAAGAAAAATTAAAATTATATTTTCCTCGGCCGTTAGGTGTGTTCACCAGAAACGAAACACAAAATATACATCTCGCCCGATCCAACGACTATTACATTCGTTCGAAATAAGTTTTATATTCAATTCGTACACGGATTTGAGCCTTTATTGTCGACTGTAGGAAAATAGAATGTTTCGATAAAAAGTGTCTGCAGAATTAATATTGTATCAGTAAAGTTTCCCCAAAACACAAAATTAAAAACTAATAATTATTCCGGAAAATGTGAAAATATATTCATAACAGTGTACTGTAGTCTGTAGTTGTGCAACTCATAGAATTTGATTAAATTCACAGCATTATAATATATTACCTAGTTCAAATGTTCAATACAGCATTGCTTAATACAGTGTGTATTTTGTAAATAATAAATACTATAGTGGTGCATTATATTATTATTTCTTTTATATAAATTGCAGATACTATATTATGTAGAATGCACTGAATTAGTACTATACTTATTCATATAATTGCTACGATTTGTTCAAGTTAAAAGATCATCAATTTTCATTTGTACATTGTATACTTCGTTATATCTAGATATAATAATTTATACGACGCGTAGAGTGTACCAAAGTTAAAGAATCTTATTTTATTGAAGAGTAATAAAAATTATAATGCAATCATATACACAACAAAATCCTGAAAATATGCATTAAAAAAAAGATGCGTAGGTACTTCCAATCAATTGTAATTTGAAGTCGTCTCTTGGAGCCGTTTCCGAGAATGGGCGTGGGACATGGAAGAGCGAAAGGACCTGTCGAAAAGTTTGGTTTCGGATCAATCACTGCACGGTCGACGTGTGTAAGTGACAGATTGCAAAATAGCCAGTAGAAAATTACCGGACGAGAACAACAAGGGTGGATAAAAAATTATTTTTGGACTTTGGTGATGGTTTCCAACACGGGAGTAAACGGGTTATTTTTTCGTTAACGACTTGTTTGCACAGTGGAACTTGACACATTGTTTTCTTTTATACACAAATATGATCAATTCAAGGAAGGTACTGAATCGTTCACGGTACATTGTTTAGTAAAAATATTGATATAAAATAATATGCACGTAAATAATGATTTTCCGTGTACCTACACATGGGACGCGTGTTTTTTCTATTTGATAAATAAATCTATAGAAATCTAAGAACAAACAATGTGCTCGAAGAAGCTATTAATTACAATTTGGGCATCAAAACCAAGAGCAGTGGTCGTTTGGCCCAAGCTCTCAATACACATTAAACGCAATAAAAACTTTAATTGTATTCAATTCTTTAAGTGAATATCCAATATCATATTGTATTGCTATAATTGTTAACATTACCAACGCTGTAATATGCATTAAATACATTTTTGTTCAGAAACTTAAGAAAACTTTTTGATATGATGAAACTTTTTAAAATAAAAATAATAATAGAAAATAACGAAATATAACTTTTGGTTTGTCAATGCACACTAAGGTAAGGTACAATATGATAATATCCCATAACATAATCGAATACGAAAACCGACGAGTTGAAAACTTAGATTCCAATAATATATTAGTATAAAAATTATAAAAATGTAGTCAATACGGATCCGATTCTTATCTAAATACCGTCAAATACCACCTTGGTAATAAATTAATAACATTGATACAATAAATAGTACTATGTAAATCGACGACTCCGGAAAGTTACCGATCCGACGACCTGAACATCATCTCAGAATATAATTTTTTATTTTTCTGACAAGTCGAGAAGCTTAGATTTATCTCTTTTCAATGGTAAAAGATGATTCGCTAAAGTACCTAACCCCATTATACTAGTAGGCTGCAGTTGTAGCTATTTAGTAAGTCGGTAGGTGTATACTGCGTGTGACGGATAATCGATTTCGTATACGATCGAAATAACAATAATAATACGATAATAGTATAATACGCTCGTTGTTATTATTATTTGAGCTGTCGATAACACTCACATACACTGATATGATCGTATTATAGTAGTCAATAGACCGAATGTTCGACGACATACGACAATATTATATTATGAAACCAATTATTATTCGTTTTTCTGGGCAATCGGTCACATCCAAAACGTAGTCATCCGTAGAAACTCAACGATCCGCATAATATTGTCCAAAAATACAATATAATGTTATGATAAACCGTGGTTACATCGATGAATAATAAAGGCGCGTGAGGTAGGTACACATTGTTATTCGTTTTTGGCGGAGAATGACAATAATAAATCGTCATTTTAGTTAATATTCCACTCCTACACCCCATCCCGTCCACACCACAATTAGTATAAACATAAATTATATAAATATTAAATACACAATAAAAGTTCGTCAGAAACTCAGAACGATTGTCGCGAGTATTTACTCGAGTTTAAATCCGGACGATATAATCAAATACAAAGTGAAGGTCGTGACTCGTGAGTGTGTGTATGTGCGCGCGCGCCGCGTCGTCTCGTTATATTATAATATTATGTATTTATATATATATATATATAATATATACGCAGGCCTTGCCCAGTGACCTATATACGGTCCGTATAGGCATAGACGGCGGCGTCCTTTCCTCACTGTTTTTTTTTCGGATTTTCCGAGTCTCGCAAACGCTCTTAACCTGCAGGCCGAATCCAAAACCGGAAAACCGTTTTTATTTTCTCGTCGGTATCACTGTATAGCCGCCCCGAACAAACCGACAAGGTTCGTATAATATACGCGACGAACAAAATATAGTATATAATAATGATAATAATAACAATAATAACAAAACAAATCTAAGCTACTCCGTATAGACTATATTAATAATCGTGTAGGTACTCGATTTACGACTCTTACTTGTGCCGTGGCATTTGCGGTGTACTGAACTCGGCCCAACGACATCGGGTCTCGCAGTGGGGGGAAAAAAATAACAGCCCCAAAAACGATGTCGAAACTCGAAAACGGCGCCTCGCCGGGGATGACGGCGTCGAGGTTTATGGTGAACGTGAAACCCAACGACGACGACGACGACGACGACGCCTTATTACGACGATAAGAGACTCGCGGAAGACGGCCGTCGGTGAACACCTCTAAATGAAATGGGTAACGTTGCGCGCGACGGTCGTCGAGCGCGGACGACGGCGACGAGCTTGGACGAGGGAACGCCGTGAATTTTATCGCGCGCACTGCCTGGTTTTCCCGACGGCGGCGGTCGATTTTTCCGCTCACACGGCGACTTGCGCGGCGGCCGCTACGGGGCGCCTCCCGCGACCGAGTACCCGCCCCTCTTCTACCCCACGTATCGCCGCTGCGCCACCCGTTTCCCGCCGACTTATCCCATCACCGCATATACAGCTGGACAGTGAGGGGTGGGGGTTATATCGATTGTCCTGCCCCGAAGAGAGCAACGTGACGCAAGAGTAAAATATGTATGTTTGGCGTGTGAGGATATTGATTTTCGAGCAGGTTTTCCGACCAACCGAGTGCGTGCGTGCGTGCGTGTGTGATGTTACGCACAAACGTCGAGTCCGTTCCGGAAAATATTTTTCCAAAAGCGAGGGTAGGCGGCGGTGTATATTATCACTGCAGTATAATGACCAAATAGTCCATAATTATTACGTGTACAGTCATTGGCCAAACCCCCAACGAAACGCACTCGTATTATTTTATTTCTGAGTCATGCCAAGACCCTGCGGCGCAAATATAATATTATGTACACAATCAAACGGCGTCGTTGTCACGAAACGTTTTGCGAAAATGTTTTGAATTAAAACGGCTCGAAGTCATCGTAATCCCAGGCTATAAACGTTGTTTATAGTATTGTATACAATATTAAACAATTTAGTCTGGCGGGTTGGCCACGTTATATTGATCGTGAATGAGCAGAGCTGTGCCGCGACGTCGACATCAGTTGAGATTTAATTTGAAAGTTTCTCTTCGTCGTAATGACGGAGCGATTGGTCCACCGCTCGCTGGCAACTGATCTGTATTATTCCATGACGGTGTGAACGCTATTTTATATTTTCATCGTGGCAAATGCCGAAGTCGAAATTTTAACTCCGAAACATCAGTCGCAGAACAGCCGTTTTGCGGACGATATACCTAATCATTTTAAAGTTGTCCGTCGAGTAATTGATGATAGCCTTTCTTCACGTGTTCTTCTGGTATGCTTACATGCAATTATTGCAAATTACCGTCATCATATCTGAAATGGCTTTTCACTGAAAGATTTTTTACTTTTTAAAACTGTCTTCCCAATTTGATCGGAATTGATGTTTCTTAATAAATATGTTATTTATTACAATTGGTTACTAAACTGACAAGCAATACAATATTATGTAATGAGAAATGATTAATAAAACTAGCCTGCTAGTGACAAATACTAACTATAAACTATAAAACTAACTCAAGTTTACCCGGTTAAAAATAAAATGTTATGTAACATTAGGAAACAAGCACAAATATAATATATTTTAGTGAAATCTGTAGCCGACCGTAGGTAGATATATATACTGTATAAGTATAATATATAAATAAGCTGTTGATAAATATACTTTATTTTATGTGATTACTAAATTGGTTGCTGTTAATTATTTTACGCGTCATGAACGACCGTTAGCACATCATATCTATAGGAAAAAATGTTAATTAGTTCTTCTTGCAGTGTATGCAAGGCGCAAGCAATACAAACCTGGACATCATAATATTTTTAGACGTATTTACCTATGTGTTTTAAATTGTCAGTAATTACACATTACTCGGTCAGTTAAAAAACAAATTCTAATTTAATCCAATCGAAATAATAAATTATGTACCTTATAATATGATGTACCTTATAATATGATGTACCTTATAATATTATGTACCTGAATAATATTTGTTTACGTAAATTAATTCCAAACTCAATTTACCTACCCAAACACAATTTACAATAAATTGTTCAAACATGGTATTATATGAAATTGAAGTTTAAAATATTACATAAACACAATATTGTAAAGTGATAAATAAAATACGAGAAAAACTTGAAGTACGAAAACATGTTTTTACGGCCAAATTTTGTCACCAGAGCGGCCTCTTAAGGATTTTGTGTTTCCAAAATGTTGCGAAATAGGTTGAAAACGAGGATTTTGAGACTATTTTATACTCTGTATAACTTATATATAAGGCAAGACAATATGTGGCCATCTGAATATGAATGTCACAGCGCTAAACATATTATTATGACCGGCAAAAAGATTTAATTTTATCATTTATTAATTATCAGTTATCACAGCCTGTAAATAAATAAACGGTTTGAAATGTTATAATCAGTGCGTCAAACTATTTAAATTATTATTTAGGTATATTGATTGATTTATTCTAATTAATTAATAAAATATACATGTGTTATAGCAATAAAATACATTTGATAAAACCTTCGAACTAATTAAATATTATATAGCAAGGTTCTAACTAATCGTGTTATTTGTCCTGCGAGGTGAGATGTCTAAGTGTCTGTGAATTGGGTAGTAAAGGCAGATAAGTGTAGGTACACATGATAATATACTGACGATAAGCTTAAATACCTAAAATAGATCTGCTGTTGAATTCATAATTATTTAACAAAAAATATGAGTTATTACTAATAATTGTGAGTAAATAATATAATATAAAATGTTTGTTGGATTAACATTTTATCTCTACTATTAAGTATTTTGTATTTGAATAAAAAATACCATATCATAGCTTATAATAAGCATAGTATGCTATTGTTGATAATAAAAGCCTTATCATGTTATTGTCAAATAGTACATTCAACCTAAATTGAATGTTCTTATTTAAACTCCAAAAGTATTGACAATTAATTTGAAATGATTGTAAATGCGATCTTACACAGGCACACTATAATAATTATTTTATTATGAATCTATTGATGAATACTATTGATGTATACAATTACGAGATTTATGTTGTTAATAAATTAAAAACAGTATCTTTATTTAATTAAAAATTAACACAATAATGGTTTGCACAGTGTATATTTAAAATAACAAATTATACTTATGGAAATTTGAAACTATGAAAGTTCTATTTTTTATTTAAATTAGGTAATTAAATTATGCACATAAAAATAGATGTTGTAATAAGATTTTTATAAAACGTGGGTAATTATTAATAATAATCAAGACATGGATAAAATTTATAGGCATTCTGATATAAAATAATAATTAATTATGGTATATGGATCAATCTATAAAATAATAAATCAACACACATTTTTTCGTTAACAGTGTAATTTTTACCTAATTTAAACATTAACAACATAACCGTATTGTTGTAATGTTTTAATGTGGTTTCTATAATAATGAATAATTAACAAACGTATACCTAATATTAGTGATTGTGTGATTCAAATAGTTGGAATTAAAAATAAAACTAATAGAATTTGTTAATCTCAATATTGTTAAAATTGAGTACGGATATGGTAAATACTGAGAAAATGTTATAATATATTATTATGTAACCCGACACAACAAGAACACGAAATGCCTATCACGATACGAACCCTGGTTGCGCTATATAGGTGGTACCACGGTTTTCTCGACCGCAAGTCGTAATAATATGCAATTTGCCAAAATATTACAACAACAAGAAGTAAGTGTTGGAGGCGGGACGTGATCATCGTAAGATGGTTTCTTAGTTATGTGAGGTCCCAGCCGTGGACCGGAGAAAAATCGCTTTTTGTTTCTGCAGAAACGTGAAATACATAGGGAATAGAGTCGATATGAGAATTTCTAGTCGCGCATCTGCTCTTGCCTCAGCTGGATTTCCACGTGTAAATGTTGCGTGTGTTTATACTTTATATTAACAGTGTCGGTCCCAAACCAAAATCACAATAGTTTTTTTACACCAAACAGTTATTATACCTAATATCGTAATCGATACACGAGCCAATAGTGCACGTCCACCACACCAATTAAATGCGAAATATTATGCACTATATGCGTAATCACGATTTCTCAGTTTGCGTTTAGGTCATTTGAGTGAAACGCTAATGGATTCGTCCCGACATTTTGAGATGGAGTTTTGGGTAGGTATTTGAAGTATTTTTTTGTGAAAGTATTCAATATTATAATATACGAACAAAAAGCTTCGCTGAGCGACGAGCTTATTACTAAATATATTAATAATTATCGTAATGACATAAAGTATAATAATATTTCGCATTCATAAAGCTAAAAACGTTACAATAAGTCAATCGATATCTGGAACACATAATATTAATAATAGTATAACATGTACATCATACAATATAGGTACCTACTCTATAATCTATATATATTTGTTAGTTTGTTATCCTACAGCGCATATTATTACGAGACGAGAAATTAAATTAAAAGGCGTATTTCACTTTCGAACATCATAGTTCGCTGCTAAAATAATAATATATTCTCTTGTATTCAATATATGTCCCACGGTTTATGTTAATAGTTCAATATAATATATAATTTTATGCTCAGTCGAATATTGTTTTAAATTATGGTTTTCACATTATTTTATACGGGTGGAGAATCAATATATTATTTACATCCCAGCGCATAAAATTACATATTATATTTTATTACGCGATCAGACATTTTGAATAATATAGAACATGCGAATAAAATACCAGTATAATTTTTTACATAAGAATCAGTCAAAAAAATACTCATCAATGTTTTATGCCGTTTTACTAAAGTGAAAAAGTCGATACCTGTTTTAGTTCTAATCAAACATACGAAAAACATCACGTCTTGCGGTTTTTAAAAATAAATTCAAAAATGTTTCCGCGCATGTGACAAGTTAACTCCAATAAGGCAATAACGTTAATATTTAATAATGTTCTCGATAATATTAAACTAAACTGTGTGTTATATACTTATATCTAAGTAAATAATATTATGTAATAGTATAACTATAACGTGTTAATTGATAAAGTAAATGAAATACGTTCTATAAGAAATAAATAACAAATATTTCACGTTGGTTTGATATAAATTACATGACGTTTTGTATTCGGTAACGAGTAAGCCATTATACGATCACTCACAAAGTATCACAACTTTTAATTAAAAAAATGTACATTTTAGAATATTCGGTAATAACTATACAGCAGAATATAACAAATAATTTTCAAAATTAATCTATGTCCATGCAAACTGACAAAAGTTTTTAGTTACAATTATAAAATATTCCTCAAATAAGAAAATAAAAAGCGTTCTATAAGAACAGTAAGGATAATAAAATGTATAAACAAAAACCACGTTATAAGTATATAATAAATAGATAAAGAATTATTATCATTATGTAGGTGTACTGCAGTGGCGTATCAACGGGGAGTGATATATGGGGGTCACATCCCCCCTCCGGAGACTAAATTTAGTACACAATACAATATGTATATACAACAATATGAATATACCTAATATGAGTATACTGAATGTCTATTAAAAATTGTATACTCCCCTTGAAAAATCCTAGATACGCTACTGAAGTGTAGTTACCTACATTATAATAATATGATGAAATCATATATTGTTATATTATTTTATTATTATATTATTTGATAAATTTATAATACAATAATTTCTTTATATATCACGAGGATTGATAATAATTTGGTTGATATAAAAAAAGATTATAAATACAAATAAATTTTTTTTTATGTTTCGGTATTTTGTTATATACTAAAAAAATATTAATTGTTAAATTGTTGACATTTAGTATTTTACGTAAACAATGAAAACGTGAAACTATCTGAAACAAACTACCTATAAGCTATTTTGACGTTACGTGACGTGCGTGACGAGTATGGATTATGGTGTCTAAATGTCTTTCATTTTGCACTCCGCATTTATTTGACATGTTAAGATTAGGGTTCTAAATTTGAAATATTTCACTTGAAATTTTTCAATTGAAATATTTCAAAATTGAAAATTTCACTGTTCTTGAAATATTTCAATGAAATTATGAAAAATATTTTTTCTTCTTTTAAACGTGTTCGGTTATAGATGATTAGAAACAATAAATTGATTACATCATACTTAGAATTAAAGAAAAACATATTATTTTTGTTGGTTTATTATTTCATATTTGTTATTTGTATATTCTATATTTTATAGTGCTGAAAAATATTCCTGGCATTATTTTGAGAATAAAAACATTTTTTTTACATGCGTTTTTAAATATTGTTGTATAGGTATTAGCCATCCAAAAGATAATGGTTTGAAATAAAGTTGAAGTCAATTCCCACAATGAATGAAATAATAGTGTATTTTCAGTAATTATAAAGTGTACAAAAGTCGTATAACATGTGTGTATATGTGGCTGAGTGATGTGAAGGTGCTATGGGCTCATTATTTAATACTTAGATCATATTATAGTTTGTTATGACTATTATAGATTTGTTAAACAACTTAAAAAATTATATGTAAATATGTTACATATTTTCTTTGTTTCATACAATAAGCCAACTTTTAAAAATATTCACTTAGAAGTTGACGACTATAAGCTTTTAGGTATAATAAACATTTTATTTTTATTTTTCATCAAAATGAAATATTTCAAGAAAATAAATTTCATGAAATTTTAAAACCTTAGTTAAGATGATTATCATATTTACCAAACACTATTAAACACACACTACAGACACTAAAGAGACTAAAACTGAACGTGAAATCTGAAAAAAAGATCAAACCTGCTGAAAGGACTTTTTTGACTTTTCGGCGCCGGATAGCGGTAGCCGGTAAGTATAAATAATACTCAATTTAAGAACAATGATAAATCATCTTATTTAAAAACCAATTCTGAACAGAACTCCAATTAACCTGCACAGTTATTGCTGATGTATTAGATATAAGATTTTTCGACGATATTAGTATACCTACTAGTGTAGTTTTTAATTACACTTATATAAACTGCAAAATTCCTACTTCAAATTAGCACCCTGACACTTGATCTATAAAGATTGATCTGCCCAAAACGTTATCACAAAAACGTAGTAAAAACAAATATTATACAATACATTCTTCGCTTTACGTAGGATCAATTAATTTAATTCATCCTTAACTACTCAATATTATTCAATAATATAGATTCTCCAGTCCTTCTCTCTCAAATCTCCTTTAAAGTTCCATCCCGTCCATCCCGCTCAAAGGCCATCATCAGCTATGTCTCGCACGCCACCACCAACTATATGGCTAATGAGCCTTTAAGACGCCTAATGTCGTTGGCCAATGCAGACCCTGCCTTCGACGATTTGCTTAATTATCAATGTATATATTTACAACATAAGTTATTGTCATCAGATAAATGTATTCTGTATTAATGTATAGTTGTATAGATTTAATATTTTTTTTCTCTCTTTTTTGTAAAGAATTCTGTTATCACAAATATGTATTGTTAATGACTAAGCCCATATAACTAATAAAATAAAATATAATTTCCTTTAATTTTGTATAATATTGTTGTCAAAAAATATTTTAAGAATTTATCAAAGTCCTTAGATATTCGTACATGTCGATATTATATTATATTATAATAATATTACAGTCGATAATAATCAATATTTTATCTCTTATTAGTTATTATACATAATATCTAGTTTACTACTTTAAAAAGATTTTTTCTAAACGGGCGTAAGGACTATAATCTTTCATATAAACTGGTAATATGTAAGAAATTAAGGAAATTAATCTTCTTCATCTTCATCTTCATCTTTTTCTTTTTCTTCATCCCCTTCTTCATCGTCTTTTTCTTTTTCTTCATCATCATCTCCTTCTTCTTCATCACTTTCTTCTTTCTTCCTTTTCGAGTTTTTTTTTTTAGATTTATTAGGTCTTTCTTCTTCTTCCTCTTCATCTCCTTCTCTCTCTTTTTCTTCTTCTTCTTCATCTCCTTCATTCTCTTTTTCTTCTTCTTCTTCATCTCCTCCATTCTCTTTTTCTTCTTCATCTTCTTCATCTTCTGCTTTCTTCTTTTTTTTGGATTTTTTTGGTCGTTCTTCTTCTTCTTCTTCTTCTTTTTCTTCTTCTTCTTCTTCTGATTCTTCCTCTGCTTTCTTCTTATTTGTACCTTTTTTTTTAGCTACATTTTTTTTTTTACTCTTCTTTTTTTTAGATTTTTTTGGTTTTTCTTCTTCTTCCTCTTCTTCTGCTTCTTCTGCTTCTTCTTCTTCATCTTCTTCGTTTCCATTGCCAATCTTCAATCTATTTGAAATCGATTTTAGTACATCTGGTAGAACTCCTTGATTTTGTCCCACATTTTTTAAATAATTAAATGAACTTGATATTGGCGATGTTATTGCTGAAGTTACTTTTTTGAAGAAATTTCCAAGTCTCTGTAATCTATTAGTCAATACATATTTCTGACCATTAAATGTAACTTCTTTCGGTAATGCTACGGTTACAGGATTTTTAACGGAATACATTCCTGTACCAAAACGAGGAAAAATGCTTGAAACTCCTGAAACTCCTGAAACAATACTCATACATCAACAACTACTGATTAAAATATAAAATAAACACTAAAATATTAAAACATGTAGCGATACTGTAACCTTCAAAACTTAGACATACCAACTTATTTTATTCGAGTTTATGTCTATTTATATATATTCATGGAGTTATTCATTTTACAGTTATTTTTAAGTTGTTTATGATATTTATTATTATTATATAAGTAATTTTATTTACCATTCTTTAACGGAACTCCCTGAGGTAACGATGACAATTTTGACTTTGAACTTCCAGATTGAGCAATTAATTGATTTAACAGATTAGGATTGTTTTGAAGCGCTGAAAAAATAAAATGTTTAAATGAGAGTATGTATTTATACACGCCTTTTCCGGGAACCCAAAATAACCCCACCCCTTCTTTTCAAATTTCACAATTAAACAATTTTTCATACCATAACAACTATTCAGCTCAATTCAAGAAATATATTTACTGAATAATATAATGATAGAAATGTACAATGGTATAATGCTCAATGCTCAAAACTTGTTACAAAATTACAATATAAAAAAAATCCTACGCGGGGCTATTATTCACTCTAATATTGAAAAGTTGGTAAGTGGGTGTCACTCTGCTGTACAGTAGGTAGGTAGGTAATGGCTGTAATGGATTGTGTTGAATTTTATATAAATTTTATAATATCATTGTATACGAAAACCGATTCTAAGCGGAAAAGGTTTGTCAGACTTTGATATTACTAAGTATATTTGATGATATTATTGTGATAATGGTAATTTATTTGATTATCAGGCATTAGTAAAATACATAGTAGGTCAAATTCTTTTTTTGCCAAAAAAAATTATATTTAAAAATGTCAATATGTCTATAAAATATAATAATATACCTACCTACTCCAAAAGTTGCATATAGGTACACACGAATAATATTTTTTAAATTACAACTAAATAACTAAAACCGTTTTCTTTAGTTTCAATATGTAATTTCGTTCAAAATTTGAACTTAAAATGTCTGTAAAAATGAACTGTGTATATATATTTTTATACTTTTTGGTTACAGTTTAAAGTATTCATGAGAATCCTTGATTTAAATTTTCATAAATTATAATTTTTTAACTGCAATAAATGTTGAACATTTTCGATATTAAGAGGAATATTGCATAATATTTTGAAAGCATTATTAATACAATATTGCATAATAATTGGAAAAATATATATTTTCAACTCAAAATAATTTGTCAAATTTCGTGATTTTGTCAAATATTTATCTTCAAAAGATCATACAAAATACCGTGGATTTACGCTCAACTTTTTTTTTAATTTCCACTGACAAAACTTATGAGAAACGTTGTTTTTAATTTTCTAGTATTTTGACCAGGCAAAAAAAAATTTTATCTATGGTAATTTATAAAATTAATATACCTAACTCAAAATTTCTTACGCCTATAAATAGCTCAAAAAATATCGCAATATTTCTAAAATTGTATGGTCTATAGAAACTGCAAATTTTAACATTCTAAAGTTACACTAAAAACAAAATTGATTTTTTTTCAAAAACTAGTTTTGTGTAAAAATGTCTGTTTTCCCTTAATTATTTGTTAGTTTTTTTCCTGACGCTTTTGAAAACCATTGGAGATTTTTACTTTTGACCTCCCCAAAGTACCGACTAGATTCAATTTCCTATCAAAAAAGTGTTGTTGAAGAAAATTGAACCATTTTTACTGTACCAAAAGGTGATGACAGACACAAAAAAAATACATCATTGTAAAATCAATACATTCGTCGCTCCGCTCAGAATCTAAAACGACAGTGTATAATAAATTTATTATTCAGAACGTAAAATTAACGTAATTTAATGCGTTAGTAAAAAAGAAACAATAGGTACATCATAAAGGGTATAACGTAAAATTCAAAAAACAAATTAATATAATTAAAATTGTAATACCTAGTTAGGTCCTAGTATTTATTATCAGACATCAGTGCTGTAATGGATCTATTTTTTTATCAATTATTATTTGGGTACAAAACATTATTTTAATACTACTAAAATATTACTTACCAAATAAGTTGTCATTAATTACATAAGTATAATTTGCTAGTTTTTTACCTACATAAAACATGTTAATAAGATTATAAGTACTATAAGTAATCTATTAGTTATGAAATATACTATACATCTTACATAATATACTATTGCATATAAGTAGTGAACAACTGGATATGGATACCAAATAAAAAAACTAGGTATTATTATTATAATTATAATTATTGGACCCTCTAAACCCATTAACAAATTACTGGATACGCTTTATTGTATCATAGAATTTATTAGAAAACAATATTAATATTAATAAATAATAATACATTTTTTAATAATTATTGTCATTGCATTTTAAATTATATAGGTTAATGTTGAAAATTATAATTTATAAACTGAAAAAATAAGCACAACTATTTTTTTATAAGTTGTACCTTCATTTAATTTGTCGTAGCTCTCTTCGGATACTTTTAATGAAATAGCTTGAAGTGATTGAATGCTTGTCAAAAGAGCTATGCAATTTAATGGATCTAAAAACAAAATAACCGACTGTTATAAATTAAAATAATATTTAAATAAACTAATAAATACAATTATTTTTGCTTAATGTTTCTTGTAATTTAAAAATTATACCAACTCAGTTATTTATCTACCATAACGTCCATAACTAATATATTGGTCACACATTTTTTTTCTGTAGTAAATTATTATTAACTGTAAATTTTTATTTCTTAATTTATTTAATTCAAGTAAATAAGAATTTATTTTTTTGTACTATAGATTATTATTATTATTGTTATAATATTGATATTTTTTTAGAACTGTCAAGAAAACTATTTGTAATTAAATATTAGATTACTATTTGTTCATTATATATCTACGATATTATAATTTATGACGTAATATATTACTATAGTGAGCGAACCAAAGTATAAAAATATGTAAAATAAACCAATGATGCAAGTATTTTTAAATAAACAAATATTATGTTTTTCAAATTCGAACATTATGACGTTGTTGCGTTGCCTACTTATGATGAATTTCGAAGTGTGGCTTCGTGTAATATTACAAAGTAAATAAAATATGAAACATAAGTAGACATTTATTAGACAATAATATTATATATTGTGTGATATCCTTATCTTGTTATATGTGTCTTATTTAAATGGTAAATTATTTTACTTACTCGGCGGAGAGAAACATTGTAGGAGCGGGCAGGTTAGAGTCCATAATAATGTCAAATAAATTATTTTGATTGACGTGCGTGTCATTGAAACGAGTATGTATTTGCTCTGTTTGGATACAAGTGTAACATTTAAGCAAAAAAGTTGATATTTTTATTACTATTAATATCGAGCTTTGTTAAACACTAAAAATATAATTACCATAAGTTCAGGTTACATTTTCTAAATGCTTTATTTGTTATAAAATGTATTGCAGTAGCGCAATTAATGAAAAATGACGACTGCAGATGTGTGTTTACTGGATTTTATGTTACACATAAAAAATATCATTATGCCTTTACACTACACATTACAGGAAAGTATACATTTAAATCGATTATAGGTTATAACTTATAAATATTAATCGTTTTTATAGGCATTTAATGTAAAAATATAACATTTATTGGTGTATAGTTATCAATTTTTTACTATTATCATTATTATTTATTACGTGTTGATTTAATGGTGACGGATCCGACGCCTTTTTAGTACAAAACTTGTATCATAAAAAAAACTTTCACAAGTCGTGAAATAGTCAGATTTTGATAATTGTTTTTTATTATTTTATTGATTAAGACTCTACGAAGATTAGATTGGACTTCGATAAAAACTATATTTTTAGAAGTGTAATAATTATCTAAATAATATGATATATTTTTGGGTATTTTTAAATTTATTTTTCTGACGTTGTTATAGTTAGTTTAAAAATCAGAGTCTAATGAAACCTGAAAAAAATTTCAAATAAAAAAATATGATCAAAATTCGACTATTCAATGAAGCATTGCGAATTTGCGCCCCCGCGCTATACCGACGTAGGTAATTAAAAGTCGCTAACCTTTCTGCCACTTAATAAATAGTTGGCTCCGACAGCCTTAAGTTAAACGCCGGTAAGCTCAAAATGTAAATAAAAATCAATAATCGAAGCAGTAGATTGAAAAAAAAAATAATTTAACCCTTGATGCAAGATAGCCTACAGGGATTATTTTGTCTCCGACACGTGAATACCTATAACTTTAGTAAGAAAAAATGATTTGATGTACATCTCCGCCAACGTAAAATGTATCGTTGCAGCCAATCTACTCAACCAAATATAATATAATCTTAACCGATTATTTATACTTACTGCTTTCGTATAATATTTAGTTGATCGTTTATCCATTTTTATGTAATCTAAGTTTATAAAAGTAAATAATGTAAATCCATCCAAATGGCCACTGTGACCATGGTTTATGTTCAACAATAATTATAAAAATCAAATTATTATGGGTACGTGAACTAATACATATACATTTGTTGTATAATTAATGTGGTGTGATTTGGTATGGATTGATGTTATTCGTATTTCGCTCCAACGATAAAATAATATTCTTTCTATAACTCGCGGATACACGATACTATATATATATATATATATTTAGCTAATCCTCGTTGACTGTGGCAATTTGGTTTCAAAATTGCAATTTACTAGCATTACAAGAATACAAATCACATAATTTAAATTATAACTTATAAGATTATTTACAATACGTACAATTAAGTTTTAAATAATTTTGCATATACGTTGGATATTTCTTGTGAATAGTATTATAATGATTCGATGTGGCACTGGTCGAGGGATTCGGACCGAATTTATTGTGTACATTATTAATCCAACGTATCACACGCAGCCGATGTACCTTACCTAACAGTCTAAAATGCATCAACTACCGTCATCATTCATCTAGTTCCCGTTAGAGGCATCCATTTGTATTAAATGCAAACATTGTTGAATTTACATTTTAGATTATTTACTTGAACTCCACATATACTAATGCAAATCATCGACTGTGTCGTTGAACATCGGCAAAATAAATATTTACCTTGAAAACCGAAACGATTATATAATAATGTATACAATGATAAATTCGGCGAATTCACACATAGATAAACCACGTAAGTATACATAATATACATATAGTGCCTAGGCCGATGAGTCGAAAACATTTTTTTAGGTAGTAAAGGTAAAAACTATGATTAACGGTTAATTCAAAAAGTATAGTACGGATGTAAAAAAATGGTTACTGATGGTATATTATATTGAAGGATCGCCTCGTTTTGCTAATTTTAGTGCGATCCAATGTTCTATATATGTATATATATTTTTTTTTTGTTACAATATTAATTTATTATACAATCTGTAAATTTATTTTTTACAATATTATTCTTATTATTCGTCGTTATTAAATTGCAAGCGAGTATAAATTATTACATTAAAAACATTCCGAGCGAAGCTTCACGGCAGTTGACTGTATTATTTAAACTGTATATTTACATATTGAAAACGAGACGACCATTCGCGATAATTCTCATCTCCATTGCTATTGCCGGTTTTAATATTACATTTTTTCAATATTTTTTTTTATAATATAATCCGCAATCTGTTTGGTACAATTAATAAAACAATAAGTGAAAGTGACGAATGATTTATTGCTTGAATGACGGATTTAAGAAGCTTTCCAGTGAAGGCACTTTGACAGTTACCTTATTCAATTACATTTCTTCCTATACACTTACAATAATAATATTATATACACATTTTTTTTTTCGTAAACTGATAATACCATAATATTATTATATTTTAGTGAAATGTAATGTTATAATAACCGAAATAATAAACCGACACATCCAGCTGCACGCAAGCTATTATTGTATTATTCATTTTAATTTGGAAGCAATTAATAACAATATTGACGAATTGTTACAATTATTTCGAGTAGGTGACGCAACATTTAGCCAAATATGGTCGGGATTTAGTCGGGAATAGATCTGATGTGAATTTTGCCATTTTGTCGTAATTTGGAAAACACAATAAATAATACAAAATAAATTATCTTTCAAGCAGATTAAAATGTTCAACTTGTATAATTCAATCACTATTCATAGCATGTAATCGTCAATTCATAAAAGCACTTTTCAATTTACCTGCAATTCAAACTGCGTTTAAATTATATACATACTATATATTATATGCACCACGTCACACAGTGTTGAACTCAATTATACCACTCCCCGAAGTGATCATCGAGCCCACTACAATAATAAAATATATTTTAACATTATTAAATAATAATATAATGTATAATATACAAAGTGGACGGTGCACGTAGAGTTTGAGCTTTTTCCCGCTGTCATTCCGCGCTCTGGGGAAAATGGCCTTTCGGTCGAGACACAACGGCCCACTCTGTAGATGCGTAAATCACGTGGGCAACATACGCACTGCCTCTGTGTTTTCATACAATTTTAAGGACAATGAGCGCACACCACCATCACCGAATAAACAAATTGATTGGCCTGAAAATTGCATTCCCCGCGTGCAGCCCCAGACACGACGAAATGATCCAACAACAAAATTCCACAGTATCGATTTGTCATCTACGTCACGAGTCACGACACTCGTGGCAAAAATTCAAAATAGTAAACAACCGCATACAAACACATATTATTATATTATATTGATTATTGGTACATTGTTATAATATATCTAACGTGACACTAAGATTATGACGATAAGGTTTTACTTGGCACAGACTGTGGCGACGAACACTCGGGTTATACCCATCCGTTTCGATGGAACCGTTACATTTTTAAAAAAAATTCAATCGATTGTAAATTACACTTCAGGGCCACTGATAAAACGCCTCAAATATCAAAAACGATTAGCGGACGACAAATCATACAAAGCCCATGACATAATATGAAAATACAAAATAAACATGGGTATACCAGAACGTACAGGATACATACTAGGGGGTTTACTCGTTTTTAACTTTGTGACGTTTCAAACCATCCGATACATGTCATGGAAATGTCTTGAATGGCTTGCTGCAAAAACGAGATAAGTCCACATTTCAAAAATTCGCATATTCACAAAATAAAATAAAAAACAAAAAGTTCCACAAGTTGGCGCAACAACCAGATTAGTCCGTTAGTTCAAGTATAGTATATTTTATAGTAAATGGACTTATCTGATTCTTGCTGCAAATAATTGTCACGTTTTAACATAATAACTAATAAGTAATAAGAAGTATGCATACACTATAGAACTTGATGAATGTCAAATAGTTTTATTTTATTTAAAATAGTGTAGTTAATTTTTTCATAAAAAAAAATAATGATAACTGTGGGGGTGAAACACATAAGGAAAATATATGACCATGTCGGTCGAAGTTCTTTACATTTTTATAAAATGTATAAAGAAATATAGAAAAACCAAAAATGTAAATACACTTCCGGTATCTTTTATAGTAATTTAAAGTTGCAAGTACTTAAGTATAACTTTCAAAAAAAATGTTCAACCTTAACAGTAATTTTTCAACTAAGGACTTTAGATACATTTTTTTGTTTTGTTTAAGTAAATATCTAGACTCCACTGAATTTGAATTGAAGTTTTCAAAATTAAATATTTCACAAAAGTGGCTGATTATAGTTCAAATGTTGATTATAACTTATAAACTTAAAATTGGCCAATATAAACGGCGGAGACTTCTGGAATATTAAAATTTTGTGATAATAATATACTGTTTTATTTTTGAATAAAAAGATCCATCACAACAGCAGTAAAAATCTATATATCTGAATCGTATGGCACGATAATATTATGAAAAAAAACTTAATTTTACCGTCCAATACATATTTTATTAGTGTAATGAGAGTTCAACAGATATCGAGTGTTACCTACAAAAGTCAAAAATTAGATAAAATTCTAAAAAATTTTATTATTTTAATGAAAATATTTCCATTTTAGAATGTATTTGTCAGTAAACACTGTCGTTTTTAATGGTTGTCTGTCTGTATCTCATTTTGTAAATTGTCAACATTTTTTTACAAACAACGCACTTCTGATGACAACTACGAGTACTTGTGTTTTTTATGAAGAACCTTGAGTTATTAATTATATTTTTGAAACAGGCATGACATTGTTTTTTATTCAGAAATTATTATAATATTTTGTACCAAAAATATTATTATTTATATTAACGTTCTACAATTTATGAACCTTTCAACTATACGTTATAGTTTAAAAATTAATGTGAAACATTTAAAAGACAATTAAGACAATAAATTATTAATTTAAAAACTAAAATTATATTATTACATATTATTTATGTGCAAAATTTGTAATAATGTCCTAATATTAATTTGATGCTTATTTTATTGTAAAAATTGGTACCTATAAAAATACAAAAATATTTATTTTTTAACTATATTAATTATTATATTATTATTATTATTATTATTATTATTATTATAGTGATTGCAGTGTACTATGAAGGTAATTAAAATTAATTTTCTCGCTATAACTAAAAAAAAAATTAAATTAAATAACAATTATGAGTTATTCCGTTTTTTTCTATACAGCTAGACTAATATTAACATACTTACCTTATTTTAATAAATATTATAGTAGTTACATTGAAAATATCAAACGTGTAATTTGTGCGTATATGTTATACGTATACGAATGTAGATAAGAATTGGAGTTGAAGCTAATTATTAGATGCCAGAGCTGCATGAATATCAAATTAATCGTATTAAGTAATTATATTTTATAATATTATAATAAACTTAAAAAAAAATTGATCGTAAGAGTTATGCATACGTATATTGTAAGAGCCAAGATGTGTCTTATAAGTTATAGTTAATTCGAAACATTTAAAAATCATTTTATACAAAATAAGTTACATATAATATATTATGTACTATACTATATTATAGTTCAATAGTTGTAATATTTAAATAATTTATAATATTGTATTATCTCAGATATGACCTCTATATGTTAAGCGTATTTAGATGTATTTAGAAGTTTATGTACAATTAATTCCACGTTTGATAAAGGTTATCGATTTTTCATAAAGCACATAATTTAAACTTATTGAGTACAGTTGATCAGAGTCAATGAATTAAATTATTTTGTAACTATTTTCATCAATTAATAAAACTGATCGTAATTTTATTATATAAAATAATAGTATTCATTTTAGCGACAAAAGAAAAAAATGTTTTATTATATTTTTGTGAAATTTCAAAAAATATAATTTTTTTTAAAGCTTCAATATTGTTTTTATTCTTTGCAGTATTGTTATAAAATGATAGGTATCTATTTTTATTTTACTTATAATTACTTAAACAAATCATCTAAACTTTTTTTATTAGTCTTCTTTTTCTTATTATCTTCTTCATCACTGTCACTATCATCATCGTCCTCGTCACTCTCTTCTTTCTTTTTACTGTTTTTAGCGTTTTTACCCTTTATAGCTGTTTTTTTCTTTCCTTTTGCATTGCTTTCCTCATCGCTTTCTTCGTCGCTTTCTTCGGAACTTCCTTCTTCGCTTTCTTCTTCGCTTTCTTCATCGCTTTCTTCATCACTATTTTCTTCACTAGTTTTTTTTTTTGCTTTTGTTTTGCTTTTTCTTAAACGGAATTGTAAAACCAAATTTATTTTGAATACCATTTTTACTATTACTTTTTACCAATGCATCTTTTAGTACTCTTATAGCTTTTAACTCTCTGGTTATCGAAGGACAAAACACATTCAAAACTTTTTCCCAGAAAAAATTTTTTATTCCTCTCCACGCCGTGTGAAATGCATAACGACTTTTAGACACCTCGAGCATCTTCCGATTCTTATATCTTGTTTTTAATGCATTTACAACTACCGAATAAAGCTGTTTTGTCCCAAGGCGATTGTCAAATGGCTTAACTTTTAAAGAATCTGAAATGTAGACATACAGTTCAAATATTGAATATCAATATATTATGTATTATGTAATGTTAGTAAGTATATTGAACATCAAATCAACTTCGATTTTAATTTGGTTAACTTCAACTTGCGTGAATTAGATATGAAGAGTCGATGAGCTAGAAATACTTTATTCACTAACACAAATATTTTTGAGCCAATGTAATTCGAAATTCGATTTAAAATTATTATTAACAATCATTGTGAATAAAACGTTAAATAATTTATAAATTATATACCTACTCTATAACAATAATTATTTTTATGTTAATTGTTAATTAAATATAATTCTGTTACAATAAACCTAAAAGTATTATTATAGTTTTATATTAGTTTTATATTATTAATTAATATTATAAATAGTCAATTAAATAGAAGTAATATGTAAATATCTGCACCGAGTTTCGCAAAAATTATTTGAAGTTATTCAAACGACAGACACTTGTGATCTATTCAATGCTACAAGGTATAGTTATATCGAAGTTGTTGAATTATCGGAACATAGAAACAAATTCATAATTGTATTGTTATTTTTTGATTTCCATGTGAAATATTGCCACGTTATAATATGTAGATATAAACTCTATTACTAACCTCTAATGTATATTTTTTCTCCATTTGTTACGGACAAGAAGTTTATGATGAAAATCAATAAAAATAAATAAACGCACCGTCCATCCATTGGTAAAAATATTTTTGTGTTTAAGATACGTTGTATAAAAAATATATCATACTTTAACTATGAAATTAACCACCGTCGATATTTTTTACTCGCTTAAACCCACGGTGGGTGGATTTATTTTGGTAATTATTCTGCTAATTGTTTAGCAAGTCAATTTGTTGTCGTATTGTTACAATGACGCGACGTACGCAAGTGTAAAATAATATAATTGACGGTTTTTGTTTACAATAATAAACATAAGTTCACATGTAATTGCATTTTTTTTTTCAAAATTATTTTTAATAAAAATACTCATAGTCTTTTAACGGTTTCACGTTAAACCTGCAGTAATTGGACATGTGTTTTATGAACGGTTATTGTGTCCAATTGGACGATTTAGATCTCTATTTGTCTGAGTTCCAAGAAAATAATGGCTAAACTTGTATGCGAATCGGACTACCTCATTTTTAGCTTAGCAGTGTAGCTTAGGCTCAGAACGCAATTATTACGAACGATCAACGATGATCAAATACTTTTTGCATATTATATTAAATGGTTTCAGCAGTCGGCGCCTTCACTAATAATAACCCGCAATAAGCTCATATATCGTGTTCAAGACGAGCGATCGACGTCACGTAATCATCATTATTCATGATTACTGTTACGAATTTAATATTATAGCATTCAGCGTTCATTATACATAATATATATATATATATATTAAACCTAGTGGTTGACCGTAGACATGCCCTCTGGTTGCAGGATTATGTATTCGGTGTGCCTTTTTGGCATGGATTCCATTAAACAGAAACAGACCACCTAACCACACTATAATTTACGCATCCGCAACTCAATATAAATTATATAATTCGCCTCCGATTCCTAAAAGTCTTATACTGGCTGATAATAAACGTATAAGTATTTTGGTTGATTAATTTTCTGGTCGTATTTTTGTAAATCGACTGGGAACATATTATTATAATAACATTTTTTTCCAAAATAAAATCACGCCATCGTAAATAGGTTAGTAATATAATATTATATATGATATATAATATTCTAGCTGGACACGGCAATGCGTTGCTATTGCTAGGTTTTTGTGATTATGCTAGCAGTATATTATCAGGCTGGGTTAGGTGCATCAAAGTGTACAGTTTAACTCTAAAGTATCAAAAAATGGTTCACTGAGACCGTGGTTCGAAATCTATACTTTCTGTACTAAAATACATAAGCTTAACGCATTAATAATAATAATAATTATTATTATTATTGAAACCAATAGCAACCGTTTATAAACAAAAATCATAAAAATAATAATAATAATAATCCCAAAATTTCTTATTTACCTTTTTTCGAGACAAAATGTAACCTATATTCTTATCCAAGGTCTAATCCATCTCTGTACCAAATTTCATCGCAATCGGATGAACGGTTTAAGAATGCATAAAGGACACAGTAAGACGCAATCACTTTTTGTCTTTTATATATTATATAGATATATTTTGCTAGTAGTTAACCTGAAACCACCAATTTAAAAAATACATTTTTTTTTATATATATAATATTATAATACATAGTAAGTAATTAATATGACTACAAAACTAAAAAATTAGACAATTGAAATACCTACTATCAGGAGTGAATAGTTTATACTGAATAGGCTTGTATATAGGCTCCATAATTATTATTATTATCCATAATGATTATAAAATTATTTATTAATAAGGTCTATCGAGTGCATTTATTTCATTATTTGATAATTAAATAGAGTTATTTAAATATAATATACACCCAGCGAAAATAAATTGTAAATATAACTTTAATATTTACCATCCAAATACGATTTACAAACGAGCCAAGGTAATACTGCCGGGGTAGAGCCGCAGACGAGCTTTACTATTTTTCAAACTTGTTAAATTGGAGACGTCGAGTCTGTTGTAACACATTAACCATATAAATGGTCTTGGTCGTAGAACACTAATAATGTCGTATACTGGTCAAATTCCAAAATTGTGGTTATCATTCTGCATGGCAAAAAAATCTAACTGTTGTTCAATAATATTATAATATATTATATATTTTAGCATTTCAATAATAAATAAATTATGAGAACACGGCGTAATAGATAGGCAATTTAGCTACATCACGTTCATTTTTCCGATACTCCTTTCCCTCAGTAATATGTTTACGCTCTGCATAAGTGGCGACAGTACTATGCAGTAATATGGAGATTGGAGATGTTACGTTCGTGTGATCAGGTGATGTTATACTGATATATTATGAGGTATGGCGTTAATGAGTTTAAAATTTCTAACGTAGTTCAGTAGTGAGCGTAACTTTTGACGTAACCATAATATATTACGTATACCAACTTTATAATATACCAACTATGGGTTACTCGAAGAGTTTTTTTTTTTACTGGAATTTAACTCAAAACATGACGAGTCATCTTAGTATCATAGTAAATATAATACGTTACTTGAAAAAAAAATCGTTTTATTACATAGATAAAAAATAACATTTTTTAATGGGATGTCAGCGCAATATTCGTTTTCTCTCTCGGACCCACATGATGAGACGCCTTAGAACACCCATATAGATGAAACGCATTCATGTAAAATAGTTTGTTTTATATTTTTTGATTAATTTAAGAAAAAAAAATGAAAAACTGGAAAAAAAATAATCAAGCACACAATAAATATAATATAGTAATAATATTATAATTTATAATAATTATTAAATGCCATGTTTCCGGCAAAAAATAAATCAACGTTCCGTAATACTAGTAGTCAAATAAATAAGTTTAACAGCAACATCAAAAAACATATCATGAATTAATATAGGTGCGTACTGCATATAGTTATATGAGCTTACAGTCCATGTGCGATCAGAGTCGTTCTCCATATGCAATGATTTATCATTGAATTCAAATTTAACACATCCACAACAGTGATCTACTCAATTACGTGGTAAACTCGACACTTACTGTACAGCAAAATGGTTACTTACTTTCCCCCCTTTTTTTTAACATAAAATTAATTTACCATTTTGTATTGTTTGCGATATAATTGTTATATTTTATACCTAATGATTAAATGGGATGTTTTACTGAGTTCGAATAAAAATTGTTTTAGTAACAAAAAATAAAACTGTTGACTATATTATGTTAATTAATTTACAATTAATTTACTGACTTAAGCTATAAAAATCACAAATTGACTGGCCCAGTTTCGGATCTTATAAAGACAACTATATAATTAGGTAGATATATCATACAAGTCTAAAAATAAATTCGATGACAAAATATGAGTCACTTTTTTAACGACACTGCAAAAGTCAATAGGACATATAGAGGACTACACAATACACAAGTCTATAGTATATTATATGTATATATACTTGGGGTGGGGTTGGACGATAACGTCAGCGCTATAGCACATAATATTTTTATGATGACGAGACGTTCTCTTTTTCTTTGTTCAAACCCAATTAACTGTAGTGTATATAGTATATAGGCACATACAGCATCTTCATCGATCGGTTTTGCTAGGAGAGAGGTTCAACGGCCAATGGCGATCGAAAAATATAGTTATTTATTACGAATCAGCCATCAAAAACATTAATAGTTCGCAGCTCGAAAGTCAGGCTATTATGAGCCATGTTTAAATACCTTTTTTAATTTAATCATGTTTTATATGTTCAAATTTTAATGACGTAAAGTAATTCTTGTATAACTATGTATAATATAATATATACTATAATATTATTATCACATATGCATATTATTATCTGATAATCTAGAGTACATTAATAATTAAATAATTATAAAGCAATTGAGTATTTTAATCATACGGTATCATTAGTATATTAGACATTAGTCATTAGATAGCATTTATCGATTTTATGACGCATTAGCTATAATATAGTAGACACATTAGTGTATACATATTTTATGGAAAGTCTTTAAAACTATATTATTTATAAATTAATAAATTTTTTTCCTGAGGTATGAAAAGTTCGCCTATCCCATATTGTCCCTACTAGTATTTAAAAAAATAAATATATTTCAACATTTAATTCAAATAAATATTTTTATAATTAAGTATTATTAGAATAGTTATGCATTCAAATAATTTCAAACATAAGAGTATAAAATGCCAAAAAAAAAATTAAAAAAATATTGTTATAAAAAGTTTTAAATACAACTTTGACTTTAATATTATTTCTATTAAAGATAACAGTGCCTAATTGACGTTATCTAAAACAAAAATAAGTCCGTTACATTAATTTTATATATAGACTAGTTTTAATAAAAATATTTTGGAAAACCACAGATAATATTATTTTAACATAAAGCACATTATTTTTGTCAAAAGTTTTTTTTTAACAAAAGTTAAAACACAAAATATTTAAAATAAAAGTTGTATTTATATATTCTTTGATATATGAATCCTATTAAGAATTTGTGGTTGCGGTTATCCAGTCTTTAGAGCATCCCCATAACAAAAAATGTATAGCATTAAGATAACGATGACGTCTGTCTTTTTTAAAACACTCTACTGTTAGGCCCTTTTAGGCATTTACTAGATTATGGATCTCAGTACTCTGGAGTTTGGATCCTTGTATCCTTCTTCTGACCATCTTATGATTGACCGTGTTTAGAGAATGTCTTGTCGTACTGCTCCCTTCATTCATAATATCCCCATGTCCGACTAATGACTACGTGACAATCAGTTTAGTGCTCGATTTATCTAGTCTTGCCGATCACAGTATCACGGCCAAGCGTCAATTCCTCTCCAAAAGTTCCTTTCTAATTATATATTGATACCCTTCATTAGTTGTAATCACCAGATACTGCCTAATACACAACGTATATTATTATGGGTGTGGCAACCTCGTCCCTTCCAGCCATCGTTTGGTTTGGGCCATAGACCATAGTAATATACGTCACAATATTATTACTATACGCACTAGCAATATTATTTAAATTATCATAAATAATAACATAACATTTTAATGATGGTAATTTATTGCACTCGCTCGTCATATTAAATGACAAATATTAAGATTTTTTTTTTGTTTGAAAAAACGTGTGTGTTTGTATCTAGTTCGTTTGTAGAATGATAATTTTAATACTTTTTTTTTTCATACATTGGCCGGAATCGAACGATCTCGCCCGGGCAAAGTGACGTACCCTGCCCTGATTCAAATGGGCAGAGTGAATTAAATACTGCAGCGCGCTGCACACATTTATATCGAATGGTATTTTATACGTAACAATAACACAACAATACTATTCTTACACATTTTATTCGTTTGATACCACACGACTTACGACTTACGAGAAAACTATCCAATTGTACGCAATATACGCGATGACGGCTGCCGATAATACGAATCGATCCGTATAATTTCCGTATAATTTAATTAGTGATCACATAGACACATCATAGTACATTGCGCATTTATACATAACACTATAATTATTGGTAGATAATAACACTATAAACATAATTGCACTATCAAGTATCAACACTAGATATTTCAGTATCTAATCATAAAATCCCTATTCTATTTACTGTCACAACGTCGCGTAATCTGTCATTACTACTGTATTATTATGTAAAACCTTTCGGTGTAAATGCAAAAATTCTGGTCGACTTAGTAATTCAAAGTGCCATAGTTAATATAGTTGTGTATGTGATATTAAGTAAAGTAATATAATGTTATCTCATGTGCACAACATTACTTTATAGTAATAATTAATTTAAATAAAACTATTAAAATAACTATAATTTAATTACAATCAATAATATTCATCAATCATCTTCTTATTCATGTCAAACCATTTTTAAATATTAATTCTTCAGTAGTACCATACTGGATAATAGATTTAAAAACTATTAATAAGCTAATAATATTTGAAGCGTCTATTTCAAGTTTTTTTTATGGTTATTTTTAGTACTCAGTAAAATGTTTTATAAGGTTTTTAACACAATACTTAATCTACAGTGCTCGGACAATGTTAACCTATTCAAACTTTGCTCTCAAAAATCGGGCCATTGTGCACAGGGACCGGGCACTGTGCACAATGCTCAATTTTCTACTTTTCCCGTAACATATTATATTATTAAATATCACATAAAAGTATAAATCAAGTCACATAATAATACAAATTGTAATACCAGAAACTATCCTCGTTAAAATATTAGGTATAATATTATATCAATAATAATAATGAAAAATTAACGCGCTCGAAATTCTAATGCTTCGGGCCGATGAGAACCATAAACATACTAGCTGGCTATAGTAATACACGTCGTCGTCTGGGAGATTTTCTCGGAGATTGGTCTCTGTGTTGAAATATTTGTATTTAGCTCATAAGGAATTTATTCTCAATTAAATACTAACATACTCGTATATCTTCGCTCAAATAAAAAATGGCAGCTAACTATTATAACGTCAACGCGATACACTTCGTATTACTAGAAATTCTAGAAGAAATATTGTAGTCGACATAATGGATATCACTTACACGGACGAAAATGACGAACGTTTTAGTTACATCTCTTCTGTCTGCCATTAATATGGGTAGGTACTACCTGCGACGAGCAGTCCCCAGGGTCGGAGCCCGAAGAACACAGTCCGATTCTAGAAGACGGCTATAAAGACGGCAATAACGTTGAGAAGTCAATATCCTTGCCTTAGATGAATTGTCGATGCACTGTTCTCTGCAGCATAGTCGGAGTCTGCTCCGATACCAGAGGCAGCACCGTTCGGCAATAACACAGTCCAGGAAGATGACAGAAATTCTAAAGTCGAGGACGCATTCATTTTGTTGGCGAGCAGTTGTACGTCGTCGTGCATCGTCTTCGGCCCAAAGAGCTGTAATAGTGTGAGCTTCAGACGGTTTCTCATCGGCAGCAGCACTAGGCGCGGAAAATGCGTTTGACGCTTTTCCACCTCGTGGAAAATCTATTCCTACGAGGTGGATTACATTTTCCTGGTGCGCTGCTGCCGGGTCCAGCCAGCACTTCTGCACGGATCACGTGGCCGAGCGGTCCGTCCTCAAAGTTGAGGCCTGTCGATCCCACTCTGACTCCTGAGGGTGGATCGCTCCTCGGGAGTCGGAGTGGGATCGACAGGCCCCGACTCCGAGGACGGATCGCTCGGCGACGTGATGCGTGCAGAAGTGTTGTATGAGAACATTGAGCCGGCGAACTGATCGGCTGGCTGGACCCGGCAGTAGCACCCAGAAAATGCGAACCACCTCGTAGGAACAGATTTTCCACGATGTGGAAAAGTGTCAAACACATTTTCCGCGCCTTGTGCTGCTGCCGATGAAAAACCGTCCGAAGCTCACACTACTACAGTCCCTTGGGCCGAAGACGACGCACGACGACATACAACTGCTCGCCAACAAAATGGATTCGTCCTGGACTTTAGACTATAGACAGGAAGACCGTGACGTAAAGGAGGGGAGGATGCGATAGAGAGGGCACGGACGGTGCGCCAGAGGTGACCAGTGGCCTACAACACTGCATATCCATACCAATTCACCATTTCCTGGTTTATTGCGTCTCCTGTCCGACGTATTTTTTCCCCTTAAATTTCCCTAAATTATATCAAATTGTTAACTTTGTAAATTTCGATTTTTTTTCTTGCTTGCTCTACCTTTTTTTATGAACATTATATTATAAATTATTAATGATAGTCTATGTGCTAATTTTTTCAAACAAAAAACTGTTTCCTTTTTTGAAAATAACTATTCACCTTTTCATGTTGTTTTGTTTAATTAATAAAAATACTTTTGTAAACACAAAAAAATATTGTTTTTATTTCGTTTTGTCGAGTGTATAAATCATGTGCAATTGTTACAGATTTAACGACTAAAAATCGTTAAATTATAATATATTTTAAATAAAAAGACTCGTTAGTCGATTATACAAAGTATAATAAGTAACGACCTTGTAGACCTGTAGTATAAACGCTACACGGATATTAGAATATATTCCAAGAAATATTTAAGCTATCAAACACTAAAGGCGATGAAAACTGCTGTATAAATCAAAAAATAACTCATTACACCGACGGATACGTCATGGACAGTCATATCAATTATATTATGTATTGTGTATAACGTGCAAACGTCAATATAGTCAAATAGTTAATACAAAATAATATTTAAAAAATTTTATTTTACATAGTGTTTTTCAACACTGTCATTGTAACAATATATTAGTGTCTTTGTATGAAATTTTCAAGCTTTTTGACCCAACGAATAAAACTTAAGTGACATTTATAAAAAAAAAAAACTAAAAGAATTGGAAACTTAAAATGTCCGTAAATCGTTCAAAATAAGTCAAAATATTTTGATAATGTTAACGTGTATATAAAATGCTAATGTAAACATTCAGTGAAAACTTCGCGTATCTACATACCTACGTTTCTACGTATCTACGGTTCACAAAATAAAAAACCTATGTTGAAAACCTATGTTGAAAACCTCTTTTGCGTTTTTCCTTAATTTTTGTTTCGTTTTTCCCTGCGCTTTTGAAAACTATTGAGAATTTCAATTTCATAAAATTTAATTTTCACCTCCTAGATGCACCAACTAGATTCACTTTCCCATCGAACAATATACTGCAGTTGAAGAAAATTGAAGCAGCGTGTTACTGCCCAAAACGGTGATGACAGACACAAAAATAAAAATAAAAACACACGTCATTGTAGAATCAATACGTTCATCGCTCCGCTCAGAATCTAAAATTAAATAGAAATTATGATCTGAACGTAGTAAATGTGCACGTACAGTGCTTTAATATCTCAAACGATTATAAATTATAATATTCTATTCTAAGGAAGTGTATACCAAAAATCGGAAATGCATGAATTTATCGACTGATGCCGATGATGACGAAAGCGATTCCTGCAACATCCGGTCCACGAATTCGTCTATTGAACATTTGATAAAACTTCCGGCGAACGTTCCGGAACGCGAAGATAGTGCACGTTGTCGTTTTACTATCGATCACATTATTCGTACAGGTGAGTGAAATTCAATATGCAATGTCTCTCTCTCTCTCTCTCTCTCTCACGACTTGCACTGTCATCCGGTGCTGTATCTATGACTGAAAATCAGCAAAAAATTATGGTTGCTCCGAGGGTAGACAGTTATAAACTCATTAACGTGTAGGTATATATTCCAGTGGGTGTTATGAACTTTGACTGAATATTGAAAATATTTTTTTTTAGTGTTTGAAAATTTCATAAAATTTAAAAAAATGAAATATTTCATTAAATATTTCAAATGTGTGAAATTTTCGGTATTTTAATAAATTTTGTTTTATTTTTAAATAAGTTTTATATTTACACATAATTGTCATAAATTGTCATAATTGTATTGTACTTATATGTACCAATCCTTTGGTATTATACATTTAAAATGGTATTCAAAATGTTTAAATATTTTAATGTTTAAATGATACAAGTAGGTATACATATTATACATATATATTGTATACCTACTGAATTCTTACATTAGAATTTCGAACACTGAACATTGTGTTAAAAAAATAAAGAAATTTTTTTTTATTTGTGTTAAAAAAAATTTCAATGTTTCACGTTTTTGTGAAATATTTTACCATATAGTGAAATATTTCATACTTCAAACACTCTTTATACCTACAGTCGTAATATAATTAATATACATGACAATACTTAAGTTCAGCTTTTAATATAGAAATTTAGGTGTCAACAAAATGTCCGTGCAGGTTGCAAATAGACACGACTGAATAGTTAGGGGCTCTCGTTGGGATCTGATAAGAGATGACTAAAACGTATAGACACGTCTTAACTATTGCGGTATGCGTTTTTAATATTGACAATAAATAGCTATATTTATTAATTTTTTTTTTCGTAGTAAATAATTCTTAAATCTCCGAACATTCGTTATTTTAAATAGATTAAAAAAGTTAACCGAGTGGGTTTATTCGCACAAGTATAATGCGATCGAAATTGGCATAAAATATAATATAGTAACGAATGTTACGATATCAATTATTTTATGTAGCAGTAAAATAATAAATGACTCAAACTCGCCTTGAAAAAAAAACAAAACTAATAATAACGTATAAAGCGGTAAAATGCATAACGCAACTCTCATAAATTACGGTAAAAAGTTGTATTAAACTTTTTAAGTCCAAACGTTAAAGTACCAACTGCGGTGAATTATTGTTCATAAAAAGTGTTCATAATCATAATAATAATAATAAGTAGTAGTTGCACACTTTCGTTTGTTTTATCGTTTGAACCTAAATCACCACATTTAAGTACGACAAGTATAATAAATCAAAATACGTCTGGAAAAAAAATATATTAATATTAGTAAAAATATTTTACAGGTGTTTTCACGCGACTTTCGTATCCCTTTCTTTGAACCGGTGGCTCTCCCACAACGGTTGCAAACTTCCTTACCGCCGTTGCCTATTTTAAACATGGTTGTGAGCGTATTGTCTATGGTTCTAGCTTGCTTGACGATCGACAAGTATTATAAGTTTATTATGTCAATTTTATTGAATATATTAATTAACGAAAAACATAATAACCAACACCTCATACCTATACATAGCATATTAAATTTGATAGTACATTACATCATTTTAACCGTGAGATATTACATAACCGATCGTTAAAGTAATATATAAATAGCGTATATATCTGCAGTATTTCTGAAAATCGCACATATGACAGAAAAATACATAACTGTATAGGAACGTTTCGGCACGAGTGCACGACTGTGGTACAACCTATAGCAGTCCTTATTTTTAAAATCAACTTTTTGACGATAAATAAAACATTTAAAAACACGCCTGTTAAAATCGGATACGTTTGTTGAACTACATCTAGTCACGGTAGTATTGAACTCTGATAAAATATGGTGTTGCTTTCTAAATATCATGACGATATAAGGTGTTTAAAAAAGACAGGGAGAACTTGAAAAATCATATTATTTAAAAAAGTTGCCTTTCAATAACCATTCACCATCCACTGTAACGGGAGATTTTTTTGGTATAATACATCCATATATAAATGTTCGATATGAACCAGTAGGTACTATAGACACCCTATATTGCAGCATATTCACTCACACAAAACGTCTAATGTTGAAGTGTTGGCATCGCGTTGGAAACTGCAAATTTTAAAGAAACAGTTCCTACCCATCACTGATAACTATAATATACCAATAAGAAACATCTATACCAGCAACAAAAAAAAAAAATATATAATACTGAACCTCCCTTTCCAAACGGCAGGGGGTACCAGTATAAGGGTATATATAGGTATAGTAGGGTACCACCGTTTATACTAATAAAGACGCACCACGTTTTACTATATTTCTAGTGTTGTTATTTTATGCAAACATTATTATAATTTTCCTATTAAAATGTACAGGTGTCCTGCTTTGAGTAAAAATTATGGTCACGTCACCTATACAGTCACGTAGTTTACACTATAGCTTGGTTCCCACTCTATTATTTTTCAAAATTCTAACCCATCTTTTTTAAAGCCTCTGTATCATTATGTTACGATAAAGTTGTAAACAATTTTAGGCATTCGGACCTGTCTGTTGTATTCGTGTGTACATTTTCTTCGTTGGGACATATACGGTGTCTACCAGATCAGCGATTCGACTTTGAGAGTTAAAAAATAAATAAATAAATAAACAGAAAACCACGGAAAACATTTTTTTCCTATATCTAGGTATCTTATTATAACAATCTCATAAGTGACCTATGTAACGTATTGTATTGTGCCTACTTATCTACATGCACGCTGCACGATTACCGTAATAATATGATAAAATTTTACAGAATATTATTGCACGTGTCGGCCGTGTTTCTGTCGAGTGCCTAGGTCGTCGTGAAACCATTGACGGTCACCTTGTCCACTTGTTGACCGGTGAAAAAACCCTGCCAACAGGTAAAAATCGAAAACTATTTTTTTAAACCAAAAAGCTTCGTTGCACTACGCAGGCGGTTTAATAATATTCATTTCTTTAACGTTTATCGTGTGACAAAGACATTGATTGGATCGAGTACAATTTATTTGAACATTATCTTTTCTAAATCCTAGTGAAATTCGAACGTTTTAGTTTAGGAATAGAGTTTGGCATTCCCCAGTTATTATGGTTATTAATAATTCTATATTAAATTAAAAATTAATTTTCAATTATTTGCATAGTATAGAAGTATCATGTTGTAATGCATTAACATGTTTCGGTTTATGTTGGACAAGTTTGGGCTCAGTAAAGTCTTTGTACCCACTTAGTAGCTGTGCTATGTTTAATAGTTTTGGAATATGATATCTATATTATGTGACCTATATAATATATACTTTATATACTTATAAAGTTAAGTATTTTTCTGGATACTTATAAAAAATAAATCACTTATCACATGATTATTCTTCTGTCCTTTATTTATAAAGGCATATTTGATACGACATTATCTATAACATTTATTAATACGATAAACTGATAAGAATATTACAATAATATTTCACGATGACAATAAATCACAATTCTTAATTTTTCGTTTTTGTAATAACGTTTTACAGAAACTCTGATCTGGTGTCGTCGCCCTATCGTATGCGTGTGTTCCAATTTGCGCTCTCTGGGCCATGATATCAAATTATCGACATCACGTATTCCAAATTCGGCTTTCCTCAGGTAATTTTTTCCAGCCAAGTGGACTACCTATTACAAAATTGCATAACATAATATATTAAAAACTATTTCATATAATCATATGTATACAGATGAGTTTTCGTAAGAGATAAGTCCTTAATAATTACGTCATAAAACTAATAACCGAGCCTGCGGGTTATGTTTACATTTATAAAGGCCCTGGGCCCAAACTTTAAAATGAGACTCCCAAAAAGGATAAAAACAATTTTATACTAATATTATACCTAATAACTATACTGATTATTAGGACTCAGATTTAAAGGCAATATAATCAATAAAAAAAAGCATTTAAAATGTCAAAAAAGCATTTAATTTATATAAAAAAGTAATTAAAAAAAAATGTACTAAAAAATTAAATAGTTTGTGTATTGTATATTTAACTAGTGTTTATAAAAAAAAAATCACTACTATGTACTTAAATAAACTGTCTTCAGTATAACGTTGACGGTTTGGGCTTAAACTATTTTTTTACATTTAAAATAATCTTTCTACGTCCACGGAAGTTATCGGGGTGGACTGACAAAACATTTTGAATCTATATAGTATATACGCATTATGAACATAATTTAATATACAGATAGGTAGTATGGGTACTTTTATACACGTTAAATTAACTGGCCATACCAAATACTCGATAAAGTATTTAGCGATATCGACCAATATCGCCGATAATAAAACACATTAAAAATAATTAACTGCAGACGATAATTCAAAATCTTCAGAAAATCTTATCGATTTGTACCGCTAATACGTATGTCGTACAAAAATCTATTAAATCAATTGAAAATTAAACACAATAAAGGCGTTTACAAGTGAAAAAGGTGATAAAAAAATACATTTTTCATCTTATATAATAAATGACACGCATTTTTATATAAAAGTTATTTCTCTATTATTATTATTAAAAAAAAAAAGGCTTTTGCCTTCAAATCCGAACCTTACTGTTTATAGTTTAATATATTATAATATAATGACTTAAAATAAAAGTAAAATAAACAACTACATTAAAACGTCTTCCTTGATTTTAATTTTGCAATTCCGTTAGCATTTGATCATTGTTTTTCATTTGCAATCTTATTATTTATTACCTACTTATAGGGCTTGTCCACGTTAGACTTATTATTTATTAATTAACTATAGGTAGGTACTTACCTACATTAAAATACGTCTAGGCTCGATTAGAACGCCCCATTACACAATAAAAACTAAGATACAACAATCTTCATATAGCATTGATTTTAAAAGTATCGTTGAAATACACCAAAGTGCTTGTTTACTCATTTGGCTTTACAGCGTTTTGTCGAGTTATATCCTAATACACCCTTATAGTGCTCTGTAATGAAACCCTCGTACACAATGATACCACCCCTTTTCTCGTGAAATACCTACTCGACAAAAACAACTTTTTTATATTATCCGGATTTTGATATGCGTTTTTGTTATTACCTATTGTATAAAATGATGATTTCAATAATACTGCGAATGGGTTTTTAAGCTTAAACGATTTTAATATAAATTATTAATGGACTCTTTTAGAGATTTTGAATTTGTTTAAAAAAATGTTTATGTAATAAAATTAGATTACGTATTAACATTTTTATAACTTGACATCATATTAAATTTTTTTTCTGATTTGTCTTAAACGATCTTAAACGATAAACTGACGGCAACGTTGCATGCAGAATGGGCATATTTGGGCTATAAATCAGAATGTTAAGTTTTTTATTTTAGGCTCAAATGTCCATAACCCTCTGGACGCAAATGGGCTACAGCCATTGGAGATTTATGTTTTGTACAAATTACAGCATGTACATTCTATATAGTAGTATTCTACAGTCAGTTTTCCCTGAATTCCGTGCCTTACATTATAATATCGTATATGGGTAAAATCTCCGTGGAATACCGAATAATATCCGGATCGGAAATCCGCGCGTGTAACGTATATCCGTTATAGAATATTTGTAGAAAAAATTGTTCAAAAACCAGAATATCCATGGCGCAAAGTAAAAATATAAAAATGCAAAATACACCTGTCTATAGTATATTCCATTATTTTTTTATTTTTATACACCTCCCAGATGAATATTAATGGCTGGATGTTTATGGATTATCCGGTCCCGGTATTATTTTTCCAGACACTTGTGATGAACATCTATAATATTTAATAATATAATATAAGAACACTGCTGCAGTGCTTTGACATCTGATCTTCAGTTTTAAGCTGTCTGAAAACTCTGTTACACTCGGTGCCCTTCAAATATAATTTCAGAATTTATTACTATTATTTAAGTCGTTGATAGAGTAATGTGCCGACTAAATCGACCGAAAAAAAATAATAAATTATAACGGTTAAAATGTATCAACTCTACAAAATTCAAAGGGCACAATGGCGTATTTTTATATATTGTATACAATTTTTTTTTTTTATTAATTACTTCAACGTCAACTGAACAACAAGCAATAGCGAATCAACATAAATTCACTGTCTTAGGACGACTGAAAAATATTTTGATGTTCCACAGTGTTTTAAAAATGTTTTATATTTCGATGGAATTTAAAATTATACTGTATCTTATTATTTATATGTTACTGGCTGATCCCGCGCACTATTCGTTGCCCGTAAAAAAGACGATTCTTAAAAGAAATTGTGGTTGTTATAATATGATTATGTAACTCCTTTTGGGTGTAACTCGCTGCAGGAAGTGCAGTTCAGCCACCCTGGTATAGGCAATATGAGACAATTTTATTTTATGCATGCTATTGTGCCTGACCAATGGCAATCAATATACAAATTAAATAGTGATTATTCTACTAATTGTTTCTCGTATAACAAATAGCAACTATTTATAAACAAAAGTTTCCGTCGTAAAACTCAAAATGCTTGTTTGAGCACCTCCCCGGGTTGAACTTACCCGATCCAAAATTGTGAATCCAAACCATCTCGCGGGAACCACTCAAACATCACAACAAATTTCATCAAAATCGGTTCAGCCGTTTAGGGATGCATATATAGAGGGCATACAGACTAACATTCATTTTTATATTTATAGATATTATTGTTATTATTTTTGGCCACCCAATTAATTTTTCCAAGACAAATTATACATTAAAACCTTACCCGTGACTCGTCCGATCTATTAGTGGAAATCGTATTAAAATCCGTTGAGTACTATTACTTTTCCGAAATTATATACGCGTACGCACAAAAAAAGGCTTCTATTTTATAATATACATATATGGATAGATAAATAGATAACAATACATATATAACTAGGATTCATACAACGTCTATAGCATAATAATTAATAATAAGTGTTGTTATATAATAACCAGAGTTGGGATTTTATAGCACTTAAAATTGCATAAATATGCGCTAAAAATATGCAATAAAAGGAAATTTATTAATTAATAATTTTTTAGTCACTTACAAATTATTAAAGGTAGTTACTTAAAATTTGAAATAATTTAGTCACTACTCACTCTGTACAGAATCCAATTAAATTGACTATATAACTCATTCAACGCTCGTCCGTTGGTAATCGGCGATTAATAATAGTAGATAGTAATTTTATAGTAGAAATCGACAAGAAAACCCAACAAAATCAGCTGATAACAAAAATAAGAACCAGATACCTAATACGAAATTATCGTAATAATTCGATTGACAAAAATCTAAAAACACGTTTACTAAAATATAATTTCATTAGATATGACCGATTTTGATTCAAAAACAGGTAAAAATGCAAAAAAGTCCAAAAAAGCAGAAAAAACTAAAAATCACAAAATATGCAAAAAAAAGCAAAATAAAATTTTTAATTTGAGTTCTCTGTATTATATGAAACACATTTTTAGCTTACTCTGCTATTTTTTAAGCATCTCATAAGAAATATGCAAATGCTATAAAATCCCAACCCTGATAATTATTACAATGTTTTAGTAATTTTACTATAAAAAAAATAGTTTTAAGAATGATAGCGCAGTCTATGGTAAACTATATGAGCTATCGAGTACTAAAAACCATCCGCCAGAGAGCGCCACAGTTCTGTATTCAAACGTTATATTCTATTTTTATATAATGCAACGATGCAAATACTCGTAGTTATCCTATAATTCCTTAGTAATGTGCCAGTGATAAATTTAGTAAATATTAAATCCAACAATGTTGTTATATAACTACCGGCATCATCGTTGTATAATAATAATTAATACGTGGAGTGGTCTCAGAGTGTCTCACTATTTAGTAATAAATAATAATATATTAACAATGTTTGTTCACTATGTCACGGTACCACAGTAATGGCACGTAGAAAAAAATATTCTCTCAGAATTTTTACCTTATAAGTAAACAATTTTGGGTTTTGTAATTGTAATTTCAAAATTCGTAATTCGTTATTATTTTACAGTATTATTTGGCACAGTAGGTATTGTTTACTTGTAACATTTTATTATTATTATTATTTTATCTATTTCAGACATAGTAATTAGTTAACATACACAATGTTGTATCCGTGGATTTTGTCATTCGTCTAACAATTGTTTAAAGTTTGTTATTGTAAAATAATTGACTATTGCATATTATACCTATACGTAGCGATCCAATTATAGTTATTGTCATAATATTATCATTGTCATGTCTTCAATTATTTTTAACGCTTTGTATTTACATTTGACAAAGAGACGATCAATCATGCTGCTCAACACAATATGTGCACGCCTACAATTTTTTTTAATTCGGAACCAAAGTGAACGGCGTCTATAGGCTTGACCGTGTTTTCGCGGTTATGACCACCGTGTCCGTATCCTGTCGGCCCGCATAAACGACTGGCATCGCCACTATTGGGTCCTGTCAGAATTTTCAAATCTGTTTGTACTACACTGTGTCATACGGTGCTTAAATTTCCACCGTATGTGTCATCACTTCAATATTTGGCATGGAAATAAAGCGTTTCGACACCACCGCCGACCCGCAGCGTAATTTATCACACGTATTGTGGTCTCGTCCAAATCCATTTCATTTAATGAAGCCGAAGAAGCCACGGTACACGAACGCGGTCTAGGTTTAACCGTCTTTACCGGTCCGTCATCGCAGCATCCTGCAAAACTACACAGACGACTGGTGGCTACACCACATTGGACTCGGTCAGAATTTTCAGATCTGTTTGTACTATGCAGTGTCATACCGTGCATGTATTTCCACTGTATGGGATGCAGGCCCGGCTCAAGGGGTAGCCGACATAGGCCCACGCCTAGTGCGGCACTTAAGCTGCACTTTAGTAAGAGGGCGGCATTTTCAAAATACTTATAATATTATATTGTTAGGGGCGGCAAAATTTGATTTTGCCTAGTTCACTATTTTCGCTTGAGTCGGTCCAGTTGGCATGGAAATAAAGCATTTCGACAGCCATCCTGCAGCGTAATTTCTCACAAGTATTTTGGTTTCATCCGAGTCCATTTCATTTAATGAAGCCGAAGAAGCCATCATGGTACACGAACACCGTCTATATAGGTTTAGCCTCGTCTTTACGGCCACCCACCAAGTCGTCGTCGCAACATCCTGCAAGACTATACACAAACGACTGGTGGCTCCACCACATTGGACTCGGTCAGAACTTTCAAATCTGTTTGTACTTCTGTGGCCGACGGTGCTTGAATTTCCGTTGAAAGGATTATCTGCACTTCAATATTCGGCACGGAAAAAAAGCTTTTCGTAAGCCGACTTGCAGCGTTATATTGTTCAAACGTATCATGGACTCGCATCCAAATCCATTTCATTTAATGAAGCTGAAGAAGTGAAGAACCTATGGTACACGAACGCCGTCTATAGGTTTAACCGTCTTCACGACTACCACCTGTTCTGTCGTCGCAACATTATCCGTATCTCGCAGGTTAGAACAGATGACTGGCGCACTGACTTCGGTCGGGGTTTTCGACTTCCTGCAGTAGGAAGTATGGTGACGGACGGTGATTGTATTTCCTTTTCGCGGATCATCGCCTTAATATTTCGTCTGCAAAAGCTGCGTTTTTCCGGTTAAATGCTGCTGCTGTGCGTATGGTGCCGAGAAATTGCTGTTGTGGCCGGCGGCCGTAGTTTTATATAGTTTATATTATGTCTGTATAGGTATTTACCATCTACATATCTTAAAATGTTAAATAAGTTTATATAAAATAAAATATATTAGCCTATATAATAGGTAATTAGGTGTGGTAAATAAATTGTAATGATTAACAAAAATAAATTTATGTTCATTAATTCCATTTTATGTAATATTAATGAATGTCGAAACGCTATTGTGAAATTGAATAAATTCAGAAAAATGAAGGTTGGAACTGAGTATGCTTGGCAAATCATCCTGTATAATATATGTATTAATTATTTTTTTATAAAAAACCTATTGGTATTTTATTTTCAATGGTTTTATTAAAACGTTTTTATTTTGTTTCACTAAACGGCAGATCGTTAAATCGTGATCATGAAAAACAGTTATAACTTTAATTTGACTGTCGGTAATTTAAGATTGAGAGTGATGAATGTATTAAGTTTATAATTAGGTAGGTATGTGGTTTTTTTGTGACCAAAAAACTGAAAATTATTTAAACACTGCAGTTTTTAATATGTATATATAGTGAGACCAAATTTGAACAAAATATATATTTAAACACGGAGAATAACAATTATTTTTTGTACCTTAACTTGCCTGCGTAACCTAAAAAAATATATTATTATATAGGCTGACAGACCGTCTTCGCTCAGAGTCGTTTTTTGTATAGATACAATATGATTTTATATCATTGAATTCAAATCTAATACTTCCGTTACAGTGATCCACACGATACAAAATCAACAGCAGAGCGGTACCCACTTTCCAACATTTTATTATAGTTAAAAACTGTAAATTCTTGTAAAAAGTAACAAATTTTGCGATTTCCATAATGAAAATAATATAGTATCACCACACTGAAACAAAACAGTACGTGCATACTGCATACTTAGCTAAAAACAAGTTGTTAACTACTGTTGATAATTTTTACATAATTTTCCCCACAATCTATTTGATAATATGTTATTTTAGATTCTGAACGGAGCGAGGAAGCTAGTGGTTTTACAATGGTGTTTATTTTATTTTATTATTATGTTTTTAATCTGTATACAAAATTTTTACCAGAAGGAGTGCTTCGATTTCAACATAATATAGTATCTTATCTTTTAGAAAATTGGAGCAAAATGGTACTTAAGAGAGGTAATTTTTCGATTTTCTCAATAGTTATTTAATGCCACGGGAAAAACCACCGACAAATTACGAAAAACCGCTAAATATTTTATGAAAAATACATGTATATAATTTGGATTTTTCAAATTTTATTAATAATCGATAATATTATTATAGTTATTATTATAGTTCCCGACAAATGTAATATTGTTTTAGTAATTTTATTTTACTAGTTTTGTAATTAATGGTAGCGTAATCTATAGTAGACTGTATGAGCAATCGAGTTTTTAAATCTGTCCGCCAGAGAGGGCCACAGTGCTATATTCAGTGGTATATTGTTTTATTATGATAGGTGAAATGCACAGTGTTGGGTAAATTACTTTTGAAAAGTAATACAATTACGTTACTCGTTGCATTAAATATTTTTTTTTTAATTATTACATTCGCGTTACCTGAAATTATTTATCACGTTACCTATTTTACTTTTTCATTAAAAAAGTCGAGCGTTTCAAAAAACGTTACTTTTTTAAAAAAAATAATCACAAAATCAACCCATAATGGATAATAAGTAGGTTGTAGGTACATTGTTAATGACTTAATATCATACATAAACAATATATATACGTTTTATTTCCTAAGATATTTAACAATATTGTTGATTATTATTTATTATAAAAACTTTCGGGATCGTAAATAAATCGTTTTTAATAAATTTTTCTCGAATATCTTAGCAGGTACGTCCTGCTATTAAAGTTAAGTTCAAGTTAAATTAAAGTGAAGTTCCATAAGAGTTACAGTTAAGTTCCATATAAGTTCTATTAAAGTTAATTTAACTTGAGAATTAAAATTATATAATTTAATTATATTTAAATATAAAATGAATTTGTATTTGCATTTATTATTTTGATGTATTTTGAATTTCAGAAAAAAAAATTAATTTGTTGAAATAAATTTTATAATTTATGTATAACGCACGCGTTCTAAATACTGGTCACTAATCAGACACTGGTCAACGTAACAAACAGTCTGGTAGAACATCTAAAATATATTATAAATAATATTATAATACGCCATCAGCGTAATACATCAGCGTAATATTATTTTTAAAAGGTTTTTAAGTAGCATAAGTTGTATAACATACTAAAACGAAAAAAAAACATATATTATGGGTTATTTAGTTGGAGGCAAGTACGTGTCAACGCTCAACGTAGAATTTTTAATTTTTGTGAACACGTAGATAACAACGCATAGGTGTCTTTAAGATTTTTTTTAGGGGAGAATTGAGACCTATAGCTATTTTAGAACGTATAGTTTGATCCCTCCATCACGCCTCCCATTAACACATGTTAATATTATTTATTAAAAGGACATGATTGATATTACTTGTATACGTATATATTTGTTCTATCTATAATATAAAAATGAATCGCAAAATGTGTTGGTAAGCGCATAACTCAACAACGCCTGGACCAATTTGGCCAATTATTTTTTTTAATGTTCGTTGAAGTACAAGGATGGTTTTTATAGCGAGAAAAATTCGAATAATTGCTGGGAAGACCCTAAAAACAGCCCTTTTCTTTTTAAAACAGCCCTTACTATAATATAGATAATATAATATCCATGGCAATGTAATCACTGATCAAGAACATCATCTATGGTGGTCGATTATTTGTGAGCTCTCTGTTAATGAACGATTAAAATTATAATGATTTGGTAGATGAACAATTTACAATGCGAATTTTATTAAATTAAATTCGTATATCGTGTTTTGTGCAGAGTGTTAAGTTACCTATGATCACTAATTATTGCATGTGACACAATAATTTATATTTGATATGCCTCCTATACGACGAAGCAATTTAGGTAGAAAAACCCGAAATGCTACAAACCAAGGTAATTACCTATCTAACCAAAGTGTACAAGAACGTGACGACCGAAATGAACGTGAAATAATTCGGATATCACAAACGCGTGAAGCGCGAGCGCGACATTCAACTAATAATCGCGCAGTAGGTTATTATAAGTATAAGTTTGAATCGAGTTGCTTTCAATTACGATGTGTCAATTGACTACAGTAACTATCACTGTGTTGTTTTTGGTTCTATGAACTCGGTTTGCTCATATTGTAAGGCTTTGAAATACAAAAACGAAGCCAATGGATTGTGTTTCGCAAACGGTAAAGTGAAATTGATACCATTGGTATCAAGTACATAGAGCATTTACATCCAATTAATTCCTTCGTCTAGCATTCGAGTATGGGCCCCACATTAAATATTACGCTCATTCGAAAGTAGAGATTGGTGCTATGGACAAGGAATGTCCGCATTGTAATGCGCTTAAGTTCAAAAATGAGCCAGCCGGTATGTGTTGCGCGTCAGGAAAAGTGCAACTATACCGGAAATTGAAACACCACCTGAAACAACTGAAACACCACCCACGGTTTACTTATCGGTACGGATCCAGATTCTAACCTGTTCCAGAAGTCAATTCGAACATTCAATTCATGTTTCAAAATGACATCGTTCGGAGCAACAGAAATAGTTAAAAATAATGCTGCAAATGGTCAACAATTTAATTCAACGATTTTTATGACATTTTATATGCATATTCAGTAGGTCTGAGAATCAGCTACTATCTATTTTTCATACCCCTAAGTGATAAGGGTTGTCCAGAAAAAAATAAAAATAAAAATAATAATAGTGTATTATATATTGGTTGCTATTAGTGAATAGGGCATGTTTGTTGATTTGTATTATTATTTTTTGTCAAAATATATACATAAAAAAGAATGTTTGTGTGTAGATTAGACCTCTGGGAAGAAGATAGGCTAATTTAAAAAGGATTAAATTTGGTTTTTTTTTATTCATCGGATTTTAGTACGGTTAGGTTAGGTTAGGATTTTGTATTAATTGATTATATTAATCCACCGTAGGTGGAATTAAGTAAAAACGACAGACTTGCAGTGTTGGGAAAGTTCCTTTTAAAAAGGAACTCGTTCCCGTTCCTCGTTCCTACTGTAAGAAAGGAACTCGTTCCCGTTCCTCTTTCCTGTCCCGAAAAAAGAACGCGTTCCCGTTCCTTCATGTTCCTTTTTTTGCAATTTGAGTGGTGGTCAATGGTGTATTTTGCGAACAATTTTTAAGTCAGAAATAATCGAACCGAGAGAGTTAACCGATTATTTCTGACTTAAAAATTTTTCGCAAAAAACACCATTGACCACCACTGAAATCGGTTAACTCACTCCTTTCTAGGAGCACCGATTTTTAACAAAAATGATTTGTCTTAGATTTTTTTTGTTATAATTCAAAAGTTGTATAGCGTAGACTTGAAACTTTATATATATACATTCATATTGCATAATTGCATAATATTATACATGTATATTACACGAATTAAGATATACATCTAGATATATATCTTAATTCGTGGTATATTACTATAGTAGTATAGTATACAGTGCATAGTGTGTACTATACACGATACACCACACATAGAGATATGCTATAGGTTATAGGCTTATAGCCCATAGGAGTATAGGACATAGTATGATACAACAATCTGTTTTTTTTTTTAATTCAATTTATTTGAAAAAATATTTTTATACTGACATTTTGTTTTGTTTGAGAAGAACTAATTTGGCGCGCGGAACCGGAAACGACCCGGAACACGACACGTAGTCGACCGACGGCGTCGCGGCTCAGTTTTGGCGCGGAAACACACTATATGCGCTTCATAAAATATACTGTGGCACTCAACGTGTTAAAATTTTTTCATTATTTGAGGAACGGAAATTTTCGTTCAAGTTCCTTCAAAATAGGAACTCGTTCCCGTTCCTCGTTCCTATATTTTAAATGGAACGCGTTCCGAGCTTCGTTCCTATAAAAGGAACGCGTTCCTCAAGGAACGCGTTCCTTCCCAACACTGCAGACTTGGTATAACCTAACCTAACTTTGATACTTTAGAGTTAAATCATACACTTATGTACAAACAGCAGGTAGATTGCCTACCTGATAATATACTGCTGCAAATTAGAATTTTTATTCAGGGCAACAGAAAAGTTAAGATAAATCTAGAACATCATACACCGAACATTATAACGCATTGAACAAAGTTTGAGTCATATACAGTTTGTACATTTAACGGGTAACGAAGTGCACGGGATCAGCTAGTATATTATATAAATAAATTATTAAATAATTAAGTTTTTTATTTACTTAAATTATAAATAACAGTCGACTGATCTGATAAATGTAGTTGTCGTAATGCCGTTAGTAGAAATTATAAATTATAATTACAATTAGTCGTAATAGTTGTGCAGCTAAGCCTCCTCCGAGGTTTGCCTAAGGACATTGTAAATTAATTTTGGTTACAACTTAAACAAAATATGTATATCTATATTAATGGACTATTAGTATTAACGTCGTTAATTTAAAAACGCAATTTTGTTTAAAATACTGTTTTTTTTTCTCGGGTGATTAAATAATGAGTTATCTAGTAAATAATCTGAAACGGGGACTTAAAAATAATCGACTCGTACAATATTGGGCATGCGAACTATGATTTTCAAATAAACTATCTTATTTTACCCGTATCGTAAAAAATGTTTTTGAACGTAATACACGACACCTGCAGACACCGGCGGTGTTCTAGTAATCAAATACAGCCAACCGTACTTGAAATGGCGTGGAATGTGCTGGAAGAGGTTGTTCCTGTATAGTAAAAGCAAATAATCTGATGAATTGAAGACAATTATTGTAGAGCTGCGTATACTTATAGGTATCCGCAGACACTCCTTTCGACATTGACCGGACAGTGTGTTCACGCACTAACCCAACAACTCATTAAAAGTAATTTATTTAAAAAAACTTAGTGACAGACGACCGACGTGCCAGTGGATTCCTTCGAATTAAGCCGGGTGTTCCGTGACGCAGTGCCGTGCCAACTCTCATTGGTGCCCCTAATAAACATACATATTTAAACATTTGCCGCCCTTTAAAATGTTACAAGTTTGGCCGCCCAAGTGCACTTTCCCCATTTGCCACTCTCCTAGCACGGCTCTGCCGTGACGTGTAAAATAATCACAGTTACCAAACGATACCGCGTATATAGTTGAATGTATTCAACTTTTGACCGTGTAGTTACATTTATGTTCGGTAAAATGATAACTAAAATACAATTTTATTATGTTATCATCAGGTACAATATTCATATCATTGGTATAGCGTTTTGGTATAAACATAAAAATACGAAATCACACGACACGGTGTAGTGTGAACCTGGCTTAACGAGAATCAACATAATATTACGGACTACGGTCTACGGTAACTGCAGTTACCATGGTAATCTGAATAGAGATGGAGTATATAATTCTGATAAATTGCAGGTTTGCCTATATATAATAATATAATAAAGTAATCACTGCTACAAAGCATATAGTAAGAAAGTACCAGAAACCTCAGAGGGGTATAGCAAAGCCACCCACTTCCATGCACATGACTCAATGCGAGATTTCTTTACTCCCCTCCCTTAAGAGGACGCATGTGTCGTCTCCGTCTTACAAAATGTACAACATAGCAAAAACGGTTTTGCGCGGGAAAGAACCGAGAAAGCTAGAGTCATAACTAAGAAACGAATTTTTCACCACATTAAAAGGAGAACTTTGGCTTTGCAATATCGTTTTTATTTTTTTGATATCACTTGTGCAAAAAAAGATTTTAATATTTCAAAACCGTTTGTTTTTTGTGTTTTTCAAACTTATTAATAATTTTTTTTGAAGTTCCGATATCGAAAAAATCAAAACGATATAGCTCAGACAAATTTCTCATTTTTATGTGGTGAATATTTCGTTTATAATTTATGACTGTAGCCTTCTCGGTTCTTTACCGCGTCAAAACAGTTTTTGCTATATGTCTTAGATTCAGGTATGACAACAAATGCGGGTGTACCGTCCTCTGGAATAATTTCCTAAATACATCACTGACCACGGTATTGGTGGGAACCGGTACTCACTTAATTTATATAATCTGGAAAAATTGAAATACAGTACCTTCATTACGCGTTGGCAGTATAATGCAATGCATCGAATTCTTCTTAACAAAATCATTTTTTATGAGACGATCCGCCAAAATATATAAAGACGTGGGAGCAAAAATATGGTATGTATGATTTATTAAAGTAACACAATTGCACAATAATACCTGTCCAATAGCACCGATGACGTCGGAAAAACGCGGCGACTAGGAAGACGTCTGAGTGATGGGCATACACGCCGTGATGTATAACATTGTATTATTGTGGTGCGAAAACACAAAATACAATAATACCGATGTGGCGTAAAAGCGAGGCGGTGGAGGTGAAAAAAAAAAACAAATAAAAGAGAAGAAAAGGCCTAACGGCGCAGACGAGCAGCCGCCGCCGCCACACGTATTTATTATTATATTATTGTATGCGATTGTACGCTTATATATATACATCATTTCTAGAATACATTTTATGCGTTCGAGAAGGGAGTTTTGGGCAAGGGGAAGGAGCGTAGCCGAGTCCACGTCGTCGGCGGCGGCGGCGGCGGCGGCGGCGGCGGCGGCGGCGGCGGCGGCGGCGTGTTTTACGTTCGATTGAATCAATTAGTTTTCAATCCCTTGTTTTTGCCCGACAACAACAAAAGGCTTACGGCGGCGGCGAAAAATAATACAATAATAATAACGAGACCGTTTCGTGTCCGTTTCCGTTGTCGTCACCGCCGCTGTCGCCGTCGACGTTTTCATATAATATATATATACATACACACACAATATCCGATGCCGCGTGGACAATAATTGCTCATGTTGTTATTTCGCCGGAAAAGCGGTCCGTGACGATGTCGTTACGAAGCTTATTCCGCCGTCGCCGCTGCCTCGTCCCTTTTGCCGAAACCCGCGCGAACAAAATATTTTACGACGTGTTTGTGTGTTGTCTACATTATATTATACACCACCGCGAGTACATAATATATATATATATATATTATGTAATATATGCACACCTAAACAAGTATATACGACGACGATAATAGTATACATTGTATTGCGTTACGCCGTTATAGGTATACAACACCGCATAAAACTAGTTTTATATCCTCCGTGATAGGTGGGGGGGGGTACCTATATGTGTCGTGTAGCTATATCGGTAGGTATAGTAGGCACTAGGTTTCATTATCACGGAGCAGAGAACTTTGCGAGGTTCGTTTTGCGCTACGATAAAAAAAAAAAAAACAGGTAAGTGGATGTCGCTCTGCTGTACAGTAGGTTACAAGTGGGTCGATGTATAGTGGATTGTATTAGACTTGATTTCAATGATATAACACCATTGTATGAGATAAACGATTCTGAGCGGAGACGGTTTGCGAATTAATATTATATTGTTATTTTTTATTCGTTGCTCCGGTGATAAACAAAGCGTTAGAAATTAAAAGCCCATTTTTAGCGGTTTATCGTAATTTGTCGGTGGTTTTTCCCATGGCATTAAATAACTATTGAGAAAATCGAAAATTACCTCTCTAAAGTACCATCTTGATCCAATTTGCTAAAAGATTAGGTACTATATGTTGAAATCGTAGAACTTCTTCTGGTAGAAATTTTGTATACAGGATAAAAAAAAAATAAAAAATAAACATAATTGTAAAACCACTAGCTTCCTTGCTCCGCTCAGAATCTAAAAAAAATGAGTAAAAGATGGTAACCGTTATATCTTTGAATTAAAATTTAACACATCCATTATAGTGACTCCTTTTAGACACTATCCTACAGCAGAATGGTACCCACTTGCTCAACTTTTTTTATTTAAGTTTTACAATTATGTTATGATGTTGAGTTATTGGCTTATGAGTTTGCAGTTTGCTGAAGAGCTCAATTTTGACTCAGCTGCGTCAACTTTCCAAAAGGGGTGGTACAGAATTGCATGCTAAGGCCCGACCTCTTGGCTCTTTCGACCACATTTTATTTATAATTATAACTTTGTTATAAGTTAGTAAGGGGGTGCAGTGGTGGTGGTAAGTACTTAATTATGAAAATGCGTCATTTAAAATTTATGTTCAGTCCTCCACTGTGAGTTTGTGTCTTAAGACTTGAGAGTTAAGAGGTTATGTTTAAATTTGTTATATTATAGATTTATAAAGTAACTTCTACGTTCTTGCTATATGTTTGTGACTAGGTATATACTTTTAAATGTATAATTATAAATAAAAAATTAAAAAGGAGGTATCACTATCTTTTGTAGAAGTTAATATCAAATTTCGTAATATACTACCAAATTTTGTAGGAGTTATCACTATAGTCTATATTTTAGGAACCTTGTATTAAATTTTCAAATTTTTATCGACAGCAATTTAAAAAAAAAACTTATAAATAGCAATCGACATTTTCTTATGTCTATAAATAGCTGAAAAAGATTTAAAATATTTTATTGCGTATAGAAAATCCTAATTTATACACTCAGTGAAATTGTCAAGTAATTTCGATTGTTTGTTTTTGAGTTACATCAAAAATTAAAACCGATTTTGTCAAAAACTGATTTTGCGTAAAAATTCCCGTATTTCTTTGATTTTGTTTTTGTTTTCCTCTAGAATGCATCAACTAGATTCACTTTTCCACCAGAAATGATACTGGTTGAAAATCAAAGCATTATTTTGATTACTTATCCTACAAAATATAGTGATAGGTACATTCCTACACAATTCAGCGATCTCTTACAAAATATAAAATTATAAGATCATTATATATGAAATATATACCTATACAATATGATGTGTACACACATAAGATATTATTATGCATCTACGGAGATTATAGAGATCACTGCGGGAAGACGCGTGTCATCCGGTTATAGAGTGTATTACGCGTATAATAATTAACGTAATACTTCCGGAGCACAGAATACACATGCCATTATGCTTATAAATAATAATATTTCTGAAACAAAATCGCTCTACGACTGTCAGTTAATTTAAGAATATATCTATTTACTATAGCTTTTCCCGTGCACTTTGTTGCCCAAACTGGCAACCCTTAAACAAATCACGATTGTTCAACTCCTTTTGGGTGTAACTCGTTGCAGTGAGTGCAATTCAGCCTGCACCCTGATGGGCAATCCTATTCAAATTTTAAAAAAAAAATGTATCAGTTCCGGAGGACCGAATATAATATATGTATTATACCTATACCATATATATAATGTATGTAGTCTATCTTCAATAATATTACTATAGATCGTCATGCATATATAGTATAACAGAATAATATGGTGTATACATACACATAAGGTGTAGTAGAGACAGGTCATCGGATTGCCCGCTACAGACACATCCGCTGTGATGCGTATAATATTATGCGTTTATATCGCATAATAACACATTATATATAGCTGTTGTGTATTACAATATTATAAACCATACATGTATATAGTATATAGTTATACGAGTATAATATTATTATAGATAGTAGTGCGACTTGTTACAAAAGCTGGTCCTGCAGGATCGGGACGGACGCGCCGCGCTGTAGTAATTTGTAGATGCGCGCACACACACACACGCACACACACGCACACACACACACACACACACACACACACTCGCGGCTATAATAGCTCCGACGTGGAAATGACGGCGCACGTTTCGGGCGGACGTGTCGTGTACAATACGATTTAAACGCGCGCAACAACACGAAGAGATCGCCGCCGCGGTCTTATGTATACCATCATTATTGTTATTAATATTTTCTATGAAAGTGCGCTACAATATAATATTGTATTATATACACGCAGCATTATATTGTACGCACACGCGAGCTGATGTAATAATAAAGGCACCACTTGATTAGAGCAAATTGAACGAGTGTGTAGTATATACAAACGTCGTGCTCGTGCAGTGTAATGTGCGCGCGGTGTATATACAGATTATATACAGCGCGCACGAACCGTCCGGCTCCTACACGCGCGTCGAGTACAAAAATAATACTTAGTGTGTGTGTGTGTGTGTGAGTTTCCGTCCACTAAAGCACGTACGAGCGGAGATAGACGTTTAAAAACGAAGAAAAAACCGCGGCCCGGCCGGCGAGAGGGCGACCGACCACTTCGTTAACACGACTACGACGACGACGGCATAATAATAATAATAAAATAATAATTTAATCTCGTATATTATCTGGGCGCGTACCCCGCTCTCGAGACACTTTACGCACCGGATATGCCGCGACGCCAATAATATTATATATTATTGTACGCGAGTACTGTCGTAGGTATAATAATAATAATAATAATAATAATAATAATAATTTTATACATTTACCATGTCCGATACATCGTCGAGCGTGAGCACGTGCACCTATATAGAGAGAGAGAGATAGACCACTGTGTAAGAAGCGATTATTCGCAGACCGACCACCGCAAATATGAATGCGTACCTATACGACTATATTATTATCGTATGCACTGATTTAGGGCTGACGGTATTGAAAATAATTTTCGGGGTATTATGGTATTGATTTCAATACCCGAGGTTTGAAACGGTACACCGTAAAACCAAAATGATTCGGTGTACTGAAAAACCAAAGTGATACGATATACCAAAATCTGAAATTATACGGTATACAGAAATACCAAAATGATACGGTATACAGAAATACCGAAATGATACGGTATACCAAAGAACCGAAATGATACGGTATACCAAAATACCGAAATGTATTATACTGTATACCAATTTTTTAAGGTTTTTACGGTATACCATTTTTTAAGGTTTTTTACCGTTTACCGTTTGACAAAATAATTTAACAATACCGGTACACCAGTATACCGAAAATACTGTCAACCCTACACTGATCGTTTATATAATAATGATAAGAAGAAGATTTGGTCGACGACATTTTTATTTTCCGTAGGGTCGCTCACATTGGGGACCCAAGCCCCTGACGTATTATTTCTCCAATTTTCATAAGGAAATTAACATAAACATATTATTATTAATTATTAAACGCTGACCGTTTTGGAAAAGCGACGGTATGATAAGATGTTTGGATTTTGTTATATAATATTATAATCATTAATTTATTTATTACATTAAGGTTATACCAATATTGGGGAAACGTTTTAAACCAAGAATAAAATGTGTATTGTTATTGTATTTGTGTAGTTAAAAAATTGTTGCTTTCGTCTGCCTATATCCGCTGGGCTCTGATGACTGATACAGTGACCACCCGAGTTCTATAAGAACGTTCTATTACACCATAACATCGAAAAAATGAAACACGCGCTTAAATCAGTTTACGATACATGGTGTTACGATCAAATCGAAGAATTGAAGATATATTATGGATGAAGTTTATATTTTGTACATATCATAATTGATATTTACAAACTTAAACCATCGATTGATTTAAGGTACTTCATTTAGATGTTTCACGTGATTCTTGAACAATTAATGTTAATATTTAAATACGGTACTATTATAGATAATAATATATCAAATATCAATAGTAGGTATATAAGTTATTGTAGACACGTATTGTGAACTCTCTTCCAAACCCTCATCCACGACCTCGACTTATCGGTTGGTTGCGAAATTATTATTTTCCAATCTGTATCTTGATTTATGTACTATTCATTGTATCTATTCACTGTACTATTATGCATTTATTTGCAAATATATTATATTATATTTTATTATTATTATTATCAATCATAATAATGCAATCGTATTCTGCTGCGAGGACCTCCATTCCCGCGCTCGTGTATACAATTATTATTACGGGTACCGTATATATAAGACGCCAGTGCCCGCCAATAATATTCGCACTCGCATAACGACGTAAATTTCACAGTTATCGTCTAATGAATCATTACCGGATAACGATAAATTAAAGTCAACTGACGGCGGCCAATGTTATAACTATGCATTACGGACATTTTTTTTTTCTTTATCAACGAAGGGGCGGGTTCGCGTGTATTTCTTTCTCTATATTTATTTATTATTATTATTTTTTTTTTTTTTCCCCGTAGGCCGTCTGCAGGCGTACGCCGTGTATTTACGGTGCTGTACAAACAATGATTTTGTTTCTGTTATTAATAATGGTGACCCGCTGCGTTGGATTTTTAGTTACACCAGTCATTATATTATCGCAGAGACACGCGTTTTCCGTACATTAATACACCGGGCGTTTTCCCGCCTCGCGGTAGGTGTCCCTCCGTAATGACAGGGCCGGATTGTTTTTTCTTTTTACTCGTTCCCTTTTTTTTTCTTTTTTCTTATCTGATTGTATGATGTTTTCGATGTACGTCGCCCTGTCCGTCAAAGCACACGATAGCCATAATACGTCTCAATTACCGCTGGCCAACGTCGTATTGTGTTCGTCCAATAACAGTATACACAACAACAATATCATGTGCGCTTGTTGCTGTACGTAGTGCTGATTGCACATTGTACAAGCGTTGACGTCGCTGTGTTTACGTTTATTGTGATTCGACGTGTCGAATAATAATATAACACTGTGACGTAGACGTACCCGCATAGTTATTATATAGGTACGACAATATTATTATTCTTGAACCCAATATTATTTTATACCATAAAGAATAATAAGGAAATCATAATAATTATAGACATAAGCCACAGTTGTAAACGTATATTATTATTATGTGGAAGAGGTAACGTTTTCGGGATTTGTCGAGGAGAAGGTCCAAGAATTAATGTTTTTCAATACATTTCTTTGTCTTATTAATTTAACCATCGTGATATTGACGGTACTCATCAATATTTAGTCATTATTTTTATTACTCTAGGTTGGTAAAATAAAAAAAAAATGTATTTAAATGTATTTATTTATTAACAAGGTATATACATAATATACATTTTGCTGCATGGGAGCTCTCGCCATATTCCACTACGCCTTTTGGTAATTTTGAAAATATTACTGTGTAGTTAATTTTTGACACATTGTTTGATGTTAAATACTCGAATATATAAATATATATATATACGTTATATGCGATGTGCATACATTATTAATTTGAATTGAACAGACAATTAAAATCTTTTAGTCACGAGAAAAATAAATATCGACACAAAATCACGGATAAATCGCATACAAAGCTATAAAGTCAAAGTTGTTTCGTTATTAAACAACAACTGTCGTATGAAAAACATAATAATACCTATACTGTAATAGGCACGTTCAATAATATTTATGTCAAACTATTCGGTAAAGTAAAAAAATGTCTACATAAGCACTACACGCGATTTGACAACATTTAAAGAATCCATGGTAAAATAATGTGGATACAGAGTTGGAAATCGATCGCATAACATACAAGGTGGTTCACCAAGTAAGTGCATGCTCACCACCACGTTTTTCTTTAATAACGAATTTATTAAAATTTTTATTTTTGAAATGTTTGAGTATAGAGGCACGGAGGCACCTCTTACGATAATAATATAGTAATATAGACCATATTTGAATATACTTTGATTGTTTATGCCATTTAAAGATTGTACTGCGTCAATACAAATACATTTTTCAAAATATTTAAAATCGCACTGTTTAACTGTACCTAAATAGTTAAGTAGACTATTTATTTTGCTAAATGTGGATGTACCTACCTACTACCTATATAAATCGAATTCGAATAAATGCAGCTACTGAATTATTCAACCGTATGTAGGTACTATATTATAGAAGGTAATAGTAATTGAAACTATTATGGGGACTATAATGATTTGAAATTATTGTTGTGATTAATATTGATATTAGCATTTTATGTTTGGAAAAATCGTCGAAGTAGATTATGTACTAGACTGAATATATTATATCTATTTTATTTATGATGTGAAACCTTGGGTAGCATTACCATTTACCTTATTACTACATAAAGTTCAATAACTCAGAAACTATGTATAAATTTCAATTTAGATACATTTTCAAGTAAACATAGTATTATGCTTAACATTTTGCAGTAAAAATAATAGTTATTATTTAAAGAATAGACGTTTGTATCACAACAGGACACACTCTTTATCAAATGGTATAAAAAATATCTGAAAATATGATCGATAATAGAGTAATATGTATGCAGCATTTCCAAAATATGGGTTATTATGGTTAGCACTTTTGGCAAATCACCCTGTACAATCTAACGTAGTTTCTATATAGAGGTACCTTATAGATTCCAGAATCATTGACGTCATCATTGTCAAATCAATCAAATAGTATACATATACCTACCTATATAGCGGTGCCATACAATAATAATAATAATAATCATGGATGAGATGCGTACATATTATATTATATTATATAAGACACTGTGCTGAACTCTGCGCAGACATCAGAGAACAACCGTCGCTTTTCGACGTCACGGCGGTAATTGACAGTTTTTCCTGTTTTCTCGAGAGAATTTAACAACCCGTCAGCGATATTCGGTTTGCGAGAGCGGCGCGTTTCTTGCCGCTACGATGATTATAATAATAATAATAATATATACAAGAGGATGATGTAATATTATATATACATATTTAGTCACGTTTACTGTCAACCGGCCACACCACGACCAGAAAAATCGCGCTCGACGACGCGTCGTTATAATGATGATAATATGCCGCACCCCCGTCCGACGAGACTGTATATATAATACGTCGCTAATGACTGCCGCGTGCTCCCGAAACGCGACACGACAGCCGTATGTGTCATACCACGACTGCACGGTAGGTAGGTACACATAATAATAATAATATTGTTAAAAGTTACCGTACCTATATGTACAAATGTAAAACCGCTGCAGGGTGAACAAATCGTAAAGAACAGTCTCCGGCAGTGCGGTTATTAAGAGACTGCTGTGGCCGAGACGATATTTTAATAAATAACACTATCACTACAGTCGTGTACACTGGTATAATAAAGATGAGACGTCGCTCGGACGACTTTGTCGCACTGTGCGTGAACACTTGTTTGTTAGTAGCAGCTATGATGGTGTTGTAAAAAATACATTTCAAATAAAGTATTTAAAATACCACCCAAACACTATAAATATTTTTAGAAGTATTTGCAATAATCTTCGAATACAAAAAAAAATCTATTTAATCTGATATAATTTGTTATAATCAAAAATTTGTCGGTTGCATTTTAAAAACATGATTCGTTCTATAATCATAATGCTGATCAGTCATGTTAGATCTTTTTTAGTGATAGTTGTACCACAACAAACATTTGGTCCATCCGTCCGGATAAAACGTAAATATTAAATAGCAAGTACGCCGAAAGGTACAAACTATAAACCCGTAAAGTGTCTCGAGAGGTTACTGGATAAAATCATACCCGCACCTCCCCAAGAAAAACCTAAATACGCCACTGTCACAGATATAATTTCTTTTGTAGTTATATATTACATATACGTGTGAGAATATGAGGCAGTTTCCCCAACAAAAAAAATCGTAAAGTTATATTCGACATAGAAGATAGTTCAAGGTACCTAATACACCTAACTTTTATTATAAATATTAATACATTATAAAAAATACTATGGTCAATTATCAAAGTAAAAACTTCATAATAATTATTATTTATTTATTTATTTGTTGACTTAATTTATAATTGGTGACCAGTTTTTTTTTTTAAATTTGTAAAAATTATAATTTGTTCGATGCTCTTTGCCACCTTGTGTACGGTGCCAGACCGTGTCACAGTCACCTCTCATCATTGCGGCGCTACTACTCGATAGTCGATGGCCGATGTGAATCGCGGTAAATAGTAAAATAACTGAAAGATGGAACAGAAGTGGTATCAAAATAGCGTATTAAATAAGTACTAAACTGTTCTCTGTTTACGGTCACAATGATAAGCAATTAAACAGTTTCGACCTTATCTTCTGAGACTGTGTATCCCGGTAAACTGATTAGTGATCGATAACTGAACATAGATAATACCATTGTACCTACCTACAATTATTTATTTTTTAACTTTTAAATACCAAATGTGATCCATAAGGTTTTGACTAAGCTTTATGTATAGAGGTATAGGTATAGGTATTTAGGTACATCAACGTTTTTAAAAAAAGTATTCTGTATCGGATTAATATTATAATTAAAGATTAACGTTTACACAGCAATTTCAACATCATACATGATGCACAAAATAATTCAATAAAAAACGTATTTGAAAATGTTACAAAATAAACAAATTTTTTTAATTATCGGACATATAAGATACAATATCATAAAAACATTTAAGAAAATATATCTGGATCATCAATAGTCAGGTGCGAAATAATTCTAGTACAAACGATGAAGCATATTGATTGTACATTTCTAAACTGATTTGTATTACGCTTATATCATTATAATATGTATATGTTACGCGGTATTCGTCGTACTATTACCGCGGTAACATAAAATACATTGGTACCTACAGAACCCCCTCCCCCTTGAATTTGACCCATTTTTTGGATTTCTCCCTGCTTGAATAAATCCTGGTTGCGCCACTGTACCTACTTCGTACCCCAGCTCATTGTTATTGCGTGCATAATAATTATATACGTAGTGCGCAGTGTCATATTTAAACAATACAACATACACCACGGAGCGTACTTAAATGCCGTTATTAATTATTACGTGCGTTGTATATATATATATATATATAGGTACACTATACGCATAAACCATATCGTACCGTTTAGGGACGAGACGTTCGTATATAGTGCGCGTTTGACCACCGTCTTCGCCTGCACCCCCTGTATAATTATACATATTAAAATAATTATAGCTGACGCGAGTACCACGTATGTAATATACAGATTATAATAATATGTGCTATAGGATAATAATATATTTTATGGAACATTTATAAGAGCGTGTCATCGTCGCGAACGCGTAAAGTGAGTATATAATATGTATATAACATACATATTGGTTATTAAGTAAAATTGCATTTTAATTCCACCCGTTTACTGAAACGTTGTTACTATTATTGTCATATTGTTGTATAAAACAGTGGTACGGTGTATACACACAAATTGAGTCGGTGGTCGTTCGCGCTGCAGCTGCCACTGGAGATCGACGTGGACAAAATATATTATTGCACGCGGACGAGATAACATTAATGCAGTCCCCCGTACGAAACTTGATCGTGTTTTTCATTCACTACAGTAGGTATACAATATAAATTTATGGAAATTATTTTAAACGTCCGATACATGTCATATTATAGGCGTCCGGGTATTTTCTTTAGAGGTAAACGTTTGCAGTGGCGTGCCATAGGGGAGAACGTTAAGGGTTATAACCCCCCCCCCCCCCCTCAATGTCCGATAAATCCCCTTAATTGTGTCTTTGGTATTATCACCACAATTAATTTTAATGTATTATTAGGTATAACATCCCCCGTTGAAAATTTCTGGGCACGCCACTGCACGTTTGAATTGTTTTAACTTAAAATCACATACTAAAAACTATATAATCGGTCGTAAACTAAATTTAATAGTTTAATATATAAATCAACACGATTTTCACGCCTCATTGACTATATACAATGCAGTGACATTTTGAACTTAACACTACCTTGAGTACACATTTAAGAACCATCCAGCAGGCCAGTCTTAATTTAGAATCTAGCTTGCCGTCAGACGCAGGTTTAATGATGTATGTTTTATGTCCAAACTTGTAAACGACTTGATATCCTGTCCTATATTACTGCGATAATTACATTATTTTCATGTCCACAATAGTCAATACCTATACTGCGCTCTTGTCCTACATGAGTATCTTATAAAATACTCATAACTTGCTTTAGAATATTAAAATATAACAACATGTGACAAGCCTATGAAACGCCCTAGATAATAATCTTACTTTTAAATTTTATATGAGGTCATTTTACTCTTATTTTGGAAATTACAAAGTAAAATGAATTAGGTATTTTGAACGTACAATTTGACATGTTGTACTTTTGTAAGACAGAGACAACACAGTGGGCGGCGTCCTCTTCTAATATTGTGTGTCACGCAGTGGCGTAGCCAAGATTTTTTAATGGGTAGCGCCAAAGCGAAAAAAAAGACAACCCGATAAACGCAAAAAAATAAGAATAAAAATTATAACATTAATATCGTCAATGTGGAACCAAATAAAAAGAGCACCTCTATATGGCAATATTTCAACAGTTGTATACCTGCTGATTAATTGTAAAAATAAACTCCGAATTACGTTCAAAAATATATTTTATACATTGACATTGGGGATGTAATAGGTGAATTAGATATTTTTGATTTATTCGATTCAAAAGTCTTATTATATTCCTCAAGTGAATGTTTTTTAAACTCCCATATTACATTTTTAATAAGTTCTTATTTTAATTCAATTTGTAATTTGTTATAACTTGTAGCGCTAACCAATATATCTTATCGATATAAATAATACCTATTTCCTATGTCATATATTGTATAATATTGTAAAAATGAATAATTGTGTATTATACATTTATACTTGAGTTCTCGTAGAAGTTTAAATTAGTAAATAAATATAAATAAATATAAACAAAGGTCTTGATTTCACGAAGTTACAAACACGCTTGGTGCACATTATGTAGGTAACAGTGGGTGAGTACGAAGAAAATATTATGATTAAAATATTTTTTTTTTTTAAATGGTGAAAGGTGGTGGTTATTAGTTCGTTTGAATTAAAGACCATTTTAGTGTAAGATTCGTGAAACGGACAGACTCCAAGATAAATCTATGAGACATTTAAGACGGGATGGTCGAGAGAGAAGAGAGAGAGGGACGCACAGCACGTCACATACGATGAACTTTTAAAGGTAAAAGTATAATATTATAATAACGCCCATATGCGTCATCATCGTCGTTGTTTGGTCGAAAATATAACATTTTCTGCGGGCGCGTAAGTGCATAATAATAACGACACAAAAAGCTCTCATCGTGAAAATGTGCTGGCATCGTCACCACCTACCGGTACACATACATATACATAATATATATAGATATCATGTACAACCTATAAATTATAATACATATATACAATATAATATATTATAAACACATGCACAGTACATAATATGTGATATTGCCTCCGTAGCCGGTACGGGGCTGTTGTTTAACAGTCGAGTGTCTCGTCGCATGACAAGAGAGCAGTCTGTCACTAATAATAATAACGAAAAGCCGATCATGTTGATCCCAACATTGGAGTAATTGAGTGCCGGAGGACCGGGTCTATTATTACGGTCACGGATGCGTTCTCCTCCGCCGCCACAGCGTCTCCCATTGTTTAGCGCCGCCGCGTCCCTTTCGCACCCGCCACACCTATATATATATATATATACATACACACTTTACAGCTTCTGTGTGTACTTTACACAAAGCTTTTTTTTTTTTTTTTATCATTCGCTTTTTTTGTTAGCTCTCGCTCGCAGTAGTGGCCGTCGAGTCGTTTTGTTACGCGCTGCACACTATACGTATTATGTGTTATAATACACGCGAGTGTATATAGAGGTACATGTTATTATTATTATTATTATCATGCTATATATTATATATAGGTGCATTATTGCGAACGTGCTACGGCGGATCCCGCAGATTAGGCACGAACCGCCCAAACGGACGGATCCGCCGTGACAAATAATAATAAATCCATTGTTTTTTTTTTTTTTTTTTTGTTTTTTGTTTAGGGGGACGAGTGAGACGCTCTTTTTCTTATCACACTTAAAAATATTGTCGAGTTTCAATATCATCGGATAAAGTACGAACACGCGCCTGCGCTACACGCTGTGTATAAATTATATTAACCGAAATTCGGAACGGAGAGAAATTTAATTCGTCGACGAATGATATTACATCAATAACAACAATATTATTATATGGGGCACGAGAATAAACTATACTACACAGATTACTTATACATGTATAGTGTATACCTACACCTATATGACGCATATCATCACGTTACAAACAATAATAACAATAACACAGTAGGTACATATTATAATACATATATAACACATATTATATAAGTACTGTTACAGCGAGTAGATTGCAGGCAATATCACAAAATGTTTGCCAATTGTTTTTTTTTATTGAAACATATCGTCACGACTTTAATAACAATTTATTTAAATATCTTTTAATATGTACCTATATATAGTAGGTATGTATAGTTTACGATATATTTTATATGTATATAACAGACCTTCGACTTCAATTACGTTTATTGTTTTATGTACTTACTTTTAAGATTTTATTACATAATAGTAATAAATAATAATGATAGGGTCAACAGCACTGTGCCTTGTCTCACACTCACACATACATTATGACATTGTATATTGTTATGAAATTCACACTATGATTTCGAATCAAAAATATGTTCAAACAATAAACAGTTCCCGAAGTTACGTTTAAAAATAATTCCGTAAAATAGCTCCACAGTATTATAATAATTGGAATATAATTAAAACATTTCTATATAAGTCATAAGATCTTAAACGCATAGCAGATATTGTATAATGCTGAGAAACACTTTTCAATTTAGTTGTATAGCACCTAAATATACCGTTTTATTATATTTGTATTTTGTATACTAATAAATAATAATATATTGTGTCGTCGATCAGAATAGTGAGCCTGGCAATCTTTGGTTGTACACAGAGTATTAATACGCCTTCAGAGCCTTTATTTTATAATTGTGTTGTATTTTGTTTTAAATTTTATTCAAACACAGAAAGTGATTAGATCGGAAGTATTTGTTGAAATTATTTTTGCATGGACATCTATTAGAACAATCAGTAACAAAAACAATGTATCACAATAATATATTTCCAAGTGATAGGTACTTATGAGTGTGTTCGACTATAATATTATGAGCTATCTCTGTTTATAGATCTCTCTACAGATATAGGTAACACGGTAGATAATCTATCATAGTGGCAGGTACCATCGTAGTGTAGGAAAATTATTTTATGTCACCGTATAAAAACCATTTAAATATGATCGGCTTGTGGGCAAACAGATGGAAAATCAAAATAAACGAAACTAAATCTGTTCAAGTAACTTTTTCACTACGTAATTTCGATTCTTCACCTGTTACGTTAAACAATATAACAATTCCTAAGGCAAACGAAGTTAAATACCTTGGGCTAACTCTCGACAAACGCTCAACCTGGAGCCCACACATAAAATTTAAACGTAAAACTGTTAACTCTAGACTTCATATCCTCACACCACTTTTAAAATCCAAACTTTCCCTTTCCAATAAACTTACTATATACAAATCAATAATTCGACCAGCTTGGACATATGGTATCCAGTTATGGGGCTCTGCAAAGCCCTCTAACACCAACACGCTTCAAGCTTTTCAATCTATCTGCCTACGATTAATAACATCTTCTCCTTGGTATTTCACAAACAATAATCTTCACAAAGACCTAAAAATTCCTACACTCAATCAATTAGCAAAAGCCCATTACTCTAAATTTCACTCCAACTTAAACTCTCACAGTAATCCATTAATAAAGAAACTTTCTTCCACCTCACTTCCTGGCAATGTAATTAGAAGACTCAAAAGACAGTGGCCTAGAGACCTACTAAAATAAAAAAAAAAAAAACCACGACATCTAAAATGTACTCGGTTGGGTGGTGCTGCTGAGTGCCTGCCCACAAATGTTGAATTCTGCTACTTTATATTATATTAAATATCCTATTTGCTCATTGTACATAATGTTGTATAGATTGTAAATTACTTAAATGAATAAAAAAATAAATAAAAAAAAAATGTCACCGTATGATACGAACGTATATGTATTTTGTATTATATACTATTATGTAAGTCTCAATACAGTTGGAAGTATAGTAGGCCTTTATAAAAAAAAATCTACCGCTCGGTTTCGGCGAACTGCACACCGAGCCTCCGCTATCTGCACCGCGGGGGCAACTGCAGCGGCAGTATCAAATTAACTCGTTCTACATTACGGTAGGAAAAGAGAAACGAAACGAAAAAATAGTAATAATAATAACGAAATATAATATATAAATATATACCTAGGTGTCGAAAACGAAAATTGAACGGCGCGACCTGCAAACACGCCCCGGAATACGCGCGAGACCGGCACCGGTGTACATAATATTATACCTGCACCGGTGGTACACTGTGCCTACACAATATAATATAATAATACATAACAATATAATATGTAATCATAAAATATAATATACGAGCGTGCAATAAAAATCGGCGGCGGCGTCGAATAACCCCTCCGGGTCGGCGCGGGAGACCACCGCCCCGGTGAAACAAATCTCCAAAAAGCGTTTACGCCGCGCGCGCGTTATTATATACTTACAGTGTGATACGCGCACACACCGTATACAATTTATACAATTTAATATTACGCCCGTTGTATATACCTATGCGGGGCACTCGCCGGGGCCGTCGCCGCGCGGAACCGATTGACTTTAAGCGGCCGCCATTGTTCGCGCGTCACGAAAAAACTCGCTCTTTCCGTGCACGGTGTGCGTGCGGCGCGTTCCGAGAACGTCGTCCAAGTCTTCGCTCCTCCTCTCCGCCCACATACTACTCTCGCCCGAGCATTATTATCATAACGTATACCTGCCTTGACGACGATACGCGTTCTATATGTGTGTGTGTGTGTGTGTGTGTTTTTATTTATTAGGTTTCCCTCCGCGGCCCGCACGGTGGTTACAGCATAATAATATTTTATCATTATTATTATACCTACATATGAAGATAATAACGCCCGCCCGTCAACGCGGTCCAACCGTTTTTACTGCACCCGGTTACGTCGGCGGCGAAGACGATTATTATATTGTTATGCCCAGCTGTATAGGTGTCCTGCGTATATAGCGGGCGTCACGGGTTCGACCCATAATAATTGATAATATGCGTGCGACGGCTACTTAATGTATAATATATTTTAATAACGTGTACCTCCTATATAGGTGCAGCACGGCGATATCGCGTCGAAACTCGTTTATTTCATGGCACCGAACCTTTGACCGAAACCCTTTGAACGGCGAACCACCGGCAAACGCGTATTATACACACGTATCAGGGAGTTTACTTATTATGCGCTTAAAATGAAATACCTCTTTCCATACCGGCCTATATACAACGCGATTGCGCTCAAAACATTTTAGTATCGACAAACCAGTAATTTTCAGGGTGGATAGACCAATAATTGCGCCATGATATAATAGTCGAAAGTAAATTGTGTAATTTGTCGGCAATAATATTTATGGGCCGCTTTACGCACTTACGTCATATACATATGATATTATGTATGATATGACGAATACATTTTAAGCATTTAAATTTTAAACAATATTTTAACTACTACAAAACACTCGTGAGTTATCTCATAAATATTAAATTGATAATATATTTTTATGAAATGCAAATTCAATATAATAATATATACCTAGTGGCAACTATTTAAACTGATTTCCATAGTTTCATTGCTCAGTGCAGGACATCGGCAATATTGTGCAGTGCTATGAAATAATTGTGTCGATAAAAATATAGCTAATTATTAATAATGATTAAAAATTAAAACTTGACTTCGTCTAGATATCACTCAAATACATACTATGCTGGAAATTACATTTCATAAAAATCCCGAAACTAGTATAGATATACAGAAACTTCAAACTGGCTATTAACATTTTAAATGCAAGGATATTGTTTTTAATAAAACAAAAATATTTAACCACCCATATATATTATAGTGATTATAATTGATCAATGCGTATACGTTTTTAATTTACAATTATTATATATAAGGTAATTATCATATTATTAGTTTGTGTATGATATTTCCATTTTGATGGAATTAGATTGGACAAAAACATAATTTTCATATACCTCAAGTTAAAATCAAAGATAACAGGTAACAGCATAAAAGGAGTGATCATATAATTACTATAACATATAAGCCATAAGGAGCGCAATTTTCACACCGATTCTAAAGTACCTACGAATTTTGTTTTAGACCCCCAACCAATCCACGCCCGCACATCACACCGCTATACTATAATAATATGTTATTACTATAATATCGTGTAGCAGTGATATTATATATTTATAGGTATTAGGTATATATATATATGTCTCCATGACGCGAAAACCGTGTGTGGACTGCAAAGAGTGTCAGCTGTGCACTGTGCTGGAGCGCCGACGAATCGAGAGTTTTCCACTCGAGTTGGTGCGAATAAACCTATTTCGAGCGCAGAATAGAAATTAGCGAAAAGTCTAAAAAAAAAAACAGTAACGTGCGCCTATACATATTATGTTCTATTATATATTATATTATACGATTCGTGTCGCGAACCTCCGATTTCGGGTCCTTTCCACCGTATGCACACATATTATTATTATGTCGGCGAAAATATTGTCCACGTTATTACATATTATACCACCTATACATACCGACTCTTCTGTACGAGGTTCTGTGCAGTGCGCACGTCACACGTTCGTCGGGGTCTCCGTGTTCGTTGGAGTGTGTGACACATGTCCGCGCGGTGATCGCATGAATGCGATGATACGTTCTGGAGTTAATTTCTCGACGCGTTTCTATAGGGGGGTCTTCGTCGCGCCGTTAAACGTGTCTGTCAGTCCGTTTCTCTTGTACATAAAATAATAATAATAATATGTATATAGGTACGGATATGTATCTGCGTGTACGCGTATGAAAATCATTTGCAGTACGACAAAAAAAAAAAATAAATAATAATAATAACAATAATAATCTAAAATTCCACTTGTTAACCGGCTCTACATATAATAATATGTACCTACGCACCAGGATATATACGCTCGTCTTTTGTCGAAGAATAATATTATAATGAAATCTAAAGAGTGGTGTGGGGGGGGGGGGTAAAGTGGATTTGTTTCTTTCATTTTTTTTTTTGCTTACAAACACTTTTTTCCCCTCTTCCGATGTACACATATATACGCTATTATAATACACATAGGTATACGCGCGCTCTGCTGCTCGTCCGTCGGTCTTCTATCCACGCCCGCCGGCGACGACGAGGGACCACTTCGCCACCAGCCCCACGCGTACCTAACCTATATGTATAGGCGAACCAATCATTATTTTGAGTAGCATCTTCACTGGAGTACTGGACACGATTGTTTTGTCCTTTGGCGCGTACGCGTCGTACCCGTGGCAGCCGCCGCAGCAGTCTATCGTCTCGAAACGGTCGTTAGCAAAAACGGCGACGACGACGAGCCTTTTCCCCGCGCGGACGACCGTTCCAGTCGAATGCGCTCTTACAGTTTATTTGTTGTTACATAGTTATTATTGTTACTATTATTATTATTATTATTATTATTGTGTATATAGCATAGACGAGCGTAGGTATATGTCCGTCGTTGCGTCCTAAATGCAAATCGGTCTGGCGAATATAATTGGGTGCGAAAACTGCATCGTCGTCCGTTACATAATATTATAATAGCTATAATATAGTCCTTTAAGCACGCCGTAGCCATTACAGTAATACTGCACATTTACACGCGCGATGCATAAAAACAGTACTACATAGTTATAGTCTACAACATATTTTCTATATACATTTAATATTATATTTTATACTTTATACAATGTAATTAGTATAAGGATAAACTATAATAGTATGTACCTAGTACATACATCATACATACCTGACATGGTCTCATGCACTTTTGTTGTTTCGGGCACGTTTCTAACCACGTGTCTACCAACTTCATCACTATATTAGTATATAATGCGGACCCATATAGGATTACTTTGCATCACTCAAACACTGAAAAATTCATCGATAAGCTTTGTTAATTCCACCAACCCCGCTAATGACAACCCAGATGTGAGATTTCCTAATATATGACTCCAGAGTTTTATTTTCGACCGATTTAGTGTCTTCGATTCTTTTAGTCTTGATTTGGTAGTTGTGTTAAAGTTTAAAAATGATGTGTTCTGACGTTTTTCTTTGGTATGGTTATTGTTATTGCTTTAAGTATGATGTTAACAGACTATAACAGACTTTTTTAAGGTGTGAGCCTATTAAGATTCGTTGAAGATTCCTGGAAAATTAGTTAGATAAAAAATAATAAATTTGTCTTTTTGAGTCACCGAGCAATATAGGACGCGAATGAGATCTATTTGGGACAGACGTTTTTTTGGACATAATATTATTATGTTCGCGGTTTTTTTTTTAAATGTCATCTATACCAGAGAACAGTGTGGAGTTTCTGATAGTTTTATTTGAGATGAATCGTGATGATGAGGAAATGATGCATAGTGTGATATTTTATAAAATTTCTATTTTTGACCAGTTTGATTTAGAATAAATAGACCCCAAGCTTCGCCACGGCCATAAGTTAATACTTCCAGTATTTGGTAGATGTGGAGTTGAGTTTTTGTGGGGATGTGTCTTGATTTACTTAGAGCTGGGTACAACACACATTATGCAACGTATCAAAGGATAATATGCGAGGTAGCTTCTTTGATTATATATTTTGCGTTATACGATTGTATGTCGAGAATCGCATTTTCTTCTCTATCGAGCTATTTCCACAGTGTTCCCGTCTATAGTTGTAATATCCGTTTTAGTTGATGAATGATTTCATCAGATTTTTTGTTCTTCTTTGTTGATCCTGAAATACACCGTTTTCCGTGTACATGACGTGTATATGTTGTCATATGTTGCACCGTTACAAGGCAATAAATATTTATTAGCTCGTTCACATTTTCACTGAAATATAACATAAGTATAACGAGTGTATATACGATCTATTTTGTCGACATCTTTTTCTGTAGTCTCATAAAATCAAGTGCACTTGCATTGGCATTTGGCATACAGAACAATTATATTTAGAAATATTATATATTAAGTTCACTTGAATACGACGCGGCGATTGGCTATTTGTAATTGCAAAATAAATTGCGTTAGCAGTTGCAGGGCGCGTGTTTCATAATAACTCACTTCACAGTTGTCGTAAAAGTAAAATAAAAAAATATATTTAAGTGCTTAACTTACTCTACGATCAAGATTTTATTTACATAATGTTATTAATTGATTATATTTATGTCAACTGCACACAGCGCCTAATGACATTGTTTGTTATTTAGTTTTAAGTATCTCTATAGGGTATGAAATTGAAATAATAATTATATTCACTTTAAACTGTTAACTCCAAACGAACAACATGCAATAATTCATAATGAATAGCTACTTGACGAGTCTGTCTTGACTCTTGAGTACGTACTTTACAATTATTTAGAAGATAGAACAAGCCCATCATATTATATTAATCGGAAAATATTTATACATTACACAATATATATATAAAGAGCTGTGTAGGTAGCTGGTAGGTACTCTAGTCATTATGGACGGCAAAGATGGAATATAAATGGGACGATAAAATTGTTTACGATAATACGACGTTTTATCTATGCAAATGACAAATATTATCAAAAGCTTGTAAATCTGTTTCAAAACATCTTTCATTTTAATCGTTAAAATAAATGTCGATAAAACCAAGTGATATCGTGTAGGTACATACAAATAGAAATTCAATAACACATATACCATATTATAGACCCCCAGTATAAAAGTATTCTATATTATAATGATTACAGTAGCTTGGGAATTATGCTTTGTGCACACAAGTCACAAGTACAAGAAAGTTTTAAGACTCATAAAATACATAATATATATAACGGGATCTTTAACCCGACCCGCAGTGGTGATCCTAAAAACAACAATAATCTCGCAATAATATTTTCGTTATGCTGTTTGGTAGGTCGCGTTCTAGCTGCAGAAACGTCCTTCAATGCAGACTACAACTGCTGAGGTCTTATTGTGCGTAGATTTAATCTCCTGCTCGACACTTTAATAGCCATCAGCGTGTTTATTGCATTAGACATGTGGCACGTCGGACGTTAACACAATAATAATAATAATAATAATAACAATAATATAATATCACATCGTTGCCGAGTATAATATAATATATAATAATAATAATAATAATACGTTTCCCGTGAAATGCGGGTAAAACTGCGTGCGACAAAGTGAAAGTAATTATTATTATATTGTTGTTGCAGCGACGGCCTTTTGTAGCAGTAGATATTATTATATAGTTTATACGTCGTTCTATATATACATAATATATATATATATATACATATAGGGGTGGAATCACGCTGTTCTTGTACATTTATGTATAAAATATATATATATATAAGTATAAATTCATATATGAACTGCCCCGGGGCCGAGTACGTCATATGGGTCGCACTTTATGTATATAATAATATATAATGACGGAAGTCGGACCGGTCGAGTAAATATTATTGTTGCAGATTGGCAGACGGTTATCATCATAATATACTACCCGGATTTGGACCGCTAGCCCGAGATTCTGATCGATCAGACGAGCGCGAATCTCTGTTATTATTAAAATACAAACCGGCGGGGCAGTGAAACGGCGGCGATTTTCGTGTCTAAAAAATTATCTAGGATAATCGCTCTCGTTTCACTGCCCCGCCCCAGACTTGTATATTATATAGGTAAATGCAGTTCACGCGTCGTGTACAATATTATGTTATGCGTGCCAGAGGGTGGTGTCTCCGCGGGACTTATTTTTTTTACCCCGAAATCGTGGAAAAATCACTACAGCATTTTTTTTCATTATTATCAAGTTTTTTTTTATGGTACGAAACGCCAAACGAAACGGCTGATTTGTAAGAGGAATAAACAATGGGCCGTTTTGCTCCGGGCGAATACTTCGCGTGATCAGTTTATATCACATTATTATATTATGTTGACGAACATTACGCGCGACTGTTTTTATCCGCAGCTGGTCCGTTTTTGTTTTTTTTTTTCGTCTCCTATAACTACGCTAACGATCCGCCGCTTATATAATAATAATAATATAGTCCAAAAACCGCACGACACCGACTGGCTTCGAGAACAAAAAATCAATCCGAACCGATCGGTGTGAGAAATAATACGTAATTGCCGAAGCGCAGTCGTCCGCACTAAACGGTATATTATATTATTATTATTACCTATACGACTTTAACACGAGTACCTATACTTACCTACCTACATATTAACGCGTGGCTAAGACTTTAAGTGCCGTTAAAAAATAGTTTCTGAAACGTCGTAGTTTACCTATAATTATTATATCCTAAATAAACTATTATGTATGGAGTATAATATTGTATACTGTGTAATGTAGGTATAACATTAAAATATTATGTTACCGACAATGATGATAATTCAAGAAATAACTTTATTACAATATATAGTTTTGAAAACATATCGTATACATTTCTTTAGGAATGTCTGAAATTCTTAAGTTGTTAGCCATTTACTAAAATGTATCGTTTAATACACTATTGCCGTGTCTTATTAGAAATTGACGTGATTATAAACATTATATTTTATAGGAATATTATGCAAATTGTCTAAACTATTGTGACGCAGATAATAATATATAATAATTATTAACTATATTTAACTATATTATTATAGTAACAAATCGTTTCTATGCAATTATATACCTACGATTATAAAATCTTTGATGAGATGAAATCTGGACTCAACTGCAGTGACATAATAATATTTAAATTTTTTTAATATGCATATTCTTCAGCAGGCCACAAATCCTGCATGGAATCTATTTATTTTTCAGGCCGCGGAGTCCAACTATTGTTGCCTATTCATTCATAACAGTGCTTAATTGAAGGGTGGAAATCCAAAAATGTCTGTTGCAAAATGTATAAAGGCGAATCAGACATCGATTCTTAACAAAAACAAATCGACTTGCAACGTCAGAATATAAGTAAAAAGTACTATTTTCTAGTAATATCAGCATGCATAAATATCTAGTTAATCTAAAAAATAACTTTTACCTTGAATAAAAATGGTACATAAATAATCAAACAAATATTAGATTAAGCTTTTTCCCGATTTAGGTTAAAATGTGATATATTTTCTTTTTTCTTTACTTGAATAGTCACCAATCAAAACAAAACGAATTTTTTCCATTAATAAATTTATTCCAAAACGTAATAAAATTTGTATATTATGTTACGCTAAATCGTACTATTTCCTATGTTGTAAGTAAACATATGAAAAATAAAATAACTAATCCAAAACGTACAAGTTATAAAATCAATTGAATGATATTAAGTTTTGAATACATTTTAAAATATCAATAATGCATATAGTTACCCACATAAAAAAATAATATTTTTTTTTTGTTAGGTATAACTGATTATACATTATATTTATTGTTGGTTACGTAGAGGAGATATAGAAAATCGTTTTTCCTGAGAAAAATCAGTATGTATAATTGGTTTTGGATTTCCACCCCTCAATTGGTTATCGCATTATTGCCCGGAACATAATATGATATAAATATTTGTATACACATTTGAAATTCGGTGATATACGTAAATACATCAATGCTCGTTTATTGAATTAAATTGTGTATAGTTTATTCTCATGCACTAAACTATGTTGTAATATAATATCATTTTAACTAATGGAATAATATTTCTGTTTCTCAGTTCCTGATTATTGCGGTTTAGTGCAGCACGTTCGTCCATCATCCCTCGATGACATCGAAACGCGATGCACTTGTATTAAGTATAGTATAGGTACTGTCGTATATTGCAGACAGTCGTCAAAATAATATTATTTTATATATATGTAATATAGGTGGGAATATTTCAAATTGTAAATTATTGACATAGGTCAGGCCAGTGAAGCAATAATGTGCTGAGGCGACAATAATATTTTCTATATAACACCGCCGTACGCGCAGGCACGGCCCCCGTTGTCGCTGAGTGATTCGGCGAGGACGTAACTACGACGTGCGTGTGAAACGCCGATCGTAGTACGGGCTAGGCGATCTGAATTTGCTAAGTGTTTTATTTATGTTTGTTTTTAATACAATAAAAGTGTTTCCGACCTGAAAACCCGAGTTAAACATTATTTTAGTCATTCTTACGTTCTTACCTTTTATAGGAACAGCGCCGGGATATACGTACTATGTGTCAATGAAGTTTTATTAAACTGAATAGTGCCAAGGTATATGTAATCTTTGAGTCATTTCAACTAGATAGGAACGAACTAAGAATTGACAAGCGCCTACCATCGTACCTCAACGAGTTAACAGTGCCATTCTAATTAACTTTAGAGAGTGTCATTAACTAGAGAATACGAGGGTAAGGCGACAGTTGGTTTACCGCGTATTGGCTAATATGGGTGATACCACAGTACCTATATGTTATGTACATAAATCGTATATTTTGTCCAGTGTAGTTTATTGTGCGTAGACCGCAATAAAAAATAATTCAATATTTTTTATATAATATGCAGATAGGTATTATGCCATTATTATTATTTATTAATAACTGCAAAGGTACTACGCTAATTATCTATCGCCATGCAGTGGACCGTAAAAAATATTATCGTGTAATACGGCACATATAAAAAACTAAAAATATTAAATTGCATTGAACTTATAAAATATATTGCGTATCTATATTGGCATTTGGCAAGCGTTGTGTAACTTTTACAACATACGATTGACGACAGCGTAGGTGTATATAGCTGTGCGGCTACTCGTCATCGTATTATAAACTCTCAAAACGGAATCTGGGCCCACCGACTACCAATAGTGATCACAGCGATGTATGCGATGCGTACGTCATATCTTGTATTTACTTAAGCGGCTTGGATTCGAAAACTGTGGCGTAAAAACACTCGGAACGCCGTAGGACGTATTACCATATTTTATTGTTATGTGTAGGAGGTACATATTATATTGTTCGGGACGGTTTTCGGGTAGCCCAAATTATTGTTATCACGGGATAAAAGTGAAAAGAAAAATATCATTGTAGAGTCTCGATGTTGCCGGGTACGTCCGCAAATAAATATAATATTGTGATATGTCGACCCACCGCAACGCGTAGGTATACGGCACGGGGTAAACACCGCACCCGGGCGAGGGCGATGACAATAACAATATGCAATATTATAACGTGTAGAGCGTTTTTAGAAAGCCGACTCCGTGTCGGAAATTCGGCCAAGACGCATTTCTGCACACCGATTCGCGAGTGAAGATTTACGACGACTCACTCGGTATATATATATATACGCGACACACAACACATGACACTACAACACCATAATATGATTATTATACCATATGTCCGTGTATATGTGGTATAAACGTGTGCGGGGCGGGAGGAGGGGGAGGGGGGGGAGACTTCAGTAATTGTAATTCTCGTAGAAAGCGAGTGCGTATTTATGTGTGTGTGTGTGTGTGTGTGCGGGGCACAAAAGGAGACGTCATATCGTTCGGCGCGTTCATTGTGTTATTAATTTGTCCGCAATAAAAACGCACTTTCTCTCGGCCACCCGCCGCCCGGAAAACAAAAGCGGGTTACAAATTTTCGAACGGGGGCGAAAGTGAAACGATTTGTACCCCCGCGGTCGTTTGTCAGATTTCGGCCCGGAAAATCGCCGTGCCCCGGCGACCGCGCGCGCCGCAACCACGACACGGTGGTGGTATGATGTATACGCGCATTATAGCCTACCTACACCGAGCCCACCCACCCACCCACCCATCCGCCCGCTACACCCGCTTACCGACACGTCATGCCTATAATATCTACTACACAATCACGTGCGGTGCGTTATACCAATAAATATATAGATATGTCATTTATGTAGGTATAGGTACATACGGAGAGGCACGTCAGGTGCAGCTAATAAGCCCGTCCACTGTACCTATATGTACAATAATATATTATTATATTATATACACGGCGGAGACACACCTGCGACGGTTGTGCCCGACGCGAATGTTACTTTTATGTACATAGGTGTAGTATGCTTCCAATAATAATATAATAATGTATAGAAGTACCACATGTACCGTGAATACGACTAGCGATTTGTGCCCCGTGACGACGATATTGTCTGATTTAATGATGTCGCATATCGAGATTTTCGCCAAGCACATCATGCAACACAACACATATATTATACGGGTGCTCACATATAAGCACTATGTTATTGATATAATATGTACGTGTATAATATACATATATGAACACTGCACCGGTGCAACCATCAACAACGCAGCCCCCGAGCGGAAAAAAAAACTATAACGAGAATATAATATGATGGCTCAGTTACGATTTTATAATATACGAACACATGCATGATATTATAAGATAGAGGGTGGATCACCAGAAATGCTCACCTCCGTGCTTTCTTTTAATAATGAATTCTGAATTTTGGAACTTTGAAAATAGGTAGATATATGATTAATAATTGCTATATTTTAAAATAGTTAGATTTTCTATAGCACTTAGGTGGTGTCCTTTGGAGCGATACCGTAAACTTTTTTCAAATGAGAATCAACCTTTTGTCTGGTAATTTATTAATCAGATGACTTTTTTGAAAATTTTGATGTATCTATTAAACAAAATTCGAACGAGTAGTTTTTGCGTTTATTAACTTTGTGTAATAAGAATAATTCTAGGTCCGTGGTAATGGGTTTGGAGTAGATGTAGAGGCTACGATGATTTAAGAACTTAATCTATCAATATTTGTAAAAAGGTCCAAGTATAATAAAATATACTAAATCCAGTATTACAACTGTTTTATAATTTTGTACCTTTTATATATTATGCATATTATTATAATTATAGCTTTTCAAAAACTCCAGTATTTACAGTAAAAAATGTAATTCTCATTAAAAAAAAAAAATTGTATGATCATAGAACAGTCTTTAAACGGTGTAGGTACCTAAGTACACACCTAAGTAATTGGAAATATGATCCTTAACCTTAAATAAACTTAAGGATTCCTATAAACCAAAAACAAATTAAGGTACATCCCGTATCCATAACTTATACAATTCTACATAATATAATATACCACTTTGGCCTATGAGAACGAAACATTTTTTGGTCCATTCTTTAACCATTCTTTGGTCGTTGCAACTCTCCCGCGGGCCGGCCAGTTGCGAAATCACGTGAACCGCGTGTGCGCAATATATCATTAAATTATAACGTGTACGAACTACGAATGTATGTATATCTCGGGTACCTATAATAGGCCGTAAACTACATTACGGTCCGCCGGTGAACAAAAACAATGACCACCGCGTATACCACTGGCGACCGCGATTATTATATTATTATTGTTATTATACGATTTACGCGTGCGTGTTTGCGCCAAATTCGCAGAGGGTCCCGCGGCGGAGAGAGAAACAACAGCGTCGCCGTACACTTTTTAAATAATAACGCATTATATATTATTATTATATGTATAGGTTACTACTGCATGGTAAACATACCACCCATGGGCGGAAACTTTACTTTTTTACCGGGCGTACGATTGTAATGCGATTCGATTCGGTGACGCGCGTGGTTTCGAATAGGAAATTTATCCTCCTCGCTGAACCGCGCGACGGGTAGTTCATGATATAATATAATATATTGTATAATACCAATGGGTAATATATTCTCGTATAATGTGCGGCGCGTATTATTGTTAATAATATATTATTTTAACTTATCGTGCGAACCCACTTATGTCGATATTCTTGACACTTGTGCAGTGTATAACATATTATTATTACATGCACCCGGTGTAATGTATATTATACATGCCTATACATGCTGCACGGATCGATTATACGGCCGATGGACTCGCGAAGCGATTCTCCGGAGTGTGGTAATTTACTTGACGATCAAGTCTCCCGGAAAATCGACGTGCTATTGAACGCCGTGTGAATCGGTCAGAGCGTATATTATTCAATTTTTCCATACGGAGCGCGTACCTATATTTTCTTTTCGTTTGGCGATTGAGAGGAAGTCATGCCCGCTGTGTTGTCACCATGTCCTACTCTACTCTGCACGTTTTATACATACCTATGGCAAATCTGCATTTTTTTTTCATATATCCTTATGAGTTATAAGTAACTACCTACTTGAATATTTTAAAATTTTAAAATTCATATATTTCTCGATTTAAAATAAACATATGAAAAAAAGACTCTTCACTCGTGCACAGCTTATATTGGCCACTACAGGTACTATAACATTATCTTACTACACTTTATTTAAAGTTGATATCAAAGCCAATTGACCTGATACTAACTATGGATAAAGTGTAGTAAGATTTAGGTAAGTATGTAGATTTGCTATGTTATGCGTTATGAGACTACAACTCACGCGGGTATGATATGTCATCTTAAAATATTTAAGTTCAATGAATGCGTCTGTACAAAAATATAACAAAGTATCTATGCGCTCGTTGGTACTTATCGGGAGTCCGGACGAACGCCTCTGCAGTTAATTGCATATAACACGATATAATATTGTTTATGTACATTTATATTTTTATACAATAATTGTTTCGATTTGATAAATTCAACATTTTAACGTTTTCGACCATCTACAAAAAGACTACCCTATAATATAATATTGACTATATAACATCAAATTATTTAACCAAAAAACGCACGTGTCTGCTCGATATTTGATTTCAAGAATCAAAAACACTGAATTAGACTTTTTTCGAAAAATATCACTAGAATTAACAGCATACAGTTAAATTAATTTTGACTTTTATGTTCCTTCGATAAATGTATGTTATATAAACATTTAAAGTCCACGCCATATATTGCAATAATCATGACTATGGGTATATGAAGAAAATTATAACGAATTCAAAAAATGAATAACTCTATTACATAACTATTCTATATTTCTATTATTGTAATATATCATATATGATATGGCATCAATTTTTCTGAAATTTTATTTTATTGTTTATTTTTTTATTAATTGAACCTTTTTAGATATTATGTAATTTTGAAATAAATCACAAAAAAATAAAAGTAAGATATAATAATATACGCATGTAACGTATATAATATAATATATTATGTGGTACATACAGACCGCATATGACATATATTATGTAACAACACATCGGCAAAGTCGTAGTTTAAGTGTTAGTCCTTATTATTATCCCGTTTGACATCTGCTGGGTATACATATTATATATTATAATATGATATAATAATAATATACAAGCCGACAGGAAATTCGCGCAGTCTTCGGCGATATCGCAATATAATTGGCGGCGCGTGTATTTGCAGTCACGTACGGCCGAACCGTCTTATATATATATGCCCATCATCATCGTCATATGTGTGCGAGATGTGTCCTCGAGGTGGAAATGTGTTTGCCGCCCTGAAAATCGTGACATATTGTCGGCTCTCTGTCCTATCTATGTTTCCCCGGGCAGGTCATGCGTGCGGAATCGTCTGCTTCCGATTAAATCACCACCGACAAGCGTAAAAACAACACACACGTCACACACACACACACACTAAACTGAGTCGAGTGATTTCGTTGGCACGTCTCATGAATATAATTTTAAAAAAAATGTATTTACAATACTATATATAGCATTTATCTTTACTATAAAAGTCTAAAAATATGTATTACTATAAAAAATGGAAATAAAAATCGAATCACGTAACCGTACAACATATTTTATTATAATACAATGTGTGAATCGTTTCTGAACGGCAAAACAAATTGTAAATAATTAACACGGGTTGCCTTACGCACATTTGTGGGATCAGAAAATTAATATTGTGTTCAATACTACTATTTACAGTGATTAACAGTATTTTTAATATTATAAATAACACTCGCCACATAATTTAATTCAAATAATTTTTTTTTTTTATAATTAGCTGCAGGTCTCTCTTTTTTTATCGCCGTTCCTGTTGATGTATTAGCTAAATATTTAAAAATATATAAGTAAATATATTATATTATAAACGTCACCCTATATGAACTTCAGAATACTTCTTTTGAAATATGCTCTAAACGCGTATTGTTTACAGCGCGAAGGACCTGCAAATAAACAAATCTGCAGTGTACTGCTTATATCGGTGTACGCGCGTATTACAGGGTTATTGAAATTTCACAAAATAAATGGGGACTATAATATTATTTTATATAAGCTCTTATGCGCATTAAGTCCCCGATATTTTTATAACGTATATTTGAACAGCCCTTCAAATTTAATAGGGTAACGTCTGCAGTCTAAGGTTGTAATTTATATAGTTAACCTGTTTTAATTTGTTTTGTCATGTATTGGTCTTTAATCGTTATGTGTTTTTGAATATTGCTTCTCTTCTACTATAATAAGTGGATAATGCGTATCGGGTGATAACTACAATAATATTATAAATTTATAACGACGTTTATGATATAAAATTTTAGTAGTTACTCGTTGTTCTACATAATATAATACTATATTTTTATATTAACTTTAAGATCTGGTATCATGACCACGTAATCCTTTTTATCTAAAACCTTATAGACCTAGGGGCTAGAAGTATGTAAACGTTTTCTGTAAATATAACTACGCTTATTATAATTCATTTGTATAGATTGTGTGAAACAAATAATGATTATATGTTAACTTTTAAAAGTATTTGGATTAGAAACATATTAATATTTTCAATTTAAAATAATAAATATAATATATTTTATAATGTTTTAAAAATTAACTTTAATACATATTTTAATACATTTGTACAGTTTATTCATTATTAATTGTCGTTTTTCATTCTATATTTAAGTATATTTTACCTACTATAGTCTACTTACTTAATGTATTAAACATTAATATTCATATTTAATATCTTAGTCTTAAATATTAGATAAGTTCGAGTGTATCGTATTATTATTTATAGTGGTTTGGAACAATTTATAAATAAATATAGTATCTTAATATTCATTACCCCTTATTCGGAAATTTGATATATATATATATATATATATATCTTTGATACAATTTGATTCCCTTTAATAATTTTTAACTTGTACATAATTATTATTCAGACGGATCAATATCTACTAATATTTGCATAAAATAGTAAAAATCATGACTAGAATATTAATAGTTGTAGGTCGCATAGATATTTCATAAAAAATCAATTTCGTGGTAGATGGTATATAGCATACCTGCATACATAATGATCAATAAGTGTATTGAATAACCATATTTACTTACTTACATTATTTCATTAAAATCGCAGCTCTATAGTCCATAGACAATAGACTATGTTTACATAAATATAAAACTATAAAATACACTTTTAGATTATGAGCGGAGCGATGGATGTAGTTTCAAATGATTTATTTTCATTTATTATTAATTATGTGTACGAAAAAGTTGGTATTTTTACAGCTTTGTTATGACCAATAGAAATGTAGAGATAATATCATGCAAAATCATTTCAATTTAATATCAAAAATACCAACTTTCAAACGTATAATATTATTCTAGAACGCATTGGTCAGTTTTCTACTCGCACAATGCACAAATGTATACCTATTTATGATGACACATCCGACGCATAGACACAAAGCACATACCCAGCGGATAATTAATTATTCAAGCCTCGCAAACCCTTCATATGTTACAAATAAATACGTCGTTAGGTAACCATACAATATAAATAATAACGTTACAATTAATATATTATTATGTCATACTCATGTTTGCATTTCTAAACCTATTTCATAATGCATTTCAAAATACAAAATATCAATTCACACATGTCTTCATTTAGGTTAACTATTTTACTCGATAAATTCAAATCTTGGTAATATGACAATATTACATTACACATTTCGAATAAACACATCTTTTTAATAGTTTTTATTATTTAGTTAAATACAATAAACATTCTGTTACGTGCTTAAAACGTATATATAAGACGAACGGTTAATATAGTGTAACGCATTTTGTTAATCTTCAAAAATCACTCTAGGACCAATTTTAAATTTTTTTTAATTTCTTTGTAATATAAATTGTAAAAAAAAACAAAAACAAATGCATCTCGGGTGGGAGTGCAATGCCTCCTGTGTACAACTTATGGTCGAACGCCCAATATACATCAGCGCACATAATATTAATATCATATAGTATCGCGCTAGTTCCAATCACTCAGTCTCGTTTTTTGAGCGGCTCGTGCAGTATATAATATGCATCGTATAATAATAATATACAATAATATATTGTACAGTATTATTTTTACCCTTAAGCACAGCGATCGGCGACGGCGGCGTGATGCTGCGGCTGCAGGGGGACACCCTGCGGTGAATAATTGCAGAAAAAAAACCGGGCACGCGCCTCTTTCCGCCGACGCAAACAACTACAATGTATACATACACGCCGTATCTATAATAATAATAATATATAATATATTAAAATACGAAAAAAGCACGTGTTGCTGGTCTGTCATCCGCGTGTCCGCGCGTGTGCGCCCGATAAACAAAAATATCAATCTCGGCCCCGCACGATCCACATTCGGTATATTGTTATAAGTCGTATATATTATGTACGTTGTGTACGGTGTGAGCTGTACAGCGCGCGTACATCATAATAATAATATAGACACATAAACATCGTACTATTATATTATTATATTATATACATATATATATCATTATACACACTGCATATATAACGCGTGGACATAGTTTCGGCGTTATGTGTACCCACACTCGCACTCACTCGGTGTCTAACGTAAACAATGAGGGTTGACTTCTGCATCGGTGAGCTTTTTAAACGGGTCGTTTTCACGGGAGGGTAAGTGCGCGTTCGTTCGATCCCGGCCGTGTGCGCGCGCTTATTTTTTTCCGTTCTCGCCGCCGACCGTTATCCGGACCGTCACGGTCTATAGGAGACTCTTTCCGATGGAAATCTACCGTCCGACACTGTCCATATGCGATATCATAATACAATATAATATTATATATATATGTGTGTGTGTGTGTGTGCTGTATCCGTAAACGTATACGCGTATTTATCTCGCGGGGTAGTGACTCGCCGAGATGATGATAATAATTTAAATATGCGAAACAGGACTCGGACGCGGAGCTGAGAACAACAAACAATGGCTGCACACGTCGTATAATATTACTACCGAGTGAAATCTATGATGCACATGTAAACTCGTTCCAAGAGTCAACTCGATTAATCTGTACAGACACGAATTTTACGAACGATAGCTGAGAAAAAAATTCAAACTCCGGTGAACTGCAAATATTCTCAAACAGGGATCTATATAATATGTTATTAGATGCAATATATTATATAATTATTAAATTTAACCTAACTTATTACAAAAACGACCGTCTCTCAAACTGGCACCGCCGCACCGGCATAATATGATTGCAACTCACATTTATTTATTGGAACTGCTAGATTTTTGATAGGCAAATTCAGGTCCATAAACTTGCAAAACAACAAACAGCATGTCGGTGCCAACTACGGGGGAAACGTGATTAAGATGGGACACCTAACTTTAATTTTATATGTTAATACCTATTTTATTTTTATTGATAAAACAAAGATCCTTATTTATGTAAAATTGTATGTATACTTTCTAAATTTCCAATCTGTTTTGTTATATTATTATTAATTGTACAATTGTACATATATTTTTACCAAACATAAAATTGATTTTTTCCCCATCATAATGGACCATGGTTGAGTGGTAAGATGGGACACCAAATTTGTAACAATTCTAATATTTCATTGGTAATAAAAAATAATCAAAACAATAGCGTATATAATACTTTTTTTAAAAACTTAGTTTTTTTATAACTTTTGTTTATAACTACCTGTTAAAAATATACCTTTATAGTTAGCCCAAGGTACACGTGTATAATTTGAAAATGGGGCATGTATAGTTGAACATTTTATTTTAATTTTTGCTTTTTATCACTTTCGTTTAAAATGACGTATTTTAAACGATCCCTCGATGGTTGTTCCTTAGGTGATATCTACTGTATATATAGGTACATACTTCCGTTCATATTTCATAAGGGTCACACTTTCACGTGGCCAAAACCCGTAAGTAACAAAATAATTGTTGGTTAATGCTCATGGTGGACCCCACACGTGGCACGAGTTCAGTGGGGCCCATTATTCTGTTGAAATAAATAATAATAATAATAATACATTCGTTAATACGAAAAATAAGAAACAACATTTTATTGCATAGACAAGATAATTGTATTATATTTATCAAACGCGGAAAATATAAATAATATTAATTACCTACGTTACGTACATCGGTGCGGCGTCTTTCCTGCTCCTATAGCCTCCGCCGTTCTGTCGTCGCTCGCGAAGCAGCCGTCAGAGGGACTCGCTTATCCGAAATCCCGTCGCGCCACCGCCTGTAGTCAAAGAAAATACATTGGCGACTTACCAAGTACTTACCACGAACCTCTTTCTAACCCCGCGTCGCCGTCGCCTTTCGTTTGACCTAAGGGTTGGAGGATGTCGGGTTCTGTGGACGCCGGACGGCTCTCGATTACCCTCTTTGTTGGTACCTATATATTATTACTAGGGCTTGGATTTTAATGCATATTAAATAAAAAAAGCAAAAAAAAAAGCATGACCAAAAATTAACATGAATTAAGTCATAAAACTGAAAAATTAATTTAAATTAAAAAAAGGAATTCACTGCCATGTATCTCTAAAAAGAAGCATTTGCTTTAAAATCCGAGCCCTAATTATTACGTATATAGGTACATTATGGTACATAATATTTTTATGGTAAATTATGTACTTATATTGCGTGCCACGTCGTTATTGAAATATGTAAATCTGAATAATCGACGATGACAACCATACATGTATTATCTTGTATGATTTAACTCATTAATAATTCATTCCTGTCCTGACAACTAAGACGTTCTATGCCGTTAAATAATCGTATTTACAAGTATACATAGTGCCCTGCATTACACATTATGTACCTATATAGCCTATAGGTACATAGTAAATATTATACAGATTATGATAGTTCAGGTGTGGAGTTAGTTGAATAACGACAATCGACCTAATTTGTTAATTCAATTAAGTAAGAACACATAATGTTAAGTTGTATACTTTTAAAATAAAATGTTTGATGAATGTGAAAAATAAAATTTTTCTACCCGTATTTAGTTACTAGGGTCTGCACTTTACAGCTTAATGATTAACTATATTGGGTACCCACTTTACTTGATTATGATCACAGTTCGTTCGTACACCTACAAAAATAAAGATGATGATTATAACAATATTTATCTAATATAATTGTATGTGTGGTGAATTTTTAGGTTTTATACATATAAAATATACTTATTACTCATTATCTTGTGTACCCACTACCCATAATCTAGGTTTATATAATATGAACATATGCAGGTAGTTCAATTAGAGTTATTAATTTAATTTAATATATTATTTGCTACAACATCAACCTACATAATATAGTACATAATATACATATAACGAAGCATGTATGCTTCTACGGACACTTAACTGATTACAAACAAATTGTGAAGCTGTAATGGTAGCGAAGCGTACCTATATAATTATACCGGAGCGACTTATCGACTTTTCCGTCATGTACATAAATGATGTATTTAGGGCATATACGTGGACAATCGAATCGATTTCAAGTCATCGTGCGTAATAGGTTTATTAATCGTTGGGAATTTGACTCGGCGATTTAGTATATAGGTACCTATAGTATTATATGAAATGAAAAATGGTTTTCGAATGGCCGCGATAATTTTTATCGGCTGGATCCGGCTAATATACCATATTATAAGTATTTATAACGTAACAATATAGGTACTCGCACGTACACGGATCGAGTCGGTTATATTGCCCATGATATAATATAAATGTACGTTATCAATATATTATTATAATATGTGCGTGCAACAGGTGAACGGCGTGAAATCGAACGCGGCGCGTGAAGAATCGCCGCCGATGATATATGGACACGATAATAATATTATAAAATATCGTAAGAAGACGTCTCCTCGCCAGCTGTAGCACTTCGCAGTGCGGGCTCTGGATCCGCTTTTACTCAAGTACACAGTACACAATAATTATTATAACAATATAATATACAGAATATTATGGGATACAGCTTGACTATATATATATATATACGATAGATGCATGCGCGTGCGATACTATATGTTATAATCTAACTTTGGACGTACTACTATTATAATAATATCATGTATAATATTATATAGTGTAACACGGTCGGATCGCGGTCGCCGAAGAAGATGTAGAGTGTGTGTGTGGCCCGCAAAAATTGCAGGTAGCAAAAAACGCGTGACGACGCAGAAGCCCGGACTGTCTCGTCCGCGATGCGAGCACGGTATACGTCAGTTCCAATAAACACGTGTCATACATTATTATATTATAATATTATAGCAATAATCGTCACGACCAGAAAATAATAACGAGAAGAATGGCTGTACGCGCGTTGGAAGTTATTTACGAATTATTATTGACGTGTCCTCCGCGCGCGGACGGTTTTCGATTAGTCTCGCACAGTTTTCCCATAAAACGTACATTATATTGTATTTAATTCGGGAGGACCCGCCGCACGACAGTGTGTAAAAGTGTAAAACGTATTTCGTTGGGTTTTTTTTTTTTTTTGTAGCCGCCCCTCGTCGACAAGAGGCCGAGACGATGATATTATACAATAATATATAATAACACATATGACAATCGGACGACGGACACGCCACCGCCCGCCGCGGGGGCTTCCGTTGTGATGATATACATATATATACGAACGGGTTGCGACTACTATACGGCAATATGTAATATAACGCCAACACAATAAACGCACGACCTCCACCACCGGCCACACACTGTATATACATATTATTATTATTATTATTATTATGCTCACCGAATTCGAAGCAGCAGCACCAGCAGAAGCAGCAGCAGCGTGTATGCACATTATTGAAGACGAGTTTTGATGTTTTTTTTTCTTTCTTTCGATTTCCGATCGCCTTTGTGCGCGATATAATACGATCGCATTGTGCGCGCGCGTCGCTGTCGTCATCATTGGGCAACCGGTGTCAAAAGTCAAAAATTATTATAATATGTATAGGCTCTTGCAGCAATCCATAGTTATTGACAGAAATTCGCAGAAACCGATCCTTCGTGTCGGCAGGTTGCGTCCTTCAGACTCGTGACGGACAGCCGGTGCGGCCATCCCTGGATCACGACGAACCGTCCGGGAATCGTCTGTAAAAACCTTCGAATCTTGTGTGTGTACGCGAATCGATGTGACGTGATGTGCACGGACCAGTTGTGCCTAAAACAAAAATTTGAATTTTATTTTAGGGTCAGCTTATACCAATTTATTGCGTTGCATATACTTAAGATAATATACGTTCATGTAAATTAGGTATACGTTATAAATGTACAAACTATTATTGAAGTTATTGTATATAATAATTGAAACAATTGACGATCAAATCGTTTTTATTAAATCTGAAAAAAATTGATTTATTTATATAATATCATGAATTTTTTTTAATTATACACTAAAAATAAACCGTAATATAAAATAATATTAAAATAGTGATTTATTATTAATTGTTATTATATATTTGTGTACCTATATTGATATATAGATTATATTTGTATTATTAATGTTTATGTTCATTATATTCCATTAAAAATATTGTTGATTATGCATTTATGTGCTATTGAATAAAATTAATATTACCCTGAAAATTACCGAACGCAATTGGTTATTATCTCCTAGAAGAGACCGAGCACAATTGGTATATTATGAAAAGGTAATTTTAAGCATAATCTGTAAACTTCCGACGTGATATCTGTACTTGTAGGTAGCATAATATTATAGTGAATCTAGGAAAAAAATTCCACGGGAACCAAACTGACTAATATTTATCTTTATCAGTGGAGTAAGTATACAAATACAATATGTCTTTTATTTACATTTTTTATTTTTCTATTAATTTTGATAAAATACTAAGGTCAACACAGTCAATGGGATATAGCCCCCTTAGCCCCCCTTGACTCACTACTGATCTATACAAATTAGTTATATTATTAATTCTATATAGTAATTAAGTCAAATATATTATAATCTTAAATCCAATATTTTATTTTGAAACCCATAACTAGTGAATAAAAATACTATACAAGTATAGTGAAAGACCTAAAAAAGTGTGCATTTTATGGTAAATTACACTACTGTGCAAAACATAAGATGTCACTTCTCATACGCGATAGGCACTGTTGAGTGCTGAGACTCATTTTCGTTTTTTACCGGTTCATCTGAGCAGAGTATAATACAAAATTACACAATACAAGAAACATGACAAAAATTTAAAATGTCACAACTCAATGCAATTCTAACCGATCGCCACTAGGAATAGTATTTTATTATTGCTTCCAACTTGAATACCCTGCTCCGAGACGAGTGAGGCGATACTATCAGCCAATAACCACAGTGCAGTATTATAGTCTGAATGATTGGCAGACTACTGCAAACATAATGTGCATATTATGTAGTCCGACTGATTTGTATTCGTGCTTCAGACGAATCAGCCTAAGGGTCATTACATTAGTGCAGCGAAATGCAGAATTAGAAATTAGAATGCATACTTGGTGGCTTTGGCCATAATATAATAATATATAAAATAAACTATAAAACGTTTTCAATAGCAGTCGGCTGCCTGCTATAAGGGTGAGAATCGATGTCCCATATACGGCCGTACCCTATAAAAGTGTTAAGTGAAGCGTATTCGTCTTCCAACGTCGTAAATTAAATTAAATTATTATACAAACCAGTACCGAATACTGCAAAATATGCGTGTATTTTCGTTTACATATAATATTGAACCCGCACGTGTCTGAATATTATATTATAGCTGCTGCATATAATATAACAATCTCGACGATGATAAATATTTAATGTGATTAAGTTGATACTGTACCCATAAAATGTTTATCTCGTGGTTGTTTCGAAATAAAATATCACGTACCCTCATAATAATATTTGTATGTTGGTATAACAATCAATAACATTTTTCTATGTTTTAATGCTGCTACGTGTTGGCCATAATATAATTCTGTACAAATGTATAATAAAATGTTACAAAAGTTTATCCAACTTAATTGAATAATAATAAGACATTTATTAAAATATGTGATTTGTTGATTTGTAGCTAATAAAACCTAAAAGCCCATACATCATAAATTATAATTTAACCTATAACTTATGACATTGTAGTTACATAATATATATTATAATTATTTAGATTGCTAATATTATTGACTTCAATTGGTAGTCTTTTGTCTTTACATCAAATTAAAAACTCAATATAGGTATTCAATGTTGTAAATGAGCTAGTTTATTCACCGTAACACCGTGCTAATGTGCAATATTTCTATATAGGTTTAATATTATTATGCTGTTTGCATGTATTAGCAAAATATATATTGAACATTGTCATGAACAAAATATGTTTTCTTGTTTGCAATTATAGATGAGTTACTATTTTTCTTGGGCTAATATAGAAAAGTCACATTTTTAATGGTAAAAGAAACCATAGCACGCAATGTCGCTACTCAATATTTTTCCTCTACAAGGAAATTCTATGAATCTTAAATATGTTTTTATTAATAATTAAGTAACAATATGACAACAAAAATCGGTCAGAAACAAAAAAAGAGTATATCCAACTCAAAACCATATTTATGTTAAAAGATAATATTATACATAATATCATTATTAATTATAATTATAAACACATTATACGTTTTGAAGTTACGTAGGATGTTTGAATAAATATAGTTGAATAATCATAATTCATAATAATGGTCTAGGTGTAATCAAATGATAAATGAAAACGTTTAAAGAAAATTAAGTGGGTACAAACAGAAAAACCAAAATAACTGTTATTAATTAGGTATATATATTAGGTTTACATAATTTTATGTGTGCAGGATATTGATTGATAATTATCAAGATTTTCTAGACCCAAATTTATTAAAATTAAAGTATAAACCATTATTATAATATATAACTATCATAATTTTAAATATTGATGCAAAAAAAAATAACAAGTACCTCTACCTATGTACATATATTTTGTCAAACGCGAGGCAGGTTTACAGTTTCATAAAATCGCTTTGATATTATATCTTTTTCACGGTTTGTCTTACGATCCAATTCAAAATTCACCACAATACACACTATATGCAGATATGTCTATGCAGAAAACCTGAAAACACATGCATCATATTAACCTCGGGCTGTCGCCACTGCAGGTGTGTGGACTATACATCAAGAGCATATTGTATTACTATATCTAAGTAGCACACGGAAACATAATATGTATTTATCAAACATCAAATCCAGATTTACGGGGTGATTTAAATAATTTTCTAGACGATTTTCACAACATATACTCCCTGCAAAACTTATTGCCCGAGCCGGCCGAAGATAGCGCGCCTCGTGTGTGTACTGCAAAACGATATTATAATAATAAATATAATATAAATCATCGGAATCGTTTGAGTTCATATTATTATTAAATATATTTTTGAGCTCCACTTAGCTCGCACGCACATGATAAATGTGCCAAATTTGTTGAATTCTTTACGCACCGTCGTCGGCGCGTATCGTATATATATATATATATGGGCACTACACGGTTCCATTAGGGGAAGTATGTAGGGCGTATTATGTACGATAATGATCGCGACAATGTAATAATATAACATAATAACGATTTCGGACCGTCCACGCAGCGCACATTTTATTATTATTACTATTATATTATATTTTACGCACAATACGGTACGATGTTGCGTATGCTACAATAATTACTCCGAGTCCGTCTCCTACTGGTTCGGGTCCCCGCGGGCTTCCTTATTTTCCTACCGATTTATTTCAGCCCGGTGGACCTGCCGCTGCCGACATCATTTATCAGTCGGTTCTTCTGCACCGATGTGTTACGCGCGCGCACAATTAAACATCCAATTGTGGCGCAACCGGACCACTATTACAATATAAGGTCGTGGAAGTCACACACACACACGCACACACACACACACACACACACACACACACACACTCGCACACACACACACACACACACACACACTCGCATTGTACTTGGGCACATTGTATATTATCACATGTGCGCGATATGAATAATGAATTCCGCGCGCAAGACGCTCGCCGGTAGCCGCCGGTTGTTGCCACACACGACTGCGGGACAAGGCCTCCCGACGTTTCCGAACGATCGCCGTCGACTTGGAACCGAGCCCTGGGTTGCCAGGGTTTTCGTTTATTTTTGATAAATCGTCCCCAAATGTTGTTGTAGATTTTCTGCAAGTTACGACGACACGCACGACGCACAATGGTCAGGTGTTATACAATTTATACAGCCGCGCTCGCGCACACAATGTATATATAGGTACATTATTATTATTATTATTATTATTTTTATTATTGATTGGTTTTTATTATCGATTTCGATTTAGGTACTTCGCGTGGTATAATACGCGCGTTATGCGGAACCCCTTCTTCCGCGACGGACGACTGATTCGTATATATATTATGGGTATATGGTGGCTGCCGGGTACGCATAATATACAAAAATAATAATAATGCGCATGTCGCATATAATATTATATAGGTATAGCATAGCTGCTGGCAGCAGGAGCTATATAATGTATAATACACATTATTGTTGTTATTATTATAGGTGAAATCCTTTTGCGTTCCCTTGCATTTATATTATATTATATCGGTAGTTGGCACTGTAGTTCGCAGGTATGCAGCGTTAGAAATGTGACATTATTGTTGTGACCGTGATTGCGAAGAAGCTGATGGGTTTAGCGAATACGGGTATCCGATATTATAATGTATACGCTGTACATAATATAATATTGTATAATAATAACATGGCACAATAGACCCTTAAAATCGTTTGGCCGTAAGGATTATTCCTGCGTGAATATCGACGGGGGAATCGATTGACGATACGATCTCGGCTGCGTCCTGCTTATACATACACATTGTATAATATTACATTATGCGTATGCCTGTTCGTGTTTGACGTGACGTGTCGATCAAGTAACCGTGATCGAATTTGGATCAAAACATCGCGTTAAAAATGATTTCATACGGTTTACGACCGCGTAGCGTCGTGCTTTTCCTTATAATATGTTATGTCCACACTTTGTCCTAATTACACCAGAAAATCGTAAGCTGCGGAACTTTATTTGCAAGTAATTTGTTCATTTGATTTTTGCGATGTGTAAATTGTGACCGAAATAAACTTAAAAGACATGGGCCAACTTCACACTAAACTTTGTGCCCCTCAAAGGGCGAAGGGCCACTATTGGCCACTATACTCTAATTTTTTTTGGATCACAGCTAAGCTCCGAGGAACTTAACAATTCCAAAAATCAACTTACCTATACAAATATTTACAAAATTATGCTCTACACAACTTACATTTTGTCCGGTGTATTTTGAACTAGTTTGAGGTTATAATCGCCCCGGTTATATTCTCCCCCCACTCCCCCCCACTCCCACATTGAATGTTGGCCATATATTCGAATTGATGAACCTACAAATATTAAAAATCCATACTTACAATAATTCACAAATTAAGCTGTACAACTTTCAATTTTTCCGGTGTGATTTAGACAAAATGAAGAGAGCTAACTTCTCGTTCGTGCAGTATAACCAAAATATGACTAGAAAGTACATAGTGCATAGTATATTTATATTATTATAATAATTATATTAAGTATAGGTATAAGATTTTGATTTTAAACGGTTATTTTACAGTATAGGTACCTCGAATACAATAGTATATATTCTGTGACAATAGGTAGTACCTACCTAAGTAATTAAAATAATGTATACTATGTCGACTCGTAGGCGCAACTAGGGTTAAAATTCTGGTGGGCTACAGCCCACCTTACAAAACTATTTATTTAAAATGACCCAAGTTGGGGGCTTATATCTAAACCAATAAGGGGTATTTTTTTTGGGAGGGGGAGGCTAAACGAACTATCAAAATATATGTATGTGTAAATCAAGTATTTAATTAAGCCCTTTATAATATATATTATACATTTATACACAATATCTATATTCGCACTGTATACAATTTTTTTATTCATCAAAATTTTTATCACTTGTTATTTGTTTATCGTAATTATTAAACATGTTTGGAGTACAGTTTTCAGTGTGTAAACTTGAAACGAATGTATAACTTATGAACTGATGGTAAATAAATTATGTTTTCTGTCTATAATATTTTATAAGCAGATAAAAGAATAATATGTACTTTGCTATACCAGTATCTATTAATTATTTTATTAAATAGGGACCTAAATGAAAATAAGATAATAAAAAAACGAAAATGTGTTATTAAATATGTACCTACTATTGTACTTGTATGTAATTAAAACCAAAAAAACAACCCATAAAAACTAGTTAATAATATATTTTTATTTATTTCAAACCAATAAATGTCAAAAAATAAACATGTCATTTATTACAGAGCTAATAAGTTCAAGTATTGTAAATTACAATTACAACGTTTATAGACTATCTATTATGTGTATTCATGTAAGATGTGAGTTTTTCAATTACGACAAAAGCTTGATTCAGCAAAAAACAAAAAAAAAAACAATACAGATTATACTGTTATATAAAATAATATATAACACAATGACTAAATAGTATATATTATTCGCTTATTCTATTATACATTTTTATACACATAGGTATTTTGCAATCCATAATATTACTCTAATCCATACAACACTGCAGGGAATTTCCTATTTAAAAATTCACTACCTAATGGAATTGCATAACGATCGCAACATCATATAGGATATGCGTGGCTTATATTTGGCTTGAGATAATAAATTAGTATTTTTTCCGTTATTTTGCTCAATGTGTTTCACACGTCTTCGTCGTCTCGTTGGTTTTTGTTTGGATTTGAAGACGATGTGTATACCAACATATTCCATCATGTTTTATAACAAGACAAGATCACGAAAATACACGTATATAGGTGCCGATCTCGAATACAAACTCGAGTCAAATGTTTGTGTTTGGCATGTGTTTTTTTTTTTTTTTTGTTTCTACAACGAGATATTCAAAACTAAAAAAGAATAACGTTATAGTTTCGCCCTAATTATGTTTACGTCTGTATAACACGCCGGTTTGGACCCGTCGGCGTACATATAGTATATTATGTATATTGTGTATGCAATATGTTTATATATATAGTATGTATGTATGTATGTATGTATGTATTTATGTACGTACTATATATGTAAGTATATAATATGAATGTGCGTGTATATTATGTTTGTTGTCTGTTGTCTATCACGTCGTCCGTCCGTTCTTGAGAAAAACAAAAAGGCGCCGTGCCCACTTGATGCCGCAGTCGTCTGCCGCTGCCAAATAATAATATCGGTAGCCGCATCCGAGACACGTACAACACGAAATGAACGAAACACACACATAATAATAATAATAATATACACAATATTATCACTCCAACCCGAAACAGCACTTGACGATTTAGTTTCGATTTTTTTTTTTTTTTATGATTATTCTAACCGTACCTAACGGTTCTTCGTTTCGATACGATATAAGTATACAATACGTATATGGTCCGCTGTCAAAATAAACAATTATTATAAGAAAAACCGAAGGCGACTTCCTTTTTTTTCTCTCCTTTAAGCCTCTACCCATATAATATTAAATTGTTCTTTTTCTGACCGTTTTCGGTTCCATTGTGTGTGGGTACGCTGAAACGATCTAGGTACGCGCTTATTGTGGAAGCTAAACGATCTCTATTTATACCACTCTATAGGCCAAACATGGGTAAACAAACACCTTTTCTTTTTGTCCCGCAACAAATGCTGCTGTGTCCTAGCTGTGACCTGACAATATCTCACAGGACATACGACGCATAACATATAACAATATATTATTATTATTATTATACGTGCGAATCGTAAGCACAATAATAGCCAACCTACACGGTGGTCTTTGACCTATTTGAAGACATTTATTTTTCATATTTGGGCACCACGATCACGGCGTACAGGAAATTATGTTGGGCATTTGCACAAAAGAAAATATTTCGTACATTTTACAGTATTCATATTATTAAATAACTGAATCGTATTGACAGGATTTTAAACGTGAATGTAATAAAGACGACATCGTCTTCACTCGACAAAGAATTAGGTAGGTATGCGTTTTAGCAGTAAACGTGTCTCGTGACTTTAAGCTAGATATTATTATTTTTGTTGTTTTTTTCGTCAAGGGTGCTTGTATAATGGTGGATACGCGTCCTCAGCACGAACGATATTATATTATTTAACAGAATGATTTGATAACTTTCTTAGGGCGTCGTGTTCGCCGTGGAGACGACGACGGAAGAAAGAAATAAAATAAACCAACAAATTGACGTTGTACACGGCCCGCCGAGCATCGTATTTATATACCAAGGTACGAAATATTATGAAAGAAAAATAATAATAATAATACAACGACGACGACGACGACGACGTACTTCAAGTGGCGTTCCTACCCAACTAAATACGTACAATATTTAAGTCATCGGCGACGTTGTTTACACATCGACCCGGCTGCAGTAGCGGGTCCCAAAGACGCTGCAGAAGCCCCGTCGGGGTCGTTCGAGAAACGCGCCCGGTTGTTTACTGGCTGGCTGTCAGGTATCACGGTCGTTTTATTTTTGTAATCGCCACTCGATATACTCCATCGGTATAGTGTATGTTTTTGTTTCCGAGCGCACACGAGTGCCCGTTTTTTTTTAATAATAATTCACACACACACACACACACACACACACACATATTATTATTATTGTTATTATATTATATAATAGAATATAGGAAAAGGCAAAACGATTTGGCTCGAGTCATCGTATGTTGGTATACTGCTGCAGAGCGGTCAGACACGATTTCGGGGTCAGCAACAGCAGCAGCGGGAGCCGCCGCGGTATGTACGTCTTATATGGTATATTATAATATTATTATTATAATACACTTGCATTGTGCTATTATATAATATGTATATATATATTATATTTTATACAGCGCTCTCTGCGCGTGTGTATGCCTATTATTATGTATATATTAACACGTCGTGGTCGAAATTATTATTTTTTTTTTTTCCATTTCGGACGTCCGAAACAATACGACTGCGGACCCTTGTCAGGCGAGGAACCCTTTTGTCGGGACATCGTGCCCGCGCGCATGCGTCGGCATATATTATTACACGCGCCTTCGCTGTTAACACACAATATATGTATATACATCAGCTATTTGTGTGTGTATGATCGGACCAGTGTACTTACAATATGATATACGGATCACCGTGTACACAATTATATGTACTACACCATAATATATTAATATCGTATGTCGTTTAATATCGTTTCCAGACAAACCTGACCGACACGTCTCGCAGCCCTTATATATAGGTAGTAGGACCTAAGTAGGTGCACACGGTGGCGTAACTGGATAAAAATCTAGGGGGGGGGGCAAAAAACTAACCTCCCGTTCGGCCGTTCCTGTAGTCATAATTGTGATTTCAATATAATAACGTGTTCACAAATCACGGATAATAATAGTCACGAATAATGCGATTATTGCAATAACAGTGACACTGACAATACCTACGTCAACATAATATTATTCAACAAGAGAAATCTAAAATAAATATAAACTTTTATAAAGTAATATAAGGAAAAAAATATTTTAATATTATAATATTATGTTAACAGTCTTGTTAAGAATACTTTTTAAATGTGGATTATTTGGAGGGAAAAAATGATACTTTTGCCCACGCAAACATTTCTGGGGGGCAAGTGCCCCCCCCCCTGCCCCCCGCAATTACACCACTGGGTGCACAGATAGTGTTATGAGTTATATTATAATACAACGATGTAATTAATAATTATAGCGCCGCAAGGGATGAGTGATGACTGTCGTTTCCGCAACCCGAACATAAAAACATTATATAGGTACCCTAGGGGTAAGATGTTGCAGATTAAAAATGTTGAAGATAGTGTCACTAATATTATTACCAATATTGTATAGGATACGATTTTTTTCGAAAATTTTGAATTCGGACACTATTTAATCAGACCGGAGTCATAAAATATAATATATTAACGTAATCTTATTGCAGTGAAACGAACGAAAGTAATATATTATTTTTTTTATTGGTCTAGAGCCCGGCAACTACCTATGTCCATTACCTATTGTAGGGGTCGCAGTTGGTAGGGTTGGAACGATTGGTATGGTTGATACGGTTGGTTGGCAATATGATACGGTGTGTACATGTGTGGCAATGTTTTTGCCACTATGGACCCTAGTGGTCACCCATCCGGGAACTAGTGGCAGCGGCAGTTGCTTACTCTCGATCACGTTGCGTAATTATAATCGGCTAAAAACATAAAGCTGCGTACAACATGAAATATAAAATATAGCAAATAGCTTTATAATATATTATTATGTTATAGTGGTTGTACACGCCGTTTGATGTGGTTATTAAAATAAATATAAATACGTCACTGCTCGCACGATATGCTATAATATGAGATGTGTTGGGCGAGTGAAAATCGACTCTCATTATCGGCGTGTATGTAACACGAGTCGGTCGACGACAAAAATTGTGTATAAAATATTGTATATTTTTCAATACTCTTATGATGTGTGGGCAGATAACACTATAAACACGATAAATAATAATAATCATAACGGTTGCGGCAAACATGACGCCTACCGAATACACCGGGGAGTTGGACTCGGAGAAAAATAAAAATGTATAAAAAAACCGGTAATGATGGTCGGGTCAAATACCACTCGAGGGTCGGATGAACGGGGAAAAAAAGGTTCGTTAAGTCGCAAGCCGATCGTACTGCTACACTACGTACATATAAATTGCTCACATAAATCCGCAAGAGAGAAATTGGAAATAATTTTAGTGCGTAACGGTAGAGGTGCTTTTTATTATAAACAGTGTACTTTACGGATTGTTGCATGGCGTCATTGAACGCAATCGCTGCAACAAAAAAAAAGCGTAATAGATACAAAGTTACAAAGTTACGACTAGGTACTAGGATTATTGGTTTTTTACAAAAGTTTATTTTTTTAAAAATGATTTATAAAATTCTATTAAACCATAAAATATGTATACCTATGTTGTTAAATGTATTCATTTGAATATTTCGAATAATATTATTTTTATTGAAACACGAACCCTTACACATACTAGATACATCCAATACTGGGCGTTATTCACTTAGCAGCAAAGTTAAATATTTATAATTCATATTATTATATTATATAGGTAGTATAAAACTACAATAACCGATCCTACCAAAGGTACGTAGTATTATATAATTTACTAATTTACTATGACATTTTAAATTGCATAATATAAATAATATTAAAAATTTAAATTTATATTATTACAACGTAGTCGGGGGAACCTTGCTATGATATTATGGTTATCCAGACATATTTCTTATGGATAAGTAACTGGCGGTCAGAACACCGTGTATGATGTTGTTATAAATAATAAGACACGTTTGGTTTATTAATATATAATAATATTATTATATTTAAAATAGTATTTATTACTGTCTTGAAAGATAGCTGTTATTTAGTGTATAGGCGAGTTCGCTCGAACTGATGGTTACTTTCGAAATAACTGCCATCATGGGTAATTTTGATAATAAATAATAATTTGGAAGGGTCGAAAAGTGTTGAGTGTGAGTTATTTTGTATTGGTCAATCCTATAACTAAGCTATGGATAATATGGATAGTATGTATAGTATGTTTATTGTATATTTATATATATATATATATATAGGGTGTAACGAATGGGACATTATGTTTATTATGTAAATATGTTATATGTTATATGGTTCCTAAATCTTACCAGTATTCGGGGGTCAGCCAGTATTGACATCATATTGAAATCGCTATCCATTGCTATTATATTTATGTGTATTGAAATTTGTTTTCAGTTACGACCTTTTATTTTACTATACCTAAGTCCTATATTATGCAGACAATATGTCCCTATAAAACTTAAGCAGTCAATAGATACAAAAAAAGTCAAATGCAAAATTAACTTATATTTCAGATGATATGAGCAGTGATTGTGTAGAATTGAAATGGGATTTATTTTGATGAACAGAAATTTGTAATCTAAATTAAATGCTGCCAAATATGTGTAGTAATATCAAATAAAAATGTATGACGTATGATGTATTGATAATTATTGATCATTCATAGAATAAATAATAAAAAAATAATTCAATAGAAAATCCAAAGTGCATAATATATAAGTATAATATATATAATATATACTCGTCTAAAAAGTGGGACACTTCATTTGTAACTTAAATAATATTTATTTTTAATTCACCAACGCCATAGAGGTATCAATTCAACAATTCAAATGCTAAACATTCAGGTCCGACGACGGGAGAACAGCTGCATATAAGCGGATTATAATAGGTCACGATACTGCAGACTGCATAGGCAGTAGACACGTCTATTATAATCTATTGTCTACATAATACTCTGTAATAATTTATACAAAAAAAATAGCAAAATTAATAATAGGATAGTATAATAATATCACGGTAGGCGCAATTTAAATAATTATAGCAACACAAATATTATAGAATGAACAAAAATAAATTACAATAATGAAGATAAAATGTCCCAATTTTCTTTGTATAAATATCATGTGAAGTGCCTCTAAGCACTTACGAAAATTGCAACGCAGGTTTTTTAACGCTGACTCGTCAGTTTTAGTGTAGTTAAACAAAAATGTAATTGATGTATTTTTAAGTTAAAATTGTGAAGTGTATATATATAATAATGTACATACCTATATAGACTACATGAATGACTTATAAATATCACGTATTCGCATCATTATAATTTATAATATGTACCTATAACCTACATAAATAATAAATAATAATATAGTAAATTTTATATGTTTTTCGAGTTTTTTTTATTTGCACCAATAGTGTGTTGTAAAAATTGTCAATTTTATCTTTATATAAATAGTTATTACGTATTGCAGTGTTATTAGTTAATAAAATGCACCATAAAATGTGTTAAAAAAATAAAAAATGTTAATTAAAATGAAATCAATTTAAAGCAAAAAAATTGAATATATTTTGAGATAAAATTAATTTACTATCTCATCAATATCAATAACAATAGTAAATAATTCATTAATACGTAGGTACCTTCATCACCAGCTATACCACACATGACCATGTATTTGATAGTACCTACCTATATTATAATAAGGTACATTATCTATATCTTTTAACAACTTCAATGGATCAGTTTAATAATTAGTTTGATGGTTATTATATTATACCTATTGATATATATATATATATTTACCAATAAAACACGTAAACTATAATAGGTATACTATAATATAATATTTAAAAATTTAAAATCGTCAGAGGTTAACTATAGCAAAAATCTTCAATATTATATTCGTTATTATTTATTAGTTTATAATATTATGTTAGTGTTCCTCCACATTACACGTCCATAAAATTCTAACGGTTTGAAGACATTTTCAAAATAAACAAAAATATTACTAATAACCAAAATTGTTTATGAGAAAAAAATGTTTTCCTTAAATAACCCATAAAGATACCATATGAATTATGGTTTTTGTCAACCGTTATATTATAGACACGACATCACTTCGGTCTACAACAGAGCCGTCGGGGCCAGTATATTTATTATCATTTACCACCCTTAGAACAAATTCCGAGGCTAATATATCTATCGACACGACCCTCTAAGAAATATTCGGAGTAAACAATTAAAGGTACATTCTCGGTAAAACTGTAAATCCGGTAAATATATTCCTTTCTCGCCGTTATTATAGACCACGATAATAAATAAACACTTATTAACTCGCGTTTGTCAACATTCAACGTTTTCAAACTTATATAGGTACCTATGATTATAAAATAGTGAGATAAAATAAAAAATAATGGATTAAAATTGAAAAAAATATTTCCATATTCATTTAAAAAAAAACCAATAATGTCTACATTATAATTTCTATTACCCAGTAAGTAGGTACTAAAAACATACGTATAAGCAGAGCTAAAAAATGTAATCCTCGTCTCACTTGGTTGGAAATGTTTAGATTTCGATTTAAGTATAACGATTTGTTGTAATTTAAATTAACCACTAGAGAGCACCACCAATCCTATTATAAAATTTTAATGAAGCTAATAGCTCTATAATAGACTACAGCCCTTACCTAACCTAAAAATATCAGTCGTATTATTTATATGTTATGTGTAAATATAAACATTTATGAAAGGTTTAAAATAGGTATTTATTATTATAAAATATTCTCAATGGAATAGAATTTAAAGAAAAATATTTTAACAACAATAAAAATATTATTAATAATAACATAATACCTAATATGCCAAGTCATAATCATCTTGAAAAAATATCCGCAACGATTGTATACACAAATGATTTGTCTTCTTTTTGAGCATGTGAAACTGTATAGACGTATAGTTCATAGAGAAGATTTCTTTCTCGTCCTATGTTTTTCTATACAATTGCGAAAATCTGTTTGCAAAAAGCCACGATAAAGCGTCGAATTCACACGCGGGCTCGCCGTAAGTATATAATATCAATGTAAAATCGCTTTGATTGTATTGCCACGCGATTAGATCGTTTTGTGACTCGGGTTTTTTTCTCCAATTTTCGTATGGAATTATTAGAAAAATTTCGACGAGTAAGTTTTTCTCGAAATGACATGAATTATGAAATCCGATACATTTATCGGCTATCGCCAATCCCTCTCCTCCACGAACGTTGTTTTGACCGCGATATATGTTGCTTATATTATAATATAGCTGTATAACCTGCAGTTGAGGCCTCGGGCCCGATAATTGCCTTGTAGCAGGTTGCGGGTACAAGTCTGAATGACGGGTCCACCTCTAACAGAGTCTACCTATGACTATTTTATAAAACACTGTCCTGTACTCGGGTTCTCCTGTATTCATTTATAAAACGGCATATTTCAGTAGGTACTATTATATAGGTGCCTATTATGTATTATACCTTCGGCCAACGGTCAGTAATACGCGTTTCCGAGGATTAACCGATCATAAAACATAATATTATATTATATTATTTACCTGCCGGCTGCAGCAGCACTATAATATTAATATATCGCCAACACCTCTTATAGCACTCGCGGATTATTCTTTTTTATTTCCCGGCACCGGAAGTACACATATTTTTAAAGGTAAGTAGTACTGCCTAAATAGTATACAATTCTATATGTATATATATGTTTAGTTCCGGCGTGTCCACATGTCGTGTATAATAACATATCACACATTATAGTGTACGCGGTCTATTATTATAATACGCACGCGCACATCATAGTATACGTCATATATACCTCCTATAACACGTTATGATCGGACGCACCTATTATACGCGATGGCCAACACACAATAATGATACAATGTAATATTGTATATTTTTATATTATATGCGGAATAATAATAATAATAGTAATAAATATATATTATACGAATGCGTATCTCCCCCGGGGCCGACGACGACGACGACGTCTTGATCGCGCGGTAGCCGAAACATGTGGCTCGCCGCCTTTGGCGCGTTCTTTTCTGCGGTTCTCGGTATCCGCGGTATACATTCACATATATATATATATATACCTACACACATCGTACACATGTACGCGCATACGGTATTATGCTGTATATATTATTATTATTATTATTATATTTATGCGATTATGTTGTTCTTTCGGACCGCGTGGCATTTTTTTTTCCTCTTTGACAACCCCGGCACCCCCATCACAATCTCGGGCGCTGACGGGGGCGTGTGCAACGAAAACAACGACTGTAGTACACCGACGCCGCCGCCGCCACCACCAAACGTATACATATAATAATAATAATAATAATATGAGACACATAACGCGACGGCGTTCCGAGGAATCCGCAAGCGCATTTTTCGGGCACGACATAATAAATTGACTTCTGGAGGTTTTTTTTTTCCCTCCGACGTATCAAAACACTCCCGCGCAGTGTTTGTGTGTGCGTGCGCCGCGCGGTCGAAACGTTTCGACATCATATTATAGCATTATAATATTATCATATTATATATACAGGTACGAGGGTTGTACATTTATATTATATATTATATTATATTCAGAAAAATATATATATATTATATTGTATACCGAAAACACAATATATGATCCGAACCGCGCGAATGGTGGCGGCGGTGGCAGAATATAATATAATATAATAATCGTCATAACGTGTGCGACGCCGCACCCGAAACACGCTGCTGATTGACTGCGGCCGGCCGAGAGCGGTTTCCTCGGCGGCGGCGGCAGAAGTCGGTTTTCGGGGTCCTCTCTTTTGTGTGCGGTCGCGCGCCGACATCACGACAGCCGCGTACATAACATTATATTTATACGTATTACAATATCTCTTTCGAAAAATATAATAATATATAATAACGTAAACGACCGGCTGCAGCAGCTACTATGGCCGCCGTCGACGGTTACGATATTATATGATAATATTACATTATATAGGTACACACGCCCGCGACACATAAACACGCGCCCGCGTACACATCGGAGGTGCTATAAGGTACCTGTATATTTACCAATATTGCGCATGGCATTAGAATCGTATACACCCACATAGTGTGATTCTTTACTAAACACGTAGACGGTTTAATGTTTTAATCACTGTGGACATTCGTATAATAATAATATGTATAGGTATTCGAACACATCATGTAGGTTATTTTTTACCATATTTTTTGTTACTTTTTTAAAATATTATCGTCATCATACGTTTTTTAATTTTAACCTCGCGAAGCCGAATATTTTTCTGAGGGTTTAGATGTTTTAAAATGTCGATTCTGCAGTTGTTAATTACAGGCTTTATACCCAACACCTTATATTGGTGGGTGAGTATTTTAAGATTAGATAAGCAGCTATATAGCGTTGTGCATCAGCATTTTTTAAGGGTACCCTCGTTGTAATACTACTTAGGTACGTATAATCCATAAATCAACATAGAAAATAGTAAAATATACATTTTTTTTTTCAAATATGTTTTGTTGTTTACTCGAAGGTTTTATAAAAAATATGCTTCAAAATCAAGCATATATTTACCAAGAAAATGACTTATTATTTATAAAAGAATGAACCAGAAACCTATATAATACCTAATAATATAAATCGTAATAGTATAATATACACTGCACAATGTAAAATATTTTACGCTAACAATAGGTAATAATATATAATAATAATAGTTACACTGTTAGTGACTGCACGAGAATCTTACATGTAAAAGACAACCTCCATTACGCCTGACATGCAATTTACAAATTATAGTCAAACAGCACATTAATGCATTATAATCCACTATGTGAACATTTCTGCAGAGGTCAGAAACCAACTCGCACATTCCAGACAACCTTTATGAAACAAATAAATTTTATTTTAAAACTTTTACCAATTTAGTATGTCATTGATGGCAAGTAAATGATATCTTATAAAAAAAAACTGAAGTGTATAAATTAATATAATATGAGACCAATATGTGGGTCATAATGTAAGCTATACAACCCTGTAGCAGTATATTATACGAGGAATAAAAATATTAATATTATATTATATAAGTATGTATAATAAATATATTGTAAAAAGCCAAATGTGAGACGTCACGTGTGACCTGCACCTCTATAGGCTCCAAGCCGATCAAATATAAAGTAAAAAATTGATTTAACACGATATATGCAACTATTATAATATACTATACCTATTACTGTTATTTGTTTTAATATATTTTGTTCCCACACGGTATGATACCTTTTTAATTGAATCAAATGAGTTTTTACCCGTTCGATGACAGATCTAGCCTGATATAACTGTACGCGAACCGTACGAAAACGCTCAGTTATATATATAACATAATATGGGTATATCAGATAATCTCAATTTTGTGTGCTGTGTATGCGATGGCTGTATAAAAATGCCACTCGTTCATTTTTTTCGATTTAATTGCATATCAACATTTTATTTAGGTACTGTTGTGAACTTGGCGCCTAAATGCCAAACAGGCTTACAAGCAGCCCTATTGTAAATTGTACACACGTATAATAATATACAAAAACCAAATCTATTATACACTTTAATGTAATATAAATTAATATTGGCATTGTCTCGAAGCGAACATTTTGTTCTACATGGGTGCACGATAAAAATGATTGACTATATAGTTGCAGGTTTCAAATTAGGTCAACGTTAGAAATTAATCGACCGATTGTTTCCCGCATAACCGAATGGGATTTTAATTATTTAGATATTATATACATACGACGCGTGGGTAACGGTAACCTAAATACATAGTATTCACAGGTTACACTGAATTATATATTATTTTGTATATCATATTATGTATATGACATTGACAGCGTTGTCGTATGGCGCTATAAAGTGTTACGAAATTAATAAACAGAAAACAATAACAATGGTAAATTACAATATATTATTAATTATTATTGTTATATGATATTATTATGATAAACGAATTCGCAAAACTACGATTTTTTTTATTATGATTACTACCTTTAAAATATATACTTAATATAATATATATTTGGCGGATGGCAGTATAATAACCGTGGTAAACAGTTCCCGCCCGTTCATTGTTTTTTGAACTGGAAAAAAAAAGAATATACAGTTTACTCCCGATTATCCGTGGAATAGGGTGGCAGGACATCCGCGGATAAACGAATTCCGCGGATAATCCGCAAAATTAAATTTTATAGTAAAAACTAAATTGGAAATTGAAATTGAAAATTATTATTACATAATATTGTATTATTAAAAAAGATACACATGTATGTACAATGAATGTATGTACGTGTATAATGAAAAATTAATAAAAATTATAAATTATTTATGTGCAAAAAAATCAGTCACAAGTCGTTGTTTCTTCGTTTGAAAACTCTTCTTTTTATAACTTGTGATTGAAGTTTTTTTAATAACATTTTGTCGCACAGAGTTGTGTCGTCTTGTTCTTCTGTAGATATTTAATGATCCCGTCTATCCCGTTTTAGAGCTGCTTCGTGGCTCACTTGCTTTACTTCATTTACTTCGTCGTTTTCTTCTTCTTCACCTTCACTTTCCGAAACTGCACCTAATGCTCCACTTACTATTTGTTCATCACGCTCAAATCCTGGACCATTGGCATCACAATTTATCCACTCACTAATGTTTTCTCCGTCAACATTCTCTCCTCCAGTAAGATACGATACGAGACGATTCCGTGGAAGACAGCGGATAGTCGAGAGTAAACCGTACAACAACAGGAACGGCGTCCAAGCCGCGGACCATACTGCGGACCAGCACGGTCGCCAGCCGCAGCGGCTATATATATTATAATGCTGTTCCGCACGGCAGACCAGTCGTTGCGGCCGGCCGTTATTGCGACTATATAGCCGCGGCTTGGACAGCGTGCCCAGACAGCATTTTGTAATGATAATGATATAATAATAATAATATTATAATGACGTTATACTAATATTATCCGTTATTACAATGTTATAATAATGTTATTAATCAAAACATTTCTGTCTGGGAAGTAATCGGTATTTATGACTGCGATAGAATCGGAAATTACTATATAATATACGTCAAACGTTGTAGAAGTATACTTATATATTACCTATGCCCTTATAAAATCTACTTATATACTACAACAACTATGATATTATAATACTAACTGCAATGAGTTTAAGTGCTATTAAAACAGTTCGTATTGAAATCGGGTTACAAAATATTGTACAGTAGACGGTAAAATAATGCGCAATTTGTTATAGTTTTGCGGTTTATCCGTTGCCCATCGCAATGACAAATCATTTAAAAAATGCTTGAAATAGGTTCTATAGAAACAAAATAAACACTAAATATTATATATTATAGTTTCTATAATGTACAACTATTATATTGTATAACTTACAATTAATATTAATATTGTGACTTGTAGTCTGTGAATGATCAGGCCGTATTATAATATTATGCACTCGCGTAGTTCGTACGTATATTGTTATTGCGTCGAATTGATGTCATCATAATAAACTATGATAGTTGCATAGCTTATCATTTTTATTTAATTTGGTAATAAATTATAATACGATTATACGAATACGTTCCATATATATATATATATATATATATATATATATATATAACTCACGAGGTGTAAACAGATAGGTATAATTGTGCAGATGAGTGATTCCTTAATTCAATAGTCATATTATGTAATAAGCTAATTTATTATATTACGGTTGTCAAACTATATAAATATCGTATTGAAGGGTATAATAATTATAATACAGGTGGGAACAATCAATTAGATGCCGATGAATACAGATGATGAGACGAGTGTATAGAGATACCTATAATTATATCATAATTTATATCATAGCCTATATATTATATACCTATAGTTCGAGCCGATACATCTTTGATGTGCATCAAAGTGTTCACGCGTATTGTAGAACAATTCGGTTACAGTAAAATTGTTTCTCTGCAGCGGTATTTTTTTTTCATTATCAAATTATTTATCCAACTCAATAATTTAGCTACATTAACTACTTGTTGTACACGCCTATATCTGTAATACGCATAATATGCGTAAAATCGTTTCGTTTATAGGTTCGATCTTGCGGGATACACGCGTCACGTAAACAAGACCGTAATCACGCGTATTCGTACCCAAAAACAATATAATATTATTATACCTCCATATGTTGTGTATTCGGGTAATAGGCAGGCATATAGGTACCTATATAATAAGTGTGAGGTACCTATGTCTGATGCGATCTGCTCGGCGCACTGCACGCGACGACTGCAGTTGGCGGCGACCCGGCGACGGGACGATGGCAATCTGACGCGGCGGCAACGGTGAAAAATATCCTCAGGTAATTTATCGTTTTGTACTTCGCGCGTGACAATTATTATTATTATTATTATGCGATCGATTATCGTGTGTGCTGCTCCCGGCAGCTGAATATTATCCATAATGAGAAGAGGAGAAGCAATTGGCCGGCGGGGTATACGCAAGGGATGAGATGACGGCTGCAGGAGGGGTAAGGTTTGGTGAAAACGAAGAAATGGCACGCTGAGCCGCAAGAACGTCGGACAAGAATATTCGCTAACATAATAATAATAATAAAAACTCCGCAGTCGCCAAGGCAATAAATAATAATGAATAACCGCGGCCGAATGACCGTAGATTTATACACATTATATACACTGGTTGGTACTCTGGTGACAGCCGACATAAGGTTACAACAACACATTATCATTATATACATGCACGTGACAGTAGATAGCTACTATGTATAGGTAAGAGGTACCTGTTAAACGCGCGTGGTTACAACAATAATAAATACTATAATATATTATATATGCAGGTCCACCGCGTATTACTATTGCACTGGTGTAAAAATAATGAACACATTTTTTTAGATTTTTTTCCGTTTTGGAACATGGCGGTATTATATGAACCGGAAATTTATACCTGCATGTAGTCAGCTGCAGAATTTTGTGAGGAGAACAATAATTATCTCGCGTTCCTCACCGTTTTGCCTTTAAGTACCTATATAAAGTCTGTTTAGGTATATTATTTAATATATGACATTAATTATCGAGATAAATGGAATACAAGGTCATGTGTCAGATGGATATTGTAAATAATATGTCGTTTCTGCAGCTCGTTGTGGTGTTTCGGAGAAAACTTCTTACACACGAGACGGGTCGATGTAGATTTTTGTTTACGTTTAGAAATATTATATTTACCATAAAATCCGTGACCCGACTGTCGGTCCGTTTTTCGAAATTAATAATACCTATTATATGGGTGCACTTAAGTGCTTAATGGTAAATTCAGAGATGTTTGCTGGTAAGGTAGCAAATAACTAAATAATATTAAAATTATAATAAATGACTGATGAAGATTAAAAAAAAATATCTTTTTTAAATCGCAGGTAAGTTCGTTCCGTGAAAAAACATTAATTCTAACACCTACCTACTACAACGCATATATGTGTTCATTTATTAAACAAGTTTTGTAAAATACATGTCACTGTACTGTATACACACTGGAACATTAATATTTTGTATAATGCCTACCTAATATACTTTCGTCATAGACTAAAATCGGGATGTTTATAACATTGTGGTAAATGTTAATGGCCAAACCTACGTAAAGATGCAGCTGAGATTTTAATTTCACACGGATGGAAAAATTTGATGATAAATTATTTACCTGGAAAACGTAATACCTACATAATATTATATTTATATAGTAATATGTAGCTGATTCAGCCAGTGCGTGAGAAAATACAATTTTACTACTTGCACACGAGTATAATATTTTCCGAGTATTTGGGCGATCGTTAAACGAACCGGAACGACAATAATAATTACTGTATTAAGTAATTATAAATAAAAATATCGAATGATTGTGTGCCTACATAAACATATTATTATTACACTCGTTAAGATCGGAAATATTCACACGCTCTAATAGGTATAATGGGTATAATAGCCATTATATGGTATAAAGCGGTACCCATACTGCGGTAACCGTACGTAAACGTATAATATAATATATCCGTGTACAGCAGACACAATACAAATTGGTATTATAATAAAATAAAATAGTTAATAGTAAAATTATGTGATATTATATTATTATTATATCGACGAAACTACGATAAATTAGTCGTTATAACCGCATTTACTGCAGCGTTATTTAAAAGTATTTACCCGCAAACCGGACGATTAGTCATGACAATATAATATAATGTTTTCGTACACAATCGTTAATTATTATTTATTACTATATAATATTATTATTATATCATAGAGACGGGAAAAAAATATCCCTCCGTGGAATATAATAATATACGGTAGATATATGAGGTACCTATATATATACCCGATGTATAAGCACGATATTGTTTTCAAAACAAAACGAATAAATATTATATTACCTATTTATATGTACAGAACTATATTATATAAGAACCTACAGAATTATAACGATAATTTACACATACAAGACGAGTGTATATCATGTACGCACGCAGTTGAAGGGTAAACATATATATTGTGTTTAATATTTATATACATATTATAATTATAGCTCAATAAATGTTTCGCTCCGTTGATTTTATAATTGAATATTTACCGCGCAAAATTTGCATATCGGTAATCATCGTTCACGGACATTTAATATTATCATACCTATAACGTCAATAATGTGATGAATATATTATGCTATGGATATTATGTGACTACTAATATTTCTATATCGTTATAATCGTAGGTATATTCTATTCGGTTTCCACGCACGTATAATATTCCTACCTATAATGCATAATGACAATATAATATATCAATATGGTATATTGGTATGTTGTAAATGTATAGATATAATATATATACCTACCACACCGAGTCTGACCACTCTGATTTGCTAGATCAAGAATACGTAGGTACATACTTACATATACATGATAAATTATACATGTGCGTCGGACGTCGGCTGTCGCACTAGAAATTATAAAAAAAATAAAAATATTATGTAGGTACATTATTATAGTTTAGGTGTTTATATTTTATTGTGTACAAGTTTATTTGGATGATATTACTTTTTACGATTTATAGGTAATATTATATTATCGTGGACTTATATCGAATCTTGGGGAAATACGTTTTTTACGTTTCTTTCGACACTCGTGAGATTTAAATAACTATATATTATATACTACATAGGTTCAATAACTACCTTACCATATTTATTTTATGAATGAATCCGCGTGTTTGCAGCCGGTGTATAAATGTAGATATATTTAGATATAGGTATACTTGTTAATATAATACAGCCAGTTGCGATCTGTTTGTAACGAATATATATAGGATGATAATATTCTTACTTTATGTATCTATAATATGTCAAATTATTTCTAGTTCACAGGCCTATTGCAGATTTACCGCTCAGATAACATAATATTAGGTATATATATTTACCAACTATACAATTATTGAAATACGATACATAGGTCAGCAATTGTCACTATATGAGTATAGGAAATGGTAATAGTTAATAAATAACAATCACGCAATTTACAATTTTTATCCTTTTTTTTGCAAAGCGTCTGGAAATCTATAATACGCCAGCTACATTGAATAATACATTATTTACTATAGTTAAAAAGTATATAATATGACGTACTACGCGACCTACTTATTCGGACCTATTTTCATAAATATAGTTTGTTTTATTGTATGTATACGGGTGCAGCACCGCCTAACATAATATAATAATATTCGATTCAATATTTTAGTAAAATATATCGATGGCCAGTTAGGACCGCGTATATTTTTGTGTATAGACTCATACAAGTAATATGGGAGTTTAGATCGCGATTTATACGTTTTACGAACGTCTTCTACATTAATTTATACTACCCTTAACCTATACTATACTTTATGTCATAAATATGAAAAGAATTATTGTAGTGACGACACTATATACAACTATTATGCTTGTATCATCATATTATTTTAAACGCGTCGATAAAAATTCCAAACGTAAAATTTAACGTATAGGTACGTATAATATATAGTATAGTATAATATATAGGTAGCTGGTATAGTACGCAATATAATATACCGTGACGGTGTTATATATTTTTATATACCTATACTATACATAGGTATATATTATAAAGAGTCTTGTATGAAATTTAAAAAAATATCTCCTTTAACGAGTTATACGTACTGCACCGACAAATCCGACGACGGTGGCTCGGTGGCGGTTCGTATATACGGTATATATGCTGCACATTGTCCCCAAGTTTTTGTAGACACTTTTTTCTGTCTCTCTCTCTCTCTCTCCTTTTTCCAGAATATTAACCTCGCACAGTGTGCAGTATAGTAGTATACACGACGACTGTACACGTACACACTCACTGTATACGGTTCTTTGGGCCGCCTAACACGCAAAGTGACACCGAATTATTTATCGACAAACTGCATCGAACATCTGCTAGTGAGATATATATATATTTTTTTTTTATACTTTTATTTTATTCGTTTTAAAAATACCGCCGCTGCGGTGTGCGCGTATTATATTATCATGTATTACACTCAATGTGACCGTATCATTATTATTATACACCTATATATATATATATATATATATGTATGGTTTACGGTTATATATATATAATACGACATTATACGATGTGCAGTTCTCGTGCCCGCAGTCGAGGGTTTATTACGCGCGCGCGTTGCCATTGTACATAATATAATATATGACGTGTACATACATGAGATGTTCTGTAATGGTATACGATCGCGAATCCGTACGAATTTCCAAAAGTGTGACACCATATAAAAATGAAGGAAAAGATAAAAATAAAAAATGTAATAAACGCGTTAACACGTCGCGGAAATCGTGTCGTATTTGCTGCCGGCCCTATATATAGGCGTATGTAACAATATATAATATATTATAATATATGCGTATATTGAATATGATTTTATTCGCACAGATGAATTTTATTAGCCGTTTATATAGCCTATATATATGTAACCTATATATAATATTATATACCTACTTAATATGATTTCAGATAAATGTTTGATATAAAAATAAATGTAGCTATATAGTTATATATGTCTACACCTCTTATTTATATACGCAGTATACAGGTAACATTTTTATAGAATTATAGGTATTTATATTTTTTTTTTATACACTTCAAGCACTTCAAAGGTTTTTTTTGCAATATTTTATATACGCGGGTATATACCTACCTACTAAACATATTCAAAAAATATATATGCAAATATTAGCTATATACTACTATATTATACTTAACTCTATATATATGCCCACCCACCCGCTCCTATTAAAGCTTATTAAGACTTACGCAAACCTAACAATTTATACATATAAACCGGTGACTGACTTTTCAACACGAAGCAGTTTCTACGACGAAACTATATCAGAACGTCCGAATGTTGTATACCTATATATTAATACAGTTTATCAATATATATAATATATATATATAATAGCTAGGACTCTGTTTTTCTTTACAGCGACCCGCGGGTAATGTATATATTCGTCTGCAGTGCATATCGAAACTTCGATGAATGATGTATTATTTGGCTTTCCAGTATAATATAATATATATTATATATTATTTACTGCAAAGCGTGCAGTGAAAATAACAAGTTATAATCATGCGTGGTAATTATACATATAGATGCGTGCTTATATAAGAACATCACATTACTACGAAATATGTTGTACACTTGACGTACCTATATGCTCGTCTTGATCGAGAAATTTACAAAATAAAAATAAAAAACGGATAGTGAGTCATGTTTATTATTTATGTACGAGTTACGAGCATACAATATAGGTAGGTATACTACGCATTTTTGCGGTTGCAGTTATTTTGAGTTTAAATATGTAAAATAGATTACATTTATCGAATCACTCCAACGTTTTGAACATTCTTTGATAGGTGCCTAATTTTTGATAGGCATTAATACATTATAAGCTAACCTAAATTTATTTATAATTATTGCATAAGAGCAGAAATCATCTATACAAATAATAAACGCATTTGAGTTCATTAAATTTCGAAAAATTTATATGTATTACCGATATATTGTGTGTATATAGATGTTCCATTAATACTTAGGTACATATAAGGCAGCGCTAAAAATTGCATAAATATGGCAATATAGGTATATCAGAAACAAGATATTATATTATATTATTTTTATAGTAAGTATATAATAGATCATCTATATATACCTATATAATTAATATCAGCACACCGCATCACATGTAATTTTCTATAGGTACAGGTATAATATAATATATAATACAGGTAAAATAACAGTAAAGGGTTGTTTCTTGTTATATATGTACCTAATTATTATTATATATGACTGATAAGGCGATGGGCTAAATCCTCGAGGAGCACTGAAGATTTCGTCGTTGAAATATGCTGCAGATACAAGAACATTACCTGCTATATAGTTTGCCCATATTCACAGTCTAGACCTTTTTAGCCGGAAACTTCCCAAACAGGACCACCGCGGAAAAAGAGAATAAAAATTATGAATAAGTATAATACTATAATCATATACCTAATATAATATATATCATACCGTAGAGCTAGTCTTCTTCAGTAGCATATTATTGTACATAGGTAAAAACGGCGCGCATATATTATATATATATATACAAATATTATTATAAACCCTCCCCAAGTCCGCATTTTAATATGAGCGGGGGCCTCACACACTGACACATATCCGTGTCAATATTGGCATAACAACATTCGTCAATATATTAATATTTTGCGTATGTGTGTGCGCGTGTAAGTACGGGGTGAGAGGGCGAGCGGGCGAGCAGTTAAAAAAAAAACAGAAAACATATAAAAAAAAGTAGTGGGGATAATAATAATAATAATAAACACAATACGAATGACAATAATAATAATAATAATATACAATAATACGCGATATAATACAATACGCACCGCTGAAAAAGGGGGCGCAGCTGCGACAAATGGTGTCCGGGCGACGGCAGCGCCGAGCGACGCACCACCGCGGCCGACGACGCTGGGCGTGGCTCCGCTGCCATTGGTCGGGGGCGGGCGGGCGTAGCCGCAGCCGCCGCCGCCGCCGGGATTGCGCGCTTCGGCACAGCGGCGACCACATCACCGACGACGATCAGTCTTCTGACACTGCACGTTCCGTTCGCACGCGCGCCCTTCGCATCGCACGAATTATTTTATTTCCAAACCATAACGTCGTTTTGGTCCGTACCGTGTTTGCTCGACGCCGCCGCTCTGATCGCGTGCGCGCACATGACACTATCCGCCGATCGTCATTATCGTTTTATATTTTCTATCGACTCGCTCAAGTTATATTTGTGATTTCGTGTTGTTTCACTCCCATTCTCCAACAATGGTGACCAAATCGCTGAACGGACCCAGTTTCACCATCAACCACATATTGGGCCGTCTGGATGTGGACGACGAACGGGACTGCAAGAGCCCCGGACCGTCGACATCCCGGTCGTTCACCACCGGCAGCGAGGCCAGCGACTGTAGTGGCGACGATTGTCTGTGCGCCCCGGTCGACTACAGCACGCGGCCGGGTGGCAGCCCTTCGCCGCCGACGACGCCCGGTGACACGCACCGCCATCACCGCCATCACCACAACAGGCGTCCGCATCCTCCGTCACCGTCCACGACCGAAATCAAAGAGGAAGACGACGATGACCTGCCCAAGGGTGACAAGTCACCGCAGCGGGACGGTGCCAGCAAGAACAAGGACGATGCGACCACCACACCGACGCCAGTCGACGACAAAAACAAGAAACCCAATTACAGTTACAACGCTCTGATAATGATGGCCATATCGGAAAGCCCGCAGAAGCGGCTCACGCTCAGCGGCATCTACGAATACATCATGAACAAGTTCCCGTTCTACCGGATGAACACGCCCGCATGGCAGAACAGCATCCGGCACAACCTGTCGCTGAACAAGTGTTTCGTCAAGATACCGCGGAGCTTCGACGACCCGGGCAAAGGAAACTACTGGATGATCGACCCAAACAGCAGCGATGTGTACATCGGCGGCACCACCGGCAAGCTGCGCCGCCGGTCCACGCAATCGTCCCGGCACCGCATCGCGTACCGTCCACCGATGCCGCCGCACAGCGTGGTCATGCCACAGTCGCATCACCATCACCATCACCACCACGCGGCCGCCGCAGCCGCTGCCGCCGCCGCCGCCTTCTACCATCACCGCGGCGGACCGCCACACCATCCTGCGGCCGGCGCGGCCGGCTGGCCCGGCGTGGCCGACTACCCGTCCGCCGCAGCCGCCGCGGCCGGCTTCGACTACCTGCACCAGTACTTCTGGCCACAGTCCACCGGCGCGTACCAACAGCAGCAGCAGCAGCAGCAGCGGCCGTCGCCGTCACCGCCCGCCACCTCCGCGGGTTACTCGATCAGTCAGCTGCTCAGGCCCACCCTGCAGGTGCCGCCCAGGAGGCCCACGGCCGTCATACACCCCGCGGCCGCCGGCGCCCTGCTCCAGGCCACCATGAACAGACACCATCATCATCTGCAGCAGCAGTAGTAGACGCGATGTAAGCGAGAAAAATGAATTTTTTTTTCAAAGTTACCCTATGAGTGTTTTGCACACATACATGTACATAATGATATATAATTGTGAATGCAATTTTTACGCTGCTTCGGCGATTTTGAGTCCTGTGCTAGGTACACTATTTTATTTTTCGTTTCGTATTATATATACAGTGTTGATCTCTCGAAAATAAACTATTATATTATTATCATTGTGTACATAATATTATAATTACGACGTATACACGTACAATATAATATAATAATATTATATGTACCATGTATTGTGTGGAGGTATATATATAAGTCAATGTGTGACAATTTATTTCGTTCGACTCGTAAAAATAATACATCACCACGGCTGCAGACGGTTGAGTATTGATATAGTTTCTCAAATTTGCGTTTTGAATATTGTTTATACTTCTACACTTTACACGGTATAAATATTGTATAATGTTATGTATTATGTGTTATTATATTATGTTATGTGTCTATGTTCTAGTCACACGAGATCGGTCCTATATATATATACGTATACGCGAGTACATTTAGGTACGTTATGTTATATATTTATATATTAAAATACAAAGATATAGGGTTTGCGTGATGCTTATAAATATGTTTCCTATATATATATATAATATTATGTATATAGTTCTATATTATTATTACGTATTTATATTTATAATAAGCATGTCACAAGTGCCTTAAAATAATTATAATATATGTGTATCATATAAGACCCAACTATAATATACCTATTATATACTATCTAGATATACAGTAAACCTACCTATATATTATATATTATGTTTTAGGAAATAAGTGCATTTCGATTGTTGAATAAATATAATAATAATATTATTATTATGATGATGTTACACGTTTGCAAGTTCGTTTGTTCGATGGCATCGTTAAAAAAAATATGAATAATAATAGTGTTTATATATATTTTATATTATGTACTCAGCTATACTCGGTTATTATATTATGTTGTAATATAATAATTATTCTTTATGAATATTATTATCATGTGTATACTCATACCTATATTATTATTGTATATTATTTTTATTTAATTGTTGTCGTTATAATATAGGTACCTATATATACCTATATATTATTATTAATATTAATATAATAAACGATATTTTATTACGATAAACGAACTGGATGTATTTATTTACTATTTACTATTTTTTTTTTCTTTAACTCATAAAATAACGCGAGGCGTCGTTGGTATTAAAAATACATATAAAACAAAGTATAATATTATGAAACGCGTACCTCCAATAATATTAGGTATACGCGTCCGAATTTACAAAACGGAACAAAACAACAATAATAATAATATTCGACGGAGATTTTCGTTGACCCGTTGTTTGCGGATAATAAATTTTAAAGTTACGTGTGTGTGTGTGTGTACGTCGTCTATATATTATTGTACGTGAAATCGGTTGTGTGTGTGTGTGTACACTCAACGAGCACACAAAAAGATCAAATTTCGACGCAGATAAACTAACGCTAACTGGCAATGAATGGGCGCGCGCGCGTATTCCAATCCCTCAAACGGATTACGGCGAGCGTACCTACATATGTATATAATATTATAATAAACGCGGGCAAGTCCGAACTGCAGTTAAGTGTATATTCGTTGTGATGTAAGTATATAGAGTTGCAGAAGAAAAAACGAACCGAACGTCCGAGGTTATAGAAAAAAAAAACAAAAAAAAAAAAAATCTTACCGAACTTGTTTAACGTAATAGCATACGTTGTTCGGGACAACAACTATTGTTCCGGGTGGGTATTTGTATTGTATAAAATTTAGGGATATAACAAAATATTATTACAGTCGTCTCGGCATGTACCTGCACGCGATATAATTATCAAGAACGACAGTAAATATCATTTGATTTGCGAATAAAATGGACATTTCGTGCAGTGGTGTATTGGTAAATATATTTATGGGTATACGCACCAATAAAATATGTATGTAACCTAAACGATCAAATTATATTATCGTATATATTATATAACGTTATTGCAGTTCAATTAGTACATAGTTTTTGACATTATTTTATTAATTAGTACATAGTTTTTAACATTATTTTATTAATTTTTGTATAATGTAACAATAGAAAATAAAACAAAATCAACTCGAATGTCAAAAAAATTAAAATAATAATAACATTATTATTATAGGTACAATCTATAGAATTTCCCACAAAGATTTTTTGTATTCAATATTGGGTTTACTAAATTGAACTTAAAGTCTTAAAATACATTAAACACAATGCATATTGTTGTATAACTTATATTCAATACCTACTTCAATTGATAAATAATTCATTAATACATAAATTCATTAATACGACTAACGTTTTTTCCTATATAAACTATTAAATAAATTTTAAATTTTATTTGGTTTTCTGGTTATTTTGGAAGCGTATACCCGTAAAATAAGATTTTACATTGGGTATACGCCGAAAATCGAAAATCTTCTGATGGGTATACGGCGTATACCCGCGTACCCGTACCAATCCACGACTGATTTCGTGTATAGGTTTCATTATATGCGTTTAATAAGAGTATATTATAATCAACCATTGACCTAATATATAATATTTGTACATAAGTACCTGCACAAGTCTGTATAAAGATAATGAATATCATTTACTGAATACATCTGATTGATCATGTACCTTCGGGGATAATCGTTTATTTGATCAACCACTAATATTATACCTATTTGTGCGTAATACGCGTAGTGTCATATGCTCATAAAATATATAGCTAATACGTTTTCTTTTTTTGTACACTGCGGGGGTGGGGGGGGCACAACACTGCACGAGTGTTTGACACATCGAATGGTTCGATTCAAGTGTGTTAATGTAGACTTTGAGAAATAATATTAATATCCGGTACCTACCTACACCTAAAAAATATATCAATTCAAGTTGTATTTTTGCTCTCGTTATTATTATACATTATAACAATCGGATTTCGTACAGTAGTCGTTTAGCCAATACATTTACGAGAGAAAAACCACAATATGATGTTTTTTTTTTTTTTACGCCGTGTTTATTCTTTATAACGCCTACCTATAAATTGGTGTGATGGGTACCATACCTAAATAGAGGTGCCTATTATATTTTCTTTATTATTATAATACAACAATTGGATTTCGTGCAGTGAAATATTGACATGCGCACACTGTGGGTGTTCCAAAAAGGCTCTATTTGTAGGTTATATAGTCATTAGTCATCAACTCTTCAATATACCTATATACGCATTTACAAAAGAGGAAAACCACGGTTTGGTTTTTTTTTACGTACATAATATAATATTCTTATGATGACCGCGTATATCATTTGGTTTAGGGTATAACATATATTATATATAGGTAACTATTATATTTTTATGATCAATGCTGCGGTTTCAGAAAATGTGCATTTTTTAAAATAACATAATTTTGGATAATGTAAGTATATAGGTAATCTACTATACAGTCAACGGTTAAAAACTTACACATTCAGACAGTTTTGCTTAAGGTAACACTTAAATTTAAGTAATTTCAATAATTTTGAATTTTATAAAAAGTGTCTTGTTAACCTTATATAATATTGTTAAACTAATCATTTAGCGTGCAATTATAGCTTTTCTTTAATAATTCATTGACAATGATTTAGTTTCTACTTTTACTTAATGTCAAGATAACTAATTTATCCTATATAGTTTAGAGTCTCTCTCCTCCAGCACAGCCATTGGCTTTGGAAGTGATCCTTCTGTCGCATTCTTTAAGTTTATAATATATCTAAATTGTATTTAGTAATTGTTGGAAGAATAAATATATTATTATTATAAAAAAAAAACACATTTTTTTCATTGGGTGCCTTTCTGTTTAATTTGCATGCCATTATATGTATAATAGTTTTCCATATAATATATATACCTAATTGTATTTAGGTATCAATTGACATTTATAAAAAGCTTCATGATTTTAGTAGGTACTTACCTATCCCAGTGCCTATATATAGCATAATCAGCGCCTGCGGTGCCAAGAATCATTTTTAGCGCCCTCGCCCCCTCTAACAAATATCCTTATACCTATAAAAACAGACTACATACGATTAGGGAGGAGGATTCGTTAGGTTGTAGGCTATCCTCTACCCAACAATTTCAAAGGGTATAGCCGCGACTTCTGTTGACCGTTAAATAATGGTCAATCGTTTGTCTATGGGTAACGTCCTCTTAAGGATTTAATGGCAACCCTATATAAACCCAAACAAATTTCTATTGATAGGTAGGTAATAAGTTCAAGGTTGCATAAACATTGAATCAATCAATATGTATATATAGTGTGAGCTAATATGAATATATAATATTATAATAATAATATACAGTATAGCCCCAGCCCATACGATTGGTCCATTATATATACACTTACACATACACATACACATAAAAATACACACATAATACACATACATATACACATGTATATTTATACATTTTAGTGCGAATCATTAAAATTGTAATAACCTTTTTATGCAACTCGGTGCATATTGTATAAACGTAACAATTTCGTTTAATATCGTATTAGGCGTTCTTTTAAATTATTATATACGCAGCAACGGATTTTTTTTTTTTTTTTTGGATTTTTCCGCCGGGCATAATAATACGTACATTATCTACCCACCCATTCGGCGGGGGGGCGCATCGCGTATGCGAGTTTGACAATTTGACATTGAAGTTACACAGTTATGTACAAAGCGTGTTCCTAATCTTCGTGCGATACAACAACGGAGACACCCTGCTGTATTATACAGCACAATATTATGTTATATAATAATATTATGTGCATGTGCCTCAAACGGATTCCACGTACAAAATATATATTATGTGCCTATACGCTATACATACAGTAGCTATAAAATAATAATAATAATAATATTTTATACTAAATTGAATGCGTGTACGGGCCAAAACATGATAGCATGCTCTAATTAATAGTATCACACATTATTAAATAAAAAAAATTAAATATATATAAACCGTGATATTTATATTTTTATTTAAACTAAATTATTGTGGTTGTATTATACATATGGAACATAAGTGCATTCATGATTCGTATATTATATAACTTGGGTTTTCGATGGTTTCAGACTGGAAAATGTTAAATGTATTGTTCCTACTACATAAAAATAAATTGAATTAATTAATTTATAAATTATTTAATAACGATAATATTGTATGAGTTTAAATTGTTTGACTTGAACGATTTTTTTCGTCTCTGACTCGTAAGATTTTTTTACAACTGCTACATCAAATAAAATTGCTAAATTATCATCCTTTATATAAATATGTGCGGTAATTTATTTAATACAATTTAAAATCTCGATAAGTAATAAAAAAAAAATTCCGTTTTTAAACAAATATTATTAAAGAATAAACTTATAAGAAAACGCGTTTGCATAATAAACCAATAACGCGATATCCTTATTAAACTGTTATATTAATAAATTAAATTATAATAAAAAAAATAAATTATATTTGATAGGTATATGCCATAATTGAATATTTTAAAGCGTTATTTAATAACTCGATGACTTTATGTTTTTTATTTTTTTTTTAATGTTTAACAAGAAATAAAAAATGTACCTATAATATGTTTATAGACGAGTGACAAAAACGAATATTTATGCATCTTTATTATTGGTAATTACTAAAGGTATATGTATATATTCTATATGTGTATACCTAATAATAATAATGTCATCCGCCGGTCAACGAAAATATAATAATAATATTATACGTAAATGGTAAATACGATATTTTATATGAAATGCCATTTATTCTATGCGTTGCGGAATATTAAAGTGAGGTTGTTTATTTATAAAAATTACATACCCATCTCGATTTTATACCTAATATCATTTTTACCAAAATTTTTCTCGCCGTAAATTTATACAAACTTGCCCACATTAAACATAACCACGTTATAAAAATATAATTTTCATAGTGGTATAATGCTGATTTGATTATGGTTAAATATACCAATAGTTAGGTTTAAACAGGAACCACGATGGAATATTATTATCCACTGCTGTTTCTGCGCAAAAAGCCGCCGTATACCGCGGTGTTCGCGAACTTACAACAAGTGCAAAACAAACCGATCGCAAAGGTTACATCGTTTTGTAATATTTATCCTTTCTCAAGATTCACATTTTTCTTATTGTTACACCAAACACTCGTATATTAAATATATATAAGACAAATAATAATACGTCGCACACAAATCCATATCAATTGTTTTTTTTTTTTAGATTTAACATAACCTTAAGTGTCCTGCTAACTCATCCGTTAATAGTGTCGTATAATGACGTATAAATACAATATAATAATACCATTAACGAAACGTTTCGGGTTCGTCGGACTTGTGTCGGATGATGTTCCCGAAGCCAAAAAAATACGCCGGCGTATACAATGATAATAATAAGTGACTATTATTAAGACATAATATAATAACGGTTACTGTAATATTTCTTATTTTATTTGTAATATGTGGTAATGTGGTATAAACGCTTTGTAAACAGTGATGTTGTACTGCGTTTATTTATATACACAATATAATAATATTATATATAGGCACCTACGCAAACACATAATAGCGGCAGTGTTATTTAAGTCGGTATATATATTATAATAATATTGTTATTGTTATTGCACAACAAACAGTTACCGTTGAACAGAGATGTACACAGATTCTGAATTCAATAAAAAAAAAAAAAAAAAAAACGAAATAATAATAATATATTGCATCCGACGCATGACATTCCGTTTTTCTGTAAGTACCCTACTGCAGATATGGGTACACACATAATATTATTACACTAATAATGCCACTGTACAAATATGTGCCACATAATAAACGACCGTATTTCACAGTATACACCTATACTTACTCGTACGTCCAACACGCATTACAATAATTATTTACAACTAAGCTATACATTCACGTGTACCTCTATATTATACCTTCCACTGCGACTGATTCACGCGTAGGCATAATAATATACGCTACTACCTACCTAGATTATAAGCTGTTGGTGCCGAGTCGGTATTATACTCGTGTAGGACTGCAATTGATTGACATCCAGACATTAATAATTATTACATCGATCAAAATATAGTATAATTATTGTTGTTAATATTTTTTTAAATTAAATTTGTTTTTTACACGCCACGCGAAGATTTAATAAACACAAAATCGACTCTTTGAAATCTAACCGTTTTGATGCCTACACGTAATAACGAGAAAATATAACGTATATATAACATGAACAAAAACCATTTTCGCCGCCGGGAATAATACTTGTTCACACAGCACCTCTATAGGTATATAATATAACTGTGACTGTCTCGGGGAGGGCGGGAGGAGCTCGCCCTCCCGGAAATTTTATATCTTACTTTCAATATTTGGTTTGTGAACAGTTTTAAATCCACCCCTCTATAATAGTACAATAATTATTGTATTAATAACGCAAAGTTTCGACAAAAACCTAATCGGACTGTAAAAGCGACTAAATCGTATCTAAATATGTTATAAACTAATATGGATAATGTTATTTTAAACGACGTTTATTTATTATACTCTGTCCGCGTACCACAAGTCTGTTATACGATACTCCTACGCTCATATACATTATAATAAAGACATATTATAGCATAAGCAATAATAACAACGTGTTCTGATAGTCGTGGAAATAAATATTATTACGACCACGATTGAAGATAATATTAGGCGTTTGTATAACACCATAGCTACAATTTGAAATTACGCACATATTTAAACGTTAAAAGAGTATAGAAAAGTTTTTTTTTATCGTCGTTTGGGATTGTCATGGTTTTTCGGTAGTGACGATATAATACGAACAACTACTTATAATTTATATTCTGCATACCTATTATATTATTATATAATATTATTTATAATGTCACCGAGTTTTCAAGGTTTAAATCTTAACTACCTACAAACATCCACAGTGCCGGTTGAAAACTATAATAATAAAACAGAAATCTTTCCATATTTTATGTATACTATATATAGGTATTTATTATTTTTTTAATGTCAAATAAAGATGGATATATATTATTATTTACTACCTATCTAGATGTAACTGACTCACAATACCGATGATGTACTTACTCCTTTCACTATTCACTATATAGGTTAAATAGGTGAGTATATACACAATTTTTTTACGATTCAATCAGGTATTATACGAGTGCGTACTACAGGTGTCATCTCACGTAGTTTGATGGAATATTCTACGTGGAACTTGCACAGTTTATTGTTGGAATGTTTTATTTTAAAGTTATTCAGATTTTTTTTCGATTTTTGAATCAACAGGCAGGGGAACATAATATACAAACATAGTGTGTATGCCGACATGGCGTGGTGTAAAATATATAGAGCGATTTCCTCTCGGTCGTTATAATACATAATATGTACGAGTACCGTCAAAACGATTTGTATATCGTCTCTCTCCCCTACACTCATACAAAATATATAATTTAATATATATATATATATATATATATGTATATAAGGTACGTGTGCGCGGCGAAAACGTTTTCACTAATTTTGTCAGGACACCGACGACGGAAAATGCAGTGTTATATATTACACTATTATGTGTATTATATAATAAATACATAGGGCGTGATCGGTCGTTTAAGGGTGGTTTTCTCATGGGAATTATTGGGGTAAAACACTATTAACGTTAAAATATATACAACGTGGTCGCGGCGTGTCGCGGCGGTGATTGCTGCAGTGGTGTGGCCGATGGCGAAGTCAAAAGGCGAATTCAATAGATATTGGATAACAAAATATTATATTATATATGACACTGCGTCGCATAATACTGCAGCAGCCAGCAGTATATACAATATATTATAAACGCGCATTGTGCTGATCTATCGGTACTGTAAAACGACTTTAGCGATGATATGGGTAATAATCACGTACAATATTAATATTATAATATATCGTCGATCAATCGATCATCGGATGGTCTAATAATATATACCTGTGTATATATATGTCGTATATGTACATCCGGGATCGAGTGATGTTTTCGTCACATCAATTTCGCACCGACGAAACTATTTATATTCACTGTATTCGCCCGTCAGCATATATTATTTTACGTGTTTTATTAAAAAAAAAAAAAAAAAAACTATATAGGCTGCGACGTTCAATAATATGTAATTATTAAGTATTGTCTTGTCTTTCAGATGGGGTGGGAGAAGGGCGAACTTTGTCGGTATAACCACTGCTGATTAGATTTACTACATTTGTGGTAGGTACCTATATCGTACATTATAATTTATAACGCAACATGTTTTATTATACATTAATTATAATAGGCACCTATATGGCTATATAAAACTCGATGATATATTATTATCTTGATGTGGTACCCCTATGAAAACATACACGATTTAACAAACTCACCCACATATTTCACCTATAGTGAATTTATTCAAATTCCAAAGACCATATTTTAAAAAGGTAGGTAAGTACTTCGATTTTTAGACAATTTAAAGATCGTCCTATTATTACCTCCTATGGTGATCAAAAGTTATTTTTTTCAAATGAAAACCAACCTATTTTTTACTTTAAATTATATGAAAGCAAACGAATCTTCTTTTTTATACTGGTGTATCTAAATCAAAAATCGGACGTATAGTTTCTGAATTATTAAAATGTACATGTCATGGTCCAAGGGTAATTATATTCTTTTAAAAAATATAAAATACATGTAATATTTAATTTATAACTCATTATATTCAGACATTATTTACAAATTATAAAATTTTAACAGATTAAAGATTACTCGAGTAATGATTAACACAAATACATGTTCTAAGTTCTTGTTGAATAATTCAAATGGTTTATATTTTATGTAATATTAATACACGCTAAAACGCTATTGTAAAATTGAATAAATTCATTATTAAATGAAAAATGGGGGTGAGCACTGAGCGTACTTGGTGAATCACCCTAAATAATATTATTAGGTGGCCTGGTGTTACGTGTTGGTTGGCTTCAGTTGCAATAAACGTGTTCTGAAGTCAAGCATCAGCCGGTGCCACTGGTTTCCAGATGGAATGACCACCCGTGTTCTAGTGACAAATCCTCGCTACATATACACACGTGTTCTAACCAACCATACCCTCCCCCCACAGTTAAAAAAACATACTAAAAAATAATCACACAATGGCCTGGTTCCACGAGTGAATCAATAAAAAAAATAAAAATATTATACCTATATTATAACATATAAAATATTTTTAATTTTATACTTTATAACTACAAAAACCTATGGGTATTTTATTTATGTTTCTTTTATGATTTACATAGTTGTGAATAAACGATGACCTACTGAACTAGTCTGTCTTTAAAGTCATCCACGGTCAATTTTATACGACGAATTGACGCACATCCGTGTATCGTACATATTCGTATTCTAAATATTCCGTTGTAACTAATGTTTGTTAAATATTTCGAGCACATGTACGATTTTCACCATGCATTTGTTTGCAAAATATAAGCACGACCTCCTCTAAATATCAGTAATAACCCCCCCCCCCCCCTCCCACACAATAATTGCATCTTAAATAAGATAATATCAATGTTTTCGCAAACTTCATCAAGATGTTTAGACGTATATACACACTATACGATATCGAATCTGAAGGATTGTTATTTTTTTTTAATTAGGTCTTAGGTTTTGACGAGTGACGACTGAGGTCATAAGCCTGTAGGTTTGTAGGAACACGTGTATGAGTGACAAGGTTTTTGCGCTCTACGATCCCGGGTGGTCACCCATCCGATAATTAGTGGCAGCGGCCGTTGCTTACTCTCAACCACGTCGCGTGATTGATTCCAGCCACTGCGCCGCACCGAGCCACTCTGAAGGATCCACGGGCGCTACATCCGTTCGTTTCATTTATAGTATTATTGCATTCGACATGTTTTTCACATTTACTTCAAGCCTCAAGGTTATAGCTCATAGGGCAATTGTTATTACCATAATTTATCATCCATATAGTTTCGTATATCTCTGAAGTTGTAGGCTGCATAGTAAGCGTATATCCTAGAAAATAATATGTACCTACTGTTGAATTATATAAAACTATTTTACTTCATACGAAATGTATGTCAACATTAATCGTAATTGATAAAATATGTATATAGCTGGTACCGAGTACCTATACCGGCTATAGGCACATAACGACCATCCCGCACCTTATCACTCGCTGGTTTAAATATCCGATCGAATTCTCCACTAGTTTAGTAGAACATAGGTATACGAACCACGGTGTATAGAGCGGGTTGGCCATCACCGCCGATCGCGTATAACTATAATTTTGTAGATCGGACGGTACTATTATTTCGTTTTCATTTCTCCACGCTGCACGTTCCACGGACGGCGTTGGAGCATAATATACGTTAACATAAACACTCGAATCACATGACACGTTATGATATATACGGTTATATAAGCTATAATATAACATGTCGTCGTATATTATAGTATTATGTTATATCATAGGGTTTGCAGCTCCAATTCAAAATATATTGTAATGGGTGTACACGCACATTCCGTGAGCTCGATGAGAGATACGCACGAGCGGGATCGACACACACAAAAAAAAAAACAGATTCGTAGAAAGGAAAAGTATGTATAATATAAGTGACGGGCACGCGGTAACGGCGCGGCAACCCCCGGTAACGGACCGTGAAACCGGGAGCAGCGGTGGCCTCCGGATGGGTGTCCGCGGCGATATGTTACGACAATGCGCGCGGTGCAACCTGGTAGCCGACCTACATGTGACCAGTTCTAATTCAATTTGTTCGGGTCGCATGTGCATATTACATGAAAGTGTAGACTACAGGAGGAGGGGGCGAGAGCAGAGAAGACAAAACCGTACTCCACGCACACGCACATATATATACACCTAGGTACATGGAGCAAGGGTAGCACTGCAGGAGTGGCTGCAGGACGTGATTTATGTCGCGGACTCCGGGGAAGGGTTGCACGCGCGGCAGGGCTGCATCGTCGGAAATCGAGAGTGTCCGAATGCGCATAAAAACGAGCTCCGACGGTGGTCAACCCCGCGCGCAAATGCGTATAACAGTGGGTACCTATATAATAATATATCGTATGATATTATAATACGAGTGGTGCAGCACATTATACCCTTTTTTTTTTTTTTCCGCGGTTCTAAAAACCCGAATTACCCTCTCGCTGCACACTGTACACCGGCCACGGTCGTTAACGTCTCGCGTAAATCAGTCGACTGCCCAGCGATATAATAAGGGGGTCGTTCGACTCGGCAGCGTCGGCGGCGGTGGTGGTCTGCACATTATTATGCTCTATTTCACTATACATATATATAGGCTGGCGTGTAAAATAAATCAGAAGCTATCACGCAGCGCGTCGATATAACAAGAATAATAATATAATGCGTAAGAATGAGATGAAAAGAAAAGGATTATATTATACATATGCGAGCATTGTAAGTGATATAATATGTGTTTATAATAATAATAATAATATGCGACCGGGACTCCTGGGCGCGCGCGAGCGGGTGCACATTCGTCGAATTACACGGTCAGTGTTATAAAAACACTGCCCCCGATGGTGTCCGTCCGGGGCCCGGTCGTTAAGTTTCCTGTCGTTTTTATATCGTACATATAATATACTTACTCGGTTTTTTTCCCTCGATTCGGTCGCACATATACTTGTACCCTCACTCGTATATATATATGTATTCCGACGAGTCGCTCCGGAACGGAGACAATTATATATATATAGTGCACACAATACTTTTATCTTTTTTCTACCTCTTTCACTCCTTCGACCCGTTTTATATGCGCATCGTCCGTACATATACATATTATTATTACGTTATAGTGTGGAGCGCGCACGCGGTTGCAGTAAAATCGGACTACCGATGATGACGGTAACTTCACAACATATTATTATATTATGCGTTTTCGATATATTTTTTTTTTCTCGAAATTCCACACAACCCTTGTACGCGTACGAATAATATAATGATATGTATACACTCGCAACGACTTTTTCCTCCGATATATACATATATATATATATGGCACACTGCTGGGGGACACCCGCCGCGAAGTGAGTGCACTGCGCATGCGCGACGTTGTGCTGCTGCTGCTTTAGTTGTAAAAGGCCAACAGTCTTCCACATAATATAATAATATAATATATACGTACTATATACTATATTGTATATTATGTCGTAGTGTCGTACACAACAATAAGCAAAATTCGATTTGATTTTCAACCAAATTTTTTTTCCCCGTTTCCAAACGGGTCCGAGAATACGGGTGATTTATATTATTTTGATTATACCCGTTTGATCCGTTGTCGTGTAATAATAATAATAATAATAATAATAATAATGTACATTATTGTTGTAGTAAAACGATTAAACTGCGATGTATTCAACAGTGTGTAGCTTATACAGATAAGAATCGAATATTATATACTGTGTGCACAGTGCACGTCATTCATAAACAAATTATTATAACATCATAAACTGTTTTACTATTACTATACATAAAATAACAACAATCCCAAACAAAGTGTGCTAGCTGAATACTTATAAATTATACTATATAAACTGTCTATTAAACGCATTATATATATAATAGATCACAAATTAAAAAAATGTGTTAATCTAGCTTATCCGGTGAACTATTTAGGTTAATTGGATTAATCTAAACGGAAAAAAAGTTGGTTTTTTTTAAACATTAGTTTTAAATTGCCTACTTATATTTTGTTATTATATTAAATTAACTATAACTGTATAATTATTTGTTTCAATATTACATTTTTTTTTTAGGTATAGTATACAATTTTGTGGTCATTCGTATATATTATATGCCAAATAATACTTACCTATATAATATATATGTAGTGTCGGGAAATAATTATTATGTAGACAGTGAGGGCAGAGACAAGGGAATAATATTGCAAGTATAAAAAAGCTCGACATTTATGATTGTACTTACACAATAACGTGTGACATGAAATAATAAAAACAAAAAAAATATTAATGTCTTACGAATAAATTTCGCAGCCGGTACGACAATATACGCAGTCGCCATTATTTTCGTCTCGTTGGAATATTGTAGGCGGCTGCTTATATATAAATACCTTCACTCCTTTCGCTGACGCGCACCCATATTTTCTACATTATATGATATATATATATTATATATAAGTATATTATAAACGACTTGAGCATCGCGATAGGCAATAATAATAATATTTTATTACCGAATCTCCATTGTTTTGGTGGCCGTCTCATTCGACACCTGTCACGATGTGCAGCACCGAATGCGCTGCAGCGCGCGCACATTTTATTGTCTTATATTGTTCTCCGATGTACGTATATATATAGTGTTGTATGTATACGTATTATACTAATATAGTGTATGAACTTACATATTAAAAGTATTCTAAAATGTATTTTCCCGACAAGGATGTGCGCCTTCCTTCCACGTCGCCCCCTTATTGTTTTGCCGCCCGACTATATATATAATAATATAATATTATGTGTATAGTATTATTATTGTACTACTTAGTGAGCACCACTCACATGATATAGTGCCTACCTATACTATTCTACACGTCATTCGTGGTATTATTTCGTCTCCGGATAAAGAAGAGCAGCACTCCGTAAGCGTATAATATACCTAACTCGCATATATATATATATATATATATAGTATATAGGTTGGTCTATAGTATAATCTTTATAGGGTAGGTGTACCCGCGCGCGTAACAGTAATTAAATCAAATCGAGAGGGCGGAAAACTAAAGACTGCGGTACGAATATAATATTTATATATATATATATGTATTATATATCCTTCAACCGCGTGTCACACAAAGGACCGCCGACACCGCCCATCGAAAGATTTTACGAAGCCCTGTGCACAAAGGACGGTGCAATATTATCGTCTCGGTTTTTTTTTTTTTTTATTTCGTTTTATTATTTTTTTATTATAAACGCATTTTTTTTTTCTTTAACCCCAACGTTCAATTTATTGTTTTGTATATATAAATACGATCAAAGGCCCGTCGTCGGGCCGACCGGCGTTTCCGATTACTACTTATACGCATACACGTTACCCATACATAATAATATTTTTATTATACACGAACGCCAATTTTTCCACTCTTTATTCTTCAAATCCTTTTTACAACGGTGGCGTGTACCTATATCGGTTTACCAAAGTACACCGACCAATAGTGACGTTTTTCCCCCCTTTTATTATTATTATTATTATTATTATTATCCTTTTCACGGGTTTTTTCTTCGTTTCACCACATTTTGTCCGTGCGCATATATATAGTGTACCTGCAACGTGTGTATACGTACACATATTATATATGTTTACTTGCCGACGAAATAAAAGTGCGCGTACACCTATAAAGCATAATATGCGAAGCGTTAAAAAAATCGGATTATTGCAATACATTAAATTTATATATATATATATATAGGTACGTACCCTGCATATTGTCGTGTCCCTTACTTTATATGTATAGGTACGTGCTGCATAATATCATATTCCATATTATTATATCTAATCGTCGTTTCAGGTGTTTGGCTGCGTGAACGACTCAACGATATATCTAAGTCGATATCGTCTATTATTTACTGCTGCAGGATCCGACACTATAATATAGGTAGGTATTTTAATATTTTAAACGTTTAAATTTCATAATATTAATCAACAACTTACCGTGCTTGCATATACTTATACATAATATTACATACATAAATATACATATACGAGTAGATACCAACCTACAACGTTCAAATAACATATACACAGTATATGCACTATCTTGCATATATATATATTTATATGTGTAGAATCCAGAAGCCACTGAAACGAAAAAAAAGCGATGTAATGCGTGCGTTGACTGGTTATCGTATTATGCACATACTTGGACCTTCGCCAGGTGTATGGATCTCGACTGCAGGAGGATTAAAAACCGTACCATACAATAAAATGTTGTCGTGTTAGGTATAAGGTGACTAGAAGCAATATATAACTCATATATGTATATATATGCAACTAATAATGAATCATATTAATATATACTTTATTATAAGTGTGCAAATGTTAATGGATTAGACAAATAGCCGAAGAGTATATAAATATACTATAAGTAGATAAATTAGTTGGTACCTATATATACAGACAGATAAATCGTCCACGTGAATACGTAGTATTATTTTAAGTACGTCTACGTCGATGATGTACAACATATATTATATTTATATACATACCATATAGTTGTTACCACTTGCGCACGTGCATTAAACGCATTACGAATACCTAGCTGTCCTAGCTGCTTATATTTTAAATCATTTATATGGATATATTGCTTGAGCGATCTAATGTTTATCTTAAATGAAAAAAAGCCGTACATGTAAATAGATGAATTTGATTTAAAACACAAAAAAATTAAATATCCATGAAAATGTATATTATATACGAACATTAATATTCACACAATCAGATTCATAATTTATAGATAAGTCATAATGTTAACATTATTTTTTTGGTGTAGTGTGTAAACTTACATTTTACTAATACTCCATTAAATATTGGTTACTTATAAAGTTCTCTCATCCACTTATCTTCTCAGATCCCAGTCCTTTAACGACATATAGTAGAGGACACACTAGGTACAATAATATATAGCAAGGAGCACGACGAGAGACGGCAGAGTTACAAAAGTCAATCGGCAGGTTGTTGCTATGGCTGACAGAGCCTCTGCGATCATAGATGATATATACATGGATAGGACATCCACATATACCTAATATACAAGGTATACTGTGAGCGAAGAGTCTACTAGGTAGTTACCATAATGGTTATTTGTGGTTATAGATACCTACTAACTGGTTATACGATAAATATAATTTTTGATCGATCCGATGCTTATCTGTCAATTTTTAATTAAATAATTAATTTCAATATGGTTTATGATTATTATTATTGACTATTGTAATAATTACCTACTATTGTATCAGTGTTTTAAAGTTATTATTAAAAAGTATAAAGTAAAATATGTTTGTGTTGTGGTTTTACTTATCACGGTTTGTTATTATAGGCCACACATGTAACATGTAACCATCTTGGTGACTAGTATGCTCTTCGATCACATTTGAATGCATTGTATGTCCCATCCATGTTGACCATGTATATAATATTATCAACAATGTTTACGATGCCGGATCAAGAAGATTAGAGAACAGGATATCAGACATGCTGGTTTAGTGGTTCTGCGAACTTGGTCGGGACCATCAAAACAAGGGACCCTGGCTGGTTCTGCGAATCGACAACCGAGCCGAGAAGCCCTTTGGATACAAATAATATTTCAAATATGTTTTTGATATAAGTATTTTTCTAAGATGGTGTGTGTTTTTATTATCTGGGCTCAACACAGAGTTAACTCTATATAATTGTGTCTTACGTCTATATTATAATATACATTGTGTATACACTTAACTATATACAGCTATAGTATTATGAACGTAGAGCATAATTATACTAAACTATTACCATATGATTAAACAATAAACAAGTATACAGTATACCTGTATAATAGGTACAAAAGTAATGTTCACGTCACACCACGCAGAATACATTTTAAATAATAATTATAACATATTATATTATACAGACGTACAGTGTTAATAATATCGTTCGGTTGTATGTACATATCGTGTTATTTGACGAAACCGACGCGAGAGACGCTCGTTATAAATTGCCAATTAAAATCGTCCGCATTAACGCGATTTTAGGGCCGGGGGCGTACGCTTGGACCCGCGAAGTACTCGCGCGTGTATAGTTACGACGGAAAATAAATAATGCATTATAATATCTCGATAGGTGTCGTGGTTATACTTTTTATAAATTTAAATCAGTTTCATTCGTTTTTGCCTTTCCGATGGGTCGTTTTCAAAAATCGTTTCGCCTGCAAAACGACGACGACGACATTCGCGCAACGAGACGACAAAATCAAAAGACGGTGGCGGACTCGGTGAGCGTAATAACAATACGACCACTTATATCAATCGCCGGCGGACTGCGGTCATTTAATTAGATTATTTATTATTTCTCGTCCTCGTCGTGCGGGCATACATTGGGTTCGTATATAATACGCGTATTTAATAATGATAAATACACTAACACTATAGCGTGTGTGTGTGTGTGTGTGTGTGTGTGTGTGTGTTTAATTTCTAATATGTGGTGACGATGTTGACACTGGACGCACGTGGCTGTGTGTTTGTGAGCGCCCAGAGGAGTGAGGGGGGTACACATATACATTTATTATTATTATTATATACACTTCCGGTCAAGCTGTTAACTAGGGTTATACTGTTTCAATTAACGACCGAGATCCTCCGGGTCGCACTCACCGAAACGGCGGCGGCCGGGGATAGTGCGTATAAATACAGACGCAATAATAGTAATAATCGTAATAATAACAGTAATTAACCGTCGACCGTCGCTTTTACAGCTCGTTATTATATTATTATTAGTCATCGCGGTTCCGCAACACAACTATATTATGTACCGTACAACAGTAAAATTTTATAATATACCGAGATAATAATATACTTACCTATGTAAATTATATCGAGTACGATATCGTTATGAATTATGGCGCAGGTTACCTATAGTAATAATAATATGCGTATATGCATAACAACTGCACGACGAGTAATGATAACGTCGCGCCTACGTCCGCGGCGATGTTGGAACGAAAAATAGTAAAAAATTATCCACCTGCGGCAGACGGTTGTGTACAATTATATGCGATCATAATTATACAGCTTTAATTTCAGGTATAAAAGTAGGCACTACCGCGGTCTTCACTCTATGTAATAATATATATCATATGATTGTAATTTATAACAATATAAGCACGCGAAAAGCAAAGAGACGCGCGTCTATTAATAACAATAATTTCGTAATAAACGTCACGTTAAAATTGAATGAAAAATAACATAATATAATATATTGTTGTAACTTGTAAGTTATAAATTATAAAAAAATATGCGGTACCCGCGACCTGCGATACGAAATTTCATCGTCTGAAAAAGTATACATTGACATAATATGAAGTCTATTAAGCTCCCGTCAGATCGACAATCGACATTCTGAGTTGGTTTTCGATATAATCTTACCAGCGCTACGTTTTGTTGACAAACGACCAGAGTAATTTTATATTTTTCTATCCCAAAGTCATCTGAAAAATATAAAAAAACACGTTGATTATGTTGACACCTACCTGCTCCATTGCGTATATTTATGTTTTTTCCAATAATTTATATTTATACGATCCAGTACGCTCAACGCTCGTGTCATAAAATATTTAAGACATGTAAACGATTACTTATCGAATCCCGAACGATTATAAGCTTATATTATATTCGTTCAATCTCAATATTATATTATAAAATACATAATAATATTATCTCGTATGATAAATGGAAATAAATCGTATTGTTGCAATAATAATAATAATAATAATAATAATATTGTAATGTGTCGTACACTTATTATAGGTATATATAGGTACGTGTTGCAGTATTAGACATTAGTGTACTATATAGGTACAACGCTGCAGAATAGTATGCGTTATTGCATGTCGCAGACGGTTGTTCATAAATCAATGGTATAATTTATATATCTGGCAGAAAGGGTTGCGTGTGAGCAGTTGTACACAATATGTGTACATAACATATTTGCATTTCAAAGCGACGAAAGGATTATAATATCGTTTCGAATGTATTTGGGAACAACACGCAGACTATAATATTATTATTATGCGGGACGTACAATATTATGTAGGTACATAATAGTGCGTTGTTTTCATCGATGATTCTACAATACATATCATAGTGATACAAACATGTTATACAATAATATATAATTTATAACAGTGATATATTATTATTATTATTATAATCTCATTATCGCGAAATCGCGCGTCATCGTCGTATTGCAGCTTTATATAGGAGATAAACGTTTTATTTTATAATAATAATAATAATAATAATATACTAACACTATAATATAATATACACTATATTATATTGACGGCTGACAGTCGTATCGTTTTTTTTTTTTTAATAAAGAATTATAATAATACGACCTTATGGGTAGGTAGATATTACATTATGTATGTATATCGTAAGCACCAATACGCAATCGTACAAATCGTGTGACCTGATAAATATAATATTTAAACTCAAACATTTAACTCGAGTGTTGTTATGCTATAATATTTCCGAACGAGAACAGTGTGTTTGTATATCAGTTGTTGTATAAGTCAAGTTGACTAATATATTATCTAATTGTATTTTTAGACCATGTAGCGTTTAAGGGATACATCTTCCTACGCGTGTTCGAGTTTGTCTTAAGAGGACGCCACACCACTCGTAATTCGGTTGTAAAAACTGTTTCGCGCGGGACAACTTTTCTCGCATTATAATTTTAATAGAATAAACAAAATTTTACTACATATAGAGGACAATTTTATCTATGTCGTAGCGTTTTTATTATTTGGATAACATAAATACGTTTAAAGTTATAGGTTTGAGAACATTTGACTTTTTTGTATTTTTCAAATGATTGTTAAAAATTATTGGGTAGTGCTATCAAAAAAAAAACGACGCTACGACACAGATAATTTTCTTCTTAGTAAGGATTTACAATTTTGGTAATTCTAATGTTAATATTGAGGGAGTAATGTTGTCCCGCGCAAAACAATTTTTAGCATATGGAATTATTGTAAAATAATTTTTCTAATTATTATCGAATTATTCCCTGGTGGCGTAAAACGACAAAACGCGGCTTCCCCCACTCCATTCAAGCACTCGCGTTTTTCGTCATCGGCCGGCACCGGGCAGCCGCGCGACAAATTGTGACAAAAATAAACATTTCCGATAATCAGAAGTCGATAGACATACTATTATTATCTTGAATAATGAATATAGACCATATCTAAACTTATTTATAAGCTACACTTGATTATGTCGTCGACCGTCGTAGTCACCATATGACAGAATACGCTGTGGAATTACTATATTATATTACGATACCTATTATAATTTAGCAATATCAGAAAGGCCTTTATATTAATTACTCATTATATAAATTGTATTTAATTTTTATGCTGTTGTATCTAACCATATTTTTTTTCGTGCCAAAATTGTATTAACCATTGTTAACATAATGTCACCAAAAAAAAATTCGCGTCATCCAAAAGAAAGGAGCCCGATCGGGTAAGACTTCTTTAAAAAAAAAAATGAAAAAAGTTCGTAATGGGGTTCGTAAGGATGTGCAGTAAGTACTTTTAAATATAAGCTTCAAAATAAAAATACATTATTTCATGTCCTATTTTGTGACTTTTTGTAAGTAAAATATTATGTTATTTTGTAGAACATAATATGTTAAATTATAACTATACAGGTATATATAATAGTTTTATTATTTTATGAATATTACTTGATTTATATGCATATGTTCATATATTTTATATTGATGTGAGTCTCGTATAAATTTGCAAAAATATTTACGATTTACATTTTTTTACCGTTCAAAAAATTGAGTGATCACTTTATTTGTATACTTCTATATTTTTATCGAGATTTTAGAATTATAATACAAATCAATATTTTATAAAATTATATTGATTGATAATATGTTTTTAATTTGTAACATTTTATTAATTATTTTTATTTAAACACATAATAGAAAACTATAATTATTAATTATTATTTTTAATAAAGGGATTAAATACTAATGCTTTATTTTATATTTGTCTTGCCTTCTTTACATAATTTTGTAAAAAAAAAATAAATAGGTACACTATAAATTTAATTTTAATAAAAATTTACTAATTTTACCGTATTTTACCTAACAAATTACCAAAAAATTTTTTTACGTAAAATACTTATCACTTATATTTTATAATACAAAATAAAATAATATATTATATAAGGTATTATTATTACTTAATTTTTTCCTATTTATATCAACAATGTAGGTATCTGCTATTTAATTGTAATAAAATATTTTAGATTCTGAGTGAAACGATGAATGTATTGATTTTACAATGATGTGTGTTTTTTTTTTTATTTTTTTATTTATTTTTTATTTTTTTTTTATTTTTTTTTTTTTTGTGTCTGTCATCACGTTTTAGGACAGTAAAAGTGCTTGGATTTTCGACTTCAGTAGCTTTTCTGATAGGAAAGTGAATCTAGTTGGTACTTTGGGGGGTCAAAAGTAAAAATTTTCCAATAGTTTTCACAAGCGCCGGGAAAAACAACATAAAAATTAAGGAAAAACGGAAATTTTTACGCAAAATCGGTTTTTGACAAATTCGAATTTGGTTTTTGGTGTAACTTTAAAACAAATGACTGTAGGAACATGAAATTTTTACTGGCTATTTATATATGCCTTTTCTATACACGATAACATTTTCAAAATATTTTGATTTATTTTGAACTGTTTAGGGACATTTTCATTTTCCATTTTTTTTTAGATTTTTTTCTAGAAATATCAATAAAATTTTATTCGTTGGTCAAAAAAGCTTGAAAATTTAATAGAAGGCTCCTAGTAAATTGTTCCGAAGGCAGATGAAAAATATTAAAAATCGTTAGTCACAGTTTTTTTTTTATAAGCATTTAAAGTTCAAAAATTGACAAATTTAAATAAAATTAATAATTAATTATTACTGCAAAATTAAAATCAAGTACCTACCTATTTATGTTTGTATTCAATTTTTGAATTACTTGACTGGGTGTAATAGTGTACCTAAATAATTAGTTATTACGAGTAAATAATAATTTATGCAAAGTTAAAAAAAATATACAAAAAATGGTATTCAAAAGTGACTATATATGTTATGAAATAATTTTTCAACATTTTTTTTTGATTTTATATTTATTTAGAAATGAAGATTTAATTAATGAATTAAATAATGTAATTCCGTCTTCTAATGCAGAAAATATGATTTTGAATTATAACTCAACAATTGTTTACAATAAGTATGCATATTTGTATTTTCTTTAGATTATATTTTAATCTATCAATTTTTTTTTAATGCAGTGTTTTAGTACACGATTTAAATCTTGATGAAACGTCTGTATCGTCTGTAGTGAATACATTATCATCGGATATAAAGTAAATATTAAAACCAAGTTAAATTATGAATATATTGAATAACTTTGTTATTTTATGAAGTAATTTAGATGCAACATTGATTTTTCCTGAATATAAGGCCTCATGTTCTCGATTAGAGTGAGCAAAGATTTAATACTATTTTTCTTATAAGTACTATAAGTATTTACAAATAAATTAATATGGGCATAATAATAGTGTATAATATAATTAACAATTATTGTAGAGACAACAATATTTCTGACCATAACCTAAGTGTTATGTATACTGCATCTGAAGATAGTTTATCATCGGAAAATACTACAACTGCCGAGTAAGTGTGTACAAAAAAACTAGTGTTATGCAATTTAATTTAATTTTAATTTTTTACTAGAACTTATAATATACTGTAAAACATTTATTCAACTATGTTATTTTTTGTTTTTTTTTTTTTTGAATTCACAGACCTTTAACAGGCCGAAGAATTATTGATATTTTTCACTTTATCAATCAAATCCAAAAGGTACACAGTGGTGGGTTCGGTTGTTCATTTATTGACATGGAGTATCAGAAAGAAACATTTGTAGGATTTCAGTCGATTTTAACATTCAAATGTAAAGTGTGTAACATCAAAAGTAAACTTTATACAGAAAATCCTAAAACAGTACAAGTCCCAATTAATAAAGCAACTGTTCACGGCTGTCAAGCAATCGGTATTGGTCACACACAGCTGTCTGAATTGTTTTCATTTCTTGAAATCCCATCGTTATCGATTAGTGGTTATACGAAAGTACAAGAAAACGTAGCTGATATTGTGCATGCAACAGCATGGGATGAAATAAAAAAAGCTGGTGAGGAAGAAAAAAAAATGGCGTTGGAGTGTGGTGATATAGACGTAGATGGCACACCAGTCATCACAGTTGTTGCAGATGGGCAGTGGTCTAAACGCAGCTATCGGACAAAATACGACGCCTTATCCGGAGCAGTAAGTAGGCTAGAGTTTGCATATTTTTTATTAATCATTAAAACATAACTTATTGATATATAAATTTGTTTTAAAGAAATACAGTCATACTGCATATGTAATTAAAACTGTAGTTTTGTTTGTATGTTTAATTTTTTTTTACCTTTAGTACATATTTTGGTAATATATCTAATATAGTATATATAGTTTGGTAATAATGATAATTAAACCAAATCTTATTTATTTCATTTAGGCTACGATAATTGGTTTTAAATCTAAAAAAGTGCTTTTCGTTGGAATACGCAATAAATATTGTTGTATTTGCCAAAAATCGAAAAATAGTAAAAAAGTCGCACCTGATCATCAATGCTTCCTCAATTGGAAAAAGTCCTCAACAAGTATGGAGGCCGATGGCGTGGTTGAAGGATTTATGAAAAGCGAGGAAATGCATGGATTAAAGTATAATTGTTTAATAGGTAAAAAAATTAAAAAAAAATACTTGGTAAAATAAAAAAATTGTGGCATTTAAAAACGTAATAGGTGATGGGGACAGCAGTGTGACTAAACGCTTAAATGAAATTCAGCCGTACGGTCCCAATTTTCACATAAGAAAAATTGAGTGCCGAAATCATTTGATGCGAAACTATGCCACCAAACTTACAGTGATTGCTAGAAACACAAAATACCCACTTCGTGTTCGAAAATATATTCTATCGAATATTTTACGATTTAGAGGTGATATCACAAAAGCAGTTATACATTGGAGAAATATAATTGGAGTAACGAAATTAGAAAAGATAAAAGGTATTTTGTGGAAAATATTTTACAATTTATTATAAATTGAATGATTTTTAATTTGTAGGTATTCAAAGAGATGTTGCTAACGCCCCATACCATCGACTTGGTCAGCATCTAAAGTGTGATTCTTATTTTTGTAATGGATCGAAAAATAATGATTTAAACTTAGTGCCAGAGGCTGAAAGCTCTGGAATGATGAATGAAATAAAAAACTATGTATCAAGACTTGTTTTAAATTCCGAAAGTTTGTTAGAAAATAAAAATAACAACATGTGCGAACAATTTAATTCTTTAATAAACAAACACATAGCCGGTAAAAGATTAAATTTTTCGAGTAAAAGAAGCTATAATACTAGGGTAGAAGCAGCCGTAGTTTCATTTAACTCTAAACAGTATCTAAGAAAAATACACAAAAAGATCTCCAACTGTAGTCCAGGTGTGTTGTAGTAAAAAGTTTTAAAATTTTGAAAAAGGTATCTACATTAAAAATAATTATTTTGTTTTATAGGAAAATTTGGGAAAAGATTCATAAAAAATTATGAACGAATAAGAACCAACACATTAAAAAGAAGACAGTTATTCCCAGAAGCTAGAAAAACTAAAATTATTTGTACTGACGGTCCAGATGCTGACTATGGTTTGGCAGAGCCGCTAACAAACCAATATTCACCACAAGATTTTGAAAAAAAAAAAAAAGAATTCCTTACATCCTTAGAGAATGCAGATATTAAAAAAATTGAAGATGATACTAGAAATCAAAGTGAAAGTGAGAAGTGGTACTATGAACGCAAAAAACGAATTACTGCCTCTAGATTCGGACAAGTTTGTAAAATGCGTTCTAGTACCAGTTGTAAAAACACCGTGTACAATATACTTTATGCTGGAAATGTCCAATCTAAATATTTACAATACGGCAGAGATACGGAGCCTATCGCTCGTAAAAAAGCAGAATGTATAATTGGCGAAAAAATACAAATTTGTGGTTTGATAGTGGATCCTGATGAGCCATACTTAGCAGCAAGTCCAGGTAAAATATTTGAATATTAGGTATTATATTATATTATTTATGTTTTATAATTTAATTTACGTATACAATTTAAAATATATCGGGTCTAATATTATATAGATGGCTTGATTGGTAAAACGGCAATTATTGAAATTAAATGTCCATATATTGCAAAAGACACTTCAAGTGCAATAGATGCTATTAACAAAAAATTAGTAAGTCATGTTGTTTACATATTATTATAATCATTGCGTATACTTTAAGCCTGTAGTTTTACAATTTCATTTTTTTAAACTTTATAGTTGCCATATTGTAACATAGTAGATAATTGTACAAAACTTAAAAAAGATAATATTTATTATTATCAAGTAATGGGCCAGTTGCATATTACCCGCAGAAAATTATGCTATTTTGTAATATATACCAGTAATTGGATTACGGTAGAAAAAATTTATTATGAACCAGAATTTTGGACTTCTAATATGGCAGAAAAATTAAAAATGTAATTTATTATCTGACCTAACTTAATAATATTTTAAGTAAGTACATTTTTAATTTGTTTATAATTTTAGGTTTTATATGGATTGTATGCTACCTGAAATAATTCAACCACTTTATCCAATAAGAATGTTGAAGTCCGATATCAAAGAGCCTGAGCGTATTATTAAAATTATGACCACAACTAATAATAATTTTAAAAAAATGTGACCTTTATTCTCATCAGTTATTCTATAATATTTTTAATAAATGTGAAACGTGTTTTTAAAAATATATTACCATTTCAGATTTTATTTAGAATGTTTACTGCCAGAAATTGTCGATCCACTATATGGAAAACGATTTTTGAAAAGTGATATTAGAGAGCCTGACCAGTGACCACATTAAACACCAAATTAATAAAAAATAAAAATATACCTATATTAGTTTCATGTATGATATAATAGTGTTAACATTATAATTGACAAATGATTACCAATAGGCAATACTGTATTTTTTATTTAATTTAATTTGAATATTTAATAACTCAATAGCATATATAGTACCAACGGTAATCGTATCTTTGTAGAGAAAGGTAGAATCTTAAAAATAATAATAGATAGCTTTGATACGGGCTACTGTATCATCTTTAAGAAGTACCCAAAAACTGTAATTTAAAACGTATACCTACCTATGTAGTAGCAGTATAACGTAAAATCATATATTCAATAATTAAATTACTAAAAACTAATACCTATTTAGATATTTAGGTAGGTAATATTAGTTTAGGATACTGTTATAAAGTAGATATTATTTACTGTATTGTTTATATTTTGTATGGAGTAAGCATCTAATAATGCAATAATTATAAGCTGAGTCGCCGAGAAGGTATGCGCGAATATTACGGCGGAAACGCGTCATAATATAAGGTGTTTACATTTTATATTTACGCGATCAGACACAGTCGAAGGTTGAGGAAATAATAAACATCGCTCCCGAATGAGCACAATCGTCCGCCGGTCGCCGACAACGAGTATTGGGCGTGGCTTAAACGCCGCGTGCTTGCGCATCGTGAAAACACTTAACAGCGCGTTCTCTCGGCCGTTCTATTCGTTTCGCTTTAGGTGTAGCGTCCTCTTAAGTGTTTTTGTGTTCAGCTAAATTATTTAAAATATATTATATATTATACACATCAGAAATGTAATACTATGTATTCTATTATTTTTCATAAATTATAAACTAATTCGACACCCACCTACCTATTATGGTTTAGGCTCCACGTTGATTCTCTGTCTGTCAGTCAGTCGGGACAAAGCCACTTATATATATATATATATATATAGATGATAGATATACTACACGGATTGATTAAAACTGTTATACAATTTAATAATATTGTTCGTGGTAGCGGTGTCTACTACCTATCTAGTATTGTATAGTTGATTGATACCGTTTAACACTGTATTAAATTATTTATTTCACGAGTTTTACAGTATAAAACATTGATAAAATAAATATATATGTTTGCTATTAGGAAGAAATAATGAAAGTACAAAAAACGATAAAAAATATATTATTATGTACCGGAGCTAAACATATCAGTTATTTTACGGACCTATTATAATAATTGATAACTCTGGAATTATTCATAATTGCATCTGTCAACGTGAAAAAATAACATCGGTCTTTAGCAAATTAAATTAATTAAACATGAACGAAGCATCAAGTCAAGTCACTATTCATAGTAAAAGTGCTTATGTTATATATGGGGCTAATATATTACAACATATACTTCTAAATCATGTTTAAAAACAAATGGTGAACATTGGGGAAATGGCAGCTTAGCCACCCAAAATATATTAACAAACACCCTTAAATAATACGTGAACGATCTTCTTCTACTCAGTTTAGTTTTGTCATGTTTCTTTGAAGAAATCGATCAGTTGAATGCGTTCGTCGTTAGATTCTCTGAAGAGGTCCTTATCTGACTAGTGCATTTATTTAGTGCAGATTCCAAGTCCAGCATGTTATTTTATCCACTTTTCCTCTGTACTACCGGTAATAGATAATGTTTAGTGTAAATACCAGAGTACCTCGTACATTTGTAAGTGTACCACACAAGTTTCACACTATACTTGTATACATTTTAGTTTCTGTAGCTGATTTTTCACTTTTTCAGGTTTCTCAATAGCCATTGAAGTCATTGAAGTCTGCTGTCTGCATCTGTTTCGTACATTTATTGAAGAATTTAAAAAGCCTTTCATGGGCTGTTGTATAGGTCAAAGTTATTCATCTTCGCTGTGCATACATATCGTCGCACGTCTTGCTATTTTCCCTGATTTTATATTTTTTGTTGCGCAATTTAACTCTCATAACTTATAAGTACCTATTATAATATTATTTATATATTTATGATGGTAAGATATTTTTTTAAATAGTTATCTGCGTGCAGTTGTTTATTCTGCGATGTTTTGTTTTCGTTCTTTTCTTAACCCTTTGATAGTTTCAGATTTTTCGTTGACCAGGATTTTATATGGGCTACTCCTTCGGTAGTTATGTATAATAATAGTACGTATTATTGTTCAGTCCGTTTTTCGTTGTATTTAACTTTTGGATGAGTGAACACGTATTGCTCATATTTTGTTTCTCATATCTATATTTTCTATATAGGTATAAGTATACAGTACACAATAGTATATGATTTTACGTGTATAATATAGGTATACGAACTTAACCCGGTAGCTGCAATTTATACCTGTTGTGATCCGATTACTTTGTAATTTTTAAATTATGTCATTTGGAAACGGACGTTTAAACAAATATTTAAAATATATTATATTTTTTCCTCTCCACGCGTTGGAAAATAAATGTGTGTCCCGCGGTAGTCGGTTACTCGGTCCATTAGTAAAGCGCAGCAGCCCAATTAAAAGTGGTTAATAGTGTTCTCGTGTACTACCTAATACTACCACTACTACTACAACAACAACAACTATATACACACATACACACCTTATAATGATATTATAATTTACGAACTCAGCAGCACGCCGTTCCCCCACGCTTGATTTATACAAACGAAACGTCCTGCGATTAATTCTGTCACGTCGCGGCAGTCTTTTTTCCTTCGATTTGAATTTTCATATCGACCATGACGAAAGAGATAATATTATATAATATTATGTACATTATGTTAAAATAATATGAAAAACGGTGGCCGTTCGGTCGTATTTTAAAATTCGATTTGTTCTAATCACCTCATATCACTATTTATTGACTATATAATAGACAAATCTTTGAATTCACTTCGTCATAGTTTTAAATCAACGGTCACATATAAGTTTAATACACCTACTTCCAATACTCCAAATTGGGTTTCTTCAAAACATAAATATTACATTATAGTATGGATATATATTATATATAAATGAAATAGTTTTAAAATCGTAATATTTGGGTGTGTTAACATAACTGTTTTAATCCAGTGAAATACTATATTATAGCAGTCGGAATAAAAAAAAAAAAAAATGACTTACATATTATATTATATCGTCGTGTTCCGATGAGAATTTGTACGTACATAAATTATTGTGAACTACGACGAAGTAATAAGAAACATCGTAAGACCGTTTCAATATTATAGTCTACAGGTATAATTTATATGTATGATACCTATGCGAAGAGAACGCCTTAGATTAAGACTCTTAATTAACTGACTATACGTACGGAAGCTACAGGTGCACCATCACTCGTGACATTTGAAAGCAGCTATATCAGCTGTCGCTTATCATATTTTACGCGTTTTAAATGAATTAGACATATTTTATCATGATGGTACTATGCGGAGTGGAACCTACATAAAACATTTTATACCTACATAACAAACAGCGTGTGTAATTTTTCACTATTTTGTATATACAAATCATCGTAACGCCCCACGCGTAATATTTATGTTAAAAAATAAAACAAAACCATCTAGTAGCTAATGATATTATGTATGTATAACATATATTTACGTACGATTACAATATGAATAATTTACATTTAACGTATTCCTATAATGGTAGCTGTATTATAGCGACTTATCCGGTAGGTATACTCGGATAATATATAAATACGAATTTTTCTATTTAAACGAGTTCACCGTGGTAATCATAATGGCGAACTTACTTAGCTAAGTCGTATATAATATTTATGTGGGTATATTATAAGCCACAGCGCGTGGAGGGTAACACGGATCGTATCCGATAAATTATAAAATATAATATAATATACTCCTGAGAAGAGCGCATGGGATAATTTAAATGACGTGTACTATGGAAGTAATTAATTGTAAACGCGCGGTTTGCATAATTATACATAGTAATAATGAATACAAATATTAAAAAATTGCAATAGATGAAACCTAAACGATAAATTAAAAAATGTATTTATTTTTTATTTTTATAATGACAGGTATTGAGGTGTGAGAGGTATCGTTATATTATTATCTTAAGATGAAACTATACGGCGGAATATACCTAGAATATAAAATCTATTAACGTGTATACAGTGACACTCGTGACAGTCTGCTTTTTATTTTATTTCCACATATTTTTGTCGGTGGATGACTTATTGAAATACAATTTTCATCATATTGACTGCACTGTATATTTTAGCCTTTTGGTACAATTATTGTTCGTATGTACTATAACCGTGTTTATATAGGTACTTGCTGCAGACGATTTGTGACGTGAAGAAATAATATTATTGGCTATTGAATAAGTACAATAATGTGCGAGTATCGTATATATATATATAGGAGATAAAGAAAAGAAACACGTCAAAATCGACGCTTATTTGAGCACATAATACGTGTGTGACAAAAAGTCGGTAGATTTCATACGATCTGCGGAGGTGGCGTCGTCGGGTCCTAGGCAAGACGCGAGGACAACAACAATATTGGCCGACGCGTTCCCACGTGACGCGTTTAACAAACACATAACAATATTATATATAATTTATTATTATTGCGACAAATGCGGACAATCGCAGTCGACACATACAAGGAAATAATATTATAACACAACAATAATATCAGGTATGTATAGGTATATGATTATTATATAATAGTAGGCACACGTATTATAATATTATATATTTTATGTATTATATTATGTTATGTGAATATTATATTATGGTCCCGAGAGCCGCAGCACGACAATGACACGTACGAAAATAATAATAATATAGTAAAATTATTTCGGTTTGCCATGGGAATCAATCTGCGCGTGTGGCCGCCGCCGCCCGCATTGACTTTGACCGATGAACCGCTCGTGTGTGTGTTTTTGGCCATCTCGGGTTTACAAGTGTGCGGCGACGAATGTGGGGAATAACGACCCGAAGAAGACCATTTGTCAAACCGTCTCTCCCACGTCAAAATATCGTATAAAACGCGCACGCACGGACATATCCCATCGGTAAACAATGCGATGACCGATATAATGTGTATATTGTACTATATAGTAATACGACTACGGGTTTTGCGGTCAATACCGGACGAAGACGCAACGGCGATGGTAATATAACAATAATAGAACATTATATTATACACGACCGCCGTCTTCACAACGAAAAAGGATCTCCGTCTGTTGTTGTAGACCGTGTGACCCGATTTACAATATAATATAGTACACTCCTATATCATAATATATATATATATAGGAGTTCACAGATTAATGGTCGAATCGATTGCACACTTTGTGGGTATAAAACCGAGCGCCCGGGTTCAGAACCCTGCTGTAGCTAAACACCCCCCGATAGACTTCTCTAGTATGTCAGATAAAAACATTTTAATAAGCTAATATAGAAACCGCGCGAGTGTACGGATGAAAAAAATTTTAGAAAACTATATGAAGTCTCCGGTCACGAATTCTGTCGGAAAAACGTCGACAACGCGCAAAACAATTGGTAGAACCTGCGTATAGGACCGGTGGTATTTTCAGTATACCAATAATTATGTATAGGTACCTATATCTGGTATTTTCGGTAATGATTACCGCGTTGTTACCGAAATTACCATGCACATGTTCGTCGTCAAATTAAAGGGTACCGGTCCGTATTGTATTGAGAAAAATCTATTTTTGGTGTTGTGCTTAATCCACTTACGGACACAAATGATCGTACACGTCTTAGGAAACCAAAACTAGGTGTACGACTGCAAAAAGGTTAAAAATATCCGATTTAGAACTTATGTGAGCGGTGGTCGTTTGGGTCGAGGAAATAATTCAGACCAACAAATGTATAGTCCATTCGGACTTTCATTTACAGTTTGTACCGTTTGGGCGAGTGAAATTATAATATTTACCTGCGTAAAGTAATGACCTGGTAACTTTGATGTGAAAGTTTTAAAGAATACAGTTCAATATTGATCATTTCTGTTGTGTTTTAGTGATTGCAAAATTATTACTTTTGTTGACCGTATATTATTACAATATTAGTATATTGCTATACCAATATCTTTTTTGGGTCTATTTGGCTCTCGTCACATTTTGGGTCGATTCGTCCGAAAGATCTACGCCCTGCAGAACAGTTCGCAAAACTAGAACATTTATTATTCTTTGCTCTTTTTTCTATTATGAAAATTCCCTTTCCCCTACGATATTTAATAATACTCTGTGATCACTTTTTAGACAATAAATACGAGCATAATTTTTTAAAACGAATATCAAATTTTCCTGGATCGAAAACACCGATCGCCTGCAATCACCGTCAATACCGTATAACCGGTATACCATCCCTAACACAGACACACTCACACACACACACACAGACACACACACACACACACACACACACACACAGACACAGACACACACACACATATATATATATATATGTATATAGCGTTCCGATCTATAATAATATTATATAGTTAACTTCTATTTATATTAATGTTATGTGGACGGAAGACATTATTATTATGTTATATTCGACCACAGCAGTACCGCATATACATATGGTATACACGTATATATGATATAATGTGTAGCAGGGTCAGAGTCGTGACGGGTCCGTTCGTTGATTGATGTCGGAGATGACTATCTCTGTGCGCGTGCGTTAACGATATTATAATACATATTATGTAGGTAAGGCGCACACACACATATATATATATATTATATTGAATCGTAACGTCGCGATACGCGTCTATTATGATAGTGTGATTATACTGTTGGTATTTTACCCGCAGTACCTTGATGTTTATTTGTTGTACAATACGCACACTTGTAGGAGGTATATATAATATATTATTATTCTTGACTCCCTCCTCGTCCGGTATATTACGGCCTTGCTACCATCCAGACATTTCAGCGGTCGGTAAAATAGGCTGCCTTAAGGCTGAATCATGGCACACACAGGGGGGGGGGGGGTTAGATGAATAGCTAAAAATATATTTTTACTTTAATTTTCTTCTTCAGTATTAACTGTGTTCATTGAAACGACCTCAGGGTCTTTGTCAACGCTCATCATCACAAGTGGGTATAGTAGATGATACTACCACCCTTCTCCAAGAGGAGACGTGTGCGGTCTTCACTCCCGGTGGAGTGGGACTTGGTTGGAAACCCGATGGCGCAATCGGAGGACAGCACGGGAAAATGGTGATCGCGTTGAACTACATATATGTTTGCACTTTGCTATGAATCGAAAGGTTAGGTTAGGTTTTAAGGATGACTGTGGAACGTGTGAATTGCAGTCAACTGCGTGACCACTGCGTGCTCCGACCCCGATTTTACTTTATAGCTGAATTTTTTTCATAATTTTTCTCTTTATATACATCTATCTATATATAGATGCTTATAAATAACTAGCTTATAAATAACTTGCTTAACGAAAAATGTTTTCTGGACCCTCTTCAAAAAAACATCCGGGCCCCTTGGATACTAATTGCTGACCCTGACCTAGAACAAGAGTAAGCGCTCTTACTTCACCGAACGATTTCAGCCGCTATTGGTTGTCGATCATTCGATAAAAAGAGATCTTTACACTGATTACAAAAAAAAACAACGAAAGTATACCTGCAGTACAATATAGTCACGATTTTCACAAGCCGCATTAATTAATTTTCCACAAGCGTGTTGATATTTGTTCGTTAATAATAATTAATAACAAATAATATAATAAATCATAATTATTACTGCATTTGCAGTGGGACCTGGGAATAACAATTTTATGTACTAGTAAACATTTTTACATTATTACATTTTTACATTTTTACATTTTTACATTTTTAACATTTTTAACATTTTTTAACATTTTTAACATTTTTTAACATTTTTTAACATTATAACTTCCGCTGTGTATCATAGGACATACCATTAGGTTAGGCGCAACAAAACATGCGTCTGAAAAGACGCTTTGTTCTTTTCCAAAATGCCATCTTACGCTTAGGCCGTTTAGGCGCGGCCTCCGGTGCCTGTTCAGGTTCATCACACAGCAGGCGGTTTTCGGTAACGTCATCGCATGGCACACTCGCGGCTTGTACCGCTGTCTGCTCATCATCTCGTGACGAACAAACCGAACATGCACGTGGTCTCGGCGGATCCACGAGACCACCGCTTGACTGCTGTGGCGGCATGACGGACGGCCAAACCAGCAGCGGGGATGGGACTGCCGAGGAAGACGCCGACGGCGAACGGTCACACGGAAAACATACGGATGGAGAAGACGACTCGGGCGGCGAAGTCGCGAACGGCGTATCCGCAATGTCGTGGTTGGCAATTGGCGGCGCAATTGCCTTGTTCACCAAAGCCATATAAATTCTGAACGCGGGACTTTGATAGTTCGCCATCACGACGATTTCGGTTAGGTTAGGTCCGCTACTTGACGGGTCGGCCGTCACCGTTTGCCGTCCCAAGTCGTCGGCCGCAGGCTGTGAGTCGGTCGTGGTCAGGCTGTGAGCGGCAGACGGCGATTCCAACTCGTCGTCGGCTGCGTCGCCCCCAGACGGCAACACCAACCCGTCGTCGGCTACGTCACCTCCAGACGGCGATTCCAACTCGTCGTCGGCTGCGTCGCCCCCAGAAGCCGTGTCCAAACTGCATAGTCTCGATGCCGGCCGGGCCAACTCGTCGCATCTTCCAGGCGCGATTTCGCAAGTGTTTTCGACCGATTCGACGGATGGGGCTAACATCTCAACTTCCGACGACTTGACTTTAGCTTCAGTAAAATTCGACATGTTCTCCTATAGTTCTATTTATATAATATTATTATATCTACAAAAAACGGTGTTATAACTTTTGACACAAAAAACAATGTTATAACTTTTGACACAAAAATCACAATGAATATGCGTAAGTACAGTGTTCGTTGAGCGATATGGCAATTATGAACTTTGACACATGAAATATATACTCCAAACAATATAGTTGTCCATAGCAACAATATTTTTAAAAGTCTCGTCTCGGGAATAATATATCTATTAGTTTATTAATTATCACTAAAATATTATGTTAAATTCAAGTTTAAAAATAAAGATCATGCAAAGAAATTAAACAAGTTAAGAATAAGCTTGAGTGTGCTAAATTCCCGGTTCCTAAACGTATTTTAATACAACCCATTAAGCTATACATAATTCCGTATTATATTATGTACAACAATTTAAATAAAATTTGGTAACCTTTATGTCTTGGCACCTATTTTTTTTTAATATCGGCTAGAATGAATAATATATAACCGTCGTCAAAAATCTATAAGTATAGTGATATATGTATACAAACAATCGTAACTGCGAACAACAAATATACTTCTTAATACCGCGTAACAATCGTATAACTATTTACTGGTAACTAACGGGCGGGTGGACATGGCCCCTCGTTTTTATTATGACATTACGGGAAAACAAAATAAAAAAAGAAAGCTATGTACAATATGTTTATTGGATGTGTGCGAGGGAGTGGTGCGGCTATAGTAGGAGTATGTATAGGACCCATCGGATTCGGGGTCCTGCGATCGTTCTCGCAAACATAATAATATTATTATTCCGTTGGCAGCCGGCTTTTGCCCGACCCGTCGTCGTTCGATATACATAATAATGTGTGCATATTAAACTATACAGTATACACACACACACACACACACACACACACACACACACACACCCTGTACGCCGATTAGCACGCGGGCAAAAGGCCGGTGCAGGTGAGGGAAATCGGTATTATTATTTCGTCGTCGTTGTTGTTGTGATACCCGCTGACACGAAAGCTGAGGCACCCCCATTGACTGCAGATGGACCCCCCCCTGACGATGATCGACTAGGTCGAATCCATCAAAAAACAGAAATGAAAAAACCATATCCGCGCAATGGTCGCTCGTACGATATTATATTCCCAAAATAAAAGAAAGAAAATATCTCGTTCGGATCGACAACGAAATAATAAACGAGCGGGTCACGCTGCAGCCCATTATTATTAGTATACGTACCTACAATGCACGTCTATATTATTATTATTATTATTGTATTGCATTGTATTTATTTTATTTGTAATCCGTTCGCGGTATACCCATCGCGGTATACTATATACGCTCGGCGTAACGGCGACGACAATAATCCATCAACGTGGTGTATCGTTAGAGTGCACGCGAGTTATGACACCCTCTCTTTATTTTACGCTCGTGTTTATAAACACTCTGTATAATAATATATTTGGATAAGCTCGCCCCCGGTGGTGCAGCAGTGTGCACAACAGTATAATATTATATTATTTGCGTGCGTTGCAGCCTATCAATAACTATTGCATAATGTTATGAAATTACGCGTTTGGTACAATGATTTGTGCCCTAACTTCCACGTACGTTTATATTATCTAAGAGCGGCTATACCAAATTTGATTGCTCTCCCCTCTCTCGTGTGTCTTTGATAGTATTATACTTGTTTCTGCTGTTCGTTATTCATCTAATTTACCTATCATACTATAATATTGTTATTAATTATACAAGTGTATAATATAAGATTGTAAATAATAGATATTCTTTTATAAATAAAAAAAAAACAATATGAATGTATATATTATATTACTATAGTGCTTGAATCGCCGAAGACATCATAATTATACGTATGGTAAAAAAGGCGGAGGGAATGTCTCCTGAACGTAAACAAGTAAGATTACACCTACGGTTTTGCTAGAAATATAGGGCGTTATAGAAGCTGATTTGTTAACGCTTTAATACCAATACGGCACTTTATTATTTTCGCTAAACGGTCAGATACCTACGTGCAAAATATAATATGTACGATAGTAAAAGTTATTCTTCGGACGACACTATCTAATCGATGTGAGTTGCAGCAGTATCATGGTACATCCACCGATCTAACGATAATAATATAACCATAGTACATGCGAGTACTTATATATAAAAGGCTTAGATGCAACATAAACTTACTGTGGTAGGTATTTACAGCTATGGTCGATATAGTCAACTTTTACACTTCCGTGAAGGTTTTGATCGTAAATATAATATTACACTAAATAATATAGTTGTTGCATTACGGAAAATATTTGTGTTTTTTTTTTTTTTTTCGTCTCGTCCAGACCCCGCAGAGGACAAAAGGGCCACCTATGATTTTAATGCGGTTCAACTATGATATCTCAGCATACGTTGAACTCGTAATACAGTCACTGCCGCATATATTATTATATTTCAGTATTTTATAAACGTTGTTATCGTACGAAAACGGCCACCGCTGGCAACGATATAGGGCGCGCGAGTCTGTTTGTGTTGTGTCCGTGTGAGTGCCTGTTTGTCCGTGTGAGTGCGTGTGAGTGTGTGTGTGTGTGAGCGTGTGTGTGTGTGTGCGTGTGTGTGTTAGTGTGTGTGTGCGCGTGCGTGCGTGTGTGTTGTTTTTTTTTTTTTGTTCTTATTGGTCCGCCAAAGGTGTGGTGCTCAGATCGCTTGTAAACATCGCAGGGAAAACAAAAACCGGTTCGCCAATCAACCTGTCCGGCACTTCTGTCGGCTCGGGACTTAACCAATTAAACACATATCGCCCTACAGCGGGAGGAAACTATACACGTACAAAATATAATATCATGTTTGTACACGTATATAATATAATATAATATATGCGCAATCGCGTTTATAGCTGCTGTATCATCATCGTTGTCATACGCGGGTCGAGATGAGGCGTCACGATATCGTATCAGAATAATATAATGTTATTATAGTGTATATAATATCATTATTATTATTATTGTCGGTATCGCCGTCGTACAATAGCGATGCGATAATAATTACAAACGGGATGACCACGGAACAATTATAATAATAATAATAATAATGATGATGATGATGATGTTGATGATGTTGATGATGTTGATGATAATGATAATAGGGTGTCACACGCTCGCGTTCGTCTGCAGTTCTTCGCGCGTCTCGCGTAAAATATATCGTACAATATTATACAATACGATATCTTCGTGTTTTTTCTTCTCCAGTCGATATAACATATTAATATTATTTAATTTGATTTAATATCAATAATACCCCTATATAGGTTCGTGGTTTGTTGAACGATCGCCCGGAAGTCACACCTGAAATCGAAATATATTTTATGAACTTTTCACGAGTATAATATCGTCAGTCTTTACGTGGGCGTAATCGTTATTATATTATGTCTGTCGAACCGTCGAAATTCACCGAACGTTACTGGTGTCCTGTAGCGGCCCAACTTTGGAGGATGGTTGGGGTTTGCGGTTTACCCTCACTCCTCAGTTTTCGGTCTAGTCCCGTTAAAATATAAATATTATCTACTATACGTGAGTTGTGTAAAATCTAAACAGAGCGCTATTTGTTTCACAGGCATTTATTTCGATAATCGTGGAAAATGGCCAAAAACAAAACACAATATACCTATACCAAGCGCATGAAAATAATTTTTCAATTCCAATTAGACGATTCTAAATTTGAAGACGACCTGCCAAGTTTAAAATTTAAAACATTATTCTTTGTGTTATATAATTTGAATAACAAATATGTATGCTATTTTCCGGAACATAATATTGTATACTTAGTTGCACCTATCCGGTGGCTTTAATCATCATCATCGTTCTCATCGAATAATGGCTCTGCCAAAACGGTTTATTACAAAACTCATACCACAACTGATGTCATGGATGGAATCGTGTACATTATGTACGTATAATATATTATGTACCTACTATAGACCTGCAAGGGCCGTAAATTTTCAGCCCGGTCCGGTCCATCAATTTTATCCTCAAGCCCGGCCCGGCCTGGTCCAAAAAATATAATATTATTATGGTATATAAATAGCTTTATTATACCCACCAATCAATATATTATTATATTCATTGTGATTGTATCTACTATCTAGTATCTATCCATAGAGTATACTCTATACGTATCTACCCGTTCCACCTGTACCAACATCGGTTTTATCATTATTATTTTATTATTTTGAATTGTAATTATTGATTGTCGAAGAAAAATCCTTAAAAAGCCCGGTCCAACGCTTGATTTATCATTCAAAGTTCAGCCCGGCCCGGCGAATTGTACGAAAAAAAACCCAGGCCCGGCACGGAATAAAATTCCAAGACTGAAAAAGCCCGGTCCAACCCTTTATTTTATTTCAAAGGCCCAGCCCGGTCCAATGTCACTACGGGCCGGCCCCTGCAGGTCTCTAGTACCTACTACCTACATAAATGTATACGAAACTGCACTTTACCTGGCGTATTATTTTATTACGCACGAGTAGAGGTACCTATAATCGTTAATCGGAGTGGTGTACACAAAATAGTTACGGACACCATACAGTTATACACTTGTACGATATTATAATGCGTATACAAGAATGAGAGCGTTTTCAGATGACGTGGTCGTATATTAAATTATACATTATTATTGTCAAAGACAATACGATGGCAGATGATACAACACGCATATGGGTACACGCGTCGCACTGTGGGAGAAAATGGAAACAATTGATGTATCAAAAAACTGGCGAAAGATTGATTAACATCGCGCGTTACAAGAGAATGTAGTGTATTATATTATTATCATATTATATTATTATTATCATGTGTATATAATAATAATATAATGTATACAATAGGCGCGATGAGGATATATTATATATGTGTGGAGTCGCGCCGTTCTGATTGCTCAATAAACGGCATATGTCCGATTCGTTTAAAAAAAATAAAACTCGACAAATTGCTTTCACCTCGGTATTTATATACACATAATATGTATAATGTATACTATATATATATATATCATATGTGTAGAAATATATCATCCGATCGCATATATATATATAGGTACGCGTTTCGAAACACAAACAGAACAGCCGCAGCCGTACAAATTAGACTTGTGCGTATATAATATAACGCACGCACGCGCATGCGCACGCGTATAGACGCGGCAATGGTATTTATATTTTATTATTATTATTACCATTACTATTATTACGGTGAACTAAAAGTTTGACTCCCGTTGCATATTATTTTGGTGTTAAGCCCCCCCGTCGTTCGGTGTGTGTATATATATATATACATATTCATATATACCTATATATTATGTACACATATATATATATACGCACGACGAAAATGACGCGAGCGGCGTGCGCTGATGTATCGCCTACAGTTCGTCATATCTTTATAACAATATATAAAAAAGGATACATAATGTGAGTAATGTTCCAGTTAAAGAAGTACGTAATGACCCATTCGACGAATCTCGTGTGTTATTTTTCTCTTCTATATACTTCTCCTCTCGTCTCTATGTAACACGCGTACACATATACACACCGAACAACTATGTACATTCACGTATTGTACACAACAAACTATACATTATATATATACAGGGTGATTTCTTTTCGCTTTAAAACGCTATGCAGTTATTTTCAAAAAAAGTTTAACTTATTTGAAATTTGTTGATTTGCTCGCCTTAGTTTAAAGTCATTACAAAACAACACTATACCGGAAGAAAAAAACGTATTCACTTTTATAATTTTTTTTAAAAAAAAAGTCTTTTATCACTTGAAATGATATAGAACACACATTATCATATCCCCAAGCAAAATATGTCTTATTCGACGTACAGAAATCAAATTTCGATTTACCATAGTAATAGTCCCCATACAGCTATGGCGTACAGTCACAGTGGTTAAAGTGGGGGGGACGCAGGAGGACTCAGCTCCCCTACCTTGGACGGCGGTTAAAAAGCGTCCCCTTTAACAAATTAGGATTTTATACATTAGACTTTAAACATAAAATTATATATGGAACGCTTAAAACTATATGGAGACATTAGTCCCCTCTGAAATTTTTTCCCACTTTAACCTCTGCGTACAGATACCCCCTATATCTAAGTATGTATTTAGATATTACTCAGGCTGAGTATAGCGCAGGATCGATATTTTTCGTGGGGTACCCCTCGGTTACATAATTCCACTTATCTCTCTCTCTCTCTCTCTCTCTATATATATATATATATATACTTTGTCAACACCCTATATACATTCGCCACCTCCAACACCGTCCCCTCCGCTATACATCCACCGCGGCTTACCATTGCCGCCGCCGCCGCCAAGTATATAACGTACACAAGGCGCTGTGCAGGAATAAACACGTTGACTGAATTATTGCGCATTAGACGTGTGTATAATATCATGTATAATATGTGTATATAATAATATTATTCTCGTGTTTGTATACGTGTACGCGCGCGCGCGTGTATCGGAATGTAATTTGTACAAAACTATACGTATAGGAAGACGTGAAATTCTCACCAGATTTAATATATTATACGATGTATCATATAATATGTGTATAGGTGTAGCCTATATGGACCGCTGACGTCTGCCGGCTGACGTTACAATACACATTACATAATAAACATGTAGGTGCCTATATATTATTTTATACACACACACACACACACACACACACATTCTAGACGTATACACAAGTATGTATATATTTATAGGTATATGGGCACACTGTAATATTATTGTTGTAATATTGTATATTATAATATATCGTATATAGTCTCTCGCCCGGCGAGTTCAAACAGCGATAATATATACATGTGATGTTATAATGTACGGTGTTTTTTACGCGGAGATTGATCGTGATCGTTTTGAAAATTTGACAGGCGAAAAAATTGCCTTATCTCGACTTCAGCCATCATATTGTTATACAGGTGTTGTATATTATATAGGCACGTCGTAATGCGCGGCCAGTGTCCGAGGACCGAGCGTGGTGTCTGCACAATAACGCGATGTTTGACGTGGCCGCGGAATCAGATAATAATAATAATAATAATAATAATATATTATAATATCGGTCGTGCCTCGAAGAAAGTCTTACCCGCGAGAGTGTTGGTACAATAATAATTATTAATAGCCGACCACGGGACGACGGAGTTGTTGCTGCTGCAGATTTCGTCCGCGGATCGAATTTCAAACAGCGTATGTACCTGTAACGAATAGGTGTGCTATGATGTGAAAATGAAAAACAAGACACGCGTAAATCACGATAAATCATAACACATCGAGTGCCCGACAACGATACACAGTATACCTACTATACACAGTATTATGCCTACCCAATAATTATCATACGCATAATTTACATTTATATATACTGTTACCCACCAGCTACATTCTATATATTGTTGTTCGGTCATTATTATTATTATTACCACCCATAGTTTTCACAATATATTGGATTTGATTTTCCGTTACACAATAATATTCGTAATTGCATTGTTACAACCGCGTACATCACACGTGTCATTGCAGTATATTATGCGCGCGGGGTTAAACAAGTCCTTGTACGAAATGCAAAAAAACGTGTAAATCACACGACGTGCCTATAACATAACGTTTTAACAGTAATGACACTGCGCACGGTTAAAAATATTTCCACAAAATTCTGGGACCGGCGAAAAGCTAAGATTTAAATTATTTACGTGACGTGTTGCGTATAGCGATGCGTTCTTTTCTTTCAAGATAAGTTATAATATTCGTCAGTGTAATAATGTTACGGCGTTGAAAGGACTAACACAAGTACCTATAACTATATATTGTATTTAAAAAAAAAAAACTGGTTTCGCGTTATCATATTGGAATGGAAATCGTTTAAAGAGCCCTTAAACCCAATGAATAATATTGACATAAATTCTCGGATCATATGTTTACACAGCAACAAAATTGCTAGGAAATATTTAAGCATATGATTTACAATGGAAAAAAAACTTAAAAATTTCATTCGCAGAAGTCGAAAGTCTTACGCATAAGCATAAATCTATTTTAAATTATCTTAGATAAATGTATAATTTTACTTCGAGGTGTCAAACTCCTTTTTCAATTTAATTTATCAATAATAATATTTTAATAATATTATTTATATTTATTTTCTTTTATCAAAACTGTATAAAATTATAAAATCATATTTTGCAGTATATGACACGGTAGATATGTTTATGTGCACATTAAGTATTACATTTTGTTGTTGTAAATATCATCGAGACAATCAATTTTTCAATAGCTTTTATTAATAATAAGTCAATATTATATATAATTTAGTCAATAATATTATACAATATAGATAATATCATAAACTATACCAAATTATATACCTAATGAATAAAAATATTTTACATTAAACGTAGGGACAATTTATTATTAATGATGTATTGCAATTGTTATATTTCTAGGGTAATCCTTTTATAGCGTAACCCGTATTTTAGTCACGTTACATTTTTGGCATAAAAAAATTGTTTGCAATATAAATTAATTTAATGGTCATTCGTTGTGACTGTATTTAACGAAACCGTTGATAATAACTGCACTTCTCCGCATTATTACCGACTCAACATTTTGAAATGGAAGCCGTGTTGCTGTGTCACTATAGGTATACCTACTCAAGAAATCAGTGATATTATATACGTGGCGATTTATTATTTAAGATGTTTAAACTAACGTAATAGTATAGGTACCTCGATATAGCAAACTTGTTTCAAAAAATAAATCACCCATTTAGTATTTTAGTCGCACACTCGCATTATACAAAATAAAAACGTCTACTGCATGTGTGAAAAGTGAAAACATTTAAGAGGATTTTAAAAATGAATTATTGTAAAAAAAAATTTAAATTTAAAGATACTGGAATTCAAAATTATCCATACATTAATTGTAGATTATATTATTAAGATGTATGTATAATATTATTAATGTACCTACCTAAGTGTTAATCCAAATCCAATTATTCTACAGAGCGATAATGTTTCACAACATTAAACTCTGATTAATAACACTTTAATATATTATACAGTTAGTGTACCTAAATACCTATAGGTAATACAATAAACACGATACAATATTATGTAAAACTAGTAGACATTTTGAAGATTATAATTTCGAGCTTGGTTATTAGTTGTAAATTATTCGACCTTGTTTGGTGAAATGTATACTATGACGATAATGCATCACATGTATTTTATCTTATAAAATTAATAAATATTTACTAATTATAATTTAATTACTAATAATAGAAATAACGGTTACAACAAACGACTATATTGAGAGGATTAAGAATCGATAATGGATAATATATCACAATATTATATAATTATTGTGATTTACTAAATTAATTATTTGCATTTGATGATCTAATATAGTAAAATTTTTACAACAAATTACCATTTTAATCACTAATGGTGCATACTTTGTATCTACATTTTGTCAAAAAAATTATTTTTTTAAATTTTATATCCACACAATTATATAATATTTATAGGTATTCTACATAGGTTATTATACGATGTTTCAAAAGCACTTACATAAAAAAATATAGTATCTAACATGCAAACATATTTATATCTGGTATCTACATTTGGCATTTTTTACTTACTTAACTCAACTATTTATTTGAAAAGAAGAATATAATGGAAACATATTTATATAGATGACTACAGAATCAAACAGTTGCAGGTATATAATATATATAGATATACATATATTATTGTATAATAAACATTTAATTCAGATGAGCGGTATAATACAATATAATTAGAATGACAGACAGCGGTTCGGACTATATATAATGTCTTAGTGGCTGAAAATTAAAAAAAAAAATATCGTTATATTATGGAATATTACTGGATGCGCATATGTTTATACTAGTTCAATGTCAAAACTACCATATAAATGTAGCCACTAATATGAAACATTACATTGGCGTTATTTCGTAAGTCATAACACGATTAGACCCGTCTCGAGTTTTTCAGAAACTTCTGTATGCAATTTCGTTACCCTCCACGTTTCTGCCGACACATTTTAATTTTAAGAGCCACTTGTATCGTTTACTGCCTAGTGTCTACACCTTAATCTGAGCCTGCGCCGTCTGCCTCACCGGTACATGGCGACGGTTTAAAACGTGCGTTTTACATCATTTAGTATATCAATCGTAAATGATGACGTCCGAAGGACTAGAAAAAATATGTCATAATAACCGATAGTTAGTTAGAACAACCACAATTCAAAATAAAAATAAAAACATTATAGATAGCCAAGGTGGGTAGGTACATTTTATTGTATTTCAATCCAAAAATGTAAAATCTAATTAAGTATAATATGTTATTAAAAAATAAAGTACATTTTCATTATATAATATATTATTATATATTAAAAAAAAACTGATTTTTCTGTTGTAATGCTTTTTTTCCTTAAAAACCGTGTTATATATTATCGTCTCTACTTTTTTAAAGTTTATTATTTTTATTAATAGCTATAAAATTTTAAAGGTGCTGATTATTTAATACGTTGCCTTATCTTGAAATGTATTCTTGTCATAAACTGTCATAAGTACATCTGTATAATAATAGGGTCATATTATAAGAACGTCATAACAACCGATAAAAATTAGCATATTTTAAAACATACTGTCTTAAATACATTTAATTGTAATGGTATATAATTAAACCCGTTGTTTCACTACACATAATATGGTGTGATTTTAAACGATTTCTACTATATTATTATATTGCATTATTCGATCGTCATAATATTACAAACCCACAGACGTCTGCAATACGAAAAATTCACTCGGGGTCACGTGTAGGTATACCTAACTACCGACTATATAATATCGTCGTATACATATTCAACAAAATATTGCGGTCGTGGCGCGTCAATGTTTTGATGGTGAGGAGTTTATAGTCGCTTATTGTACATTTCCACACGGTTTGTTCCTGACCCCTTGCGCTGCTGTGATACGAATTTGGACACATCGCGGGCAGCAACGCGCACCGCAATAATAATAATATAATCTCTCCTAGCGCAATAACTTTTTTTTTTCCGTTTTTGTAACTCAACACTACGATATAATATATAATATTATGCTCTGGTGCGGTCCCGATAGATGTATAATACGCAAACACACACACACACACACACACACACACACACACACACACACACACACACACACATATATATATTTACAAGCGTGCGCGTGTATGTGTGTGAAATCGTACACCGTTCGGCGCGGCATACGATTGTCGGAGGAATATAGAAAGATGCGTATACCTATAGGTATATGGTATAAAATATATGTATATATATATACATGTACCTATAAGCTATGATGTTATATATTATTATATATATTATAAGCGCGACCGAAACACTATGACCGCTGCCGCCGCCGTGTTTTGTTTGCGTTTATTTATTTATTATATTATGTTGCAGGGGCCCAAAACCATTGGGGTATACGCCGCGGTGTATATAATGGTAATGGTGATCTCACCCTCCTCCGTTCATCCCTTTGGTACGATTTTTACAGATCTCAAAAGTTTCGTATTACCGTCCCTTGCTTAAATTAGCTGATTTTTCGATGGAAACCTTTTTTTTTCAAACGGCACCGCCGCCGATTGTCATCGAATGCACATACACACACACACACATGTATTTCGCGACGTTCTCGAGAGCAGTTAATTACTACACATATTATATATACAAAAACTATAATACATGTCGAAAACGTCAAAACGCCCTCGTCGGATAACGCGAAATAAACCGTATTGTATTTTCGTATATATATATATACATTATACACAGCCATATAGGTACACTGCAGATGAATACGACCCACACCACCACGGCACAACATGAATGAATATATAATATATATATTTATTTATACATGTGCTACACTGTGAACGATATACATTATAACATTTACACGTTAAAACGCCAAAACAAGACTGACTGTACACCGGCCAACCGTAAAATTTATACCACGCACTTGTTACCGCTCATTAAAGTGCGTCTTTTAAAACAGATACGTGAGATGACTATCTGCAGTGCCGTAATAGTATAATATATAGGTATATATTATTATTATTATAGTGTCACGCCCGATATAATAAGGCGTATTATAATACATTCATTTTAATATCCGTTATATTTCTATATATTATTTAATAAGTTATAATTAGTACAGCTGATTGATTTGTGGCGAAAATTATACTTATATATTATGTGTCTTACAATATCTGTCAATATACCTATTTAGGTTTAGACGGTTAAGACTTTAAAAACATTTTCAGTTAATATTATACAGATTATGTGCACCACAAAATCATAAAATATGCAATAAAACAAAATTTCATTGAAATTTGTGTTTTATATTTATTTATGTGTAATATTCATTTTATCTCTCTTTGTTAAATTATAGGTATCGCTTTCATATATCAATTTGACATTGTCATCCGGTCCCTGAATAGAAACAAAATTACAAGTCAATACATATATAGAAATTATCATCCGTGGCGAGAAGCGCAGAGCTTATCGCGTGGAAAATAAGTACCTCGAAAAGTTGAGGATTCACTATAAGAGTTACATTTTCAATCGACACACATCATTTATTTCATTTTGTAGCAAAAATGTTTTCAATTTTAAGATTTACATTTGGTATACCTACGTTTCCAATGATCGAGCAAATCTGATAAATGTGCTATAATTATTAAATTTTTGTTGGAATAATACACAGTATAATGTTTTATCTTAATCCTTACAATTTTATCATTTTAATTTTAAATTGTATCATATACTCACTCAAACACACTATAACTTATAAGGAACTCACCTAAACACATCGTTTTTCTTAGGTGGGTAAAAAGGTAATACGCCCAAACGCATGACGCTCCCCACAACTGTTTCTGGATATCTTATACTAAATTGCAGGTCACACTATGGCCACGTGTACACCTCTGGCCTCGTTATATAGTAATGCGAAAATATGCGAAATAAAATTTAAGATTTAAATTCCTATTATACATATATACTTATTTGACTCTTTGTTATTTGATCAACTATCTACAAAAAAAACATGCAAATGCTAAAAGTGATTACTTTTTAAAGATTTAACAAAAAAAAAATGTACGCTTTGTTATATTAAAATATAATAAATATAATAATGCATACCTAAAATCAAACCCCGAGCAGTGGGCACACGTGACATAGTTTTGCCTCATTTACCATGGATATGAAAACCATGTATATGGGTAACCGTATGCACCCATATTTTTGAAAAAAAAACATAATTTAATATAATTATAACGTAATTATTTTTCAATATATTTTTGTGGTTTTTACAATATACTTAGTTTCAATTTTGAAATTAAGATAAATTCTTTAAACCTTGTTTATTTTTGATTTTACAGTAGTGCTACCGCCTCGACTGTTATTTATTTGCTTAACAAAATCTTAAATATAAACTCAGAATCATCCCATAACACTGTCTCGTTTGAGTGTTTTTTTTTTACCATGTAGTAATAATAAATATTATCGTTGATCGCATGTAAATAGCGGCTACCTAGTATACCTACTACTATAGAAATTATGTTTGTATTGTACTAAATCGTTTTATTTAACGTATAGCCCATAAGCCACTTTTAAAACACTTAAGGCTCGTGTAGTCGTTAACGAAATGTGCTCTCAAGTGTTTTGACGCCAAAACGCGCGTATACCTACTATTCATTTTATATATTCTTGAATATAAAATGACATTTTTCAATAGAGACGCGTACTGCATAAAGTATATAATATATATATATATATATTATATACGCATATACTATATAAATACAAGCGATGAAGTCGAGAAATCGGTATACTATATATAACATTTTTCCGACAAAGGATTTTCATAATTTGAAAACAAGACACATCAATTTTGTTATTTGACATTTAATTCCACAGAAAACCCGTTGTTTTTTTCTTAATAAAAAATAATAATAAATCCAGCTCCGCGGGTCGCGGATGAAAACAAAATGGCAGATCATTTCGCACGTATGTATACACTATATATATAAGAATTATATATACATACCGAGCACCATATATACACATTTAAAATATATAAATATAGAGGTATATATACTTCTACATAATATTATATGCGTGGTATTACAACTGCTGCAGCAGTCTGAACCGGGGGCATTGTCGGGTCGTCCTCTTGGAGACTTTAACGCCGCCGCCGCCGCCGTCTCTCGCAGACTGTAGTTCGTGTGTGCCTATATGTATATATAATAATATTATGTACGTGTGCGCATATACAGACGCATGTATACGCGTATTATTATTTTTTATTATTATCATTATTATAATATCGGCGGCGAGTCTTCCAGACGCGTGTGCGCGCGCACTCGTATCCTCACACAGACACACACACAGACACACATAGCGCGCGCGCCCGTTGCACCGGACAGAAACAACTTCATTAGAATATTTTAACAGTTTGTAAAGACATCAAACGATAGCCGCAAACACATTATGACAACCAGATTATTAAAGCACCTTTTCTAATGAAGTAAGACATGTGTCAAACTCCGGCCGTATATACCTGCCGCGGACGGTAAAATGCGCGCGAGCTCAACATACACAGACACACCAAGTCAGTGTCTACCAAAATGCCGTTTTCCCATCTAGGCGTGGGCGCTTTTATTATAATATGCAAGTGTATATTATTATCTTGTTGTTGTTTTGATGTATATAAACGCCGACAATGACCGCATGTTGCAATGTTATATATACTATATGGTGTACTATATAGTATACCTATAATATGGTATGTAATATGTAGATGTATACACACTCATATATATATATATTTATATTACCACGAGGACGAAACTTTGATTTACAAATCGAACTTGTGACGTCAGACACCGCGGTCCGCAGACCGTGTGACCATTTAATATTTATATTCATGCATATACCACATACCTACATAATATATATATTAGGTTTTATAATATTTTAACGTGACCTACAATAATATACGACGCGCCTGTTACCACTTTGCAGTAAGTAGCGCGTGTTTGGAAATTCGCAAACGTTTCGCATCACTGGCCAACGAGCGTTGTATTACTATTATTAATCTTGCGGGACGGTCATAAGTCAAGTCTCCGGGTGTTCGAGTCCTCACCGCGTATTCTCACTGCAATAATAACGTCTTCTTTTATATTCCGTGTCCGCCGCGCGTTATTTACAATCGTAAACATTAATAAATTACCAGTCGATATTTTTAAAAAAAAAATTTCCCTTGCTCCGTGCAGACTAAAGATTACCTTTATTTTTATATGCCTTTTTGCTAACAACGCGATTATTCCGGTAATCCTCTCTTTCTTCGTCTTATACATTATATGAGTATATATATATATATATATATGTATATACCTACGTTGTCCGGCATCGTTTGGCTCTGCTGCCGTCCGATCAAACACGATCTCGTTATAATATATTATTCTCAAACAATATATTGTCGTAAATACATAATATTAATATATAATATATATTATATGGATAACTTATAGGCGTAATATTATATATATAGTATTGTACAAATACAATACATTATACAAATTTGCAATCGCTAAGCCTTACCTGCAGAAAATATACTTATATTATATCTATGCATTTAACAAACAAATGTTATATGAAATATATTGTAAGTGCATATAGATATTCTTCCGCGTAAATAGCCAATGGATGTGCCTAATAATACTATTTTGTTCAAATCATAGCTAGCATTCAAATACATCAGTATATTTGCAATTATTGTCCGTTTATTATACGTTATGGATATTATAACTTATATTATATTATTTTTCTTAATAAATCACATACGTGAATACAAAAGCAAATTCTCGATTGAAACTGCTTAAATATAATAAATTTAATAATAATATGATGTACCTGCAGCAACATAATATATAGTTTGATAACTATATATTATCAAATAAAAAATATAATATTCTATTATATATTTAAAGACTAATATAATGTTTTGTCATTTATTATCAACTATAACATTTGTATAGAGCGACCAATGGGAATTCAACTATAAACCTACGTACTGCAGTTTTGGACCACTGCAGCAGCAGAAGTCGACAGAAGGGTACGTCATATCATAAAGGGCGAGTGGGTTTCTGTTTTCGGTCTGTCTGCAGTGACGTTAGGCTTACATATTATTATAGAGTTGTGAGTAATTAATCGGTCGTATATACCACTCATAATATACATATCTTGCACCATACACCTAACTTATGCCTATATAATATATTGCGTGTTGTCTTGTAATCAGATAAAAACGCGCGTTATTGGTACAATACAAATAATACTTATAACAGATGATGTGGGGGGATAAGAACCGAACGGCCGAGGTTTTTTTTTTGGTAGTCGATCGACGAATAGTATATATCATATTATATTGTCCGTTGATGTTGTTTTATTATACACTATTATTATTATATGTTTGTACGAAAAGAGCAGTGTACAAAGAATGTGTCTGATGTGCATGTGTGTGTGTGTGTGTGTGTACTATTTTAGTCAAAAACACATATGGGTCGCACGCAGTGGTGATTTTCTCGGAGAGCTCTGCAGCCGACAAAAGGACTACAGCGGGAGTGCAAGACAGGGTGCGGGTTTTGGCAGGCTGACTTAGTGTGTGTGTGTGCGCGCCAAAAGAGCCCGGGGGTGTCTATTAAGCCATTGTTCCTGTCGTCCAGATGATGATATATCGCACGCTTGCGAATCGTAATGTCTTCTATACATACTTTGTTGACCTAGTTTATATACCGTTAGTGAGAATTTTATTCCCTTAAATTTAAGGCGGCCCTGCGACAAAGGCTATAACGCACTATATGTAATATATATATATATATATAAACAGTTGTACAAAAAAATGAAATTGAAAGTGCCTTAAATGCACATTTACGCACATCACACACGCAGTCCACGGGTCATTATTCCCCCCCCCCCACACACACACACACCTACCATATAAAAACGTTACAGTTATGTTATTATTATACTTTTATACGAATATATATATATAAATACTACACTGCTGTTGAATCGATGCACTGCAAGGGTGTTAACGGTTTCTGTCGCGACCACCGGAGATACTACAAGCATGCACCGTTATAATAATATTATACGCTACTGCCCCGCAAGACTTATTATTATACTCGCGTATATATATATACTATATTAGACCTCTTCTTTATATGTTATATTATAATAGTTTATAAACGATACAATCGCAGCAGATTCACGCTGTACGCATAATACCCGATGACAACGGGGTTGGCCTGGTAGCAGTCAGCTACTGCTCTGCGAAACGCAACCAGTAGCCCTTCGCTGTCCGCCTATCTATACTGCCGGTCGTATCCTCCTCCTCCGACGTAATTTATAGGACGGTCGGCCGGGGACGTATATTATTATTATTATATCATCCTTTCACCTCTAGGAACCGTACGGGAGGGCTAGGCGTGTGTGTAATTTCGTTTCCCATTATACTCTTTTCGCACCGAACTTCGATAACGTGTGTGCATGTCACATACGCGTTCGACATACAATATAAATACCGTTTGTACAACACGCGCGAACGTATATTAAAATATAATATATATATATATAAAACTGCGCCGTACATAGTCATATTGCATTACATCCGTATGTACGTATACACACAATACGCGAGCCACATATAGTTGTATACATGTATAGATTACGTGTGATGGGCGTGTTCGCGCATTGTCCAAAAAATATATTATACATTACAAGCGTACGCGCGCAGAATTGAAACGTCCCGCAGGCTTCGGCACCGCGCCGTTAACACCGGGAGGAAAACCGGACCGAATGATGTCTTTTCGCCAGGCCCAGTACGCCCATCGCGACCCTATAAAGTCGTTTCCCGACTCGTGTGTGCATCGTGTAACACGGTATGAATATAACATGATAAAATATGTGCTCGTATTATTATATCGATCGACACCGGTGTCTACATTACATATTTCACGAAACTCTGCCGCGCGATGTCACGGATATATTATTATACCTTCGATATAGCTGCCGATATTGCCGCATAATCCCATACCTATACAGGGCTATACTGTATTTAAATTATTATTATACCTATTATACGTGTAACAACTATATAGTTAGGTGTAGGTATACGCGAATGCTGCTGCAATATTATTCTCGCGCTAGATGCATATTACATACAACTTTACTATATACTTAAATGTCATTGAACATAATATAGCGACATAGGTTTTTAAACGACCGTATTGTTACATTATATTGTTGCCATTATAATAATGCATGGTACACACACTATATTTATGAGCATTTAACCGTTGTTTGAGTTTTACGCGGACGTTCCATTATTGTGGGTATATAGATGTACCTACACAAGCGACCATCAACCCGGTAATATAACACAGAGGTTAATAAATCATCAATGCGTTTCGAAAACTACGTTGCAAATAATTTTCTAACCCACGTGAGTCTACTTAATTTATAATAATATATTATTAGGTAGTTTCGACGAAAATTAATGATCTATAATGTGAATATGAGCAGCGCATCGCACACCTCCCGTGATATTATATTGTTATTTCATTTGATCGCAAGCGTTCAAGTCTCCAAAATCATTTTCAAACATTATTGTCTATACTTACTATTTTTGCGATCTGATGCTCATCGTCCTGAAACCACTGATCGTAATATTATTAGTAATAGTATACGACAAATTCTTGGTGTATTAACAAAATGATTTAAAGATAACCTATTGTTATAGGTTAAATATTATTTTTTATTAATGTATACTGAGGAATTTGGACGTAAGTACTTAAATTGTTTTCACTGGCATAAAAAAAAAAACGTGTAACATTTTAAGTATTCAAAATAAAAAAGTTTGCTTGAATAATTAAGTTTAGAGTAGGTAGAGTTCATTGTATATAGAAACACAAGTATGATCGTGATATATAATATAGTTTATAATATAATACAATATATAATACCAATGTATACAACACAATTTACGTGACATAATCATTGACATATTATTATAGCATGTCAATAGGTTAGGCAGATACTTGTACAATGTACATAGTACCTACGGGTTGGTTTATAAACACAAATGAAACAATGATTTGAAAATTAAAAGGCGTGAAAGTTGAAAAAAATACACATCTGCGACATAGGTATTTGCAAAGTAAACCGTTGTATTTAGAATGTTAAAAAATATAGTTTATATGTATAATGTATTCAAACGTACCTACAGGTTATATTTTATTACAAATTAATAATACACAATGGCGATGTATATTCACCTATAAGTCGACAGCCCTTACGCTATTGTCTCATTGCACAAGTGTATTGTGCCCACATATATTGCAACAATATGCCAGTGATGTCATTAAAGTTCAATCGAATATTACAAACTACTTACAAATAATCGAAAATACCAAATTATTATAACGCAAGCGCCACTGTGACAAAAAATAGAATTAATATAGACGCGGCCGCAACACGTCATATTGTACCCCGGCGCTCGGTATACCCGGAGCCTTATACAAATCGAAACACAAACGCGTACCATTACGATATATTAAAATATTATTATTCCTATATTGCAGTATACAGTTGTGTACTGATACAACAATAATGTATATTAAATGTGTCTAAATGCGTGCGTCCTGCAGTAACGTCCAATCGAAGGCCAATAATCGTTAAGCCCTGGGGCGGCCAAAGACGACTGTCGGTAACAAATCGTTAAACATCCCGTTTAAAAGAAAATTAATTCGTTTGGATCGCTTTGGAAACGGTACACACTGAGCACACGCGCACAGACTAATCGCACTTAAGACGATCCTCCGCGAGCCCATTATACAAATGTCAGATTTTAATCTCATTACAACCGCGTGTTATTTTTATTCTGGTAGGTACTCTCTCCCCACCCGCCAAATCGCAGCGATCGTCACCACCTCTACTATGTTACAAACGTATAGGTATGGCATATATGTAATATTATACATTATTAAATATTATTTACTTGGGTAATATTTATTTTTATTTCGTTAGGTAGGTAAAAAAAAAAAATAAAAAACATAAGAAAAATATGCAGGTAATGATGTAATTTTTGCATACAAAACCAAAATGCACTATGCAGTATTGCGCCTATCGGTAGAAATTATTGAATATATTGCTATTGATTATATTGCTATATTGATTATATAATAATAATACACATGGATCGTATCATATATTATATAATACACATTTTCACTAAAACACAGAGAGCTTAACGAAAAACTCAACAAACCGTAATAGGAAGAAAACAAACTCGAAAAACTGGATACCAAAAGAACGGAATTTTCTATTATACAACCTAATTTAATTCTATACAGGTGGGTATTATTACACTATTAAACGAATATCTGCGACGCGGCATGCGCAAGACGAATCGTACGAATTTACGGTCGTGACGTGATTTATACGGACTATTAGACTCGAATGACTTTTAGGAATAAAAACAAAAAAAATAAATAAATACATATTATTATACACCTATGTATGTATAATATAATCATAATAATACATTAACTTGTAAGCCTAAACGATGTTATTTAAAAAAAAATGTCCATATAATTGAATTGTAATCCGTCGGACTAATATATATATATATACACTACGTACGGTTGCAGTATTGTATAGGTATAAGGTAGCGAGTTGTTGTCGTGTATGTGAATGCGTGTAAATATATATATATATATATATATATATTAATATGTATACATGGAACGAAAAGGACCGTCGTGTGTGCGTTATTAAGTGCTAAGACACTACAACCGAGTTGACACACTGTTGCTGCCGCAGCGGACCTGTTTTTTCTTCTTCTTTTTTTACCTATCCGTTCTTGTTCCGACGACGACGGTAATTTACACAATAATGGCATACGCGTTTGGGAAGAAAAAAAAAAGAATATAAAGACCTCAGCTCATTATCAGATGTGTTGTCACAGTTAAATCCCGTGGCATTAGTTCACCGTATACATATATATTATTATAGGTATATAATATACAGCTGATGTATATACGATTTTTGGACCTAATCTCTTTTTACCTATTTATTTTAATTCAGTCGTTCAGTCACGGCGCGCGTATTTATTTATTTTTTTCCAACAAACCGAAAGAATTTTTTAATATCAAAACAGGTCCGGGAATACGATTTATAACGTGTGGATTATCAACCCGACGGCGGCCGTTTTATTATTATTATTATTCGTATTCGATATAAACGTTATGACATATTTTTTTTTTCATTTATTTATCGCGGTGATCGGCGTTTATATGCATATATATATATTATTATTATTATAATTATTGAATACGAATACGTTATATACCTATTGATAAACTATATACATAAACGACGTTCACGTCAGCTTTAAATAAACCCTTTGCTCGTGTTTCGAAGGTTTGTTAATTTTTTTTTTTCAACAAAATATAGGTAGTAGTTATACCGATCGAATGGACAATAGTTTAAGCGGCCATATCGTAAACGTTGTAGTGCGTCTTTGCCAATATTGAAGTACAATTTTTTTTATCCAACAATATTATTTTATATCTACGAAAATGTTTCACGGTTATGGACTATAATAATTATTCATAGTCCATGCGCACTTGCAATAGTTGGTAAATTATGAACACGTGCGGATGAATTAAACCTCAGAAGGCTTTAGTTTTACTTTATTTGATGGAATCATCAAATAACCAATAAAACAAAAAAATATGAAACGAATTCCTATTTTGGTCCGATGTTAATCGTCTTAACGATTGTTACAAACAATTGTCCGTGGAAATGCGTGCGTCATGTCATGTCTTATTATAATTCACGACGAGAAAGCCGCGGATTGACTGCTTGATGAAAAATAATAGATTTGTAAAGATTAATTTCTGAATAAAGTCTAAACCAGTAAGAATTAATACAGTGGCAGGTAGTAAGTACATCATAATACACACAATCGGTTTAGTAACAGTAAAAAATATTTCCTATATAAAACCTGTACCTATAATAGTTGTATATTATTGTAGGTATTATGTTATATAATATGATATAGCACAAGCGTCAATACTTAAACTAGATATTCGACAATGAAAATAAATAAAACACTTTTATTTAAAAGATCAAACAACGGTATAATACATTTCAATATCAGCTTAATATACCTATATTATAATAATAATTGTTATATTGAAGATACTCGATTATACTAAACATAGATATCCTAGAAATAGTAATATCATTGTTAGTAATTTATATAATATACGTTTAGTGTATAAAAGTTACAAATGGTATATACAATCAATGGTTATACATACTAGTAAACCAGTTGGAAACCAAATGAATAATAATTACATTTTACAAAGTATATGGGTTTTTTTTTTATATATAACAACGTACAAATGATTAAATTATAAAATATTACTGTTTTTAATCAATTTTTTATTAGATCTCGCATGAAAATTACCACCGTTTCGGCGGTCGGGCAGCGGCACAGCTATCTAACTTTTAATTTTATTGGGTTTCTCAAAAGAATAAAAACCAACCGATAAAATATCATTTGACATATTTTTAATATAATTTTATTGCGTTGTCCGTATTTTCAACCGTACGAAATTGACAGTTTCGGTTATTATAAACACTAAAATCTCGACGTGGGCTATTTTTTGGGGGGCCAGTCGGTAAAAAAGAAAACTAGTTTCGAATATTATATTATTCTCGTATATTATATAGTTTTAGGGTCGTAAAAATAATAAAGAAAAAAAATGCCGAGTTCGCGAAGGGCGCCGACAATGGGCCGAGGTTTTTTATTTTTCCCATTATAATATTATGATTACATTAACATCTTCATCACCTGTAGAGATGTTTCTGGGCGTTTGTAGTAACCGATCGTTCTCAGTGGGATATAGGCGTATAGCTGGTGTACGCGGGTTCAGAGAGAGAAATATTGTGACTATTAAAAAGCGGCGCAGTTCTTTCTATTACCTCATTTATCCTTATCGTTTAAAAGAAATTTCTCTCGCGTGTAAACACTCACGTAATTTCCAGCTGTGGGATGATAATTAATACATATTATACTGTTTGATGCGTGTTATTAATAAACACTAAAACATTTATTAAAAATACATAACATTAATATCAACTATATTATGATTAATATTAGTCGAAATTTGTGTGGGACGTAGGTAGATACTAACATGTATAACATCTATGTGTAATTTATTCGACGAACCATGTGATAACCGATAAGTAGATAATATGATGTAGGTAGGAACATTTGACATTCTGTCTTTATAAACATATATTTCTGAAATGGTGACAATATCAAGGCATGACTATTCTAATTTTTAACTAAACGCCAATAGGGTTATAGTGTATGAAAATCATTTAATTTCATCGAAGAACAGAATATTTTTTATTCGTGGGCATAATACAATAGGAGGGCACCTATCGTACGAGCTAATAGTACGTCATTGATGTGTCATATATAATTATATTACAAATAAATATTAATTATATTTATTACCACGTTATTATGCCGTATTAAGTTTTTGCGTCTTCATATTATATTATTGCCCGTTTTTGGTAATAAAATGATGTCCCTATTTATCTATACTCTAAACAGGATTAGGTAGTAAATAATGAATTGTGGTTTCCTATTTGAAAATTATCGAAGGTAATTGTATTTGTCTAACAAATAAAACAATAAAATTGGTTTTTGTACATTATCTAAACGAATTCCTATTTTACGGGTCTTAAGACAAAATCAATTAGGGAATTTTGTATTCTTGATCCAGTTAATATTTACGAGATAAGAAAATATTTTTTAGTTCTTTTAAGTTGGACGCATATACATATTTTACAACCAATGCTTTGTGATGGAATTAAATAAACATAAAACTATGCTCGTAAAATGTTTTATTATTCATTTTATAAGCTACAGAACTCAGGGAGCACTGGGTATATTTATACACATAATATACCATAATATACCCAACCTATATATGACGAATGTTAAATAAGGAAAAATATAAGTCAAGTCTTAAATATACGATTACGGGCGTATATTGCAGGATATACGAAAAAGCGGTGTCACAATTTATTGTTTTTTATTTGTGTTTAAACAATAATAGCATTTATAATAATATCATCCTCTCTCTCTCTCGGTCCTCTCCGGCTCACCCGCCTCTTCTATATATATTAAAAAAATTCGTGTACCTACTTATAGAAACTATTGTATTGTCGTGTGTGTGTGTGTGTGTGTGTGGACACGTTAAGGGTAGCCGGAAACGGATGCGCGCGTGGGAGGGGCAGCGATGTTACCAGAGGGTTGCGTCACGCGATAAGCGGCGAAACAAATGAAATCTACGACCCGGCGGCGGCGCGGCGGCTACCGTTCCACCCCTATACGCGCGGTGCAGCACGTCACGTTATAATATTATATTTAAGTGGTCTGGGGACTTAAACGTGCTGCTTTTCGTATTATGAATATTTCACCGTGCGAATTCGGGTCAGGTGCGACCTGATAAATAATTCCGACCGAAGATGAACCTCTTGTTTAAATGTTATTGTAACAATAATGCGAAAAAAAAAGCGCACACGACAACGTTTCCCAGAAACAATAGAAAAAATAAAAAAAAAATAACAAAAAACAATAAGTCAGGCGATCCAGTTTGCCGACACGGTATTTATGTACATATACGCAGCATAATATAATATGTATATAATATCTACACCGATACACATGACCATCTATAATAATATTATATACATATATTATGATGCGTTATACCATAGTATAGCATGGTCTTGCGAAGCACGCGAACTCCACCGCGATAGCCCAGTTCGTGTAATATTCATGTTATCTATATACGTTTGGAAACACACACACACCCACACACACACGTGCTATTGGTCGATTAAAAAATACACACATATGCGTGCGTCCCAACGTTTTTTTTCATAGCATTTCGTATGCGGAACATCGCAGCCGTAGTATATTTTATAATAATAATAATAATCGGAGGGAACGGAATGGTTTTCAAGGAAATAGATACGAGGGTCCTATACAGAGTCATGTATCATGTTATTTTATTAATATAATACACTGTTATTATATAAACGAATGTATCGATTGGATTTTTATACATACGACATACCTAGGTAATAATATAATATTACACGCGGGTCGCCGGTAGAACTCGTAAATAAATAAAAATACACAGGGAGGATATTATACGCGAGGACGTATATTATTTTTCGAAAGCGAAATTCAAATATTTCTCTGATTTTGGTATGATAAAATATAAACCTATTGAAGATAATATCGTATTATAATAATAATCGTGGTACATATTATAGCTGTATAGTGCCGTATTTGTATTCAAGATATTATTGTTCAGCACGGTACATAATATAGTTGGGTTAGTAGAGCGGTTAAAGTATATTTTAATAAAAATGAATGTTTTGATTTTTCATTTAATTATTATTTAATAGGTACACACAATTAATAATAGCATAATAATTATACACGTCTTAACCTTGTAATATTTTTCAAGTGTTTTCGCGTAACATTAATAGGTAGTACCTATATGATACGTTCAAAAACAAAGTAAATAGTTAAATTATTTATACATTCGAAAAAAATACAAAATAATTTTTTTATATTTGGTTTTTATTCTAGTGTATAACACTAATGGACTAATGAATCGTTTTTTTTTTCAAAACGAGTGCAGAAAATCGAAGTCAACCTTGTCTTTTTAAATGTTGACAAATGTCTTGTACAATCGATACATAGTATACACGTTGAATGATTCGTTAACACCCAAGGACTTGCGTGGCTAACTAATCTAAACATATAAAGTGACACAATGAAAATATGGCAGTAAATGATCATAATAACACATTATAGTATTATGCATACCGTATGAGCATGAAGTCAGAACCGAGAAAATTCCGCGTTAAATTGATTTATTACCCATTAATAATAATGTAGTACTGTATTATGCTTAAGACGCTATTGCATTTAAACAAAAAATATTTTACTCATTACTTATTCAATAGCAAATAATTTATAACAAACTATGCGTAAAATACAGTTTTACTAAAATGCTAAAACGTTCGGCAATAAGTCAATTGTAATTTTTTCATACGACAGAAAACGACAAATAAATCGCCAGCGTTCGTCATGCAAACTACCGCCACCACCACCAATCACCTTGACCGGTGGCATGGTGACAAGAATGTTTAGGGGCGAACTTACATTTTAGGTACCTACTTACCCTTTAAAATTTTAAACCTGTTGAATTTTTTACACATTTGATTGCACTTACCAAATGTTATTTAAATATCAAATATAATGTGTACATATAGGACATAGGTACATCATATTATTAACACAGTATAATAACGTAATTCATATAATTGCCATGTCTTTTTATATAATAATCTAATTTAGTTTAATCATTAATCGTTCTTATGGCTTTGTTTACTCGAACAGTAAAACGTCTTGAAGTAGATACTTTTTAAGTATTTGAGTAGCTATTTATCAATTGCTTCATCAATATCTATTCCAATATCTTTTTCACATGATAATAACATTTAAGGTTTCAGACTTTCAGTGGACACTAGAACATTGATTATAAAACTCAATCTAGTTTTTATTAACTTTAGTTTGGGAAAATACCGGTCAATATAAGGGTCGATGTAGTTGATATTGTACGTACATAATATTTATATTTATATGAAAAGCGGATATTAAATTATAAGAACTTAATAATTTGATACCTATTATTGTCACTTGCATATTATCCACTCCTGATTCATAACGACATTTTTTGATATTATTCATACTTTTTTGAGATCCAAAAATACTGTTAGCAAAAATATTAAGAAATAAGAATCGTGTTCTTAAATCATTTATCAACGTATTTTAGGTATACCTAAATAAAATATTGTCTTCGGGCTTATAAAAGATCCATTGCTGATTGACACTAGACGATATTATGAAAAAAAAAGTGAGGTCATATCTATATTCACTGCGAGCAATTATCGTTACACGACCAGTGCGGCACGTCGCCCTGCAACCCGGGCCGGACTCTTGACAAAGATGATGATGACGACAAGTAATATTTACGTACTTACATTATAATTTATAGTAATTATCGTGTCCGGGGACTGACCATTGTTGTTCGAGTGTGGTCCCTGCGGCGTACGTTATGCAATATATGGATCGTACGATAATTTAAATACATACCTTCTATTGCACATGTATTATATTTTTGTGTGTGTGTGTATAATATATGTTTTACGGTGGACTGCACACGGCGGTGACAGGGAATACCACTGAGGTCAAACTACGCATTATGCTGTATATTATATTATTATTAGGTCCCATGCCTTTTTTTTTATAGACACTATTTATAGTGGTCAGTGCAGGGGAGGAACCGCGTTCATTATACCAACGTATATGTCATTATATTGTACACATGTGCGTGCGCATAATATGTATTATGTATATAGGTACACGTGTATAATGATGTAGATGAGACACGGATAGAGATAGAAAGGGTTATAATTGGACGTGATTGGATTAACGGGGTAAACGGGAGCGCGTAATATCGGCGAATTGATTGTCTGAAAATCCGATTAAAACGTCGTCGGCGGCGGCGGCGGTTACAATATTATTATCGTCCTGTTTACCAATGAATATTAATTGGCCGCCCGCGTGGCTAGATCGAAATTATTATCATACCGTTTTCGTTTTGTTACGTACTTATGCACATGACGTGTGCATGTGTGTGTGTTTGCCTGCTTACCAATGCGTGTATAGAAAATATTATATATAGTAATAATGATAATAACATTACCGTCGGTGGTGGCGTTTTATTATTTACACACACATTACACAAACATATATATACACCGTTTTCCCTCGATCGTCGCCCACTATAATATTACAACCATAACCCGTCTCCGCGGTTTCTTTTATTTGTCAATAAAAAAAAAAAAAACAAAACAAAACAAAACGGCCCTTTACGCGTTTTTCCCCTCCACGAGCATGAGGGTCCGAAAACGGTACCCGCATCTCGGACGACTATGATGCTGTATTATAGCCCCACACGACCTTAACTCCCCTCCCCCCCCCCCCGCCACCGCCGTAATAACGTTAACTCGCCCTAATTAGACCCGACGAATTAAGGATATAGTATAAGGACCTCTTCCTCGTATCCGTCCCGTCGACCTCCTGCACAGTCCTGTGTACTGCGGCGTGGCTCGTCGTTTGACTTGACGTCGGTATATTCGACCGACAGTGAACCAGGTATACTATATATTATCTACATTTATGCAAGAATGTAATAATTTTATGGTCAGCTGGAGTGGGTGACGGGTGTGCATATTCACATACGGTTATTAGTTATTTTTTTCGTGTTATTATTATTATTTTTATTTGCCCGTCTGAAATCATATTTTCACAGTAGTTTTCACTATAGACCTTGTAAATCATTAATTGTGTCACTTATTAATATTTATTATTACGCACGACCATGCCTAAATACGCATCGCTGGGGCACTATAAATTACCATCGAGGACGACTTACTTAGGGAAATTTTCAAAAAACACTTTTCGTAACAGTATTTGTTTAAGGAAAACTGTAAATCGTAGCCTTGTCAGGTCTGATTATAACCCACACCAATCGTATGGTGAAATATGAATTTACGTAGAGTGACATTAAAATTTACGGCGCACGGATATACGGCCATACGGGCATACCTATTCGCGATAATCCTTTGCATCTTCAGGCTGCACTTCGAAATTTATGATTTTGTTTTTGCAGCTTACGAAAACACTCGGTTCATGTGCTCAACTCCCCGCGATCCATAAATCTGTTTTGGTGCCTAACCGTCTGCGCTGGAAAAAAAGGGTCAAAATTCCTATAATCGTCACACGGGTTGTGTATTATTATTATATTATGTGATATGTGAATGTATAGGTATAGTGTTTGGTTTGCGTTTTGGGTTCGGGTTTAGAGAGGCTTTAATAATTTTTAATAAAAAAAAAAATAAAAAGTATTTTTCTTAAACAAGTCTACTGAGTTATTACTGCTTTTTATGGTGCTAATACTAGTGAAAATCGTATAACCTCAAATTAAAAATATATATCTAACACCACAACAATGGATTATTTTGTTTTCAATTTATTTTCAATGTACTTACGACTTAATAAAAACCTATTATATCATAATCACGAATGAGTTCAAAACAGTCTAGTTTACGAATATATGAATACTGTGCTGATTGTATAATTACCTACGGTGTATGACTCGATATTGTTAACTGTTAATAAAGTGTACTTCGTTCATAATAATTTATTTACTTATTATTATTATTATTATTATTATTATCATTATTATTACAACATAACGTATTATTAAAAAATGTTTTTAATTGAACCCGGATCTGAACTAACGACATCATGCATACGGGTTCTTATATTAGGTTTCAGTTTTTATTCCGTTTGGGTGAAAAATGATAAAAAAAAACACACACACACACACACACACACACACACACACACACAATACGATAATCATTATTGTCTTACACTATTTAAGTTCAATTAAATGCATTTTAATTTTAATACCATTTATAAAAGTACATTGTGTTATTCCATTGATTAATGTTCAAATTAACGTTGTGCGGACTACGGGGTTCAAATAATAATGATAATTGTACCTACTTACATATTACTTTTTTCAATTTTGTTTTATGAATTACAGTTAACGATGTACCTATACAAGCAATTAGGTTAGAGTTTTTAATTTAAATTTGTTACAAAACAACAAACTATAATAATATTATATTACAACCCGATTGTAATAAGTTATAGGTTATAACAAAATATTACAAATAATATCAAATACCATGATTATGGTTGTAAACATTCTGAAATACATATTACATAGATATACCTATTATATTATATAACCATGATAATATATATATTTATAAAATGGCGTGTCAACAGAGACGTAAGCTAAATATGTATTATAATGACCTTTGGTCGATATACGGCAATAAAAACACATCAAAGAATACAGATACAGATTTTGGTTCGTCAGGTAATTAAAACTTTAAGTATAACATAATAGTCGTATATAATACATGTCCAGTGACGTATAGTATACAAATGGTTCGTAGACGTGGATGACATAATATATTTATTTATTTATTAAGTATTAAACAGGCATAATATATCTGATGAGTCGAAAATTATTTAATTTTTCAAAAGCCTCCCAGAGTGGACCGTGGACGAGTGAGTATATACCTAACCTAAATAATTATACAAGGTGATCCAAAAATAGAATAGATTCAATGATGTAAGTGTCTACACTCATTATTTAAAAAAAAAATTTTTTTTACGTTTGCTTATAATTATTTAAGTTTTTTACTTTTTTAAATTACTACAACATAATATACATTTCAATTTAATATTCCAAAATAAAATGTTTCTAGGAGTCTTGGATAAATAAATTTAAAATAGGATTTCGAACGAGTTAATTTTTAGTTAGTTAAAAATTAGGTGCCTATTTAAAGTTTTGATGAGCAGAGTAGTGAACTAGTATTTTGCGAGCTATACCCTATTTTGCCACTGTATAAATTAATCACCTTTTATTAATACATATTATTTATTTATTTTACAAATTTACAGTAACGTGGTCGGGGGAACGACCAGTTAAACATAAGGTATCCAGGGAGAATCGTAGGATCCTATAGATATAAATTCCGTAGCCAGGGGCAGATATGTAGATATCAGGATCTTAAATATATTTAAATTACTAGGATTCCTTTTCAGTTACAATTATGTTTTATTGTCTACTAAACACTTACGAATATTAATACTCACAAAAATCAACTATGTTCTATTATACTACGTAACTGTATCGTAGTCATACGCGGAGTCCGGTAATCGTAGTGTGTATTGAGGTCTAAGGCGCACACCGAACTAACTTACTAATACATTGTGTGTGTTGGCCATATAGGCCTTACAATTATGTGTGTGTTTTAATATTAATGATATATCGGTCAGCAGTTAATCGTACATACGGTAGAGTTCGTATTATATACATAGGTGTCATGTAACGTATTTATATTTATAATAATTGTTACACTACTTTGACACAATTATTATTGCCATCGGTAGGTACCTACGTTTCGTCGCAGGTTTGCGGTGTATCACACGCCTTGCAGTTATTATAATATTATGCTCAACTATACGCGTTTTATAGCTGCACTTTACTGTATACATGATCGCGTTTAACAATATCATAATAATAACGATGATAACAATTACAAATGATAATAACTATTATTATTATTTATTGTTATTATACTTATAATCATCAGCGACGTCGCACGTCTGTTTAATAAACATTAATATCACGTGACCCGCGGTTAACGCATGGTCGTCAATATATATTAATATTATTGTTCTTCGCGTCGGTGCTCGGCTAAAGCGTTCCGCGAAGAAGTCAATTGGGAAAAATAAAAAAACTAATAAGAATATTACCGTACGTGTACATACGACACAATGATAACATCTCATTGGTGATGTATGTATGTAAGTACGGAAAACGCGCTCGCGCACACACACAAAGCACACCGTCATCGCACAGCCGCGGTACGGTGCACACCGCCCCCGTGCAGCATCGTCATCATCGTGTGCGAGTGAATGAATGTGTGACCTTTGTTTGTTAGAATGTACGATCTTTCAATTGGCGTTATTTATTAATATTTCTTCCTTTTTAATGACCAGAAGGTCCCCCGCCCCGCCACGTATATACGCACACACGACATTATATTATATCATATGTACCTATAATGTATATGATAAAATATATTAAATATTTGTAACCGGCCGCGCTCGTATACATACACAGACCCCGCGGTATCGTCCGACCACGGCACTTCCGCGCCCCCTCGCGTGCACTCGCATAAGATACTGCAGACGGAGAGCCGCAGGTCACCGCCGTGGGTCGTCGTCGTCGTCGCAGAGCACATATTATAATATGTAATAATAATAGTAATATAAACGACGAGTGTACGGACCTACGGCTCGGTTGTGTGTGTGTGTGTGTGTGTGTGCGTGTGTGTGCGTGGAGGGGCGAGTGGAAGAGGCGGCAGCCGGGATGATGTGTAGTCATTCCTATCAATTTGTCTAATGGACCGGAGGTCAATATGGCTTTTAACCCGCCGCCTGCACCGAAAAACCTGAAGAAAACAAAATGACACATGAAAAATTAAAAAAAAAACACGCACACATGCGATGTGCACACGCCTACGGACAATCTCTCGATGCACGGACAATGAATAGCCGCATAAAGTCATTAATATAGCATAACATAATACGATGTGGCTGTGCATAACAATAATAATAATGCTGCGGTCCGGCAATCTTCTATTTGCAGTTTTGATTAGTTTTCAAACGATAGATGCAAATGACTATGATGATTATTACTATTGCCGTGTCCATCCTGATGGCCACCCCTAGAAAAGATGAAACCCAATATGAATATACTTATGGACTTTTTACGTCCATGATATCGTGCAATAAACGTAAAACGAAGACTGAGAATATTGTTTTGATTACTGTCGTCATTCGCGTCTATGTCGTCACAAAACGAAATTTTTTGGTCATATTGCACGTGTGTGTGTGTGTGTCGTAGTATGGCCGGGCCAGATCTTTATTCACTGCAATACTGCAGTCAAAATACGTGCATTTAAACTCCGATCTTCGAGCCGGTTGAGTTTGGCAGCGACCGCATATTATATACGCACGTACCTACGTTAAATTATTATTTCCCGACAAAGCATTGCACGTATAACATAGGTTATACTTGTAATAAATAGGCATCGTATTTGTTACGCAACATTATAATATGCGCATTAATAATACGATAAATTATTTATATACATATTATAATATATTACTATATTTCTATATTGACACCCATTCGAAACAACGATTTGTGAACGTACTTTACAGATCCAAATATAAAAATGCGTGTCCGTCTGTCTGTCCGTGTTCCGTTCGTTTGATCCGGCACTTATTTTTGACGTGCGCGCCGCCGCCGTCCGTTGGAAAATATCGTCGGACTATCCGAGCTCGAGGCGACGAGCTCCGACCGCTTCGAGCTTTTCGCCCGTCAAATCATAATCTCGTTGGCACCTACCGGCTGTATAATATCGTATTATTATAATAATATACGAATTTACCATGTACCTACGTAAGTATAATGAGTGTACGCCTGTCGGCTAACATGTGTAGCACGTGCAGCAACAGCAGCGACCTGTCGTATAACACACAATGTAATAATTTAATATTATGTTATACAATAACAATATATTAATAAGACGTAATAACTATTAACAGATGAGTGTAAAAAATCCAATATACATCAATCCTATTATTTTTAACCAACGTTTGACCGACTAACGTTTATAAGTAAAAAAATGTGTTTTTTATACGTTTTATCATAACAACACGTGGTCGCTGTGCAGATTAAGTACTTACTCATAACCACACATTCAAAACTTGCCTATAGTATAAACCGTCTACTGCAATTGCTTGGAGTAACAACTAACAATAAAACTTAAAACTTAAAACTGTAAAATGTCAATATTGTGTTCTCGTTAAATTTGTCCCAAATAAAACACTAATGATATTTCGAACGATTTTAGTTCTCATTATAAGTAGTTATAACGATCTTGCAGATTATATTTATAAAAATGTTTATAAATATAGTTAGATTGTATATTATAAGTTTATATGAATTTTAGTTTTTTACTTATGGCCTATAGGAGATGGATAAATCATTTTAAATTGGAAATTGTAATATTGTTCCACGTTGATAATCTAATATCTTTTCATCTTTAGATCGTGCAGTTTTTTGAGTCGTCGAGCGTACGTATAACAATTGTTTGTATCAGGGTAGCAACGGATTCGAAACCTTATTAATAAACTTAAAAATAATTATCGTGGTCTGGTGTGGCGCGGTGGTTGGCTTCAGTCGCAAAACGTGTTCTGAAGTCAAGCATCAGCCCATGCCACTAGTTCCCGGATGGGTGACCGAAACCGAGTCCTAGTGACGAATCATCAGCGCATATACACACGTGTTCTAACTACACTGCCCTCCCCCACAGTTAAAAACCTACTGAATATAACCACCCAATGGCCTATATGTTGCCGAGGGTAAATTAATAAAAATAATTATCATATATTCTTTGTATTGAAAACCCATAAATCGACAAATACATAAGTACAAGAATTTCATTTTACTATTGACGTTGAAGCTTGTGTCATCCATAATATTCAGGATGTAGGTACAATATATACCTACTACAGTATAGCTGCAGTTATGCATATAGTTTCACAGGGTTTTCGTTTGGAATGGTTTTCCATATAACATTATAATACGTGTATACTGTATATACTATATACCGCATAACTCATACACACAATATTCGTGACGTTGTAATAAATTAGCCGGTGCTGGGAACTGGTAAGTGTTTATGGTGGTTCAGCCGAAGGGGCCTATATAGCAGCCCATTATCCCACGAAATAGCTGGAAAATGTTAAAAATTTAGTATTTTATACCTATATTGGGGTTAGAATATTTTTTTCTATTATTTTTATTATTATTATTTGTTAAAAACTTTTTTCGTATAGAAAAAATGTATCAAAAGTTTACCCGATACAAAATAATATATACTCCAAAGCACCGTTATGGAGCTGAAAATGACGATATACGTTTTGCATACGTTAGTTTTCGTTATACAATCACCTGGTTATTATATAGAACAAATCAAACTCGAACTTGTGGATACACAACGGCATACGAGGTACGATATACACAGAGACAGAAACAGACAGAAAGAGCTAGAGAGAGAGAGAGAGAGAGAGAGAGCGAGAGCGATGGAGGGAAGAAGGTTATCTTATTAACTTACACGGTAAAAAAAACCCCAGTCACACGGGTTACACACCTTAATATTTCCTATATAATATATGTGTACAACAAATGTATACCTGTATGCATTATACACGGAAAATGTGAAAATATTACGAAAGCTCTGGCCAACCGACACGTGATACTCCTCCCAGGGACACGCACGAATGGCGTGGGGTCACAGCCAATGGGTCAGAAGGACAAACGTCAATATTACGTCGCGTAGTTTTACATATTGTGTGTATTCGTGTTTTGTATGGTATATTTTATTTACAATAATAATATGCTTTAGTACTATAATAGGTATTAGGTAGTTTTAACGGTCTACGATCATAAAATAAAATATAAAATTTCCGACTTGATCATAATATTATATACCGGCGCATTAATATTATTTTGTTTAAAAGTTGATAGTTTTACTGTTTACGGTTCAGTGTTTTGACTTTCCTATTTAGGAACAGCGAAGTTAGATCAAATCAAGAGAGCGTACAAATCGTGTAGTTATATACTTTTCTGAAGAACTCGTGACCTTTTGGCGGATTTAATATATCAGACGAATAAACACTACAAATAAAGGTTTCATTTTCAAACGGTTAACAACGCAAAGATAAATATTACCTAGTTAATTAAGTGTAGAGCACGGGTATAACCGCGGTGAAGAGTACCTAATACGATTCGCTAACCATTAAATTATAATATACTCGGTAAATCAAGTTACAAATGTTTATATTAAGTACACGGAACGTAATTGTATGCAATCTTATTAGCTCATTTTGAATAAAAATATAATTTACGTATATTTTTAATATCCACACCACTCGCATATTATTTAAATAATTTATAAGATTATTATTATTTTATAAATGCATTTTATAATCAAACTCTAATACGCTATACTTACATATTATACATTACAATCAAGATACTTATGAATAAAATGTTTTATATTTTAATGAATAAATTGATATATTTTACTAACGGGATTTTAACACGCAGTTTCATTTTCAGCGGAATCGACAGTGTAAAAATATAAAATTAACATAACCATCCATGTTGGAACATATTTTATGTACCTGCTATGTGTTCATTTAACGGGAACAAAGAACTTATAGTTTAATTATGTAGTATTTATTTCAATTGTAATTATTTGTATATACAAGTTTGGAGGATTACCATTAAAGCTGCTTACATTCCGTAAGATGTGCGTGTTATCCCCACTGCAAGTTAATAGTATTAGAAGTCTTTGTACAATATTGTCACATTTATCCCATACATCCTCGAATATAATATTTGATTGAGTCCTGCCAATTATTTAATATTTATATTTTATTGCCATCTTGGCGTAATTCGTTCGTATTACTCCCGCAATATAACAACACCGTTAAACAGCTGACATACAGACCTCGCGTATATAGTAACATTATAATTTACCTACTAGACACTATAGTAGAGAACCATTATATATAAATTATATTTATAATAATTATATATTATATTATATTTTATTATTAGCCTTTATTTATTATCTAGGCTCTTTAGACACTAGTAAATGGTCTCGGTTGTGTTTTAAATCGTCAGTAAAACTCAAAATAACACCTTGATCCCTGTTCCTCAAGCAACTACAGAAGAAAACACCGAGCGTTCATGTATTTTACATAATTTCAAAAGTATGACCGTGCAGGCAGAAATCTGCCTACTCGTGATTTATACGCATTTATCACATGGTAAATATGTATAACGTATGATGGATATGTTATGTATAATAATGTTATATACTTCTCCAAAGGGCATGGGGCGTTTTGAACGAATGTAAATAAGTCGTTTTGAAGTCGCAGTGGAAGTCATCGGGGTGATATTAAGATGGAGCGTTTCATTCATCCGTTACTTTTTTCTTCTCTTCACGGTGAATAGAAATGAATAGAGTAAGAGGACAAAAAAAAAATTTGTTTGGCCGTGTAAAACGAACGTAAGCGATTGATAACAATAATACGCGCGTACACACTGCACACACACACACACACACCTCTATATTTTAGTTATATATATATACACACATTATTATTATAATATATTAAATATTTTCACGTCCGTCTCGCATATATACTATTATTATAATAAACGCGCGACCGAGTAACATATACCACGCGCGTTTATTGATCGATGTGTCCGCTGGCCAATATATATAATGTAAGAATATAAGTGTGAATAGGACACGTTATGACCGCGACGTTATATTGTATTATGTATACGACACAACATGTGTTTGCGGGGATATATTATTTTTTTTTGTTTGTTTGCGACAGCGACGTTGATGAATTTACCGTCTCCAGAGAGACGATCGCTGACGAGACCAAGAAAAAAGGGTTCGTGTGAGGGCCCCGTGTCGTCCATTGAATCGGAATTTGTTCGTTCACAGTGACCTGGGAGCTGCACAATGGACAAACGGCTTAGAGCGTCTATGGGGGTGGATGTGGAGGTGGAAGTGGTGGTGGTGGTGGTGTACTGCTACATGGTATACAACTATATTATATAGGTGTACACACAATATAATGAGAAAAATAAATATTATACGTATAAGTCATCGTGTTTTATGATATTATCATATAAATAGTGTCTTTGCGGGGGAGAAGACGTAAACACGCACAAATGATTATTGGAACGCGTTTAGAAATTTTATAAAATTTCTTCCAGTGGTTTATAACGTTTTTTTTTTAATTAGACGAACATTGTAGGCATATAACACATAATATATATTACATGCTTTCCAACAGCTTCGTTGAAAAATAATTAAAGAATTTTGAATTTCGGCATATAGCAACCGTTTTCACTCCGTACACGTCGCGTACCTATATAATGCAACTAAATATATAACATTATCTCATTTCCTGTGATGTACTGTTTGTCAGTTGTTAGTATAATTGTTTTATACCATCAAAAATCGTATTTTATTATAGAAATAATTTTTATACAACAATTTCAAATCTTGATCAACGATCTGGTGAATGAATTACGACTAATTCGACCGCATCGCCTATAATAAAAGCTGTTTCCGAAGATCTCCGATTTGAAATGGACGAGTATCTATGGGTAGAGGCACCTACTTATTTATTTTTTCTTCGATCTGGATAACAATAAATTGTGACCAGGATTTAAATATACCAACAATTACGCTTATAAGACTTAAATCCACATTCGAAATCTGATTGTACACATTTTACCATCGATGCAGGTAGGTAGATATACAATATGTATAAAGTTGCAGTATAAGGGTCGGATTTCTGTACACAACAACTGTAACTGCTTCAACAGGGACGATGAATCCGGTTTTATAATACACGCACGCCATAACATTATAATATTCCTATTTTGACGTGACATCATTTTTTTTTTTTTTTTTTTGTTGTTTATATTTTGCAGTATTCGCGTACCCACTGTTGTCAATGACGGGATTTCAATGCGCTCCGACTGTTTATATATAATAATGAATAATATTTTGGTCAGCCTCTGGGAAAACGGGGAGCGACGTTGTATTCGCATTGTTTCTGGTGACGTTTTGAATTTTGAAACCTGACGAAACACGAGAACTGTTAGGTTACGCCTCGGCCGAATAAACCTAATTATCGACGGAGGAAAAAAAAAATACTACTACAAAATAAACAACAGCCGCCGCCGGTAACGCGTTTCCTACATTGTTGTCCGCACACACAATGAGAGCAAAAACATTTCGAAATGCCGATGAGGAGTTGGCCAAATTAGACTACCGCGGGGGCTTATATTATATGTTATGACGAGGTCCTGCAGCAAGCGCGCGCGACCCCCGTAAACACACTCTCAATAATAGGATTATACACGAGGGTTAACAATAAAGGACAAAAAAATAAAATAATATTATATTATTATTATTATTATTGTTATTATTTATTATATTACACTATATATAATATATCGACTGGAATTCTGTGTTTTTTTTTTTTTTTGCAGCCGATAAAAATGTTTATTTCACCTGGAATTCAGCTAAAAAAATAAACACCCCGCGTAACTAACTACCTGCGTGTGTGTATTATATTAAAGTAAGCACATTCGCATTATAAGTGTTCGGTATATAATAATAATATGTATATATATATATATAAGTATAATATTATATCTGGGAATATAGCCAAATGCGTTCTGCAGCCGTTTATTGTTGATAAATTGTTACTAATGCTTTTGTAATTTGGCATTAAATTTTTCTGCCATATAGCCCGCGGGACGTCTCAGTATTATTCTTTTTTATTCTTAAAAAAAAGCGACGTTTTTTCTTCTCTTCTTCTTTATGCGTTCATTCCGTCGACGCATGCGATACGCGCGCAGAAAAGATTGTGTATGATGTTATGTGAAAAAAGTGGCCGTGACAAATTCGAAGGGCTAAAAAAACATTGCCTTCTTCGTGTGCAGTCGGTGATAAAAAAAAGAATTCGGATCCCGAAAGATTGAAAAAAGGCACCGAAACAAAAAGCGTCTTCGATCCACGTGTATACGCAGAATACGCGTTATTATTTTATTAATGTAATGCTTTAGGGCGTAGCAAAACGAAAAAAAAAAATAATGACCTTCGGCCTCTTTTATAGGATTTTCTCGGACGTATCCGAACATCTGGTCGCGAATCGCGAAAAAACCGAGGAAACAAAATATGTTATAAATGCACGGTTTGTAATATATTTTGGTGTTTATAAACATTTTACACGGCCGGTACACACCCGAGAACGCGTGTGAATAGGAAAGCCCAGAAAACAATTAACGTCGTGTCAGTTTGTTAATAATAATACAATTAGTACTCCGCAGACACGACGACTATACGGTCGGATGTAAGAACTAATTAGAACGTTTTGAGTAAGAAAACAAATTTGTTCTTTTGACAAAAACAAAACTGCAAATTGTGTACGATATATAGGACAAGTTGTAATATGTCAGGCTACCTGAAGCTCTAAGCCGTTGAGTAAGTTTGATTGATTATTTTTGGACGTTTTAACTCATTGTCATTAACACCGTTCAATTTTCACAAACGCATTACATGACGTATTTTACTTGGCGATTTGCACCTAATTTTTCATATTTTAGCTCGTATTCAGCTTTTGTTTCACACACTTACTTATATGTATGACGTGGGCGCGGTGTATAACAATATGACGTGAAGTTGGATTTAAATATTTGAATGTACGCTTTACATCACGGTCTATTGTTTAAGGATTTTTGAGAATTTTTCGTGTCATACTTGCTACCTGTAGTCATTATTAAAATGGTTGATTAACGTATACATCAACACGTGTTTGAAAACTTAAAAACTTAAAAAATTACAATATACATTTTTAACACAAAATGTTTAGAAAACAAGATTTTTTGTTTATAAGTAGCCCGTTATTTTGACGCATAAGCTTAATAATATAATATAATGAAGATTTTCATGTTCATATAGCGCGTACATGCAAATGGTTAAAATTTTAAAAAATAGACATAACATGGTGTAAAAACAAACTTAAAACGATATTCAGAAACTATAAATAACAAATTATAACGAATTAATGTAAACCTACACAAATAAATTAAGTGATTCATTGGTCAATTATATGGATCTCTTTTCTGAGAACCAGTCTCCTAATTGATAGTAGGAGAAAAATAATAATGTAGGTTTTCTGTATATGTATAATACTCCTATAGTTAACCAAGGAAGAAAACCTAAATGAATAAACTAAGCAATCGTTTAGAGGCCGGAAATGTTTGCCTAAAAATGTAAGTAATGAATTTATATTAACGACGTTATGACTCTGTTGTCAACATTTTTTTTACCCAAGACATGGGTACTTAAATTGTAACAATTTTTACCTGCAATGAAATAATGATACTAATGAAAGCGTATTGCTTTTATTATTGACTTTACATGAAATCAATTTTAATATGAAAAAGAAAACTATTTTTTGAAATATTGTTTTTATTATTGTACATAATATTGTCATCGCTATAGGACCAAAATTAAAACAATAATACCATCATTATTTAATACCTAATAAAAAAAAACTTAACTATATATATAATTATTATTTGTTCTAGAAATAAAATTCATTAGTATATCGTCAAAAACAAATCAAAAACATTTGGCAAATTAAAACATAATATGTAATATAAATGTGGTTCAAAAGTCACATCTTGATCAATTAAGTCAAAAAATGTAGGTGTATATTAATAAATAGTATGTACTTAAATTAAACGACAGTAAACGTATAGAGGAAATTCACTTAAGAGCGTATGTGACAATCAATTTGTTCGCGCAATATTTTAAAAACACAAATAATGTTATGTATATCATAACATTTCCGGCAATTTACTTTCAACGTAGATTTAGTTAATTGGAAATTTGATCTTTTGTGTATCGTGATTAATATAATAATATTAAATTATATTGAAATACATTATCCATTTGACCAATTTGTATTACATTTTTTGTAACTACGATAATAAAACAAACCAACTTCGTGCAAGTTCAGACGAATATTAAGATTTTTATTATGAATAAAAATTTAAATATTACCTTCACTTTCACAAATAGTTTTTATAATCGTATATTATTTATAGTGGTTCATTTTTAAACAGATTTTGGAACTTCTTGTAAACCAATGAGTTTCACATTTTAACCAATTTGAGATAAGCTTACAAATAAATTCACTATATTATCTGTTTAGTGCTTACGTATACGACTTGTGGAAAATAGATATATTTGTACACATAAAAATAATTTAATAAATTAATAAAAACATTGTTAGAAAGGTAAAATAAAAATAAACACTTCAAACATATTTAAATAATTAATAATATTATAACATCAATAGTTTTTTTATAAGTTATAAGTTGAAACAGTAACTCACTGTCGATATCTATAAGATTATAGGTATTTAAATTACTAAATTAAAAAAAATTAATGGTAAATAATACATCTTTCTACCTTAGAAATAAATGAATAATATAGAGTTCAAAATTCAAATCCAAAATTTTAATAACTCCAAAACTGGTTTTTCAAATTTTGATTCAGATACATCAACGTTTTTCAAAAAAAAACTGTTGCTCGACTCATTATCACTGTATAAAAAGGATGGTTCTCATTTGAAAAAAAAAACTTTTATCGCCACAAGACACTTCTTAAGTGGCATGGGAAATCAAAGTATTTACAATTTTATTCAAATTCAAAAATATGTAGGTATCTTAAATATACTTAAAAATCTAAAAAACAGTTTTTTGAATATAATATGTACCTATTATTAAAGGAAAAAAATGGGGGTGAGCATGCTTGCAGTACTGTATATTTAGAACCTGCAAAGAGTCGTATACGGGAAGTAAGCCTTTGTGCTTTTGTGCACCTTTGTGCTCGTTCCCGCAAAGTTTATGGCTTATCACGTTACCGAAGAAATTTTTTCGACACCGTTAAATAAAATAAGTCGATACATCCGATCGAATACCGTCGATTCGGTAGTACATGGTTTGTATTTCTCATCCACTGCAGTAGCCCAATCCTGGACTTGCAGACTACAGACGATATATAATATTATAATATATCTAGATATACACAACGGTACAATATATTATTATAGTGTAATAATTATTGCAATAATCGTATTATAACTATAAAGAACGTGCTGGGCGACGGTGATAATTCAAAACGAACAGGTTAGGTATACCACCGTACTAATAAGTATAATAATATCATCCTAAAATCGGGAACCGAAATCGATTACCACCACGGGAGAGTAAAATAGCGTATATATTATATATGTTATATGCTACACGGTTGTCCACAGTCTTTGGCCATATTATTATATTATACCTACCTACTTGTATCCTAAATGTTTGGAATTTTCGATGTAATATATAGATGGCAAATAATAATTGTCGGCATTCGTCATCGCGCGTATATTATATACGTATTTATGGTCAGACAACTTGGCGGATTTCTCGCGGGCGGTCCCACAAGACGAACATTTAATTTAGAAATTATTATTTTTATCGTCATGATATGATACGTGCAATTATTTTTATTATTTTACCCATACTCGGTTGTCGACACTATTTTAATTATAACGTACCCGTTGACCTCAAAATCCTACCGACTACCAGCTGGCCACTGGGCATAATGGGCATATACAATATATTGTTTATTATTGTATAATAATAAATACGTCGCCTGTCGACCTGCAAGCGAATCATCTCTGACGATATTATTATATGTTCACGTCGGCATTATTATCTTTATAACGATCGGACGACTCAATCGGCTTCGATTCGTTTATATAGGTAAACCGTAACCGTAATCGTGTCCGAAACGTATAGGTATGTATTTTATTTTTATTCGTTTTACCCAATAACATCGTATCGTACCGACGATAATCCTATAATCGATTGTTCAGAATTCTTTCGAAGTGGGTATAGGTAATTACTTTTAAAATGTCAGAACGAAGGAACCAATTTTCGTTTACACCGCTTTGTCGTGAGTCGTGACTACAAATGGATAGATAAACGACATACACGTAATACCAGTGATGTTAAGACGTATTCGAATAAAAGTATTCAGATATAAGTATTTTAATTCTTAATTTTGTATTTTAAAAAAGTAATATGTAAAAAAAAAAATATTTGAATACGTATTCTATAAAAACTTTTTTTTGTCTTTATATTTGAATAATTATACATTTCTTTTGGAAAAAAAATATATGTTAAATATTTGTGTTCAAAAATTTCAAATCTACGTTTTTATTTCTGGATACCAACAAGATTAATTTTAGTAGAAACATGAACAATCCCGATTATAGCTTTTCGTAATAAAATATAGTACAAAGTATCAATATGATTATGTACCTATTATTGCGTGAACTAGTGAACTACTAATATTGCTGTATCTAAAAGAATTGTATTAGTAACAAAAACAAAAATGTAAAAATAAAAATAAATTATATGTGAAGTATTCTTTTATAGGATGTTACCACTGGGTATCCTCCCTAATGTCATGGTTCATGTTAACCACTTTTATTTGTCACTTATCAAACCTACTCATTGTACAAACAAAATGTATAGATTGTAGCTTTATTTCAATATAATAAAAAAAGAAGTATTCTTTACACCTGTTACTAAATACTATATTAACCTTCACATTTTGTCGAACCTATATACATCGTTAATTATTACTACGTATAATATCGTCTTTTCGATTGAAGGTGGATCGAACTGTTCTAAGTTCGAAAAATTGAACCAAACTTATGTACAGTTCGAGTTCAAAAGTCAAACCTAGCTTTAAAAAAACCAAACCCAAGCCAACTCGAACAGAAAGTTCAAAATTCTATAATTAATAAGAACTTCATAATAGTCCAAAGAGCTCCAAAGAAATGTACAAACTCCAAAAACATTCCACCACATCAAACGCTTCGAACCAAAAAATATGTTCCCGGTGTTTATTGTTAAATATTAAATAATTAATTTTTATTTTGTCCATAGATACTGTTCCGATCCTTAATTTCTGGTCTTCTGGATAAGAACGATATTGCTTGTGCCCACTCGGATCTTATCGATTCAATCGTGTACATATTATTATTATACGGTCGCTACCATAATATTATTAATTATCAGGTATATTTTTTACAATAAATTCATACAGTAAAAATTATATTTTATACGGCAGTTATCTGTAAAAAAAAAAAAAAAACACTTCAATAATAATTTAATATATTGTACGCCACAACACACTCGTATATAATATTATTATACAACCACCTTCGTTTTCGGTTTTGAATTTTTGATATATTTCGGGACGACGTCGACCATAACAATACCATCGCCGTGTAGGTACTGACGGATAAATGTATTATGAATTAATACGCGTTGCTCGTTATTTCTCGAAGACATAATAATATATTTCGTCCATTCAATCCTCTGCGACAACGGCTGCGGCGGTGTTGAATTACCATGACGAATTCCGTATTCCGCTCGATCAATGAATCCCGCATCTCGCGAATGACCTGTGCGAGTACATATATTGTTAACCACTGCATACTAATGACAATATTATTATGTTTATCGAATTAATGCATTGTTATGCAATTGTCCCACGAAAACCAGATCGCTCGTGATTAATGGTCCACATAATATCGCTTTTGGGCATATCGTTATAATATACCATTATGATGTCAGAGGAGGAGGAGAGCGGTGCTGGAATGAAAATATACGGGAAACAGACCTCGTGTACGGTCTAGAAACGCGGTTGGACGTAGTGTAAGAGGATCTAAAAAGAAAATAGGAGTGCAATAGTGCAGGACGCTATATAGTTAGAAACAGAAAGAAGTGGAAGGGATTGTGATGGCGGCGAAAACGTTCGAATAGTCTCGGAGAATATAAAACGCCAGCAGAAGAAGAAGGTATAAATTTCGGGGCTAGAAAAGTCTTGTAATATAAAATAATATAAATAATAAAATATGACAAAGTACCTACCTACTATACAGTATTATTATTATGGTCAATTATAGCTGTTATTACGACGAATGTGTGTGACTTTACCCGATATGGCAATATAATTTGAGTTTTAAAATGTCATAAAATTTATTCTCACGAAATATTTCGTTTATTTGAATATTTTTTTTTTTTTTTTATTTATTATTTAAAATACATCTACAATCTATACAGTTATTTGTACAATAATTAGATTTGATAAAGGAAAGAATATAAAATTAACGGCGAATAATAGGATTGGGAAGTTATCCATTGATAACACCCAGCGATTTGAATATTAAATTAAATCTTATGTTAAAAATAGTTGATTTCATATCTACAGTTATATACTTAAAGCCGGTTGTACCGTCTACGGTTAAACTTCACGCTTAATCAGCTGATAACATATATTTAACCGGGCAAATTCGGCCAAACTCCGGATAACTTTAATCGGAGATGGTACAGCTGGCCCTTAGAGTGAGGGAACATTTTTAAAAGTATTTACCTATATTGATTGAAACAAGGTAGATGTTGCTTTATAGTTCATACATAATATCCATATTCTATATACTTACGTCCTACCTAATATAAAACTATTTAGGCATACCTATAAATAACCTTATAATATCATAATTCATAAGCATAACTCATAATACCTACATTTTAAAATAAAAAAATGTTGATGTTTTATACCTATTTATTATTTAGAATTTGTTACCTATATACTTAATGTTGCTTGATAATTGTTTTAAATTATTTGGGTCGTTACTAGTTACTATATAACAAAGGGAACATTTTTCAAATACTTAATTCTGGAATTCATTGTGTACATTATTCATAATATCGTTGGAATATTATAAGTTATTGTATGAAGAGTGAAATTTTTAATTTCTATAAATATAAATTGAAATATTTCAAATTCAGAACCCTAGCTAAATATAATATACTTACATCGTATGGCATCTATGAGGAATTATATCACTATTTGAGGTTTAACCTTTTAAACGAGTTCTATATAATATTATGGTCGATAGAGTGCCGGGCAACTATAACATAATATTATATCATCATTATACAGCGATACAATATGCTGTAGCGCAACAACATGTGTTGCCTATCCCCAGGTTACTGCAGTTATATGAAATGCAATAATATTGCATTGCTATTCTCCCATAGATTTCTACGAATTTCATAGGTACTACAGTTTTTGTACTTGTGTTGTTTTTTTAGTACCCACCGCTTATGGACCATATTATTATGCATGTTGTGTATATATCCACAAAATTATTAATTTTTACTTTACTAAAAAAGTCCATCGCGTTTATAATAGTATAGGTAAACTTGGAATAAATAAAAAGAAATCAACGTAAATAATGAATTGATAAAGTTTAGATAACTGTCGTCTGTCTCTATATTTATATAGGTTATTGTTTACAGCGGAAAAGTTATAATAAATGTTTTGCCAAATTAGAAAGTAAAGGCAAGCAGTAACGGCCCGAAAAAAAGTTGTAAAGTGGTGTGCTATTACCTACGGGATAGGTAAAATAGATTAATTATTCAGGACATTTGTAAGACTGATAATATAATATTATATATATTTAAAATTTAGCATCCAGATAGTTTAAATTATTCACCCTCTCTATAATAGTATACCGCATTTTAAATCATGATCTAATTTAATCAGTCGATTTAACAACCATATTCGTACATTCTAATTTCTAGTTGAGATAATATTATGTTATCATATTTTAAAACTTTTTCCTACAAACACATTAATCAATTAAGTGTTGCGAACAACATATCATTATATGATTAAAGAAAGAAAAACTTAATAAATAATAATAATTTCACGGTTCCTAATGCTTTTCTACACGCTCGAACTGCAAAGTCAATACGTGTAGAAATAGAACTATATAATATTATAGGTAGTTGAATTAATAATTCCTATTCGGTTACACCATATTAATAATAATTATACCAGTACAACAAATATAATCAATTATTAAATTCCGATCGCGGTTCACCCGTTGACGCACTACCCACCCACATTATGCGCCACTGGGTGTGTAGGTATTCACACCCATTCACATATTATAATATTATCGTATACCAGCACGAGTGCACGACGTACGTACGTACGTAGTTGTTGACGGCGGCTCGCGAGTTTTCTCGGGTAAGCCTCGTTTGCATATTTATAACATTCTCGGCGTTGTACAATAATTATTTATAAAATATAAATATAATATAATCACACCGTCCCGTGACGACAACACGTACGTCGTCGGCGACGTTAAACCAGATCTGCCGCCGCCGCCACTGTTCCTGGTCGCTCCTCCGGACACGTTTGTCTATTGGTCGCACAAACCATATTATAGTATATAGGTACGTAGGCGCGCATATACAATACACCGTATACCCTAACCTCGGTAAAGGTACATATATAATATTATATTGTGATCGAGGCAAATTAGCCGAGTATTTATGTCGGTGGGCGTGTGCGTATACGTACATTATACTCGCGTATTATATATATACACACGTATATAGTGAGCGCGTCTTTTTATATACCTATATCAATATAATATGACATTATCATATTATTATATAGGCATTTCGGACCAACCGACCGGAATTCTCACGTTATAATAATACTAAACACGCGTGTGTGTGCGCTCACACCTATTATACAAATGTGATTTTTCCTATTCTTTTTCGTTATATATATAGTATAATATATGTATAACAAGAACTCACCTCACGCCGACGACGACGACGACGACAACGCTCATTGTCGCGGTAGTTTTTGATGTCGCGATTGAATTGTCATCGGGTCGGTACGCAGTGCGTGTGTGTCTGTAATGACAATAAAAGGGCCGCCGCTCCGTGACTTTACACGTTTGTCGCCATTATATCGAATATCTTACGGACATTTGTACATAATAATATAATAACGCACGGCGGCAGTGGCGGCACCGACTGCAACGATGACGGCCGCACTATGGTGTTTTATTATTTTCTCCGTTCTTTATGTTATTTCATTATATTATATTATATTATTTGATAATATTTTTTCGGGGTCCTAAAAAGAAGCCGACAACACACGCGGCACAATACACAAATATATTATATTGATATGTCGTCGCCCGCGCAAAATTAAGATCTCCGCCCCGGATATCACTCGGTCAGAAAATTTAACCACCCGGTGTGGGGGCCTCCTTCAGGGTTTATCTCTCGTTGTGTATATATATATATATTGCACACACGATGCGTACACACACGCCGCCGCCCGAATGCGGAGAATTAGAGAGACGACGACGATAAAGACGGATAATATCACATCGTCCAATGTATATGGCGTATATACGTATACGACGTATCTATACATAGGGGCGGAGAGTGAGACAGAGGACGCGCATTATCCCCGTGACTCGGCCGGCCGTTTACGACAATTAATCTTTTGTGAATTCGCTCCACCTACTCGTAACTCGTATCTTTTAAGGAGTGCACCGTGCGAAACAAATCGCGTCGGTACCACCACCATCGCCGACTGTGCCGCCGCCACTGCCGCCACTGCCGCCGACTTCTCGATCGGTATCTCTGTGATCGGGTTTTTGAAGGCGACAAAAACCACCAGAAACCGACTCGGATATAATGCGTTATGCGCATATTATCATACGAAGCACCCCGAGCCGCCGACACGTGTTATATTATATCGATCGGACGGAACGGAAACATCCGATTTTCGTCCTATATCCAATTACAATCGAACCGACGCCGGTCATTACATTTGCACAAAAGTAATAATAATATTCCGCCCGCAAAATATTATACCGAAACGACGTGAGCAGAGAGCACAGTGTTCACGCGTTGACCAAGAAAATTGTCGGATATGATTTTTTTTTTTGCTATAATAATACTATCTATAATTATGTTTAAACGGATATTTCTATGTATACATATAACAAATACAAGTTAATACTAAGTATTTAAGTTAACATCAAACATAATAATATTGAGATGTGGTACTGGATGCGTATGGAAAGGATACGTCGAATAAGCAGATAGGAAAACAAACGAAGAGCGGGTACTTGTAGAACTGCAGTTAAAGAAAACCGTGCATATTCATGGACGCGTTTTTCAACGCAACCGCAAGGTATTGGAGAATGGTTGGACATGTCACAGAAGAGTTTCATCATATAATTATACAAGGATATGTTTATGATAGAAAACTGGGAACTATGGGGTCCTCGAAACTCTTATACAGTCCAAATTAAAAATTATGCAAAAGGTAAAACTTTTAAGGACCTAAAGGAAAAAGTGACTATACAACTGGAGTTGTAGACCAGAACCTATATCGGCTGAAAAGAAAAAACACATAAATGAAAAGTTTGATACATAATTATTAAATTATATATATATATAGATAGAGGGTACTTTAACAGGAATTTATTTTTGTAAAGCAAGCACGTGTCTGTCGATTGGTTTATTCGGTTCATTCTTGGCTATTGGACTCTTATGCTAAGATTCAGACGATGATCCCAGGCTCTCGTTCGAATCCGTAGAGCTATCACGATGGTTTATGTAGGTGTTGTCGGCAACCTGTTTACTTACACAAAACCTGATAATATCTTTTAACGTTTCATTGCTCCACATATCGTGAAAAGTCTTCAACATATGTGTTGGACAATTATATTCACTGAGGGTCGTTGTGAAATGTTTCAACGCATACACATAAACGTTTTCAAATAATTGCAACCAGGATGTTTCGCTTAGACAGAATAGACACTGTTTGACGTGGAAATCCAATAGTGACATTCGATCTCGAAGACAACCGCTAAACGTTGATAAAATTAACAATATTAAATTATAACCTATAAGCGCATAAAAACTATAGGTGTAGGTAATATAAATAGTTTAATATCAATTTAATTAGTGATAATTCTATAAAACGATTATAATTGTGTATATAAACCTATATATTCTATAGACCTTCTCTATGTTAAATTGTTTTTTTTTATTAAATACATGTTTTTTGACTGTACAATTTTTTAATAAATATATCGAACAATAATTGAGTGTTGTGATATTTATGAAAAAAAGGCGTGATCCACAGAATGAAGAAAAAATTATGAAATTAATAGAATTTTATGTGTAACATTTATTTTTTCGTTTCTTCTATTGTATATGTCTAATATATTATATACAATAAGACTATATACATTTATAAGCACTAAAAATTACATTAAACTCTACTGTAAATATGGTTAAACGAAACGAAATATAAAATTGGAAAAGTTTCCAAAAATAATAGATATTTAAAATACTTTTTGAATATTTTTACTGATTCAAAGAGTGGTAAAAAAAAAAATGAAGCAATTCTGAAGCACACGTCATTCATTCTAAAACTAAAAGCTTATAGGTAATCACATTGATAATAAATTTTGTTTTATTTTTGGACATTAATTAAAAATGAAATAAAAATATTATACCTCAACACTACGAAAAGTTCCATTAGGACCCATCGATAAAATACTCGTAACTTTAGGATGTAGCTGGGAGCCATTTTTTCCCCATTGACGGCATAAATTTGACATTCATCACTTTGGAATGGGTTGCCGGTGAATTTATCGATGGCCTCTGGCCGCTCAGCCAACAAATCATATATCCAATTAAACACGGCTACGATATCTGCATTTTCGGCCAAAGATTCAAAAAATGTTTCGTCTTCATCAGAAGCGTGACCTTCCAAAAATAACCTAGCGTGCCTTAGCACGGAATTGTGAACATGTTGAAAAGTCTGTAGTTCGTAAATGTCTTCAATGTGACGGAACATAAACAAAATGTTGTAATCGATTGTGCCATCGTATCCTCTGGAGACAGAAAATAAAACCACAAAATTAGAGCTGCACAAAACAGAGCTCAAATATAATTTAAAATTGGTTTACAGTAAAAAACTAAAAACGGCAAACGCGACCATGGCGACTTCATATGAATGCAGTTCTTTGTTAGCGGCTGCCACTTTATAAGCTTTCATCAGACCGTCCACCACTTTTGTTCCGTCACTAAATTTTAGGCGCCATGCGCGGACCGTTGTCAGTGCGTCCGTAAAATCTGGTCCCCAATTCTGATATGGTTCGTTTCCGAAAATATATCTAAAATTTATAACATATTTGCAACATTTGTTATCAGGTAAACCAAAATTGAACGATTCTATATATTATTATATTTTGGAATTTACCACAGACCAGGGTATTATTAAATTATATAGGTATAAACAAATTGCATATTATTCATTATTCGGAATCGGTTTATAATAACTGTAAATTGTTCGTTTTATTCCAAACTTAATATAATGTTGGATCTTGGATGTCAATAATATTTAAATCCCGAATGAAACTATTCTTGTAAAAGTACATTTTTTTACAATGTCCATGCATTCATAAACTCATATTAATTTATATAATTTTTTCCAAGGGGAAAAGTGCCCTGTATTGTCTCCATTTTCACCTAACTATTTTCCTGAAAGATAATTTCATAAGAACAATAACATCACAAAAACAATAAATCCCAAATTAATTTTTAGTCTTTGAAAATTGTATTATTAGGTACCTAGATGTATATTATACGTGTACTAACATTATGTCATTTTGTAATATGTTTATAGTTTATACTTAATACTTATTACCTACCTACTTTTGTTATCTTTTAGTTTGTATACTTATTATGTGGACACTAGAATAATGCATCGACGGACAATCGGTAAAATTTTAATTTTAAGTCAAAGTGGTACATTTTTAAGTATGTTATATTACATATTGTGCTACAATTATTATTGTATTATATTGAAATAATTTTTTTTTAAATTTATCAATAACGATCTAAAAGTATTGATAAATAAAAGATTAAAAGTACCTAAGTCATATACAATATATACAATATATACTAGTATATAATATAAATGCATATAATATAAATGCACACTAGCACACTACATAATATATACCTATTATACACCTATAACTTATAAGTAATAACATTTAAAGACAATTAACTCGTGGTTTTTGTTTTCGTGAAATGGTTTGTCAGGAAAACGGATTCGGGATTTTGGTTTTTGTTAAATAATCGTTCGGTAAAATGGTGATTTGGGAAAAGTTTGGGGTGCCAGGTTACGCATAGGTACGCGTGTTGTTTTCTCTGCTTAAATCTAACGCTTGGCGGTCGCCCACCTATTACTAATACCTGTTGATCTGATGCAACCGATAATAGCGCAAGAAATTGTACAGCTTGTGGTACAGCTGAAGTTTGGGAGGCGTCTGATAATATGGGTCAACTTTTTCCAGGTCTTGTGACATCACGTCGTATATTCTGTCAAACGCGCGGGACATGAGCCTGTCGTGGTACGTGTCTCCCAAGCTGCTAGTCGACGACCAACTGTCGTCCGCGGTGGCGATCGAGGATATCGTGTCATTGCAGCTGTCACCACCCGTCGAGGTCGCGTCGTTGTCTCCATACCGCTCGAACAAATCGAACACCAGTTGTCCGCACGTCTTGAGCACCATCACATCTAAAAGCTCGGTCTGGACCATGTTTTGGTCACCCGAATCGCATAATTCCACCACCTCAACGCACTCCATATTTTATTTGCGCTTTTTGATTTCTATAGCTATGGGTATAATATATAGAGCCGAAGTCCGATGTGACGATGTATTATATTACTATGCTCGATTATTTATTATTGTACCTACTCGATTGTTATTGGCAACAGCATATAATATTTGTAATATTATCAAACGGCATGTTTTTGAATTATTACCGCGTCGTTCATCGGGTAACGCACAGTACATCCACTGATGGAACGTGATTAATAATATTTAATGTTATAAACCTGTTCTTTGCTATGATATACGTTGGGTAGTGTTGATAATCACTATTTTCACATATCTCGGGTACTCCTATTCCTTGAAGTAGGAAGCGATTTCTGGGAGAAAAATCTTTGATTGTCGGACTGTATCGTTGGTGACGGAAATACTGGTGATTTTCGTGAATCTCAAAATGTGTCCGAAATGAATCATCTTCCGGTTTATGCCCATGCTGTGTATTGACAGTTTTTGATCCAGAGACAAGTGGTTACTTGGATCGGATATAATATATATCTATAGAACAGCTGATTGTTCCAGTTTTCATGTAAATGTTAGTTGAATTTATAGGTACGTTTTTAGTCTAATGTATGTATATCACTTCCAGGTATAGGTACTTGGAATATCTGTTCCATCCTATTAATTTATGTATGTTCTGTTCTATTTTTATCGTATTCTTGTCACCCCCATAGGAGTGTCACTGTCTTCTTTCCTTCAACCAAAATAACTGATTAGTCCTCGAGCTAAGCTTTGGTCACGTTAATCTGAGCTTGGATTTTTTCTACTGCGCGTATTGTTTTCCAATTTCAAAGTGAAGAACCACACCTGAAAACAGATTGATTTTTACTTGGTTAAAAAGGTTTGCTATATATATATATAATTACTGCCAGATTATACCAGTCGGATTTTTAGCATTTTTATGCGTCTAACGTAAGTGACCCTGCGGTGCTATGCATATAATATGCGTCCTATCATTTAAAAAAAACTAACACATTTTTGATTAATGTCACAACATTAACATATTATGGTAAATGATTAGTCAAATCCAATAAGTTACATTAATAAACAAAAATAATATCTAATAAACAAATTAGTAAAAAATTAATATAAAATATATAAGTATTAATTTAGAGGCCTGGATAAATTTAAATATGAAAATATGTATAAATCACATCTTGTAAATTAAAGTTACGTGAATATAATTTACAGATTCAAAACAGATAAACTATATGAATTATTGTTCAAATTAGATATCGTGGTTAAACGTTATGTTATTGACGATTGTACAAATAATTTGTTTAAATCTACCGGAATCAAAAATGTATTCGAATACATTAAAAATTGCTTGATTATACCAAAATTTTCACGAATTAATGCTTAAATTCAAAAATTGTTTTTAATTAAAATAATAAATATTTTATTATTAGATTATGAGTGGTACGATGTAACTTTATATTTGACTTTGACGGCTTCTACAGTTATACAGTTTAATACCTACAAGAATAAAATTAACGAACCATCATAAATCATTTACTACCAGTGATTTTAATACATTTTGTCAACATTTGAACTTCAGGCACTCATAAAAAATTATTGTGGATTTATGCTTGACTTTTTTTTAATTTTCACTAATAGTAATACTTATGAGGAACGTTTTATTACATTTTTATGTTTTTCGACCATTCAAAAAAATTATTATCAAAAATAATTTAAAAAAACTAAATAAACTCGAAATTTTCTTATGTCTATATAAGTAGCTTAATATTTTAAAAATTGTGTAGTGCATAGAAACATAAACATTCAGTGAAAATTTCATGCATATACGGTGTTTTTTAGAAATGCGCTAAAAAAACCAGATTGTTTTTTTTTAAAAACTGGATTTGGGTAAAAATATCAGTTTTTTGTAATTTGTTGTTTTGTTTTTTTGACGCCGGAATTTTTTACTTATGACCCCCAAAATACTAACTAGATTCACTTTCCTACCAGAAAGTTTGTTGAAGAAAATCGAAACATTTTTAGTGTCCCAAAATGTGATGATGAATGCAAATAAAAAAAAACACACATCATTGTAAATTCAATACATTCATCCGCTCAGAATCTAAAAGTAAAATGTAATTATAATAATATGATATATCATAATATTATATTATTGCGTTTACGATTTGACTGATGTAATTTATTTATTATTATTATTCAATTTGTAATAATAGGTAATTGTAATAAATAATGATACAATACTGGATCGTCGTTCGTGCAGGAATCAAAGGAGCGTGACCTGTGCCTTATCATTCTGCCTTTGTAAATGCGATCTGTGTTTTTGTGTTTGCAGATAATCTATAAAACCATGTAAATTTCGTACAACATGCAATTGAAAAACACAATAAATAATGCGAGTTTTGATACTTATATAGTAATGTTATTGCAATCGAATTTATACGTTTTTTAGTACAATAAATATAATAACACCCGAGCTTTAATAATAACATAATAAATTATCTTTATGATTAACAAACGAAAATATTTTCTATAGATTATTAGCAATATTTTTGTTTTTTTTTTATTAAATATTGATTACATTTATCAAATTTTATCGTCTAAAATAAAACTGTTCTTTTTTATTTTTGACTAGTGATTTAAATTACCTCCCTACCTATATAGTTATATAATTTAATAAACTTAATTAGTAAAAAGAAAAATTTTCAATGAAATTTAGCATGTCATGATTCATATTATAGTTATCCACCTTCAAACCTGTTACAAATTATTATCAATTTAAATCCACTTACCTTACACTATGAGTGCCCCTTGTTGAATTTTGAACTGGGCTGTAATGTCTGTATAATTGATGACGAATGACTATCATTATAGAAATAAATCTGTTCGGTACATCTGAGGATTGTACATTGGATTTTTCACCGTGGTTAGAACTGTTACTATTTACCAAAACCATAATAAATATATGAAATCATTTTTCTATACTTTGGCGAGTATAGAATTCAATAAAATAAAAAAGTTACGATAGCGCTCATATCTAGCTCAATTCTAGCGCTCTAATTGGTTTATATTTACTGCAGAGTGCAGACACAATAATGTTCTAAAAGTTTAATTGTGTTATTCATGTTATTCACTTAATCATATTTGATAATACTACTCAATATTTTTAATAGTGAAAATATTATACATTTTATTCCTAGCTTAAAGATTAGGTGTATTGAAAATAAAAACCTTTTATTTTTAAGAATCGTAAATAATTTATAAAAACTATTAATAGGTTGAAATTATGAATGAACTATACTCATTCCAGATTTTCAGATTTGCCACTCGGTGGTACTTGGATGCCATACCCATTAGCCATATTTTATAATTTAGTTATTATACAGTTTGATGAAGGTTAGATAACTGGATGAACAGCTCATCTATGTCCAATCTAATTTTCATTTTTTGTTATACCTATTGTAAATTATCTATATGCATTGAACCCGAGATGGCGAGATGGTAACATAATATTATTATGATTCATATACATATATACACTATATACGAATACAATATAGTACTTTGTTCATAGTAGGTATACATTGATATCAGTCCAATAAAATTTTTTTAAAAAAATAGAGAAAACTTTTTTTTTCTCACAGGCATAACTTATTAATTAAATCATTGTTTGTCCATATATTATCATATTAATAATACAATAATAATAATTGCTTATATGCCGGGATATAATTGTATAACACCTTACATAATGTAGGTATATGCCCCGTTCAATGTGCTAATATGACCTTAAAATTTAAAAATTTAAAATTTAAATATCGTAATATTCGTAATAATGTAGGTATAGAAATAAAATTGTTGGTGTCAACTATAATTTAATATCTAAAAAACTAAAATATAAAATATCATATTTTGTTGTGACTAAAGAAACAAAAAAAAAGGTAGGCAAACATCTTCCATGTATGGGGACAGTAAAAACAATTGTAGCAATATACAAATATAGTAGGTAGGTAGTGCTTGTTGATAACAATTATAATACAGTTATAATTTTAAATAACTGTTACATAAAATATTAATCCATATAGGTAATGCGTTCATTAATCAATAAAATTGCCAATATTGATGAAAAAATAGTTCTTATCTATCTCAAAAAATAGAACAAAAATAAAAAAAAAACCACAAAAAATGACGACAAGTGTGTTATGGTGTTGTTTAATTTTATTTCGATTACATAAAGACATTGTATACGAAAACAATTTTGAGTATCGAGCGAAGACCCTATATTTTATGATATTATTGCTATCAAAATAATTTATTTTACTATTAGACATTAAAAATATAGTGGTTTGAATTAATTTCATCCAAAAAAAGTTCATTCGAAAACGTCAATCCGACATTGTGTGTAAATATAAGTTATAACAATATGTATACCTACTAAAAAAAAACAAATTTAGGAGAAGCAATGCCAACAGCAGAACTCTTTCTCCGATTCTCGATTTGACGTGGAATAACAATAAAAAAAATTGGGTACAGCACTACTGTACAGTAGTTGTTGAGCATGTCGTTGTTATATTTGAATTCAATGATAAACTATTGTATACGAAAAACGATTCTGAGTGGAGACGTTGTGTCATACTTGTATAAATAGTAAAGTTTAATAGTTAAACAATTCTGTTATAAGAATCTAAAATGGCTATAAAAAGAATGACTTTCCTGTGAATTTTTTTATTTGAAAGAGGTAGAAAAACTAGTTGGGAACCTTCTATTAAAATGTTTTATGTTAGCTATGAAAAGAAAAACTTTTATGAATTTCTAACTGTAAAATAATTTAATTTACAAAAAATTAAAAAATCATGGCTATTAATAGCTCAAAAAAGTCAAGCATTTGGCAAGTCTATAGGATTATTCTTTTTTGAACTACAACAAAATATAATTGATAGATGAAAATTCGTTAATTAACGGATGATAATCCAATATCGTAAACATTTTAAATTCAAACGCTCATAAAAAACCAATATTAGTTTCCGGTAAACTTTTTTTTTTGTTTAAGGTAGGAATACTTATGGGGAGTTTTCTATGTAAATGTTTATTGTTAGCTATGACAGGAAAAAACTTTTATGTATTTCTAACTGATAGATAGTTAGAACATTTTAAAAATTTTAATGAATTTTGTCAAAATTTTAAATTTAAATGCATGTAAAAATAATCTTGGCAATGTATCTTTAATATTTTTGAACATATATAACGAAACTTGCATGGACCCTAAGATTAAATTAAATGTTTCAGTTGCTTTTATGAATATATGACTTTATCAAATAATCAAAAAATCATTGAAAACATTTAAGGACGAATGGATTAACTCATTATAGCCAATTATGATTGTATTCAAAATAAGAAATACTAAAGCCCAGTCATTGTGATGAATTTATCAAATTGATCAGTTATCATAATGATATTATTATTATAATTATATACACATCTAATTTCCATTATAAATGACTGACTCCTAATAATGTAAATATTTGGTTAAAAATGAAATAATGAACAATAATATATGTCATGGAATTTAGTTGTACTTGATTTTGTGTAAGCATTGCATCAACCAAACGTTCTAAAATAAAAAGTTTCAACAGGCTTTACTTTACTCATACATATTAATATACTGGAAACGGGCAATCCATTCCAGAGAAAAAAAATGCTTTTCGTCAAATTGCTTTTTATTCTTTTCATTGGGAAATGTTTTGAAAACGTGATATTTGCTGCTGTAAGTATATATTACAAGAACTTACTATTCTATTATTATATTAATCAGTAGTTGTATGCTTTATAACTAATAAAATATACTCATATAAAAATAAATGCTTTTACATGGCTATATGTATAATAATTTTCAGTACAATCCATTGCTAACTTACACAATACGATTTCATAAAGTGTCATTTCAACCGAACTTCACTGGAAATTATACAATTGACAAGTATAGAGAAAAAGAATTCATTAACGGATTTCTTTCACTTGACTCACCACAAACAATAGACAAAGTAGGTAATTAATACAATTAAATATAAAAAAAGTAGATAGGTAATATACCTACAGTAAAAAATGTCATAATACTATAGAGCTTATATAATATATTATAGTAGTTATATCGAAAAGATTATATACGAATTGTTAACAATAATATAAATGGTAAAATATGGCTCATGATATATTTATTTGAGGATTAATTAATAATTTATCTATATGAACGACGATACAATATGACATGCGTGTAAACGTTTTTTAAAGATTGTCGTAGTATTTCAACGTTGTAATCCAGAAGGCGTGAACTGTGAGTATTTCCAATCATGGTCAATGACAGATCTTTGTCCTAAATTAAGGGACAAGAACCAAATATGGTCCAGTTGGTATGGAGCATTTGATCCGACGCCGATTTGTCCAGTAAAAAAAGTAAGAAATATTATCATCTTTACCTATATTATATTAATTGTATTAAATTATACATCTGAAGTTATGCTTTTTTTTAAATTTTTCCATCCTTTTTAATATGTCATAATATTATGATATTTAAAACTAGGATATAACAATGTTATGGATACAATAAGATTATATTTTACACTCATTATGATATATTATAGATTCTAAGCGATGAATGAATACGTTTTAAAATGATGTGTTATTATTTTTTTTTTTTGGTGCCTATAATATCACTTTTTTAACAGAAAAAATATTTCAACTTTGTAGGTGTCGTTTAGTAGCAAATTGAATCTAGTTGTTAAAAATATAAAAATTACCGCAAGGAAAACCAGAAATAACGGGAATATTAATAGAGAACACCATAGCAGTATTTGACCAAAAACGATTTTGTTGTAATTCAAAAATGATTAACCACATACCTAATTATACTTCAAATTATTACCGAATATTTTAACTATCAAATTATAGACATGACATGATGAAATTTAAAAAATATTTTGGTTCTCAAGCTGTATATACAGTGGTTTTCAACCGGTGTACCACGAGCATTTTCTAGACCCTACAGTCTAGAATCTAGACGATCCATGAATTTTTGAAGGTTTTTTTTAAAGTAGGTAGGTACAGCCTCGTATATCTAATTTTGTATAAACAATAAATAAAAAAAAGTATTTGATGAAGAAAAATGTGTTCACGTGTCGTGTTTAAAAAAGGATTGAAAACCACTGGGCACTGATTCACATAGGTAATATTAATTTGAAATGTTCAACTTTAAGATTCTGAGCTGAGCGAGGAAGCTAGTGGTTATACAATGTCGTTTATTTTTTTATTTTTTTCTATCCTGTTTATAACATTTCTACCAGGAGGAGTGCTTCGATTTCAACATAATATAGTGTCTTATCTTTTGGAAAATTGGATAAAAATGGTACTTTAGACAGGTCATTTAATGCCACGGGTAAAATCACCGATAAGTTACGAAAACCCGCTAGAAAGGGGATTTTAATTTCTAACGCTTTGTTTATCAGCATAGAAACGAATAAAAAATAATAATATTATAATAATTCAACTAATTATAAAAATATCAACTTTACAGGCTATAATAAATAATAACAATATAAAATATCTAGACTGACAAACCGTCTCCGCTCAGAATCGTTTTTCTTATACAATGATATTATATTATACTATATTATATTATTGGATTCAACTTTAATACAATCCATTATACATTGACCCACTTGTAACCTACTGTACAGCGGAGTGACATCCACTACCCATTTTTTTTGTTTTATTTTGTAATATTTTTTGTTTAGGCAATAAGCTTGAACAGTAAGATTGCTTACATGAAAATAAAGTTTCAAAAACATTATATTAACATTAACAGTAATATTAATGACATACTTGAAAATATCGTGATGAAATACATAATATTATTTAATATTTTATTTTATCGGTACTCATTTATTGGATATTGCAATTTAACCTAGTAATTAACATTGAATATTTAGGTGGATTCTTTTATAAGAAATGGAACTATTGATTTTGCTCAAGCAGTTCGATGGTATCCTGATGTCGTTAACTATCAATGGAAAGTGACGCAAAAGTTTTATGCCGGTGAACGTTATATAGGTACTTACACATTTGAAGTATCAGTGTTTGGCTACAGGAAAAGAAACAAAAAACCATCAAAACAATAAAATGTAATATCATTTCAAGTATTTTAGTATTTTGAAATTTATTTAACCATTACCGTACTATATCATTTTATTAAAAACCACACTTACAACTATTTATATTCTGAAACTAAGTAATATAATATATTTTTATCATCTTATTATTATTTGTGTGTGCTTACATAATTTAGCTTGGAACAATGGTGTTATTATACTCATTATTAATATTAATAAAATAAACTTAATATCGTTTGTTGTACGTTTCATTTGAATACAATTTATATCTGGTTTATTATATACGTAAATTGAACGTATATAAATACGATAGGTATACGCCACATATTTATTAATTTATAATAATAAATAAATTTTTAGTTTTTTGAAATAGTTTGCGTAGGTACGTATAATAATGGTATTAATGGTCCCTATATTGAAAAATATGTAGACATTTTAAAATGTTTATGGAAAAACAATATATTGTTAAATATTCCAATAATATATCAGTTTAACGCGATAAAATAAAATATTATAGTCGAAATGCATACCACGATATAAACTATAAATAAATATGGGTAGTTACCAATTGGTCAGGGAATTAACGGAATTTTATAACAATATATTATGTGACCATTTAAATGTTATTAAAAAAAAAATAACCATCTTATTAACATTTTATCTAGGTGACGGCTGTCACACAGTTCAGAGAATATTTTATGTTATGTGTGATGTATTATTACAGTAATACCTATCTACAATAAGCTGAATAAAATGTAATTGTTTCAAATTTTCCCTGCTCCCGTAGTCCAGTATTTCATTCTATTTTAATAGTTTTATACGCATTTACCATTAGAAGTAACGCAGTTAAAAAAAATATGGATATTTTAAGTTTTGTTTAATTTATTACAATATACATATTACTATGACTTATTGTAGGCATACTTTATAATATATGTATATTATATATTTCTTACTACATACGATAAATTTCATTATTATATCAAATGCAAGAAAATATTCAAAACAATGACAAAAGTATTGGGAGAACTCATCATCTAATAAATTAAAAAAGTACTGAAAAATTGGACATTACCCAAAACTTTCACAGACGACCACAAAAATATCACTTATAACAAAGTTTTTTTGTTAAAACCCTGTATCTTTAACTCTTATATTTTAAATCCAAATTTTATACCATGTTCAGTGAACCTCCCGGTGAACTCTTGGTCACTGAAATCTTTTCCGCAATTCAGAGAATTCAATTCGTAGAATGTTTGTAATTTGTTCTCGATAAAACGTCTGCTTTTAAAGGTGCGTCCGTTAGAGGTTGGTTCACAGTAATTTCATTAGTGTAAATGTACACAATGTTAATTTACTTTGAATCTTGAAGCCTATTTTTATGTCAAAAAAAAGTAATTAAATAAATAGCACAGCTATAAAAATTTAACACGTTATAAGAAAATTAACGTAATAAAAAAAATATTAAATTTATAAAACTCGAAATGCATTATACGCAGTGGCGCACCCAAGGGAAGGGGAGCTTTGGGGCTTAAGCCCCCCCCCAAAAAATTAAATTATACATTATCATAGCAAATATAATAGTATAACAATGATAAATGGTAATGTTATATTTTCAAATTTTTTTATGTTAGATACACACATATATAATAATAGTTCAATATTACGCGATAAGGTTTGTGGGAATCGCCGATTTCTTACTTCGTTGAAAATTACTTTTGATTTATAAATATTAGTGATTAGCGATTATGTAGGATCGACTTTGATAAGTAACTACGATAACAATGATAGTTATGCCTTTCGACTGTCTGTCGTGGCATGAAAAACTCGTTTAGATAATTCAGTCTGTTCGATTTTTTTCTTTGTGATAGCTATGTCGAATGTGCTTATGTGTAAAAAAAAGCTGAGTTAAAATGAGTCAAAAACGAAAGAAACCTGAAGTTGGTACTAGTAGTACTCTTCTTAATTATATTAGTATTAAACCAAAAATTTCAACAATCAATGAACCGCCCAGTCCAGGAAACTTAAATTTTAAATTGATTTAGTAATAAATATAATTATAAATATTAAATACATACAAATATAATATTATATGGTGATAATAAATAAAAGTGATTACAATTTAAAAATTAGTTTAAATTGTTTACTTGTGTGTAATTATCAAGCCCCCCCCCCCCCAAACCAAAATTCTGGGTGCGCGCCTGATTATACGTCTTATCATCGTACTTATCTAGTTGGTTTAATAAAAATTTCAGATACAACACATATACAGTATAGAACCTTGATTGTCCAAACCTCTGTTATCAGGATTAAAAACCCTCTATTATCTGAACAAATGCAATTTACATATCCGAACGCTCTGTTATCCTAACATTAAAAAGCTTTATTGTAATGCTCGTACACGCAATCACCCGTATTACATGTAGTTATGTAGTTATGTATATAATAATTAAATCATATAATTTATTATGTAGCTATATGTATTTTTGTGATGAACATAGTATTAAATATTATGTATATTAAATTCCCAGTATCCAAACTTTTACGTTTCCAAACTAGATGTGATCCCTATATTAGGTCGGACAACCGAGATCCTACTGTAGAGTGTGTGATTAATTTAAATTCCTGAAAAGAAAAATATTAAATTATTTGTCATATCAAAATTTTATCAATCGCACTTCAATTTTATTCACGTATAGATAAGAAGGGAATTTCAGTTATATTTGTTTAAAACACGCAAAAAAAATCAGGAAATCGGTATAATATGGCAATGTTTGACAATTACAGCAAAATAACAGTAATTTTGTATTATTCTGGTCCTGTGCCGTTCCGTCTGAACAGATATGAATTACATTTATATAGATATTATGTTATATTTGTACCAACATATTTTAAAGTCATAAATATATATTTTACACGCAGTCATGATAATATGAATAGTGCATAAATTTTACAACTTCAAGCAACAGTATTAATACATGGGGCTATTATAGCAAGAGAATAATGGCAACAATTATAAAAATGATGTTTTATCCTATATTTATTGGAGCACTTGTCATCAACGTTATGTCTATAGTAGGTATTTGTTTTTATATAATGCGTATAGTTACTATATTTTTAGAACAAATCTGGAAGCAGTATTACAATTGCATAACACATAGTTTTATGGTAAAATAATGAATTCAAAATAAGGTTAAGTTAATAGTTTTAATTGAAAGAATAAATGATTTTCATAGGTGATATTTTTGAGAAAGAATCTCATAATCTTATCATAATTGAATTGATAATTTTAACTAACCATATAATTAGAGCATTAATTAGAATAAACAGTATATTTTATTTGCTATCTTTAAGTTACGCACTTGAATTTTAAAGCTATGAATAATAAATTGTATGAATTAGAAGATATTTCAAATTATATGGGAGCAAAGTCTTATCTGCACATAACTGTAGGGTGACCATTTTTATAACAAAAAAAAAAAACGGGACAAACAGTTTTAGGTAGATACTCTTAAAAAAAAAACCAATCATTTTTAATACATTTTATATTTTAAAATTTTAAAATAATGTTTAATATTTTAATAAATTAAGTCTTGTGTGGATTAGTTTTTTTAAATCATTACAGGAATATTTTTTTAAATTATTTTTGAGAATTATAATTGCTTTGATAATAGGTACAAGAAAGCTATTTTTTTCGCCTGTCCATAACACGTTTGTGGTAGAAAATATTTTCTCTATTGCTGCATTAGTTCCTGGCATTACTATTTACTAGAGAATATTCTAAAATCTTCCAAAAGTTATTGATAAATATATTTTTATTTTTTATAATCGTGTAGAAACCACACCATCTTTCTTACCGTAGTTATATATTATATTGTTGTGTTTTTATTTCTTTGATTAATTTTCTTTTACAAATAACAATATTGAATAGTATAGTAATATGGAGATAGCGGGATTAAAACGGGATTATCTTCTAAAAACGGAATAAAAAGCACCCCGTTTGATGTTTGTCGGAAAGATGGGATGATCAAAATGGGGACAAACTCGTTTTAAACTTGACGTATGGTCGCCCTACAGGCTACATTACTTAGCCGGTCAACAATTTCTGCATATTAATATACAATATTTGTGTTCCATTATTATTTTTAGTATAATCCTATGTTAACATACACTCTGCGTTTTAAAAGACTGGAAGTACATCCTAACTTCACTGTTGAGTCTTATACGATCGATCGATACAAAGAAGGAGAATTTATAAATGGCCAAATTACAATCAATTCGAAAAAACAAATTGACAAAGTAAGCACAAATAAAACCACGACTGAGATCAAACTCTATATTAAATTACAAAAATACTTCATAAAATCAATTTCATCATTTATACTATAATGTTGTTAAATTATTTTATGTGTTTTGGACGTTTCGATTAATTATTAAAACTATATAAAATAACTGATAATAATAGCACGTCAAATAATTATATTTTAATTTTTAAGGCAGTAGTGGTATTTTATCGTTGTGACCAAGATGGTATTAACTGTGAATACTTCCAAATGTGGACATTAACAGGCCTTTGCACTAAATTAAAGGAAAAGAATCAAATATGGTCCCGATGGTACAATTCGTTTGATCCACCTATGGTTTGTCCATTAGATAAAGTAAGGAAGTTTTATTAAATTGTATGCTAATTACAATTTAATGAATATAATTAGTCACATATTTAAGAGAAATTTTGGTATCCTTTGATTAAGTCTTCACGATGGATATTATGCTCCTAAAAAAATTGGTGGGAGGAAGTTCATAAAAATAGTTAGACATGTATTTAATATTATGTAAAAGTGAGTAGTAAAAATGGTATTTCGTCGTCTTCACCAATGACATTACTAATATATCCGCGTTAATAAAAAGTGAAAAAAAAAATGTAATTCATATTTTACCTTATTGCACTGGATGATCAACATTTGTCTTATCTTAAAATCTTATCTTTGATGACGGGTCGTAATTTTGTTATTATAAATATTGTTGACCGATTGTCTACCTATATTATTATTTAATTTAATCTAATAATAATTAAGTTATTACCGACTTTCATAAGTAATTTGATAAATGATAAATTTATGTTGCTGCATAGACATATAAAACAACGCTAGATAGCAGACTACAAGATATATTGATGAAGTTAGCAGCCATATGCCAACTAGCCAATGCTTACAATAATATAATATGTGTGATGCATTCGGGTAGTATTTTGTTAATCTATTTTCTCTCTAATTTTGTCCGACTTGGGACTGCCCACGATTGGTACACCGAAAACTATTTGAATCTATCATATTATATTACAAGTAGAAAAAAAATTACCAATATAATTTTAATGTTTTATAAATTTAATAATTATATATAATATGATATCATTAAAAAAAATACTGATCATCACAAGGATACTCATCATCGTCTTTTCTCAGTATCTTTTTTTGTAACAATGATTTATCGTTGAATTCAATTTTAACACGTTTAATACACCAACCTACTCAACAAGTAAAATGTTCAACTATAATTTATGCAAAACTATGAACAGGCAGATACTGAATGTTCGTTAATTGAACGTAAGATATGCAAATGGAATAAAAAAATATCAAAAATTACAAAATATGCATTGGAATAGGTATAATTGTTATTTTTCTCCAAAAAATTAACAGCATTATACTATAATTATTGTTATGTATATAATATCATATATATTATGTATAATTTTTAAATACAGGTATTATAACATGAGATTAATCTATAATAATAACTTTTTTCATTTAGGGGACTTATCGAATAAAAAATGCAACTGTTGATATTGGCCCAGCACTACTGTTGTATCCTCAAGTAACCGATTACCAATGGAGAGTAGTTCAAAAGTTCTACTCTGATGATATATTTATCGGTAGTTACATGATGGAACTTTATTTATTTGGCTACAGAAAAAAAATGAAGTCCATTTTATAACTATAACAATTTATAATAAGTTATTTATTAAAATTTAACTACAATAATAAATATAAACAAATTCGTAGTAGGTATTCATTCTTGGTATTCATCCATTACTGTTTAATATATATATATAATTATATTGATTTACAAAAGTCGTTTAAATATAAATATTATATTCTCGTAAATAAACAAAAATATTTTTTTTTATTAAAATTGCTGTTTATCTATCCAGTCACCTACAGTTGTATTACGTACGTCACGTCGGTGTCAATTATACTGTTTTAACGTGTTCGTATAGTATTAACTAACTGCCTCAGATGCTCATTACTAGGGCTGGGATTTGTATGTAAATACATATTTTTAGTGAAACACGATAAATTAATTATTGCAAATGATAAATTCGTTTCACGTGATTTGCAATAAAATAAGACATATTTTATTTTACATATTTTTACATATTTCGTCATAAATACATATTTTTACATACTTTGTAAAATTTTCGTTTTTATTTACATATTTCGTAAATTTTGAAAATTTCAGTGGTTTAGTAATATTATAATAGTATTTCGATAACGGTATTCAGAAAATTGTAAGTGTATAATGCATATAGGAAATAAGTAGGTTAAAATAAATAATATTAATAACTTGATTTTAGTTTATCTTATCTGTTTCTGTTCGATAACCATACCTTAATGATGTTAACCGATAACATCTTGTGATGTAGAACGCTCTTTTAGTAGGTATAAGTCAGTGTAAGACCAAATCGCCGTTCATTTAATTTTGAAAATTTAAAACAATATATGGTTTGTCATTGTTTCCCTTACAATTGATTAAACATCAATTTATTGTATTTTTTTAAATTTTTCTTTGTACAAAATTTTTATTTTATACTACATATTTTTTATTTTATACTACATATTTGGCAATTTTAATTACATATATATGTACATATTTTTGGTTTTTCATTACATATAAATCCCAGCCCTACTCATTACATACAATATCAATTTATTATTTTATTACGTATAAATATTTTCATCTTACAAACTATAGTAGGTATCCGCTTTTTAACTATAAACAATTTCCGACCGAAACAGTATCCTCGAGTGACACAAAAGCTCAACGCTGGTGATAAATTTGTACGAAAGTTACATGTTAGAGCTAGCATTATTTGGGTACAGAAAAATAATCAATGATAAAACTTTAAGGGAACTTTATAGTTTTATTGAAATGAAAATCTTAACTTTTACAACTTCAAACGACAGTATTAATACACGGAGCTACACTCTAGCTATACAGGCTACAGTAAGAGAAAAATGGCCATAAATATAAAGATGATGTCATATTGTCTGTTGTAGGTATTTATTATTATATAACGAGTATACCTAGTTACTATTTTTTTTTTTAGTATACATCAGTAAGTAATATACTCGTTGTCTGAAAAGTAATATGATTGACGATTGTATAAGACATAATTGTACGGTATAATAATGATGTATATAATGTTAAGTTAGTAGTTTAAATTTAAAATTAATAACGACAATACATTTTCACTATCCATAGGTATCACAATATCAGAACGAATGATTTTCTCATTTTCACAAAACAATAAAATGTAATATCATTTCAAGTATTTTAGTATTTTGAAATTTATTTAACCATTACCATACTATATCATTTTATTAAAAACCACACTTACAACTATTTATATTCTGAAACTAAATAATATAATATATTTTTATCATCTTATTATTATTTGTGTGTGATTACATAATTTAGCTTGGAACGATGGTGTTATTATACTCATGATAAATATTAATAAAATAAACTTAATATCGTTTGTTGTACGTTTCATTTGAATACAATTTATTTATATCTGGTTTATTATATACGTAAATTGAACGTATATAAATACGATAGGTATACACCACATATTTATTAATTTATTATAATAAATAAATCTTTAGTTTTTTGAAATAGTTTGCGTAGGTACGTTTAATAATGGTATAGATGGTACCTAGGTATATTGAAAAATATGTAGACATTTAAAAATGTTTATGGAAAAACAATATATTGTTAAATATTCCAATAATATATCAGTTAAACGCGATGAAATAAAATATCATAGTCGAAATGCACACCACGATATAAACTATAAATAATTATTGGTAGTTACCAATTGGTCAGGGAATTGATGGAATTTTTTAATAATATATTATGTGACCATTTAAATGTTATTAAAAAAAAAATAACCATCTTATTAACATTTTATCTAGGTGACGGCTGTCACACAGTTCAGAGAATATTTTATGTTATGTGTGATGTATTATTACAGTAATACCTATCTACAATAAGCTGAAAAAAATGTAATTGTTTCAAATTTTCCCTGCTCCCGTAGTCCAGTATGTCATTCTATTTTAATAGTTTTATACGCATTTACCATTAGAAGTAACGCAGTTTAAAAAAATATGGATATTTTAAGTTTTGTTTAATTTATTACAATATACATATTACTATGACTTATTGTAGGCATACTTTATAATATATGTATATTATATATTTCTTACTACATACCATAAATTTTATTATTATATCAAATGCAAGAAAATATTCAAAACAATGACAAAAGTATTGGGAGAACTCATCATCTAATAAATTAAAAAAGTACTAAAAAATTGGACAATACCCAAAACTTCCACAAACGACCACAAAGATATCACTTATAAGTTATAACAAAGTTTTTTTGTTAAAAAACTTACTCCTTTGTGATGTTTCTCAAAGTTGTATAAGAGCTATATCATTTTTTGGAATGATTGAACGTGTGTACACTCTATTTTCAGCGTCTACAAAATGATGGGATATTTTAAAAAAAACACTGCTCTATAGTGTTAAAAAAGTGGACAGCTTGGGAAAGTAGATATAAATGTGTTAAATCGATCAGAGATCAACTACCTGAGGTACTAAATGCTTTAGAAGAAGTAGGTGAATGCTCTAATGATCCAAAGTCAGTGAGTGAAGCAAAATCAATTATAGATGAATTGATGAGTTTTGAATTTGTTTTAAGTCTGGTAATCTGGCATGATATTTTGGGTCAAGTTAAAATTGTAAACAGAATTTTACAAGATCCTAAAATGGATTTAGATGCATCGGCTAGCAGCTTAGGGAGTCTTATCATTTTTCTAGAAAAATATCGTACAAATGGATTTGAAAACGCCAAATTGGTTGGAATAGAAATCGTTGAATCTATTGGTGGAACTGCTAACGGAAAAAAGACCAAGAAAGAAAAAAAAATGTTCAACTACGAAAGTAACGATGAATATACAATTAGTTCAGAAGAAGAATTTCGTCGTGATTACTTTTTGATTCTAATTGACCGTGATACGGAAGCATTGAGAGTACGATTTGAGTACCAGAGCTCATTTAACTCCAATTTTGGATTTTTGTACAGAATTGGAAAACTTAAACATCAAAATGATGATTTTATTAAAAATTGTTGTAACGATTTGCAAAACGTATTGAGTGAAGGCAATTCTAGAGATATAAATGGTGCATATTTATACATGGAACTTCTTATTTTTCGAAGTATAGTAGACGAAAACGCAACATCTCTGCAGGCATTATCTATTTTAAAAACGTTTCTAGTTCATTTCCAAATATAGAAGTGGCAATTAGAATAATGCTCACCATACCAGTTACATCAGCTGGTGCTGAACGTTCATTCTCTAAATTGAAGCTGATAAAAAATTATTTAAGAAGCAATCTTTCACAGCATAAGTTATCGGACCTGGCCCTTATTAGCATCGAACATAGTATTGCCGATTCTTTGAGCTACAATGAGACAATTGATCAGTTTGCATCAAAAAAAGCACGGAAAAAAATATTTAAAAAATATTATATTTTGTTAAATTTTTTTTATTCTTAGTAAACGTAATTATACTAATTTCATTATTATTATAATTTATGTTCAATGTAATAAAAATATTTATTAATAAAATATTGTTTGTGCATTGTTTATACGAACAAATTTAGGTTTCTAACATAATTAAAAGAGCTTTAAGATTACAAAATTATATAAGATTAAAGTTAGTCCCTAAAAAATAAAATAAATGTGCATATTGTATAATAATTAATAAATTAACATATACAGCCATTGGCCATATGGGGCCCCGCGAAATTCTGCACCGGGCCCCGAAAACCATCGAGCCGGCACTGGTTAAAACCCTGTATCTTTAACTCTTATATTTTAAATCCAAATTTTATACCATGTTCAATTCAATTCGTAGAATGTTTGTAATTTGTTCTCGATAAAACGTCTGCTTTTAAAGGTGCGTCCGTTAGAGGTTGGTTCACAGTAATTTCATTAGTGTAAATGTACACAATGTTAATTTACTTTGAATCTTGAAGCCTATTTTTATGTCAATAAAAAGTAATTAAATTAATAGCACAGCTATAAAAATTTAACACGTTATAAGAAAATTAACGTAATAAAAAAATATTAAATTAATAAAACTCGAAATGCATTATACGCAGTGGCGCACCCAAGGGGAGGGGGGCTTTGGGGCTTAAGCCCCCCAAAATTAAATTATACATTATTATAGCAAATATAATAGTATAACAATGATAAATGATAATGTTATATTTTCAAATTTTTTTATGTTAGATACACACATATATAATAATAGTTCAATATTACGCGATAAGGTTTGTGGGAATCGCCGATTTCTTACTTCGTTGAAAATTACTTTTGATTTATAAATATTAGTGATTAGCGATTATGTAGGATCGACTTTGATAAGTAACTACGATAACAATGATAGTTATGACTTTCGACTGTCTGTCGTGGCATGAAAAACTCGTTTAGATAATTCAGTCTGTTCGATTTTTTCTTTGTGATAGCTGTGTCGAATGTGCTTATGTGTAAAAAAAAACTGAGTTCAAATGAGTCAAAAACGAAAGAAACCTGAAGTTGGTACTAGTAGTACTCTTCTTAATTATATTAGTATTAAACCAAAAATGTCAACAATCAATGAACCGCCCACTCCAGGAAACTTAAATTTTAAATTGATTTAGTTATAAATATAATTATAAATATTAAATACATACAAATATAACATTATATGGTGATAATAAATAAAAGTGATTACAATTTAAAAATTAGTTTAAATTGTTTACTTGTGTGTAATTATCAAGCCCCCCCCCCCAAACCAAAATTCTGGGTGCGCGCCTGATTATACGTCTTATCATCGTACTTATCTAGTTGGTTTAATAAAAATTTCAGATACAACACATATACAGTATAGAACCTTGATTGTCCAAACCTCTGTTATCAGGATTAAAAACCCTCTATTATCTGAACAAATGCAATTTACATATCCGAACGCTCTGTTATCCTAACATTAAAAAGCTTTATTGTAATGCTCGTACACGCAATCACCCGTATTACATGTAGTTATGTAGTTATGTATATAATAATTAAATCATATAATTTATTATGTAGCTATATGTATTTTTGTGATGAACATAGTATTAAATATTATGTATATTAAATTCCCAGTATCCAAACTTTTACGTTTCCAAACTAGATGTGATCCCTATATTAGGTCGGACAACCGAGATCCTACTGTAGAGTGTGTGATTAATTTAAATTCCTGAAAAGAAAAATATTAAATTATTTGTCATATCAAAATTTTATCAATCGCACTTCAATTTTATTCACGTATAGATAAGAAGGGAATTTCAGTTATATTTGTTTAAAACACGCAAAAAAAATCAGGAAATCGGTATAATATGGCAATGTTTGACAATTACAGCAAAATAACAGTAATTTTGTATTATTCTGGTCCTGTGCCGTTCCGTCTGAACAGATATGAATTACATTTATATAGATATTATGTTATATTTGTACCAACATATTTTAAAGTCATAAATATATATTTTACACGCAGTCATGATAATATGAATAGTGCATAAATTTTACAACTTCAAGCAACAGTATTAATACATGGGGCTATTATAGCAAGAGAATAATGGCAACAATTATAAAAATGATGTTTTATCCTATATTTATTGGAGCACTTGTCATCAACGTTATGTCTATTGTAGGTATTTGTTTTTATATAATGCGTATAGTTACTATATTTTTAGAACAAATCTGGAAGCAGTATTCGTGATCGATACGGTAACACAATTGCATAACACACAGTTTTATGGTAAAATAATGAATTCAAAATAAGGTTAAGTTAATAGTTTTAATTGAAAGAATAAATGATTTTCATAGGTGATATTTTTGAGAAAGAATCTCATAATCTTATCATAATTGAATTGATAATTTTAACTAACCATATAATTAGAGCATTAATTAGAATAAACAGTATATTTTATTTGTTATATTTAAGTTACGCACTTGAATTTTAAAGCTATGAATAATAAATTGTATGAATTAGAAGATATTTCAAATTATATGGGAGCAAAGTCTTATCTGCACATAACTGTAGGGTGACCATTTTTATAACAAAAAAAAAAAACGGGACAAACAGTTTTAGGTAGATACTCTTAAAAAAAAAACCAATCATTTTTAATACATTTTATATTTTAAAACTTTAAAATAATGTTTAATATTTTAATAAATTAAGTCTTGTGTGGATTAGTTTTTTTAAATCATTACAGGAATATTTTTTTAAATTATTTTTGAGAATTATAATTGCTTTGATAATAGGTACAAGAAAGCTATTTTTTTCGCCTGTCCATAACACGTTTGTGGTAGAAAATATTTTCTCTATTGCTGCATTAGTTCCTGGCATTACTATTTACTAGAGAATATTCTAAAATCTTCCAAAAGTTATTGATAAATATATTTTTATTTTTTATAATCGTGTAGAAACCACACCATCTTTCTTACCGTAGTTATATATTATATTGTTGTGTTTTTATTTCTTTGATTAATTTTCTTTTACAAATAACAATATTGAATAGTATGGTAATATGGAGATAGCGGGATTAAAACGGGATTATCTTCTAAAAACGGAATAAAAAGCACCCCGTTTGATGTTTGTCGGAAAGATGGGATGATCAAAATGGGGACAAACTCGTTTTAAACTTGACGTATGGTCGCCCTACAGGCTACATTACTTAGCCGGTCAACAATATCTGCATATTAATATACAATATTTGTGTTCCATTATTATTTTTAGTATAATCCTATGTTAACATACACTCTGCGTTTTAAAAGACTGGAAGTACATCCTAACTTCACTGTTGAGTCTTATACGATCGATCGATACAAAGAAGGAGAATTTATAAATGGCCAAATTACAATCAATTCGAAAAAACAAATTGACAAAGTAAGCACAAATAAAACCACGACTGAGATCAAACTCTATATTAAATTACAAAAATACTTCATAAAATCAATTTCATCATTTATACTATAATGTTGTTAAATTATTTTATGTGTTTTGGACGTTTCGATTAATTATTAAAACTATATAAAATAACTGATAATAATAGCACGTCAAATAATTATATTTTAATTTTTAAGGCAGTAGTAGTATTTTATCGTTGTGACCCAGATGGTATTAACTGTGAATACTTCCAAATGTGGACATTAACAGGCCTTTGCACTAAATTAAAGGAAAAGAATCAATTATGGTCCCGATGGTACAATTCGTTTGATCCACCTATGGTTTGTCCATTAGACAAAGTAAGGAAGTAATATTATATTATATATGTATATTTTTTTTTACGTTTGCCTTAATTCTAAAAAATATAGTATAATATTATAATATTAATAATGATAATAAATTTGCATAATTTGTAGAGGCGTAAATTAGGTTAAATGTATCACATTTATTACAGTGACCAACTCAATGACATTATACGCACTTGAAACCTAAAATACATCATATCAAATTTTCTTATGTACTTACGAATGCTAATTCTCAACCATAATTTATGCACAGCTCTGAACGAATAGTCAGTTATAAAACATTTTTATTTATTATGTATAAATGTATAATAATATATACCTAGGTACTGTACCATGAGATTGAACCGAGATAAATGTTTACATTATTTAGGTACATTATAAAATAAGAAATGGAACATTTGATATTGGCCCGGCACTCATGTGGTATCCACTTGTGACTGATTTCCAATGGAAACTGATACAAAAGTTTTACGCTGATGATATATTTATTGGTAGTTACATGATGGAATTGTCAATTTTCGGCTACAGAAAAAAAACCAAGTCAATTCTAAATCTATAAAATTTTATTTATTCAATTAAACTTTAATCAGTATAATCTATGACAAATAATTATGTACTATTTATACTTTATATGAACTGAATCTGTTACTGTCTAAAAACATATTATAATTTAGACATTTGTTTGAGTATTATATTTTCGTAAATAACCAAACATTTAATTAAAATATAATATGGACTGCTATAGACTAAATCGTTTTTAATTTTCAAACATTACATCTAACAATTATTACTATTGAACTCAAAACTATTTTATTTCGTTATTGTATAATTTATTTATTTAACATTCATTGATTTACCTAAAAAAACCATTTAAATATTTTTACTCTAATACCTATTGTGAATTTAACATTATCAATATTATTGTATCTAATGTTTAGAAAAGTTCAAACTAAATAATCTCAAAAATCGTATTCATTAATAATAAATATATAACAATATTACATATTCTTATGTGATAATATTTAATGTGATTAGGTACTTGTGTGTACTAGCTTCATTTAGATGGTATTGGAATAATATAATGAATTAAATAAAAATTTACATTGTATTTTGTTATAATATGTTGGTACCTATATTTTATCTGCAAATACGTTTTATATTTTATATGTTTATCACACATCATAATACTTGAATGACTATATAAATGTTGGATATAGTGTTACAGAAACACTCATATTATCTAATGTAATATGTGTGACGATACTACGATAGGGGCTATGAAAAGGGATTGAACAATTTTACTGTAAATGTTTCTAATTGAATTTAACAAAAAAATACTTATTTCTTCCTATTTACCTTCCTGTAGCTAGGGTTTATAACTTTTTTTATGAGGGTCAATATAATTTTTTTCTTTGAAAATCGAGAATCCATATCAACATACCAACATAGGAACTTAATTATGATAGTATAATAAATAAAGAATAACGGTAAGTGGTTCTTCAGCGGTGATCACTTGATGTGCAACACCGCATTATTGTCAATAATGTTGCTCATATTTTAATCGTGTGTGTTTTTATTTATTACTTATTAAGAAGTATAATCAGTATATTTTAGAACGTTGAATCATGATGTGGAATATTATCCTACCTACTTAGTTTTAACTAATTATTGCTACTTTTAAATAACAAAAAAGTTATTTTTATTTTTAATTAAAAAAATTCCACTAAAGATCAAGAATCTTTATATATTTTATAATCAATCTATCGCGGACCGTCACTATACAACTTACCGCTCCCGATTTTTTTTTGTTCCGTCCTACTGATTGATCTAATAATGAGAAAATATTTCAAAAAACTGATCTGAATTCGTTAGAATGTCTATTTGAGATGAGTCGGTCCACATTTTAAGATTTCTGATTTAAATACCGAATAAATCCCAAATAATCACCGTTTGAAAATTCCGAAATTTCAAAATATTGAAGCTACATTTTCAGTGGTTGTGGGGGGGGGGGAGTGAAATTGGGAAAAGTGGACTGGCCAATCTTAAGTAGACATAATACTTATTACTTAGTAACAAATTCAAATCTGTTTTAAAAAGGATTATCGCATTACTAGATCGATCAGTATGATAGAATAAAAATTGGACGTTTTGGCTGAAATAACTGTTTAATATATTATAAATTATAGTATTTCGCCAAGAACGTTTTCTCCCGGCTAGCACCGCATTGTGATATAAAAAACTTCGTTTCAAAAAATACATTCGGTTGTCAAAAAACGTCGAAATACTCAATCAGATATTTAACCTAAATTAACACGTTACGATTTTTATAAATAATATTTACACACATGATTTTAATGATTTCAATGACAAGTTAATGTATAATATTATAACAATATATAAATAGGTACCTAATAATAATTTAATAATGAATTATGTAAAAATAGACCTTCAACAAATTGTTCATCATTTTTTTAAATCACAAATAGATCTCATTTCAATAGATTCTGTATGTGTTACAGCAAAATAATAGCTATTTGTTCATTGTGATTTTGTTTTTCATGTTTCTACAACGTTCCATTTGAACAGTTATGCAGACATATCAATCGTATCAAACTATTTTAAAATCAGAAACATAAATGAATATACCGTCATATATTATTTAATTCAGTCAATATTTAACTTTTACGACCACAAACAAAAGCACAATTTTATGACACGCCAAGAGAAAAATGGCAAAAATAATAATGATGGCGTTTTACTTAATTTTTATTGGAGCACTTATCATCGATGACGTTATGTCGGTAGGTATATTTATTATTACGTATAATATTAATATGTGTATACTTACTATTGTTTAGATAATATCGGTTGTGATCGACAAACTAACACAATTGCTTAAAGGCGCGTCCAGACGGAGCAGCTTTTGCCGCGCGGCATGAGTGTGAATACATAAATACATTTTCTGCGGCCTTTTTCGATGCCGCGCGGCATAATTTCCGATCGGCCTAGTAGGCGGTCTACATCAAAGGAAAGCCGCGCGGCTTGTGCCGCTCGCCTATGCCGCGTGTGTGTGGACGTATTTTCGGCAAAGCCGCGCGGCATCAGTACTTATTTTTTTAAGTATTTAAATTATTTTTTAAGTAATTATTAGCAGAACAAACTTTTTTCACTGAGGTAAAACTGATTTTTATTGTAATCTCCAGTGGATACAATTTTTATTTTATCAAAATGTCGATACTGAAGATTTTCTGTTTTCAAAAATACAAAGATCAATAATGATTTTTCAAAAATCTTTAATTTCATGTTTTTTGAGGTACAAAAATATAGATTACTAGCTGATTTCGTGCACTTCGTTGCCCATTAAAAATGACACAATTCTATAGTAATTATGAATAATATATTATTATTAAAATAGCAACTTTAAAATCCATAGCGACCATTTATAAACAACAATTTCCATAAGAAATTTAAAAATCTCTGTTTGAGCACCTCTCGGGGTTGGTCCTCTCCTTTTATAAATTAGCCTATCTTCTGCCCATCTAATCTATTTCTGTACCAAATTTCATCAACATCGGTCCAGTCGTTTAGGAACGCATAAAGGACACACACACAGACAGACAGACAAACATTCATTTTCATAATATAATATATGAATATGTGAATAACATAACCACTATGATCAACTTTACCGACGGACTAAAATAATATTACTGTTTTCGTGTCAAACTCACATATTTTATGCCTATAGGCTACAAGCGACTAAATCGTAGGTATTTTAACCTATGATTTTTGTACGCATACAACAACGCAAGCGCACAAACGACATCCTCCTCCGATGACATTTTGGCACTAACTGATTTAGTCCAAATTATTGTCTACTGGAAGATAATCGGGAAATAAATGCGGCACCGTGTGGACGCGTATTTGCCGCGCGGCCAAAGCTGCTCCGTCTGGACGCGCCTTAACACACAATTATATGGTATACTTATGAATTAAAAATACCTTACATTAACAGCTAGTAGTTTTAATTGAAAATTAATAACAATAATATATTTTTACTATAGGTACTAGCTATTACCATTGCACATAAGTACATTACTGTCCAGGTCAACAATTTATGCTATTATACAATATTTATGTTTCATTATAATTTTTAGTACAATCCTTTGTTAACATATACCCTACGTTTTAAAAAAATGGAAGTATACCCTAACATCACTGCTAATTATTATACGGTCAATCGATACAAAGAAGGAGAACTTTTAAATGCCGAAGTTACAATCAATTCAAAAGAACTGACTAACAAAGTAAGTACAAAATATGAAACCACTATATTCAGATTAAATTCAATTTTAAATTGTAAAAATATTCATCAAAACAATGTACCTACTATATATTTGAATTTTTAAGGCAATAACGGTATTTTATCGTTGTGACTCAGATGGTATTAACTGCGAATACTTCCAAACGTGGGCATTAACAGACATTTGCAATAAATTAAAGCAGAAGAATCAATTATGGTCCCGATGGTACGGCTCGTTTGATCCACCAATGGTTTGTCCATTAGATAAAGTAAGGAAGTTTTATTAAATTGTATGCTAATTACAATTTAATGAATATAATTAGTCACATATTTAAGAGAAATTTTGGTATCCTTTGATTAAGTCTTCACGATGGATATTTTAAAACGTATGATTAGTACGATTTAGTAATAGTGATGATATCCCTCGTGATATTATGCTCCTAAAAAAATTGGTAGGAGGAAGTTCATAAAAATAGTTAAGTATGGTGACCCAGACACCAAGTTAGGTTCCGCGTTTTTTAGTTAGACATGTATTTAATATTATGTAAAAGTGAGTAGTAAAAATGGTATTTCGTCGTCTTCACCAATGACATTACTGATATATCCGCGTTAATAAAAAGTGAAAAAAAAATGTAATTCATATTTTACCTTATTGCACTGGATGATCAACATTTGTCTTATCTTAAAATCTTATCTTTGATGACGGGTCGTAATTTTGTTATTATAAATATTGTTGACCGATTGTCTACCTATATTATTATTTAATTTAATCTAATAATAATTAAATTATTACCGACTTTCATAAGTAATTTGATAAACGATAAATGTATGTTGCTGCATAGACATATAAAACAACGCTAGATAGCAGACTACAAGATATATTGATGAAGTTAGCAGCCATATGCCAACTAGCCAATGCTTACAATAATATAATATGTGTGATGCATTCGGGTAGTATTTTGTTAATCTATTATCTCTCTAATTTTGTCCGACTTGGGACTGCCCACGATTGGTACACCGAAAACTATTTGAATCTATCATATTATATTACAAGTAAAAAAAAAAATTACCAATATAATTTTAATGTTTTATAAATTTAATTATATATTAAAATATCATTAAAAAAAATACTGACCATCACGAGGATACTCATCATCGTCTTTTCTCAGTATCTTTTTTTGTAACAATGATTTATCGTTGAATTCAATTTTAACACGTTTAATACACCAACCTACTCAACAAGTAAAATGTTCAACTATAATTTATGCAAAACTATGAACAGTCAGATACTGAATGTTCGTTAATTGAACGCAAGATATGCAAATGGAATAAAAAAATATCAAAAATTACAAAATATGCATTGTAATAGGTATAATTGTTGTTTTTCTCCAAAAAATTAACAGCATTATACTATAATTATTGTTATGAATATAATATCATATATATTATGTATAATTTTTAAATACAGGTATTATAACATGAGATTAATCTATAATAATAACTTTTTTCATTTAGGGGACTTATCGAATAAAAAATGCAACTGTTGATATTGGCGTAGCACTACTGTTGTATCCTCAAGTAACCGATTACCAATGGAGAGTAGTTCAAAAGTTCTACTCTGATGATATATTTATCGGTAGTTACATGATGGAACTTTATTTTTTTGGCTACAGAAAAAAAATGAAGTCCATTTTATAACTATAACAATTTATAATAAGTTATTTATTAAAATTTAACTACAATAATAAATATAAACAAATTCGTAGTAGGTATTCATTCTTGGTATTCATCCATTACTGTTTAATATATATATATATAATTATATTGATTTACAAAAGTCGTTTAAATATTAATATTATATTCTCGTAAATAAACAAAAATATTTTTTTTTATTAAAATTGCTGTTTATCTATCCAGTCACCTACAGTTGTATTACGTACGTCACGTCGGTGTCAATTATACTGTATTAACGTGTTCGTATAGTATTAACTAACTGCCTCAGATGCTCATTACATACAATATCAATTTATTATTTTATTACATAAAATATTTTCATCTTACAAACTATAGTAGGTATCCGCTTCTTAACTATAAACAATTTCCGGCCTGTTTCAGTATCCTCGAGTGACACAAAAGCTCAACGCTGGTGATAAATTTGTACGGAAGTTACATGTTAGAGGTAGCATTATTTGGGTGCAGAAAAATAATCAATCATAAAACTTTAAGGTAACTTTATAGTTTTATTGAAATGAAAATCTTAAGTTTTACAACTTCAAACGACAGTATTAATACACGGAGCTACACTCTAGCTATTCAGGCTACAGTAAGAGAAAAATGGCCATAAATATAAAGATGATGTCATATTGTCTGTTGTAGGTATTTATTATTATATAACGAGTATACCTAGTTACTATTTTTTTTTTTAGTATACATCAGGAAGTAATATACTCGTTATCTGAAAAGTAATATGATTGACGATTGTATAAGACATAATTGTACGGTATAATAATGATGTATATAATGTTGAGTTAGTAGTTTAAATTTAAAATTAATAACGACAATACATTTTCACTATCCATATAGGTATCACAATATCAGAACGAATGATTTTCACAAAAGATTTATTATATGTGTTAAAAAATAAATATTTTCATAATTGATCATTTTACCTATAACTATAAGAACAATAGAACCTATATTAAAATTATCTATATATATTTCATATGACGTAGAAAAACACCGATAATTTCCCAAATTATAGTTATTTATAGTTATGATTAATTTACAACAAAAGACAAAAGATATAAAATGTATACGATTTGTGAAAGTAAGATAAAACTTAAAATAAATAACAAGCATTTTATCGTCGTGACCCAGACAGTGTCTTTTTTAGGTTTTTGTCATGGGGGGGGGGGGGGGGGGTGATTTTATCCAGTAGCCCAGCTTTTAAAGCTTGAGGCCTTATTAAGTTAGGACTACGAAAAATTTTGCATATTATATACAATTTATAATGGGGGGGGGGGGGGATTGATCCCCTTGATCCCCCCTAACAAATACGCCATTAGACCCAGATGGTATTAACAGCGAATATTTCCAAACGTGGACATTAACAGACATTTGATATAAATCAAAGGAAAATTATCAATTAGTCTGATTATATACAGTTTTAAGACTTCACTATTATTATAGGTACTAATGTATTGAGTTTCACTTCATTTGCGCGTAAGAACTACACACACCAGTTTTTTTTTATTTCACATCAATTGATTTATTTAAAAAAAAAACATTTAAATATTTTTATTCTAATATTGTGCATTTAAACATCGTCTAATTATACATGTAAGTATGCTGCAGTTATATATAATAGTTCAAAAAAAATTTTATGAATAACTTATTCATAGGTATATCACACTATTACATATTTTCATGTGATAAAACAATTATGTAACTATAGTAACCAAATTAATTATTAGGTTAGGTTAGGTTAGGTTAGGTTAGGTTAGGTTAGGTTAGGTTAATTAAGCTCTGTCAATAAATATTAGAAGGCCAGTAATAGCTATATTTATACATGATAGGAAACTAGGTATGATAGTTTAAAAAATAAGAGGGAGCATACTACTTGTGCCCGTAGTTATTATCAGTAGGTATACTAAGTGAGTTGCGTCCTGAAAAAAAATATTCAAAAAGGGTCATAGCCTACTTTCGTTTCAGTATACCTTTTTTATAACCTAATTGCGTCCCGAAAATATCGATATGATCGATATAAAAATGCTAATAAAAAATACATTAATTTTTTTTTTAAGTATAACATGCAGTCAAATAAGGGAAAACTGTAAGTGGTTCATCAGCGGTCATCGTATTTTAGAACACCGCGTTGTCAATGAATTGCTAATATTTTAATTATATTTATTATTTATTAAGAAGTATCGGTATATACGAGAACGTTGAGTTTGACAAATTACATTTTATAGAATATTTTCCTACCTATACAACATACACAAGTTTTATTTAATTATATTAGATATATAAATATCTAAATATTTATACTTTTAAAGTACACAAAAGTAATTTTTAATCAAAATAATTCCACTAAATAACAAAAAAAAAATTGTTCGTTCCTTTAAGTAGTAAATTTTAAAAATTCAACTTAAGAAAATTACATAAATAGTTGTCAAAGAAACTGTGAAACACTCAATCAGATAAGTAACTTAAATTTAGATGTTATGATGAATAATGTCCAATTAATCTTTATGTTTAGAAATAATAATTACATAGATTTTATTATTTTAATGATTTCAATGACAAATAAATTTATTTATAACAATATAAATAATAATAATTTAATCATTCCATATAATAATAGACCTGCGACAAATCTTTAATTATTTTTTCAAAATACTATAAACCTCATTACAATAGTGAATAAATTCTGTATGCGTTGGGATGTACACTGATACGATAAATCTATGTAATTCATTCAACAAAATTTCTACTATTATCTAAGATTAATCGTTTTACTGTAAATCATCGAGGTTCAAACTTCCAAAAAGAAAAATTTTTAAATATTAATTGTTATTACTAATCCTAATATTAATGTAATAATAATAGTAATATCAATATTTCATCCATCGCAGTTCCATTTAGAGAATATTCTGTTTCGCGTGTGAATAAGTTGTGCAAAGAGGAAATTTCAGTTAAATCTATTTTCAACAGAATACATTAATAGGAAATGTAAATAATATGACAATGTTCGACTATTACACCAAAATAAATTTGTGATTCTGTTCTTTGTAATTTTGTTTTTCATGGTCCCTCGACGTTCCGTTTGAACAGTTGACATAATATTATTAACTGTATTAAACTGTTTTAAAATCATAAATATAAATTAATATACCGTCATACAGTACCTACCTACAGACAGTATTTTACTTTTACAACCACAGGCAATTGCATTATTTTACGACGTAGCAAGAAATTAATGGCAAAAATAATAAAGATGGCGAATTACTTAATTCTTCTTGGAGCATTTGTCGTCAATGTTATGTCAGTAGGTATATTTATTAATTATTAATTATTCTTACGTATACATATAGTTACTAATTAATATTGTTAACAATATATCACTATATCAGTAAGTACCTAGTTCGTGTGATCGACAACACATAAGAGTATAATAATATACTAAACATTAAGTTAGTAGTAAAATTGAAAATATTATTTTACCTAACTTATATAGAACCTATCTTAGAATGATGAGTATATTTTAGTTGCCGTATTTCATTTAGATTCTTCAATTTAAAAGCTTTGAATTATTATATAATATATAAACTAGGGCGGTCCTTATTTTTGAACTTTCGAATTTTTGATTTCTTACCTTCCCATTTTGTTCATGCCTATAAGTTAGTAATTTACGTTAAATTAGGTCATGATTACTTAACTCCTTCACGTGCCACAATGGGGTTAAATATTTTCAAAATAAGGTTTGTAAGTCAATTTTTTAGTTAAATTTGAAAAATATTGAATTTATTAAAAAATATATAAAAAGTAAATTATAGATTTATATATTTGTAATAAAAAGTATGTTTATACATTTTTTTATAAATCTATTATTTCCAAAGAAACATGATAAAATACTTAATATTTATTATATAATTTATTATTAATATATATTATATACGTATCTGTAAAGTTTTATCTGCACATTACTACCTAGGTTATTCTATGTTTATACAATATTTATATTTCACTATAATTTTTAGTACAACCCTTTGTTGACGTACACTTTACGTTTTAAAAAAATGCAAGTACATAATAACATGTCTATGGATGATTATAAAATCGATCGATACAAAGACGGTGAATATATAAATGGTAAAATTAAAATAAATTCGAAAGAAATTATTAAAAAAGTAAGTACAAAATAAACCACAATTCAGATTAACCTTGTAAACTATAATGTTAAATTATTTTTTGTGTATAAAACGTTTCAATTAATTATTAGGATTATCAAATACCCAGAAATAATATAGCTCCTTAAATTTTTATATTTTAATTTTTAAGGTAATAGCGGTATTTTATCGTTGTGACTCAGATGGTATAAACTGCGAATACTTCCAAACGTGGAAATTCGCAAACGTTTGCGATCAATTAAAGGAGAAGAATCAAATATGGTCCCGATGGTACGCCTCGTTTGATCCACCAGCGGTTTGTCCATTAAACAAAGTAAGACAGTTATATTTAATTGTATGTTAATATTTATTTTTAAAAGATATAATATAACATGTTCATATGGGGAGGCCTATGAGTTGAAATACGAATTCATTAAATAGTTAATACAATTAAATAAATATAATATATTTTTCTCACATTACTAAAGTATCAATTTAAATGAATAAATATTTTTTTAAATTTATATTAAATGTAATATTATGATTAAGATCGCGTAGTTGAATAAAACCGAGACAAAGATGGGACAAAAGGGTAAAAATGGATTTCACAGAAATAAAAAGATATAAGAATTGAATACAGCAAAGATAGAGATGGGTGTAGGGTGTAGAGGGGAGAGGTTGAGGCAGCGAAGGTCTTAAATGGACTGTAAAAGCCGGGAAGAAGAAGAAATTAAATAAAACAATACAATATTTAGCTAAAGCTATAAAACTAACTTTATCAATAATTATTAAATTAATCATCTTCATCTAATTACCTAATGTTTAATAACTCATACAAATTCGGTATGTGTCTATATCTAGTTCTTTTAATAATTTAATTGTAATTTATTTTTTAAAAATTTTGAAAAGAGGTACAAGTTTTAATCTCTTATGGTAATATATTATTATTGTATATTTTTGGAACAATTTTCTTGTGCATGGAATATACTTTGATAATATTAGGTATTTTCTAGTACTACTTAATCTGTATTCAGTTTTAAAAGTAATATTATTTTCAATTAATATTTTATAATAACATTGTAATGGCAACAATGGGTATTATCCTGTGATGCATTTAAGTAGTATTTTATCAATCCATTAAATTTACTCTCTCGTTTTGACCAACTTGAGACTGTACAAGGTCGATACACCGAAAACTAGCTGAGCCTACCATTTATTATCTGCTAAAAGGAAATAAACTGCCCATATAAATATAATATATAAACATACATTAAAATACCTTTAAAAATAAATACTCATCATCTCATCATAAACATACTAATAGTATTCCTCAGTACCATATTTTGTAACAATGATTTATGATTGAATACAAATTTAACACATTTATTACACCGATCTACTCAATGAAGAAAATTGTCAACTATAGTTTATGCAAAACTCTGAACAGTCGGATGTTATATGTTCGTCAATTGAACGCATGATTGCACATGGAATGAAAAAATATCAAAAAATACAAAATATGCATTATAATACAAGTATTATATACTTATATAAGTAAAATTGTTGTTTTTTTCTAATAAATTAACAGCATTCTACTATAATTATTGTTAATTGTTATGTATATAAAATCATATATGTGTAATTTATTATTGTAGGTATTATATTATGATATTGAACTATAATAAGAACTTTTTACATTTAGGTTACTTATCAAATAAAAAATGCAACAATTGATGTTGGCGCAGCACTTCTGTTGTATCCTCTAGTGACCGATTACCAATGGAAAGTAAATCAAAAATTCTACACTGATGATATATTCGTCGGTAGTTACATGATAGAATTCTATTTTTTTGGCTACAGAAAAAAAATTATGTCAATTTTAAAACCATTATGTGTTATTTATTAATTTGCACTACAATATTATGGATACACTAATTCATAGTATTTATCCATAACTGTTTAATTTATATATAATTATATATTGATTTATAAAGATGTTTAAATAGACCTATTATATAATTATGGTAAATAACCAAAAATGGTTCTAGTTTTCTTAAACTAAAAAGACTGATTCCTTCTTGCGGTTTACCTAAGCAAGTCGTCACATTTTTAGTGGTGTTCAGTATCATTTTTTTGTTAATAATTTGAAATCATGACGGTCAATTACAATAAAATGAATAATATCTATAATTTATAATTTTAATTGAATAGTTAAATTATGTATTGTTTGTTTGGTTTCTTATTTAAAATTGTATAATGCTGTACATATTTTGTATAAGATAGAAGTGGTATTTGAGCATTGAGATTTTGTGACAGGGGTCGAATTAATTGGGTGTATTTCCAATCTTGGGTGTTTACAGACCTTTGCAAGAAATGACGTCAAAATAATCAAGTATGGTCCCGTTATACGAATCGTACATCTATAGATAGTTTTTCTATTAAATAAGGTCTATGAAAGTATTAATTGTAAATTGATATGTAGCTTCACTATAATTAATGAAGTGAAACTTCTTTACGGAGGGTAAAACCTCGAAAAAATGTGGGACGAAATCCCGTCATGTGACTTTTTACCATTACCATTCGATAGCGTAGTGATCAGTTTAAGAAGCTAATAATCACGGTACAGCTCCACTAAGAATCTAAAAATTAGCAACTAAATAGCTACTTGAAACTCCTTGAATGAATGAATGACACAAAATTCCAAATTTCCAAGAAGGTACCTTGGTAATTGCCAATATAGTATACTTTAAAATTCAAATAATATGGGTGAGCATTCTTTTGAAATTATTGTTCAAAACTTTCCTTACATTTAAAATTCAGATAACTAAAAAACAACTTATTATATTATAATAGTGTATCAAGCTTGGTTAATCGTGTTTATCAGTTCATTATTTAAAATAATAACATTATAAAAGTAAAATAGATTATATTAAAATATTTTTATTCTAATATTGTGCATTTAAACATTTTCTCATTATACATGTACAGTGTAGGTACACTGCATTTATATAGATGTGTTCAAAATAGTTCAAACAAAATTATAAGAGTAACTTATTTTAAATACATAATATATCACGCACTATCTATATTCTCATGTGATTAAACAATGATGTAATAATCAATCAAATTAATCATTTAGTTCTTATAGTCAGGAAATATTATATAGTAGGAAAATAATAGTTATCTATATCAACATACTACATAGGAAACTAGATATGGTTTTATATAAGTAATAAGGGAAAGCGGTAAGTGGTTCATCAGCGGCCATCGTATAGAAATTCTATAATATAGAAAACCGTTTTGTCAATAAAATGCTTATATTTTAATCGTGTGTTTTTATTTGTTAATTATTAAAAAATATTGGTATATACGAGAACGCTGAGTTTGACAAATGGCATTTTGTAGAATATTTTCATACCTACAACCTACTTAACTTTATCTAATTATTGCTACTTTTAAAGAACACAAAAGTAATTTTTAATTAAAAAAAATTCACTAAAAACCAAATAAAAATTTGATCATCCCATGTATATTTTTAAAAATTGAACTTAAGAGGACGCTACACCCGCATGTATTGTCTCCGTCTTGTATGTACTTAAATTTACTCGTTCGTGAAGTTGGCCCACCTAAGTACCTACTTCATTATTTTTAAAATCTATGCCATTATTTTGCAAGTTATTTGCAAGTAATTGTAAGTCTATTTTTAGAATTTGCGAGTCCAAACATTCACCGTGAATCCAAAAAATGTAAAGATGGGCCATCTTCACGTAGCCCACCCATTTTGACCGCGATAACTTTGAAATCTGTATCAAACGAAAGCTAATGATTAGCAAGTAATTGAAACTTGAAAGTCCCTTTTTGAAATTTGCAAGTCAATCAGGCGGCCGCTATAAAATTTATAACAATATAAATATTACGATGGATTTATATTACTCATCCAACATAATTTCTACTATTTAGGTTAATCGTTTTACTGTAAATCATCGAGGTTTTAAACAAATGCGTGTTAAAAGAATATAATCCTACATTTTGTTACGCGTACTATATATAAGTAAATCATTGTAATTTTTGTGACTTAGTATCAAGGTTATTAATTTAAATACTTTATTATTATTATTTTTTTTTTGTAAAAATTAGATACAAAGAAATAAAATATAATTTAGTTTTTTTTTAGTAATTAACCCACGGCAACTGACTTAAGTTTGGGTGGTTTTTAACTGTGGAGGAAGGTACTGTAGGTTTTAAACACGTGTATTTTAGTTTGGCAGAATTTTTCAAGTGGACACCCGTAGGTATCTACCATGCCCGAGTGGAGGATGGTAAACTCTTTCTCGCCAGACACCGTGACTGCCCGAAGAGAAGTGCCGCTTGTGGCCGAGAATCGAACCGGCGACAGTTCGCGACGCAACCGTCGCCTTAGTCCACTTGCGAGTCCACTCACCACGGCCACTCATAATGTAATTGTTATTCTTTTAATCTAACATTTTGATTGTTCATAAAATTGCCCTATATCGCTCATAATCTTTCTTAGAGACGTTGATGCATCATTGTTTTAAATCCTAATATCAGATTCTACTGAAACAGCTCCATACCTCACAAACATGTTTCAGTATTAAGTGTTTAGTGAGTGATGTTAAAAAAACTTAAATCAATATATATGTATTTATATAACTGTATAAGCATTTAAATTTAACGCGATATAAGAAAATTATCATATACAATGCATTTAGGTCAAAATAACTGTGTTAATCATTAATTGTCATTTCTAGCTAATTTAATCAAATTGGCGAGACACCACAATAATAATTTGTTCTAAAAACAAATCAGAACAATAGAATAATATAATATAATTAAATTATAATAATAATAATGCCTAATATTGACATTTCATCTATCGCAGTGCCATTTAAACCATATTCTATTTCGCGTGTGAATAAGTAGTATAATAAGGTAATTACAGTTAAATATATTAGCAACAGGTAACATAAACAGGAAATTGGTATAATATGACAATATGTTTGATTATTACAGCAAAATAATAACCATTTGTTCTTTGTAATTTGGTTTTCATGGTCCCACGTCGTTCCGTTTAAACAGTAAAGTTATGCGTTCGACATAATATTATTAATTGTATCAGACAATTTTAAAATCATAAAATTATATTTAATACACCATCGTATGATACCTACAGTCAGTATATAACTTCTACAAACACAAATAATTGCACAATTTTACGACACAGCAAGAAAATAATGGCAAAAATAATAAAGATGGCGTTTTACTTAATTTTTATTGGAGCATTTGTCATCAATGTTATGTCTGTAGGTATATTTATTAATAATTAATTATTCTTACGTTGGTATACATATTGTAACTAATGAATATTGTTAATAATATAACAGTAAGTACCTATATTTTGTGTTTGTCGATCACACAAACTATAGATAGTTGTATAATATACTTAACATTAAGTTAGTAGTAAAATTGAAAATATTATTTTACGTAAATTATATAGAACCTATGTAAGAAACTTAGAATGATGAGTATATTTCATTTAGATTCTTCAATTTAAAAGCTTTGCATTATTATATAATATATACGTATCTTTAAAGTTTTATCTGTAATTACTACCTAGGTTAACCTTTTATGTTTATACAATATGTTTCACTATAATTTTTAGTACAACCCTTTGTTGACGTACACTTTACGTTTTAAAAAAATGCAAGTACATCATAACATATCTATGGATGATTATAAAATCGATCGATACAAAGACGGTGAATATATAAATGGTAAAATTAAAATAAATTCCAAAGAAATTATTAACAAAGTGAGTACAAAATAAACCACAATTCAGATTAATCTTTTACACTATAATGTTGTTAAATTATTTTTTGTGTATTAAACGTTTCAATTAATTATTAGGATTATCAAATACCCAGCAATATTATAGCTCCTTAAATAATTATATTTTAATTTTTAAGGTAATAGCGGAAATTTATCGTTGTGACTCAGATGGTATAAACTGCGAATACTTCCAAACGTGGAAATTTGCAAACGTTTGCGATCAATTAAAGGAGAAGAATCAAATATGGTCCCGATGGTACAACTCGTTTGATCCACCAGCGGTTTGTCCATTAAACAAAGTAAGACAGTTATATTTAATTGTATGTTAATATTTATTTTTCAAAGATATAATATAACATGTTCATATGGGGAGGCCTATGAGTTGAAATACGAATTCATTAAATAGTTAATACAATTAAATAAATATAATATATTTTTCTCACATTACTAAAGTATCAATTTAAATGAATAAATATTTTTTTAAATTTATATTAAATGTAATATTATATGATTAAGATCGCGTAGTTAAATAAAACCGAGACAATGATTGAAGCACAGGGTGAAAACGGATCTCACAGAAATTTCAGAAGATACAAGAATTGAAGACAGCGAAGATAGAGATGGGTGCAGGGTGTAGAGAGCCACTCGTCGAGGCAGCGAAGGTCCTGGGAGTTAAGCAATGTGAAAAGGGAGTTAAGCAATGTGAAATGGGAGTTAAGCAATGTGAAAACAGTTCGGCTCCCATGTAATGATTATATTCGGAAAAAAAAAAAAAAAAAAGGCAGCGAAGGTCCTAAATGGACTGTTAAAGCCGGCAAGAAGAAGAAATTAAATAAAACATTACAATATTGAGCTAAAACTATAAAACTAAAATTGTCAATAATTATTAAAATAATCATCTAATTACCTAATATTTCTCGATACAAATTCTGTATGTGTCTATATCCAGTTCTTTAAATAATTTAACTGTAAGTTATTTTTTTAAAATCTTTAAAAGAGCTACAAGTTTTAATTTCTAATGGTAATATATTATAACTGTACATTTTTGGATCAATTTTCTTGTGTATGGAATATACTTTGATAATATTAGGTATTTTTCTAGTACCTATTTAATTCATGTTCAGTTTTAAAAGTAATATTATTTTTAATTATGTGAAGTACCAATAAGTTATGTAAAATTATTCTTTACTGTTCATATTGTTGAATACCTAAGTATTTAGTGTGGTATTTTGATTACTTTTTCAGAATTATTAGGTTTTTTTTAAATAGGCTTATAGTTATTTTGGGTGGTCAGAAATTGGCTCAAATTTTATCGATCTGCTTCGTATATAAAATATTTTTATATTTTATCACACGAGTAATTTTCCACAACAAAAATAGGAAATGTTTAAAGAGTGGGTACTGGCAGTAGGGCCATATATTTCTAATTTAATTAAAACACCAAATATATTTGTAATTAATTTTAAATTAATTCAATATAATTAGTCACATATTAAAGTGAAATATGGTACCCTTTGATAAGACCTTCACGATGGATACCTTAAAATGTATGATTAAAACGATTTAGTAATAGTGACGATATCCCTTATGATATCATGCTCCTCAAAAAGTTGGAATGAGGAAGTTCATAAAAATAGTTAAGTAATGGCCCAGTTAGGGGCTGCGTTCAATTTTTATAAATGTAAAATTTTAGTGGTCTAGTTACCATATTCTTTTTTGAAAAAAAAAAGATGAATTGTGGTTCAATTCCCGGACGTTTTATACATGCTTACCCATGGATGGTTATTGCGTTCGGGTATGAGTTTATAAAAATTGTAATGCGTTTGGGAAAGTGATTTTATAATAACATTCTAATGGCCACAATGGGTATTATCCTGTGAGGGGTTTGAGTCGTATTTTATCAATCCATTAAATTTACTCTCTCATTTTGACCAACTTGAGACAGTACAAGGTTGATACACCTAAAACTAGCTGAGCCTACCATTTATTATCTACTAATATATAATAGAAAAAAAACTGCTCATTTAAATATAAACATATATTAAAATACCATTAAAAATAAATACATTAAAAATTTAACACATTTTTATTACACCGATCTACTCAATGAAGAAAATTGTCAACCATAGTTTATGCAAAACCCTGAACAGTCGGATGTTGCATGTTCGTCAATTGAACGCATGATTGCACATGGAATAAAAAAATATCAAAATATACAAAATATGCATTATAATACAAGTATTATAATATAAGTAAAATTGTTGTTTTTTTCTAATAAATTAACAGCATTCTACTATAATTATCGTTAATTGTTATGTATATAAAATCATATATGTGTAATTTATTATTGTAGTTATTATATCATGAGATTGAACTATAATAATAACATTTTACATTTAGGTGACTTATCAAATAAAAAATGCAACTGTTGATATTGGCGCAGCACTACTGTTGTATCCTCTAGTGACCGATTACCAATGGAAAGTAAATCAAAAATTTTACGCTGATGATATATTCGTCGGTAGTTACATGATAGAATCCTTTTTTTTTGGCTATAGAAAAAAAATTAAGTCAATTTTAAAACCATAAGATGTTATTTATTAAATTGAACTACAATATTATAGATAAACTAATTGATAATACCTATTCATCCATAACTGTTTAATTTATATTATATAGTTATAAATAGATTTATAGAGATGTTTAAATAGACCTATTATATAATTATGGTTTAAATATACTTATTATATTATTCTGGTAAATAACCAAAACTGGTTCTAGTTCTCTTAAATTAAAAAGACTGATTCCTTCCTGCGGTTTACCTACCCAGTCCATATCCTTGAAGTCGTAACATTTTTAATGGTGTTCAGTATCATTTTTTTTTTAATAATTTCAAATCATGACGGTTAATTACAATATAATAAATAATATCTATATTTATAATTTTAATTGAATAGTTAAATTATGTATTGTTTGTTTAGTTTCTTATTTAATATTGTATAATACTGTACATATTTTGTATAAGATTGAAGTGGTATTTGAGCGTTGAGATTTTGTGACAGTAGTATTAGTCGTAAATTGATATGTTGCTTCACTATAATTAATGAAGTGAAACTTCTTTACGGAGGGTAAAACCTCGAAAAAATGTAGGACGAAATCCCGTCATGTGAATTTTTACCGTCACGACACTATTCGATAGCGTAGTGGTCAGCTTAAGAAGCTACTAATCACGGTACAGCTCCACTAAGAATCTAAAAATTAGCAATTAAAAAGCTACTTGAAACTCCTTGAATGAATGAATGACACAAAATTCCAAATTTTCAAGAAGGTACCTTGGTAATTGCCAATATAGTATACTTTAAAATTCAAATAATATGGGTGAGCATTCTTTTGAAATTATTGTTCAAAACTTTCCTTACATTTAAAATTCAGATAACTAAAAAACAACTTATTATATTATAATAGTGTATCAAGCTTGGTTAATCGTGTTTATCAGTTCGTTATTTAAAATAATAACATTATAAAAGTAAAATAGATTATATTAAAATATTTTTATTCTAATATTGTGCATTTAAACATTTTCTTATTATACATGTACAGTGCACACTGCATTTATAAAGATGTGTTCAAAATAGTTCAAACAAAATTATAAGAATAACTTATTTTAAGTACATAATATATCACGCACTATCTATATTCTCATGTGATTAAACAATGATGTAATAACCAATCAAATTAATCATTTAGTTCTTATAGTCAGGAAATATTATATAGTAGGCAAACAACATACTACATAGGAAACTAGATATGGTTTTATATAAGTAATAAGGGAAAACGATAAGTCAGCGGCCATCGTATAGAAATTCTATAATATAGAAAACCGTTTTGTTAATAAAATGCTTATATCTTAATAGTGTGTTAATAATTAGAAAATATCGGTATATAAGAGAACGTTGAGCTTGACAAATGGCATTTTGTGGAATATTTTTCTACTTACAACCTAATTAATTTTATTTAATTATTTCTACTTTTAATGAACACAAAAGTAATTTTTAACTAAAAAAATTCCACTAAAAACAAAAAAAAATGATATGATCATCCCATATATATTAATTTTTTTAAAAAGCGGTGAAGTGGATGTCGCTCTGCTGTACAGTAGGTTACAAGTGGAACAGTGTATAATGGATTGTATTAAATTTGAATTCAATGATATAATATCATTCTATAAGAAAAACGATTCTGAGCGGAGACGATTTATCAGACTGGATTTTTTAAATTTTTATTATTTATTATAGCCTTTAAGTAGAATTTATATTATTATATTATAATTTTTTATTCGTTGCTATGGTGATAAACAAATCGTTAGAAATTAAAATCCCATTTTAAGTGGTTTTTTGTAATTTGTCAGTAGTTTTCCCGTGCCATTAAATAACTATTGACAAAATCAAAAAAATACCTTTCTAAAGTACTTTCTTGATCCAATTAGCTAAAAGATAATGTACTATATATTGAAATCGAAGCACTCCATCTAGTAGAAATTTTGTATCCAGGATATAAAAAAAATAAAAAAAAAAAAATAAACACCATTGTAGAACAACTAGATTCCTCGCTCTGCTAAAAATCTAAAATTGAATTTAAGAGGACGGTACACCCGCATGTGTTGTCTCCGTCTTACACGTGTACGAAATAGCAAATTTTACACTCAGCAGATCACGTTTAGCCCTGTTAATTTTAAAATTAGAGTGAATTGACCTCTTATAAAATTTAAAGTTAAGAATGTTATCTAGGGCATCTCCTCGGCTTTTTGTTACACTTCAGTTTTAAAGTAAATTATGAGTGTTTTAAAAATTGTAAATTGTTTATACATCTTTTAATGCTCATAACTCGATTTCAAATTAAAACTTAACAAAAAGCCGATGAGATGCCCTAAATAACATTCATAACTTTAAATTTTATAAGAGGTCAATTCACTTTAATTTTAAAATTAACGGGGCTAAACGTGATCGCTGAGCGTAATATTTGCTATGTCGTACATATGTAAGACGGAGAAAAAATGTGCAGGTGCGACGTCCTCTTAAAAAAAAAATACATTAGGTTGTCAAAGAAACGGTGAAACACTCAATCAGATAAGTAACTTAAATTTTCAAGTTATGATGAATAATGTCCATTTATTCTATATTTTTAGAAGTAACATTTTTACTTAAGATTTTAATGATTTCAATGAGATTTATTTATATCAATATAAATATTACGATAAATCTATATTATTCATCCAACATAATTTCTACTATCGACAAATTTGTGTTCAAAGAATATAACCCAAAATAGTGTCACGTACTAATTATAAGTAAATCATTGTAATTTTTGTGACTTAGTATCAAGGTTATTTAATTAAATACTTTATTATTTGAATTTTTTTTTGTAATAATTAGATACAAAGAAATAAAATATAATTTAGTTTTTTTTTAGTAATTAACCCACGGCAACTGACTTAAGTTTGGGTGCTTTTTAACTGTGGGGGAGGGTACTGTAGGTTTTAAATACGTGTGTTTTAGTTTGACAGAATTTTCAAGTGGATACCCGTAGGTATCTACCATGCCCGGGTGGGTGGTGGATGGTGGCCTCTCTCTCGCCAGACACCGTGACTGCCCGAAGATAAGTGCTGCCTGTGGCCGAGAATCGAACCGGCGACAGTTCGCGACGCAACTGTCGCCTTATTCCACTCGGCCACTCCGTCCCCCATAAAATAATTGTTATTCTTTTAATCTAACATTTGATTGTTCAAAAATTGCCCTATATCGCTCATAATCTTTCTTAGAGACGTTGATGTATCATTGTTTTAAATCCTAATATCAGATTTTACCGAAACAGGTCCAATTTCTCATCAAAATGTTTCAGTATCAGGTGTTTAGTGAGTGATGTTAAAAAAATTTAAATCACTATATATATATATAACCGTATAAGCATTTAAATTTAACGCGATATAAGAAAATTATCATATACAAAGTATATAGGTCAAAATAACTGTGTTAATCATTAATTGTCATTTAAATGTGATACAAATAATAATTTGTCTGAAGGACAAATTAAAACATCCAAAAAAAAAAAAAATTAATTTATTAATTTTTATTACCTACTTAATATTATTACTAATAATAATAATAATAATAATAATAATGCCTAATATTAACATTTCATCTATCGGAGTGCCATTTAAAGCACATTCTATTTCGCGTGTGAATAAGTTGTGCAAGAAGGTAATTGCAGTTAAATATATCAACAACAGGTAACATAAACAGGAAATTGGTATAATATGACAATATGTTTGATTATTACAGCAAAATAATAGCCATTTGTGCTTAGTAATTTTATTCATGGTCCCAGGCCGTTCCGTTTGAACAGTAAAGTTATGCGTTCGACATAATAGGTACTTTTAATTGCATCAGACAATTTTAAAATCATAAAAATATATTTAATACACTGTCGTATAATGCCTACAGTCAGTATATAACTTTTTCAACCACAAGTAATTGCACTATTTTATGACACAGCAAAAAAATAATGGCAAAAATAATAAAGATGTCGTTTTACTTAATTTTTATTGGAGCCCTTATTATCAACGTTATGTCTGTAGGTATATTTATTATTACGTATTCGTATATAGTTACCATTGTTTTGAATATATCGGTAAGTGCCTAATAGTACTTGTGATCGATAAACTAACACATAATTAACTAATAAATTAAAAATATCTGACATTAAGTTAATAGTTTTAATTGAAAATTAATAACATTAATGATATGTTTTCACTAAGTACCTGTAACCCATATCAGAAAAAAATTGATTTTCATGGTATATTTTTTTGAGAAAAAATATCAAAATCTTGATATTATTAAATTGATTATTTTACTTAACCTTTTTTACCTTTTGCACATAAGCACATTACTTCCCCGGTCAACAATTTAATATGTTTATACAATATATTTATATGTCATTAAAATTTTTAGTACAATCCTTTGTTAACATACACTCTATATGTTTTAAAAAAAATGGAAGTACAACCTAACATCACTACTAATTATTATACAATCGATCGATACAAAGATGGAGAATTTTTAAATGCCCAAATTACAATCAATTCGAAAGAACTAACTAACAAAGTAAGTACAAAATATGAAACCATGATATTCAGATTAAATTCTATTTTATATTGTAAAAATAATTCATTAAATCAATGGACTATAATGTTGTTAAATTATATTATTTGTTTTATAAATTTTAAATAATTATTGAAATTAACCAGTATTAATAGCATGTTAGATAATTATATTTTAATTTTTAAGGCAGTGGTATTTTATCGTTGTGACCCAGATGGTATTAACTGCGAATACTTTCAAAATATGTGGACATTATCAGGCGTTTGCAATAAATTAAAGGTGAAGAATCAAGTATGGTCCCGATTTTACGATTCATTTGATCCACCGATGGTTTGTCCAATAAATAAAGTAAGGAAGTTAATTTTAATGTTAATATTTATTTTTCAATAATATAATGGGCTCTGCTTTATTCATGAGTTGACAATTTTTAAAACGAATTCATTAAATAGATAATATAATTAAATAATTACAATATATATCTCTAATTACTAAAATGTTGCATAAGAATTTTGTGTAGTTTTTAAAATTATTTTTTTATAGGTTTATCGTTATTTTGAGTGGTCGAAAATTGGCAAAAATTTCCAAATATTTTTCTATTTGAATACTAAAATAATGAAATGATTAATTGTGACCCAATTCCCGGATGTACATTAAAATATGTGCCTCCCCTTGGACGTTTGGTGTTTTGGTATTAGTTCATAAAACTTATAATGCGTATGGGCAAGTGATTTAAAAATATTGTAATGGGTAGGGAACGGATTTATACACACAAAAAATCTTCAAAATATGCATGTAAAAAAACTGTAATATGCTCCAAAATATGTACTTAAAATTTAACCGAAGACATTGTATTTAATATTATGTAAAAGTAAGTAATAAAAATGGTATTTCTTCGTCTTCGCCAATTACATTCCTAATATATCCACCTCGCGCCTTAATACAATTAATATAATTCATATTTTACCGTATTGCACTGGATGATCAACATTTGTCTTATCTTAAAATCTTATCATAAGTAATTTGATAAAAGATAAATTTATGTTGCTGTATAAACATATCAAAAAACGTTAGATTTAATGAATATAATTAGTCACATATTTAAGAGAAATTTTGTTATCCTTTGATTAAGTCTTCACGATGGATATTTTAAAACGTATGATTAGTACGATTTAGTAATAGTGATGATATCCCTCGTGATATTATGCTCCTAAAAAAATTGGTAGGAGGAAGTTCATAAAAATAGTTAAGTATGGTGACCCAGACACCAAGTTAGGTTCCGCGTTTTTTAGTTAGACATGTATTTAATATTATGTAAAAGTGAGTAGTAAAAATGGTATTTCGTCGTCTTCACAAATGACATTACTGATATATCCGCGTTAATAAAAAGTGAAAAAAAAAAATGTAATTCATATTTTACCTTATTGCACTGGATGATCAATATTTGTCTTATCTTAAAATTTTATCTTTGATGACGGGTCGTAATTTTGTTATTATAAATATTGTTGACCGATTGTCTACCTATATTATTATTTAATTTAATCTAATAATAATTAAATTATTACCGACTTTCATAAGTAATTTGATAAATGATAAACTTATGTTGCTGCATAGACATATAAAACAACGCTAGATAGCAGACTACAGGATATATTGATGAAGTTAGCAGCCATATGCCAACTAGCCAATGCTTACAAAAATATAATATTTGTGATGCATTTGGGCAGTATTTTGTTAATCTATTTTCTCTCTCATTTTGTCCGACTGGGGACTGCCCACGATCGGTACACCGAAAACTATTTGAATCTACCTTATTATATTACAAGTAGAAAAAAAATTACCAATATAATTCAAAAAAATACTGATCATCTCATCATCCTCTTTTCTCAGTATCTTTTTTCGTAACAATGATTTGTCGTTGAATTCAAATTGAACACGTTTATAATGCACCAGCCTACTCAACGAGTAAAATATTCAACCATAATTAATGCAAAACTATTAACAGTTGGATGTTAAATGTTCGTTAATTGAATGCAGGATAGGCACATGGAATAAAAAAATTACAAAATATATGCATTATAAAATAATTGTTGTTTTTTTCTTAAAATAACAGTATTCTACTATAATTATCGTTGTGTATTGAGACTGGTCCATAATAATACCTTTTTTCGTTTAGGGGATTTATCGAATACGAAATGCAACTATTGATATTGGCCCAGCACTACTGTTGTATCCTCAAATAACTGATTACCAATGGAAAGTAGTTCAAAAGCTCTACTCTGATGATATATTTATCGGTAGTTACATGATGGAATTTTATTTTTTTGGCTACAATTATCAAATTAAACTACAACATTATGTAGAAGCTAATTCATAATATCTATTCATCCATAACTGTTTAATATTTATATATAATATATTTAATTAAAGAGTCGTTTAAATATACCTACTATACTCTCGTAAATAATTTCTAGTTGTATTAAAATAAAAAGACCGATTCCTTCCTGATTACCTACCTAGTTCACATCAAGTCTTAAAATTTTTAATGTTTCAATATATTTTAAGTTGTTATCTGTATATAATTATATTATATTGATAATCACCTAATTAATGAGGGACAGAAAAATCACGCGTTACCCATTGACGAATCTAGGGTGGGGGGGGGGGGGGGTCAGGAGTTCAGCTGACCCACAGTTAATATTTGCTGATCAAATTGGCCACAAGTATAGATTTCTAATCTGATTTAAAAAGTGGCCCCTTGAAATGTCCTGACCCACAGTTTCCTAACTCTGAATCCGCCCCTGGCGTTACCTGCATCGGTAACAACGTACTCAACGTACTCAACGTAATCGGTGACAATAATTATTAATATTATTATTCCGTATTAACATTTAACGTGTTCGTATAATCATAACTTAACGCCTCAGTTGCGCATTAAATATTATATCAGTTTATTATTATATTACAAATAAATATTTTCATACTACTACTGAACAGTATAAAAAAAGTATAGAAATTACTGTTCCAAATTTTCTTTACATTTAAAACACTAAAAACTAAAAAAAACTAACTGATATAAAATAATATATCAAGGCTATATAGTTAATCGAGTTTATCATGTCATCATTCAAAATAATAACATTGTTCACAATATATGATTTTACTGATTAAAAAAAATTTAAAAGAGATTATAATATATAATGCATTATATTTTTTGTTTATTAATTGTAACATTACTGTTTTCTATTATTAATAGATCACTAAACCGAATCATAGCAGGCCTTCAACACGATGGAAAGATAGTTATGATACAACAAAATAGCTATTCAAATTAAACCTATTTGAACTTTATATAATATTGTGAGCAAAAAGGACATTTTTTATGACTCTAGTTACGATATTCATTTCATTACTAGTACTTGAAGTCAACAGTTTGTGTTAATAGATATTTCTGTTGTATTTTATACATTCTAATGTTTATCTTATAACGAAAATTCATGAATAGATATAAATACAAGTAAATAATGGTACTATTTAAGTTATTAACTATGGTTTTTCATTGGAGTTTTTCTAAGGGATGTGATGTCACTTGTAAGTATATAAAATTAGTACCTGCAGTTAAACTTTCTCGATTGTTTGATCATAATAATTTGTTATATATTTTAAACCTATGACATACGCATACCTATATCAGAAGTAAATTATTAAAAGGTTATTGTACTAAAAAGTTTTTTAATAAGACTGGGGAAAGTCAATTTTCCGTATAATAGGTTTAGATTTTAGAGAGTAGGGTCATAGAGTAGGTCACAATAATAAATGTATTAAATTTGAAAAATTATCCTATGTTTCTAATAAATGTAATATGTATTTATTTTGCTATGAGTAATTCATTTTTCTTTTAGTATACGGTCAGTCGAATTGACTTTTGCCGATAATAGCAAAATATAGCATAGCATATTATATAATTAATAATTTGATATTTGCTATATTATACTATATTAGCAGGGTTCTAAGATTTCATGAAATTAATTTTTTTGAAATATTTCATTTCAACGAAAAATAAAAAATAAAATTTCAACTTAAAATTGTAGTTAAAAGTGCAGTAAATACCTCTTTTTAGTTGAATGTTAAGTTGAAAATGTTATAGAAATATTACTTACATCGTACATTATATAAATTATATAATAATTATCTATCTCATATAAATTATATCGTCTCTAGACAGAGTTCGGAAATAAAATATTGATAATCACTAATCAGTTGTGAAATCAGTCTGACCATCTAGTGATGGTTTTATGAAGCAAGCCAAAAAACACAAAATAAAAATAACATATTTTTCAATATTTCATTGAAATATTTCAAGAAGGGTGACAGTTTCAAGTTTAAATATTTCAAAGTGAAAACTTCTTGTGAAATATTTCATACTTACGACCCTATATTATACAGGTATTCTTAACTGATCGGTTAAAAGATTGCATTATTTGCATATTTTCGTGAATTTTACGTATTTTGTCAATATTTAAACTTTAAATGCTTATAAAAAAAATTGTGACTATGGATCTGCCTTTGAAAAAATATTCTAGGAGCCTTCTATTAAATTTTCAACCTTTTTTAACCAACAAATTTTATTGATGTTAACTCATAGAAACTGGAAATGTCCGTAAACAGCTCAAAATAAGTCAAAATATTTGGAAAATGTTATGGTGTATAGAAATTACTAATATAAACATTCAGTCAAAAATTTCATGTACCTACGGTCATTTGTTTTAGAGTTGCACCAAAAACCAAAATCGATTTTATCAAAAAGAGATTTTGCGTAAAAATTCCCGTTTTTTCCTTAATTTTCCTTTTGTTTTTACGGCGCTTTTTAAAACAACTGGGAAATGTATACTTTTGACCCCCCCCCCCCCCCCCCCCCAAGTACCAACCAGATTCGCTTTCCTATCAGAAGCCTATCTTTACTCTTGAAAAAAATCTAAACATTTTACTATCCTAAAAGGTGATGACAGACAAAAAAAAATTAAAAAAAAATAAAAATTAGAAATAAAACACACATCATTGAAAAATCAATATATTCGCTCGGAATCTGAAAGACTAATAAAATTGAAAACTGAAAATGTTCCTAAACAATTCAAAACAAATCAAAATATTTTAAAAAAATTTACCGTGAATAGAAAAAACAAGTATAAACAACCAGTGAAAATGTCATGCATACGCTTATTTGTTTTAGAGTTTCACCAAAAACCAAAATCGATTTGTGGAAAACCGATTTTGTGTAAAAATTTTTATTTTTACTTAATTTTTATAGTGTTTTTCCCGCTGCTTTTGAAAACTATTTTGAATTTTAAATTTTGACCCCCCCAACTAGATTCCCATCGGACAAAATACTGTTGAAGAACATCGAAGCAGTTTTTTGCCCCAAACCGTGATGACAGACAAAAAAAAAACACATCATTGTAAAATCAATACATTCATCGTTCCACTCAGAATCTAAAACTATGAAAGGTAGAAACTTTTAAAGGTCTATAAATATAAATATATTTATATAATTTTTATAGTTTTATCTATAGTATACCTATATAGGTTATACTAGATAAATACTGTTATGTCTGTAATATGTATATAGTAATAATTTACCAAAAATACTTTAAAAAAATGAGTTAAACCAACAAATTTGATAATGATAAATAACATGGCAGAACAATATAAATAAATCTCGATTTAATTATAGGATTAGCCTATAATTAAATGAAAATAAACTAACAATAATACTTTAAGTAGGTATAAAATATTATTTCAATCATATAGATTTGCTATTCGCTGATTCAAAAATGTTATTTAAACATTTTCAGTACAATCCCACTGTTGACGTATACTATACGTTATAAAAAATTTACGACATTTGACAACATCACTGGGAATTTTTCAATTGACCAATACAAAGATAATCAATTTATAAATGGAAATGTTACTATAAATTCGAAATTAATAGTCGACAAAGTAAGTGAAACAATTTTAAATTAACCATAGGACCTACCAGCTACCTAGGTATGTCAAAAAATATCACCAAAATAATTGAAATATTCTATGCTCTTATCACGTTAAAGAATTGTAATTTGTATACAGGATAATACTAAGTCAATAACGAACGAACCAATTTTATTATTCAAAAATGAATATAATTCTATTTATTTATCTTTAATTATTATTATTATCAATTGGGTATAATGTTTTTTTGAAGGTTATAGTAACTTTCTATCGCTGTGATGCCGATGGCATTAATTGTGAATACTTTCAAACGTGGACATTAACAGATATTTGCCCTAAATTGAAGGATAAGAATCAAATATGGTCACGTTGGTACGGTTCGTTTGATCCACCTATGGTTTGTCCCATAGATAAAGTAAGGATAACGAAGTCATTTAGATATTTTTTTAACTTTGGTTTATTGTCGAGATGACAATTCAATAGTATTATTGTGTTTTTATTGTATTATTTTTAATTATTCTTAATTTTTTAACTAGTTTATAGATTTCAGTCGATTAGTAATGTAGTCTGAGTAAATATAATCGTAATTGTAAATTTATTATGTATAGGTAGTAGAGAACTTACTAATTGCTAATCTACTACTCTATGGATATCGTATATTATATATTGTCATGTATATCATATTATGACCTGTGTAGTGTAACTCTTTTTATTTAATATTTCAGACATAGTCAAATTGTATTTTAATTATATTTATAAAAATGTGTGTATAATATTTTTAAAGTTACAATTAAATAACTTTTTGTGTTTAGGTAAATTATCGAATGGTAAATTGTACAATTGATATTGACCAAGCGGTTCGTTGGTATTCTGATATGGCTAACTATCAATGGAAAGTGACACAAAAAATGTATGCTGGTGATGTATATATCGGTAGTTATGTCTTTCATGTTTCAATATTCAGTTATAGAAAAAGACTCAAACCTTTATTTAAGTTATAGTAATGTATTAAAACATAATCAATCGACAAATACAAATCTCTTTTAAATTGTTCTATTTCGTCATTAAAAAATGTGGTGATGGTTTATGAGATAAAAATTATTACTATATTATTATATAATATTATGTCATAATATGTATATTATAAGAAATTAAAAAATACATTTCAAGCATACCAAACAATACATTTTTTTTCAATATTGTTATTTAAATTGCTTACAATTATAAAACTATTTATTATTTACTGCAATGTGTTTGACGCCTAGTCCATAATAACTAATGTATGAATAAATATCAATCAGCCGTCTGTGTCATTGTACAACAAAATAGTTATTGAATAAAAGTATACACCTTAGTGATATTCTTATCATTTTGGAATATATTATTATATTATACAAAATATAAAACTTTGGTAATAAAATTATTAATGGTTGACTTGTCGTTCACGAGTTCACGACCTACTTATTTTTAAATGTATTGTGATATTTTAAAATGGAAATAATATAATAACATTGAATGATATATATGAATAGAAAACAAATTCTTACTGTTCAGTGGCATTGGTTGTGATCTTATCTAGGAAACAAACTTTAAAACTATATATCTCTACTACGCTACCGTGGCGTCAAAAGAACCGTGGCGTTATCCACTGAGTATTTAATAGTATATTTAAAAAAAAACAGGTTGTAGGTACCTTATTACTTTATAAACTTAGCATAAGACCGTGTTACTTGGATAACAATTTACAATGTACCTATTAAAATTAGTCAATATACATCAAAATACAATGAGATATATTACATAGGTGCAACTAGGGTTAAAATTCTGGGGGGCTAACAAAACTATTTATTTAAAATAACCCAGAGGGGGCTTATATCTAAATCAATAAGGGATAATTTTTGGGGGGGCTAAATCTTAGTCATGGGACTAAGCCCCCCCCCCCCCAGTTGCGCCAATGGATATATAATTTACTATCTACACTCCATATTATGTAGATTCTATAGTGCTGTATAATAGTGTAATTGTCAGTGTTTGGAAGGAACGGATTCCTTTTTATATAAAAAAAAAAAACGGGAAAATGAACGAGTCAAGGAAAAATAACAATAATTTTCGTTCCTTTCTAGTTCTAATAATTTACACAGATATGTAAGAAATTGAAATTAAGATGTATTTTTTTTTTAATGTGTATAATGTATAATATTGCCAATTGGTGGTCGTTATCAAGTGTCGACGTTAATTGTTACTAATTAGTTATTACAGTATCTTTATAATGTTTCTTAAAGTTATAAGTTTTAATTTATATAGAAATTAGTATCTATATAAAATATAATTATTATTATTATAACAATAAACGATAAGACAGTGGACAAACGTCGGCCAACAGTTTAATTTTGAAGAAAATCTCAAACTAGAATTATAAAATATGTAGGTACTTACTTGTAGGTATATATTATAATTTTCTTGTTGGAGAATTATTAAATTATTATTATTATTCATAAACATTAAAGAAGTATGCATATGAAAAAAAAAAACATTAATGATTATATAAGAATTTTTATTTTATTTGGAGCTAAAAAGGGAACTCGTTCATTTTCCAAGAGAACAACAAAGGAACGAATTCTTTTTATTTTTAAGGGACAAGGAACGGAACGAATTCCTTTTTATAAGGAACTTGCCAAACACTGGACTAATTGTATACCAATACATACTATTACTGTATTTAAAAAAAAAGTAACTAAAATCCAATGTTGGTATTATAATAATTGCACCATGTCAATTTATCACGTAGATCGGCTATACCTATTAATATAAAATAATAATGCTGTTCAAAAAAATGTTCACTAATTTATAGAATACATTGTTCTACAACATTGTTTCCCAAGACAACTACCGAAATTTAGTCATCACAATTTCGATGTTTCAATTTATTTTTTGTCACGCCTGCACCGAAAGTTTGGTTTTCGACCACGGGTTGAAGCGTTTGAAAGCGTTCCTTTTTCCGTCCAGCGGGCGGAAAAGAAGAAATCCCCAAAAGTGCCGGCCGCCGGGCGCGTATCCCCTGCACAACCAGAAACTAAAATTTATGCCTACCACGGTCCTTACAAAACATAAACTTTTGGTTACATCTTAAATGTATAGTATAACCTCATTGCATGACGCATAAACATTTAAACATATTTAATTTGCACTGTTCCTAGATAAGTGCGTCGAACGATGCGTTAATAAGTTTATTTCACGCAATTTGTATAATAATCTTATCAGTTACAATAATAAAATATACAAAGTAAAAATTGTTAATTTTGAAATAAAATAAAATGTCTTCCATGAAATTGTTTTTGTAGAATAGTCTATAATTGTTGCATAGATCCCTGCATAACCTTTTCCATAAACGCAGGGGTGTGACAAAAAATAGTATGTGTGGCTCGTGCGGGAAGGCAATTTCAGTCTTGGGCGAAATGCGGCCCGCGACTGAAACAGCTCACTTACCGCCCTTGTCACACAATAAACTATAAAGTTGTTATCTGTAGATAGTATTATATTGATAATCACGTAATTAATGCGAAGGTAAAAGAGTCACGCTTTGCCCTGCATTGGTTACCAACAACGTACATCGCGTCGGTGACGGTAATTATTTTATCGTATTAACGTGTTCGTATAATATTAACTTATCGCCTCGGTTGCGCATTACCTAAAATATCAATGATCTACTGAAAACTCCTTAAATGATCCAAAAAATCCAAATTCTAAGAATACCATGGCATTTAGTATAATTGAAAATTCAAATAAAAGAGGAGGAACTGTTTGGTAAGTCATGTGTATTAAAACTAATATCAGTGGCCTGCGTGCGCAGGGGTAGGGTTCTAGGGTTCTGAGTGTTCTGACCCCTCCCCCCAAAAAAAAAAATCTTTTTTACCATAATTTCGGTACCCACAGATCAATTGTTGGTCACTTTTATTGGATATAAAATAAATTGTTGAATATGACAACGACGTCGATAATCATAGTTTCGGTTTTTTTTTGGCTGATTTAGAACATTGCCTATACGTCTGCCATAATCGATGGTGTACCGTCGTCCATCAATTGTTACCACGTGTATTACAGCTCGAAGAGGCGCTATATACGATCAGGTTAAATACTATAAATGTAGACTAAAATTGAGACTAACTATAGGTAATTTTGTTATATAAAAATTGTTTAGAAAAAAATAATGTAAAACTATTTACTCGGGTAAAACCTTAACCGAACTAAAATCCTACGTACGCTAATGAACAGTATAAAAAAAAGTATGGAAAATTACTGTTCCTAATTGTCCTTACATTTAAAACTCGAAAAACTAAAAAAAACAACTTGATATAAAACAATACAAGGCTATACAGTTAATCAGGTTTATCAGTTCATCATTCAAAACAATAATATTGTTCACAATAATGATTTTTACTGATTAAAAAAAATTTTAAAGAGATTATAATATATAATGCATTATATTTTTTGTTTATTAATTGTAACATTACTGATTAATATTATTAATAGATCACTAAACCGAATCATAGCAGGCCTTCAACATGATGAAATGATTGTCATTATAGAACAAAATAGTTTTTTCAAATTAAATCTATTTGAACTTTATATTATATTGTGAACAAAAGGGACATTTTTTTATGATTCTCGTTACGATATTCATTTCATTACTAGTACTTGAAGTCAACAGTTTGTGTTTATAGATATTTCTGTTGTATTTTTATACCTTTTAATGTTTATCTTATAACGAAAATTCATAAATAGATATAAATACTGCAAGTATGGTACTGTTTAAGTTATTAATTATGGTTTTCATTGGAGTTTTTCTAAGGGATGTGATGTCACTTGTAAGTATATAGAATTAGAACCTGCAGTTAAACTTTCTCGATTGTTTGATCATAATAATTTGTTGTATATTTTAATACTGTGACATAGCTAAAATGTATACACATACCTATAGGTTATATCAGTAGTAAATTATTAAAAGGTTAATATTGTAGGCAGTGCTGCAACAACCACAGGGGCAGCCGGGGCAATACCCCTGTAGAGGGCCGCTAATCGTTGGCTCAAGGGGCCCCGCATCTATTTTAAATTTTTAAATAATGCATTGTAATCTAATGTTTAAATCAAATAAAAATACTTAATTTGTTGTCGAAGAACGGAGTTTGCATATCCATTATAATATCCATATTTATCTATAAATGGTCATTAATATCTTAGTGCTAATGCTCATTAAGTCATACGAATAAGAAAAAAATGGTCACTAATCACTGTGTGGTGGGCCTTCACATTATATTTTTTAGGCTTTTTGAAAAAAAATCACCATCATTATTCATTTTCGTATAGGTTACCTATAAAAAAATATTATATACATAGACCTCAGGGCCCCATGCATTGACTTTTTTCCGGGGGCCCCAAGAATCCTAATTGCGGCACTGATTGTAGGTACTAAAAAGTTTTTTTAATAAGACCGGAAAAGTCAATTTTCCGTACAGTAGGTTTAAACTTTGAAGTGTACTTCGTCATAGAGTAGGTCACAATAATAGATGTATTAAATTTGAAAAATTATCACGAAAAAGTATCATATGTTTCTAATAAATGTAATATGCATTTATTTTACTATGAGTAATTTTTCTTTTAGTATAGGTACCTACTGTAAGTTGAATTGATTTTTTCAGAAATAGTAGGCATCAAATAGAATAGAAATATAGAATATTAAATAATTAATAATATGATATTAATTGCCATATTATACTAAAAAGGCAGGATTCTAAAATTTCATTAAATTTATTTTTTTGAAATATTTAATTTTAACAAAAAATAAAATTTTAGTTTAAAACTATAGTAAAAGTGCAGTCAATACCTCTAGTTAGTTGAATGTTAAGAGGAAAATGTTATAGACATATTTCTTACATAGTATATTATATAAATTAGGTATATAATAATAATTATCCATCTCATATAAATTATATTATATTCTCTACACAGAGAATATTATCTGCAACCATTAAAGAAAAAATAAACACACACATCATTGTATAACCATCGCTCCACTCGGAATCTAAAATTGGTAATTATCTTAACTCGCGATTTTTTTTACTTAAAAAGTATACAATAATAATATATACTAATATATATAGTATACTAGAGTTGTCAGATCTAGATACAAAATCCGAATTTGTTGCCTCCACCTTAGAAGCACGTAGCACAAAGCAATACAAGATAATATTATTATTTATAATCATCAAATGTACTTAGAATATTAAGTATTTTGGTAGGTACATGGATTGTAAATATTTCAAACAATATATAGACTATACATAATATTATTATGGTGGTCTGGCCTCTTAAAATATTGTATCTAATATATTTTAGTTTTTGTAAAATAATTTCGTACACAGTCGTTGCTCAGTCAGTGACTTTTTTCTAACACGTTTGTTTGTATAATATCTGATTTTTATATTTGTAAACCTGTGCTGCATATTAAATTGCAAATTTATTTTTCATGTTATTTATAAATGCGAAATGACACATTTGTTGAAGAGATTAAAAAAAATTACCATCTATAAAATACTATAAATAATTTATTAATTAAAATCTCTATATTATATATAGACCCAAATTTGTATACATTTTTACAATTCTTTGTCGTGGTATAACTTGAGAACGCATTTACCGATTTCATTCATCTTTTTTAAATTAAAGTGGAAATCGTAGAGCATGTTCTTAGACATAAATGTAGTCCTAGGAGTTAAATCATAATTTATTTTTCCGGGAAACGTCGGGTAATTCAGCTAGTATGAAATAAATACCTAATAACAATAATTATTAATTATAATATATCATACACAGTAATTAAAAATCATAAATGTGTTATTCAAAAAATAATTAAAGTTTTATTTAGTACCTGCAGTAATAATTTATCAATCATACTTTAAAAAATAAATTAACCAACAAATTTAATAATGCAAAATAATATGGCAGAACAATGTGATTATAACATTAACCTATAATTAAATGAAAATAAACTAACAATAATACTTTAAGTAGGTATAAACTCTTATATCAATTATATAGATTTGCTTTTCATTGATCCAAAAATGTAATTTAACACGATTTTCAGTACAATCCACTGTTAACGTATACTATACGTTTTAAAAAAATGTCTACACATAATAACCTCACTGGAAATTTCTCGATCGACCAATACAAAGATGATCAATATATAAATGGAAATGTTACTATACATTCGAAATTATTAATCGACAAAGTAAGTGTAACAATTTTAAATTAACCACGGGACCTATCAGCCGGCAGCTACCTAGGTACTAAATAAGTAAAATATTCTATAGGTACTCTTATCATGTTATAGAATTGTATTTTGTATATTATGGTATAACACTAAGTCAATTACGAAAAAATCAATTTTATTATTGAAAAATTAATATACTTCTATTTATTTATTTATTTACTATAATCTATTTTTGAAGGTAATCGTAGTTATCTATCGTTGTGATGCCGATGGCATTAATTGTGAATACTTTCAAACGTGGACATTAACAGATATTTGCCCTAAATTGAAGGATAAGAATCAAATATGGTCACGTTGGTACAATTCGTTTGATCCACCTATGGTTTGTCCAATAGATAAAGTAAGGATAACGAAGTCATTTAAATCTTTTTTAACTTTGATTTATTGACGAGTTGCCGACTCTATGGTATTATTTTTAATCAATTTTAGTGATACTTAATTTTTTAACTAGTTTATAAACAGTCAGTTAGTGATGTATTTTGAGTAAATATGATCGTAATTGTAATATGTATACTAGAGAAATTACTAATTGCTATTTACTACTCAATGGATATTATATATTATAACCTAACCTAACCTATGTAATGTAACTCTTCCAATTGTCCATTTGTCTACCTTTATCAAAAATAAAATTTCTACAAGAAACTTAAATTAAATTTTTATGAGTAAATTAATTTATATTTTTACAACATTTGATATTCACTCGATTTTTCATGTAACAATTTTCTTATTTTATTGTAATTAAAAAACGAATGACTGTAGATACTTGAAAATTACAACATAAAATGTTGAAATTATTTTGACTTATTTTGAGCTGTTTACGGACATTGTCAATTTTCAATTTTTTTAGTTTTTTTTTCTATTAATATCAATAAAATTTTATTTGTTGGGTAAAAAGCGTGAAAATTTAATATAAGGCTCCTGATATATCATTCTCATACAGTTGAAAAATATTAAAAATACATAGGCACAATTTTTTTTTATAAGCATTTAAAGTTCAAATTTTGACAACATTTATCAAATTTATAATTTATTAATTATTTTGAAGTTAAAAATGTATAAAATGTTTAACTTTTATGGCTATAAGGATTGAAAACTCAAAACAAGGCTCCACGTAAATATAGGTTATATATAAATTACTTTATTCACAAGAATATCATCAAATATACTATGTAATATCATAGGCTGACTGACCGTTTTCGCTCAGAATCGTTTTTCTTATACAATGATATTATATCATTGAATTCAAATTTAACACCACCCATTACAGTGACTCACTTGTAACCTACTGTACAGCAGAGTGACATCCACTTATCCACCTTTTTTTAATTATATTTATAAAAACGTGTGTATAAATATTTTTAAAGATATAATTAATTAACTTTTTGTATTTAGGTAAATTATCGATTGATAAATGGAACATATGATATTGACCAAGCGGTTCGTTGGTATTCTGATATGACTAACTATCAATGGAAAGTGACACAAAAAATGTATGCTGGTGATGTATATATCGGTAGTTATGTCTTTCACATTTCTATATTCAGTTATAGAAAAAGACTCAAACCTTTACTTAACTTATAGTTATGTATTTAAATAATCGACCGACAAATACAAATCACTTTTAAATTGTTCTATTTCATTATTAAAAAATGTGGTGATGGTATATGAGATAAAAATTATTATTATATTATTATATAATATTATGTCATAATATTCATATTATAAGAAATTAAAAAATACATTTTAAGCATACCAAACAATACATTATTTTTCAATATTGTTATATTAATTACAATTATAATATTATGTGGCTTTTATTTAAATTGTTTACAGTTATAAAACTATTTATTATTTACTGCAATGTGTTTGACGCCTAGTGCATAATAACTAATGAATGAATAAATATCAATCAGCCCTCAGTCTCATTGTACAACAAAATAATTATTGATTAAAAGTTTACAGCTTAATGATATTTTTATCATTTAGGAACATATTATTTTATTATACAAAATATAAGACTTTGCTAATAAAAGTATAAATGGTTGACTTTTCGTTCACGACCTACTTATTTTTGAATTTTTTGTGACATTTGAAAATGGTAAAAACATAATAATATTGAATGATTAATGAATAGAAAACAAATTCTTACTGTTCACTGGCATAGGTTGTGATCTTATCTGGGATACAATCTTTAAAACTATGTACCAATACTGGCTATACTATGCTACCGTTGTGGCGTTAAAAGAAGACTGCGATATCCACTGAATAATTAATTGCACCTTTATTTTAAAAAATACTGGTTGTATGTACCTTATTACCTTAAACATAAAATAAACTTAACAATAGACCGTCTAACTTGGATAACAATATACGATGTATTAAAATAAATGAATATACATCAATATACAGTGTATAAATGTATAATTACTATCTACACTCCGTATTATGTAGATTCTATAGTGCTGTAAAATAGTGTAATATTTATTATTATTGCGGTATACCAATACATACTATTACTGTATTTAAAAGTCGAGTAACTAAAATCCAATGTACTATAATAATTGCGTCAAGTCAATTTATCACGTTGATCGGCTACCTATTAATATAAAATATTAATGCTGTTCAAAAAAATGTTCACTAATACATTAATACATTGTCAAATAACATTGTTTACTGAGACAACTTCCGAAATTTAGTTATTACAATTATTTTGATGAATGTTAGATAAGCTGCATAGTGTTTTGTGTTGTAAATTATTATTAATACCTATACATTGTGAACCAGTAACACAATATCACGATAACGATATATACTCTGCATACAGTTCAATTGCTCTTAAAAAAAAAAAAAAAAAACGTTGGAAGATAGATAGACAGGATTCGTGGAGCCACGAAACAGAAACACAATTTGCAAACAACTATCCACGGGGGCGAAGCACGCGGGTGACAGCTAGTAATCGATAAACTAGAGTTATAACTAACAGTTATTTTTCATGGCCAATAATTTAATTAAAATATCCTATCATTCTATTGTTCTTTCTTTCTTTGAATATTCTTCTTATTTTCAAATGCATGACAGCTTCCTTCGACGAACCAAATGGGGTGCTTACCTCCGGATATATTTTTTGCTCTGCTATAGGCAGTTAATTAAAACTCAATATATGAATTAAACTATAGTTTAACTAGACAATCTTATCTTAATGAGGTGGTTACTGGTTTCCTAATCGACACAGTACATCCATTATCTAAATTCTAAGTCTTAAGATCGCCTACTATTAATAATAATAATAATAGAAATTAGTATTTTAGTTCGCTTACTAGGTGGTTTAGTTGCACGTAAATCACTTGAGGTGACTGACGGCTAGATTATCGAAAACATGAATTTCTATTTTAATGTTTTTAACAAACCAAAAACCACCGGAAAAGCTATGAGGAAAAAACTTCACACTTCGTATAACTTTGAAAGTTAAGTGTTAAAAATTAATAATTATACACTTATACGTACGCACCTGTTGGAGTAATTATACTTTTCACATACTCACAAAATCTCAATAATTCTTATCACCTGTGCGTTTCTCACGGGCCACCTATTTAACACAGGATGACTAGTATTATATATAATTGTATATAACTATTGCAATACACATATAAATTGTTATTTCTTCAAAAAAAAATTCAAACAGAAGTCAACCATTATTATTGTTATATACTGTATCATTTTTTGAATCTGTAAAATTTTTAACATTTAGGTTCATTACCAAATTACAAACGGAACGTTTGAAATTGGTGCAGAAACATTGTTGTATACTCAAGCAACTGATTACCAATGGAAAGTTGTTCAAAAGTTCTACGCTAATGATAAATATATCAGTACTATAATATTATTGAATTTTCATTTTTCGGCTACAGAAAAAAAATCAAGTCTATTCTAAACCCATAATATATGTTATTTACTCAATTACCGTACAATTAAATATAAGCAGTCGTACTAAGATTCACTCATAACTAATTAAAAAGATTTGGTAATTAGCTTAAGTACCTCTCATTTTATATTTTGTAACTGGATAACATTTAAGAAATAACCAGAATATTATAGACAAAATATGTTATCTCCAAACATAAAATGTGTTAATAATAATTGCCATCTATTGAACTCAAATTTGTATTAATTTCTGATTATAAAATATGTTTGTTTCAACTACCATTGAATTACCAAAAACCTTGGAATAATATTGTAATGTTGAGAATACTTTAAATATCATTATTTAAAAATCATCTTTATAAATTAAATTATTATTACCTACATATTTTTATAATTCTTGCATGATGATGCCAATTAGTTTTTTTAGTTACTTAAGCAGTTAATTTATATGGTGTTTAGGATCATATTATATATTAATAAAATTAACTTTTAAATTTAATTTTGTTGTATTTATAACTAGATGAATTACCGGGCGTTTCCCGGGAAAAAAATTGTGATTGTTCAACTCATTTTGGGTGTAACATGCTGTGGAAGCAATGTCTTTTTAAGTGTAAATGATATTATATTTTAATGGTAAGCCATCCCGACAGGCGTTGTTCGTGAGATACGCTTGTGATTATGCGAGCAGCATATTATCAGGTAGGCAGTCATCTACTTGCGGTAGATCGCTGGCCCTGTGTGGTTTGTACGTAAGTGTATAATTCAACTCTAAAGTATAAAAGTTATGCCAAGTTTGTCGTTTTTACTTGATTTAATCTACGGCTGATTAATACAAAATCCTAACTTGACCGTACTAAAATCCGGTGAATAAAGAAAACCAAACATTCGTAGGCATGTAGAGAAGAAATATAAAAAATGAAAAATAAGAAAAAAAAACAATTTAAAATCAAAAAATTGGTCCACCGAAACCGTGGTACGAACTTGAAACATTCTGTACTAAAATACATAGAAGTGCCAGTGCGCCAATAGGGGTGTCGCTTAGATAATAATAATTTACGCAGACATGATTTTTCCCTTCGGCAATTATGTAAACAATATCTCATATTGACAGTCTTTCGGTAAGACACGACACGAAACACTAATTTTTGAACGTATATGTAGTGAGTGACCGCGTACGATCCATAAACTCGTTGATGTTATGGCTTTAAAGTTTTAACTGTTTCTGTAACATTTAAACTAAAGTTCCTATCCACCAAACACCAATTTTACTTACCGTCGTGTCTGCAATGACGTATACCTGATACGCCTCGGAGTGCCTATAACTAGATGACTTGATCGTTTTTCACTTGATGTGATACTGACTTGCTAGACACTCCTACACGGTTTTAAACTTTACACTATTCCACACACGAAAAGGCACCGGACATGCAACGGGAAACAGCTCTAAAAACCGACGGTTAAAAAATTTAAACATACCCGCCAAAGGTGCCAAGCCCAATCACTAATCATCATCACAAATCCTCATCAACCGCACATGACAAAAATCATTATCACCTACTTGTATATTACTACGACGAAGTGGAAAATTCTATAGATTGTACCTATAATAATAATGTTATTATTATTTTAATTTTTTTGACATTCGAGTTGATTTTGTTTTATTTTCTATTGTTACATTATACAAAAATTAATAAAATAATGTTAAAAACTATATACTAATTGAACTGCAATAACGTTATATAATATATACGATGATATAATTTAATCGTTTAGGTTACATACATATTTTATTGGTGCGTATACCCATAAATATATTTACCAATACACCACTGCATAATAGGTATAGTATAGCTGTATAATAGTGTATACCAATACATACTATTACTGTATTTAAAGTCGATTAGCTAAAATCAAATGTGTTATAACAATTGCATCGAGGCAATTTGTCACGTGGATTGGCTATTCACACAAAATATTAGTATTGTTCAAAAAATGTTTACTGATTTATACAATACACTGTGAAATAACATTGTTTTCCAAGATTTAGTTATTACAATTTTTATCAAGGTTAGATAGCTCCATAGATTTGTGTATTGTAAATTAGTACTCATTTTCATTGTCAGTCATTATCAAAATAGGTATCACGATAGCGATTCATACGACTTTACAACTTTGGTCAAGAAGTTTAAAAAGAGTAATATTGTGTCAGTTAATATCTATTACCTACCTTCTGTTTTATTCTTTTCGTATAAGTATTTTACACGTAACTTCATTAGTAGACACAAATACTCACAGCAACAAAATGGCAGTATTAAAATTTATTTTTATAATCATTATTGGAAATTTCGTCAAAAATGTGATGCTGGTCAGTACTCCTAGTCTACTCCTGTAATAATATTATGAAGTACTTTTAGCAGGACGCCGAATAGTAATATTTTAGTGTACTTATATATTTTACTCGGATAATAACTCCGAAATAAATAACGTTTTGGAGGACTATGAATCTGAGTCTTGTACTTTCATGGGAATTTAAATTACATACACTGATTTTTTAAAATCATAATTCGATGTCTGGTATTATATCAGATAGCTATTCTTGAATGATCTATTGATGTTTTTTTGAGCTATTGTTTTTAAATATCACTGATGGTTAAGTGGATTCTTGTGAGAGGGTCCAGGTGGGGTATAGACTCTATAGTATGGTAAGGATTTTGTGCAGTTATCAAGCAAAATTTAGAGGATTCAATCATTAACTAGTTTTTGAGCTTAATTTATAATTGGAAATATCCTGTTACCGTTTATTGAAAATAGTAATACCTTATCGTGACATTGGATATTGGACGATTTTGGAGCAATTTTCAATAGATATTTGAATTAGTCTAGAGTAAAAAATAAAGGTCTAAAGGTGTTTAATGTTCTACGATTGACAAATAGTGCAGAGGAAAATATATTATATTAATAAGGGCATTCTATTTACTTAGGTATGTAAAATGTTTGACGCACAATTTTTTTTTTAATTACAGTGAAAACACTTGTGAGAAACCTTTTTGAAATATTATTATCGCCATTCGTATATAAAGAAAAAATTATAGAAAATTGCATGTGTCCATAAATAAGATACGAAATATTTTAAAAATTCAATGACTGGAAAATAATAATATAAATATTATGAAAATATTATAGTAACTACAACAGTTGTTGTTGTTGTTGAATTAAAACAAAAAACAAAATCGATTTAAAAAAAATTAATGATAGGTAGGTACGTAAATATTTCATTTTCTGTATTTACCGTTTTCAGAAAAATACTGCGAATTTTAGGTTTTGAACCTAAAAGTGACTTCTACATTAAATTTTACATACCTGGGTTTCTGGTCCAGAAACCACTTTCCCACACCCAGAATCTAAATACATAGTAAACAAATAAATTTAATGAAGAACATGTGGTTGTAATATTTATATATGATTATAATATAGACGTTAGGTACTTACCAATAATTAAAGGAAAATAAATTACCAATTGTACCAATTTTTGTAGATGTTTCGAATAATAGTATAAAAGTATAGTTTAATGTTTATTTGAATTTGAAAAAATATTTTTCTATGACTTTCTCAGTACAATCCAATGTTTACGTACACTGTAAGGTTTAAAAAAGTTTCTGTACATCCGAACGATCTTGCGAATTTCACGATCAACCAATACAGAGGAAAACAATTTATAAATGGAAACCTTACAATACTTCCGAATATAGTCACTGATAAAGTAAGTATAACAGTCATGAATTAAATAACCATAGTACTACTAACCTATCAGTGTATAATAAAATATTACCGAATATAAATTGAATATTTTACATATATATTTTACATATATTCACCCTTTCATATTACTATAGGTTTAATTTAATTTTTAGTTTGAAATAAACTATTCAATATTACGTACGAATTAATTATTGAAACATTAATATAATTCTATTTGTTTAGCTTTCCATGTTAATATATTTTGATCACTTGTGTAATGTATTTTTGAAGGTTATTATATTTTTCCATCGTTGTGAATCTGACGGCATTAATTGTGAATACTTTCAAACGTGGACAATCACAGATATCTGCCTTAAATTAAAGGAAAAGAACCAAGTATGGTCCCGTTAGTACAGTTCGTTTGACCCACCAATGGTTTGTCCATTAGATAAGGTAAGGATAATGAAGTTATATAATTCTTTTTGACTTTGCTTTGCTTGAAAGTTCAATGTTATTATTGTGTTTTAATTGTATTTTTAATTATTCTTTATTGTATAACTAGTTCGTAGACAGTCAGTTAGTTATGTGACCCAAGTACATAATATAAACGTTATTGTAAATTTAATATGTTTACAAATGTTAAAATGTGTGATAAAACACTCAATTTTATCTTTGGGAGGGGGGTGGGGGTTCTCAAAATTATTAAACAGTATTTAAAAAAAGCAAACGTTATTATAAAACCAATACCTACTTTTCTTTGCTTAAAATCTAAAAATGTATGAGGATTTATCCCCCATATAATTCCCTGTGAGTAAGCCCCTGTAAAAGGTGCTAATTTATTTTTACACCCGGGGGGGGGGGGGGAATGTCTAAATGCGGCACTGGTGGTGACCCTGGTGACTGGCGTTCTAATTAAATGTTTATTTTTCAATCATAACTATTAACAAGCAATCGGACGTTGAATGTTCATATGTTAAACAAGCATTTTGCAAATAGAGATGGAATAAAAATATATCTATCAAATTATAAATCATAGTGTATAATTATTACATCAAATAATAAATTGTTCTTTCTTCCCAAACAATCAACATAAATCAATTATCATTATTGTTACAACTGTATCATGTTGTCAATCTGTACTATAGCTTTTTAAATTTAGGTTCATTACCGAGTTACAAATGGAACATTTGATGCTGGCGCAGCAATACTGTTGTATCCTCAAGTAACTGATTACCAATGGAGAGTAATTCAAAAGTTCTACGCTAACGATAGATATATCGGTAGTATGATTGTGGAATTTTCATTCTTCGGCCACAGAAAAAAAATCAAGTCAAATCCATAACATGTTATTTACTCAATTACACTTCAATTTTACATAAACACAGTTGTACTATTCTTTAACCCTTTGTCGACCGACGGTACTTATAAGTCCACCGAAATAAAACGTGTATGAAATATCATAAAACGTTATTTTTGTGTTTCTAATGGGTCGGTACTCACGAGTACCATCTACCGATTAAATAAATATTATTTTAAAAGCGGTCGTACTATTATTAAACATTTTATCGGCGATTAATTTCGGGGACTGCAGCATTCAACACATATACATGACTTGGTATTTTTCCTTTCTATTTATATGTACATATTTTATCATTTTATCATAAGAAATATTTTGTTTATGTTTAGATATATGTCTAGATGGATTATCTGTTTCTGTTATTGCGATTTCATTATCGATATAATGAAATATTTATAAATAAGAATATGGACTTGTAAGTACCATTGGTCTTTCACGGTAAATATTTAGTCAGTTGTCGACTAGTAATCGTCGCCGTCGTTCGTAAATGTTTGATTACTGTCTGTGAAATCGTTTTTTTTTACGTACTATACACATTTTTGTATTAAAAGTTCGAATTATTTAACCATAGGTAATAATATTATTTTTAAAATGACAAATAATAACGATGATTTGTTACTTCAGTGGTTAAATGAAGAGATTCCGTTAGATAATAATGAGATTACCGACGAAGAATTATCGGACGACGAAGACAATATTACGAAAGGTAAAGATTTTTTTTCTGTGGTCGATAATAATCCATTTGAAGAAAATATAGTGACAAATGAATTAGAAATTGAAAATGAAGATAGTTTTGAATTTATTCTGGATAATACTGATATTAATTTTTCAAATATAATTGAGCCAGTAGAACCTGTAGTTATAGCTGTGCCGACTTCTACTCAAACTGTCAATCTCCACGACATTTCTGGCTCTTCTAATAATATCAAATCTCCCCCTTCCAAAAAGCTTAAAAACACTTCAAAAAAAAAAAAAGAAGATATCTCACAAATTCGCCGTAAATGGAAAAAGATAACTGTCAAAACATTAGAACCCGATTATTCACTTCCCGATGGACCCGTTGATGGCAAATTCAAGGGGGAAACTGCTACGTCAATATTTTTGGAATTTATCGATGGTTTTATTGATCAACTTGTGTATCAAACAAATTTATATAGTATTCAAAGAGGACGTCCTTTGAATGTAAAACGTTTTGAAATTCTGAACTTCATAGGTATAAATTTTTTAATGGGGTACAACAAACTGCCAAGTTGGAAACATTATTGGGCAACATCTGATGATTTAAATGTTCCCTGTGTGTCAAATACAATGAGCCGTAATCGATTTGATAATATTTTATCAAATCTTCATGTTCAAGACAACTCATTGATCCCAACAAATAATAAAGATAAACTGTTAAAACTTAGGCCTTTGATAAATTACTGTAATGAAATATTTTCTACATCTTACCATGGAACGAGAGAACTAAGTATTGATGAATCGATGATTATTTTTAAAGGTCGTAACTGTATGAAACAATATAATCCTCAAAAACCTATCAAACGCGGATATAAAATATGGTGTTTATCTGACCAAAGGGGATATATAAAAAACTTTAGTATATATCAAGGCAAAGATGAGCAATTATCTGATGAATTTGAGTCATTTGGTTTGGGTGAGCGTGTTGTATTGAATTTGACAAAAAACGAGTGGAATAAAAATAAAAAATTTTTTTTCGACAATTATTTTACTTCATTGCCATTGCTAGAAAAATTAAAAGCGGAAAATTCACTAGCATGTGGGACAATCCGATCAAACCGTAAAGATGTCCCGGAATTATCTGAAGATAAAAAAGCGCCTAGAGGTTCATCAGATTATCGCATTACAAACACTGGTATTGGTGTTTACAAATGGAAAGATACCAAGTATGTTATGTTAGCATCAAATTATCATGGTTCAGAAATAACAACTGTAACAAGAAAGGATAATTGTGGTCGAAAAAAAGATATTCTATGTCCACAAGTTGTACGTGATTATAATTGTTATATGGGTGGTGTAGATCATGCTGATCAACTTAGAACAACTTACGGTGTTAACAGAAAATCAAAAAAGTGGTGGCACCGAATATTTTGGGGTTTATTAGACATTATGTTTGTAAATTCGTATGTGGTATACAAGCAAATACATGGAAGTATTACTTTATTGGATTTTCGTCGTTCAGTCACACAAGGACTTTTGACTTTACGAGAACTTCCTAAATCAAATAAAAGACAATCAACTTCAACACCAAAAAATAAAGGTCCGGCAATAAAGAAGAGGAGAGGAAAAGAATGGTCAGTGTCAAAAGATGTGCGTTTAACCAATCGAGGAATTCATTGGCCAAAATTTGTTGCTAATCGAGGACGTTGTGAAGTTTGTGCTATGAACGGAACTCAATCAAGGCCATATTCAAAATGCTCCCATTGCAATGTATTTTTATGCTGTAACGATAAAAAAAATTGTTTTGCGGACTATCATGATATAGATTGTTCATAACTAGTATAACTAATATGCATATAAAATTATTATAATGTGTTCATAAGCATAATGTAAAATAACTATTTTTTTTTTTAATTATAACATTTTTATTTGACTGATATGGAGTTATGATTTTCTTTTTATTTAACCAACATATAAATCAACACCTATTAATTTCCACGATAAAAAAAACTTTTGGTAACAAAATAATTCATATATAGCATTGACCTAATAATATAACATTTTTTAGACTAAAATACTTAATTTACACTTAGGAGCTATTGAGGTTTTTAATTTATATGTAAGTATTCTAAAAAAAACGTTTATGCTTATTTTTACTAAGAGTAATATTTTTAGAAATAAGAGAAGAACATTTTTTTTTTCTAAAGTCGTAAATAAATTTTGGTATATTCAACATGTTAAAAATTATATGGCAAAATTACTGTTGGTACTTTGAAGTACCAATTAAAAAAATCCTAGATGACCGATGGTACTTCCAAGTACCATGATCCTAACTCAAATTTGAGTAAAAAAAAAAAAAAAAAAACAAAAAAAAATGTCTTATATAGGTCAAATATAACATGTTTATGCAAAAAAAACTTTAAAAAATATTTTAATTCGATGCTTGGTCAACAAAGGGTTAATTGTTATTTAAAAAAAAATGTTTATAATTTTAACTTATACAGTTGGGTAGTTAGTTTAAGCATACCTTCTTATTTTATATTTTTGTAAATGGAACAAGAAATATCCAGATTATCCAAAATATATTTTATTTTCAAGCCTTAAATGTGTCAATAATTTCCATTGAACTCATAATGGTATCGATTTATAATTATATAATATATTTATTTTATCTTTCATTGATTTGCCACAAATTACATATTAATATTTTACATTTTCTAAAATTCTGCATTTGAACTTTGTTTTATTATATACATGGTAGATACCTACGTGGCAATAATATTTTAATCTTGAGAATACTTCAAACACAATTATTACAATAAAATCATGTTTATAAATAACATTACCATCACATATTTTTACAATATTCGTGCACACTGATAACAATTAATATTATTAGGTAGGTACTACTTAGAACGATAAGATAGAGTACCATAAGTAGTGTGTTATCCTCTGAGGTATTAATAGTGTATTTAAAAAAACAGGAAGTTGATATCTTAATCATTAAGTAAACTATACAGTGTTACTTGGATAACAATAGGTATACAATGTATTTAAACTAATGAGTATACCTCAATATACAGTGAGTTATACTTACTATATATTATATATACGAGTATACGACTTTGTAGATAATATTATAGTACATTAGTACCGTATAATTGTATGTATCAATACACCCTATCATAGGTATTATATTTAAAGTCGAAGTGCTAAAATAATTGCATGGAGGCGATTTATCACATTGATCGGCTATTCAAACAAAATATTAGTGTTGTTCAAAAAAAAAATTTACTAATTTATACAGTACATTGTCAAACAGAATTGGTTTTCCGTGACAACTTCCGACATTAAGTTATTATAATTTTTATGAAGGTTAGATAAGCTGAAAAGTTCTTTGTGTTGTAAATTATTATTAATTTGCACTGTGAGCTAGTATTATACATCACGATAACGATTAATTCGACTATCCATAAATAGAAGTTTATATTTTGCAAATCAAACCCTAGACAAGCAGTTCATTCACAGTATATTTACAAATACTCCCGAGGAAAAAATGGCCAAGCTAAAATTTTTTTTTATTTTGATCATTGGAGATTTCATCAAACATGTGATGTTGGTTAGTATATTCGTGTAATAATTTATGAAGTAGGTACTTATAGGACGATATATTTTAGAGAACTTATATTAGGGGCGTAAATAAGGGGGGATTAGGGAGATAGATCCCTCCCAGAGCCTTAATAGTATATATAAAACACTCACCACTGTATTGAAAATGTAGTATTTTGTGTGTAAGAAAATGTATATCCCCCTCTCCACAGAAAAAAATGTGTAATTACGCCACTGACTCGTATATTTAACTCAGATATTTTAGTTATTTTGAATAAGTATTTGAATTACTCACATTGTTAGTTTTCAATTTTTTTAGTTTTTTTTTCTATAAATATCAATAAAATTTTATTTGTTGGGTAAAAAAGCTTGAAAATTTAATATAAGGCTCTTGATATATCGTTCTAATAGAAAAATATTAAAAATACATAGGCACAATTTTTTTTTATAAGCATTTAAAGTTCAAATTTTGACAACATTTATCAAATTTATAATTTATTTATTATTTTGTAGTTAAAAATGTATAAAATGTTTAACTTTTATGGCTAAGGATTGAAAATTTAAAACAAGGCTCCACGTAAATAGGTTATATATAACTTACTTTATATAACTTAATTACTTTATTCACAATAGTATCATCAAATATACTTGGTAATATCATAGACTGACTGACCGTTTTCGCTCAGAATCGTTTTTCTTATACAATGATATTATATCATTGAATTCAAATTTAACACCATCCATTACAGTAACCCACTTGTCATCTACTGTACAGCGGAGCGACATCCACTTATCCCCCTTTTTTTATTACTATCCCTCAAAAGGAAAATAAATATATTAATTATACGAATTTTTAGTAGGTATTTTACATTTTGAACAATAGTAAAATCGATGATTTAATATATTTATTTATAAAGATTTAAATGTCCTAATTTCAAAAAATATTTTATTATGATTTTCAGTACAATCCAATGTTAACATATACGTTACGTTTTAAAAAAGCTATTGTACAACCGAGCATTTATGGAAATTTAACCATCGACCAATACAAAGAAACACAATTTATAAATGGAAATATTACAGTGCCCTCGACATTTTCAATCACCTCAGTAAGTAAAACAATATTATAAATTAAACAACCCCAATGACTCACTTATTATAGGTATATCATAAAATAACGCCGAATGAGTTGAATATTTTGTGTACTCTTATCGTGTTACAGAATTGAATTTTATGTGGGATAATAGTGATAATACTAAGTCAATTCCGTACAAATCAATTTTAATATTAATATATTCATAAACTTTTATTTGTTTAGCTTTACATATTTTCAATTGCTTATAATATATTTTTAAAGGTTGTCGGCCTATTCTATCGTTGTGATTCTGATGGCATTAACTGTGAATACTTTCAAACGTGGAAAATGACTGACCTCTGCTCTAAAATGAAAGAAAAGAACCAAGTATGGTCCCGTTGGTACGGTTCGTTTCATCCACCATTAGTTTGTCCATTCAATAAAGTAAGAATAATGAATTTATAAAGTTCTTATTAACATTGCGTTACTTGACAATTCGATGGTATTATTGTGTTTAATTTGTATTGCTTGTAAATTATTTTTTATTTCTTAACTAGTTTATAGACAGTCAGTTAGTGACTTGTTTTAGTTTTCCATTTCTTTCCATGATTTGTAATATACATGAATTCCTTGGTCTTCGGGGGGCTAACCTTATGTGGCTCCTTAAATTAGAACGTGGTGCAAATCTTCTCCATGACCTAGAGCATGCGTAGACCAATATATAGTTTAATCATAAATCTTATCGTTATATCGTTCCTTCTCTCTTTTGATTGTATTCTTATTTTCGAATGCATTACAACTTCCACCTGGAAAACATCCGAATGGTGAGCTTACCTCCGGATATAGTTTTAGCTCTTCCATTAAAATTCATTAAAATTCAATATGAAATTAACTGTTTTTTACCTAGATAATCTGATCTTAATGAGGTGTATTCCCGTTGCTTTTCTGTTGCTTTCCTCATCTCCGTATATAGTAGATAGCCATTACCTAAATATTATAAGTGGGTGTTAAGATCGCCTACTATTGTCTGATTTGTAGTTGTACCTGTTATTTGTTACATACTCCAATAATAATTCTCTTAAATGTATTTACCTTTCATTAAATTCAAATTTAAATATTTATAACAGTGACCTACTAAATGACTAAGTACACTTGAAACTTACCATACAGCATATCAAGGTTATGACCATGGTGTACTAATATAAATGTTTATTTTTCAACCATAATGTATAAATAACTCTAAACAAACAGTTGGACGTTGGACGTTGAAAGTTCGTGTATTAAACACACATATTTATACATGAAATAAAAATGTATCAATTATAATTTCCATTATTATATAGTATAATAATGTAAAATGATTGCATTACATATAAATTATTCTTTCTTCTAAAAATCTAACAGAAATCAATCATAATAATTGTTGTTATATACTGAATCTTGTTGTACTTTTAAAACTTTTTACTTTTAGGTTCATTACCAAATAAGAAATGGAACTTTTGATATTGGCTTAGCAATACTTTTGTATCCCCAAGTAACTGATTACCAATGGAGAATAATTCAAAAGTTCTACGATAATGATACACATCTCAGTAATATGGTCCTGGAATTATCATTTTTTGGCTACAGAAAAAAAATCAAGACTGTTCAAAAACCTTAACATGTTATTTACTCAATTACACTTCAATTTAATGTAAACAAATTTGTACTATTCATTCATTATCCACTATTTAAAAAGTGCGTGATGCGATTACGCGCGGGAGAAATGAAACTTCTTTGTAGAGGGTTTGAAAAAAAAAATAGTCATGACACACGTTTTTATGGTTTGTTTTGTATAAAAAATAAAATATATCAGAAAGAATGCAAAAAAGATGGTTTCCCCGACAGGAATAGAACCTGCAACTGTCATCGGAGCGTTTCACCTTAGCTTAACGGTCACGCCCTTTTTTTATATACCCACCATAAAGAAGTTTCACTTCAAAAAACTATATTATTCAAATGTAAAACGTTTTGTAGTTATATAATACAATTGTAATAGTTATTAAAAATGTATAAATAAATATTAGTAAGATTTAGTTTATGTATATTATACAAATTTTTACGACTAATCCAAACTTTTCTTTTCATTACATATTTACATACTGACTGAATTACCTGAAAAAAATTCTGATTGTTCAACTTCTTTTGGTTGTAACACGTTATTTTTATTATTATTTAACACGTTTCGCTTTATTAATAATTATCATTAAAACCAATATCAACCATTAACAAACAAAAATGTCCATCATAAACCTCAAAATCCCTTTTAATTTACTCTCTTTAAATTAGCCTATCTTTTTCCCAGAGGTCTAATCTATCTCTGTACCAAATTTCATCGCATTCGGATGAACGGTATAGGAATGCATAAAGGACACACACACACACACACACACACACACACACACACACACACACACACACACACACACACACACACAAACAAACATTCATTTATATATATGTATGTATATTTATACAGCTGAACTACTCGGCGTTGCCCGGAAAAAAAAATTCTGATTGTTCAACTAATTTTGTAATAACATCTAATATTTAAAGAATTGAAAGCTATTATGTGGCTTTTATTTAAATTATTTACAATCATAAAACTATTTATTATTTACTACATTGTGTTTGACGCCTTTTCCAAAATTGCTAATGTATAATTAAATATCTATCACCCGTCATTCTTATCATGCAATAAAATAATCATCGATTAAAAGATTATTTTAAAATAATTTTCTTATTATACTGAAAATTATTCTACGAAATACAAAACTTTGGTAATAAAAGTACCTATTAAGTTGTCGTGTATATATACCTACCTATTTTCAAATGTATTGTGGCATGTGAAAATTGTAAAAGCATAATAACATTGAATAGTCTATTAAAAATGTACCGATTTAGATAGAAAAGATTTTACTGATTGGTGGAATAGGTGTGATATAAGGGGGAGACAGACTATATAGTATATTATAGTATATACTATAAAATATGCTACCTAGCTAGGCACTAAAATAAAACTGTGCTATCCTCTGAGGATTTAATAGTATATTTAAACAAAACAGGAAGTAGATATCATCAAGTAAACTATAGACAATGTTACTTGGATAACAATAGTTATACAATGTATTTAAACTAATTGATATACCTCAATATACAGTGAGTTATACTTACTATATATTATATACGAGTAGGTAGGATGACTATGTAGATTGCATTATAGTACCGTATAATAGTAATATAGTATAGAACAATACACCCTATTGTAGGTACTATATTTAAAGTCGAAGTGTTAAAATAATTGCATCGAGGCAATTTATCACGTTGATCAGCTTTTCAAACAAAATATTAGGGTTGTGCAAAAAATGTTTACTAATTTATAAAATACTGTAGTACATAACGTTGTTTTCCCGAGACAACTTCCGACATTTAGTTATTATAATTTGTATGAAGGTTAGATAAGCTGCAAAGTTGTTTGTGTTGTAAATTATTATTAATATTTGCATTGTGAATTAGTAACATATCACGAAACGATTCATTCGACTATCCATTCCATTGAAGTTTATTATTCAAAACGAACTCTGGACAGCCAGTTCAATAAGAGTAATATTGTGTCAGCTAATATAACTTCTAAGTTGTATGCTTTTCGTTTAAGTATTTTACTCGTAACTACATCATATAGTTTATCACAAATACTTCCGGGGAAAAAATGACCGCGCTAAAATTTATTTTGATTTTTATCATTGGAGATTTCATCAAAAATGTGATGTTGGTTAGTATACTCGTGTAATAATTTATGATGTATGTACTTTTAAGAGGACTCCATGACGATATATTTAAGTGGGCTTATATTAGGGGCGTAAATAAGGGGGGGATTAGGGAGACAAAGGGAGTATAATCATTTACAATTGAAAAAATAGAAATTGTAAAGAGAAAAATAAATATTAATATTTTAATTTATAGAAAAATCCAGTTGTGAGAAAACTTTTCTAAAAACTATTATCCCCATTTAATTATGTATACAAAATAAATAAAAAATTGCACATATCTACAAATAAGATTCAAAACATTTTGAAAATTCTATGGCTAGAAAATATTTTTACAAATATTCTGGGAATATTATATTTACAATTATTTATTAATTGACAGAATTATAACAAAAAACAAAATAGATTCCGTGAAAAATTAATGATACGTAAATATTGCTGTTTTCTGTATTATATATATATTAGATCTGAGCAAAGCGTTGAATGTATTGATTTTACAATGATGTGTGTTTTTTTTTTATTTTTTGTTTTGTGTCTGTCATCACCTTTTAGATTTTCTTCAACTGTAACTTTTCTGATAGGAATAATCTAGTTAATACTTTGGGGAGTCAAAAGTAAAAATTTCCCAGTAGTTTTCAAAAGCGACGAAAAATTAAGGAAAACGGGAATTTTTACGCAAAATCTGTTTTTGAGAAAACCGATTTTGGTTTTTGGTGCAACTCTAAAACAAATTATCGTAGGTACATGAAATTTTGACTGAATGTTTATATAAGCATTTTCTATACACCATAATATTTTCCAAATATTTTAACTTATTTTGAGCTGTTTACGGATATTTTCAGTTTCCATTTTTTTTTTGTTTTTTTTTCTATAAATATCAATAAAATTTTATTTGTTGGTTAAAAAAGCTTGAAAATGTAATGGAAGGCTCATAGATTATTGTTTCAAAGGCAGATGAAAAAAAATTAAAAATCCATAGTCACAAATTTTTTACTTTCATGATTTTTAATGGAAATTGAAATGAAAAAGTCTGAATTTTGAAAATTTCAAGAATTTGTGTTTAATAATAAAATAATAAAAATGTAACTCAGTAATAATAAGTAGGTGGGTTATTTAACTAGCTTTAATATAAAATATTAATGAGAGAGATTTGATATCACACTCAATCGGTATAACCACTTGAATCCATAAAAACATCGGCATGAACAGTCCCAAAATTTCTATTTTTTAACTTTTTTCCTAAACTATTTAATTTTTCACAGATAAAAAAAGATATATTTTTCAATAAATTTTCATTTAGCGAGGTAGATTTCCAAAACTGGGGAACGGATTTTGTTGTTTGGGGTCTTGTTAGATTCACATTGGCTAGGAGAAGTGTAGTGAAGATTTTTAGAAATTTATCTCCAATCGTTAATTCACTACAAAGTTGTAAAGCTGAAAAACATCCAAAAATGCCCAATAAAATTTGTTTTAATTTTTTTTTAATGTTTTGTAGTGAATTAACTATTAAAGATAAAGTTCTGAAAACCTTCACTGCACTTTTCCTAACCAATGTGAATCTAACAAGACCTCAAACAACGAAATCTGCTCTCCGGTTTCGGAAATCTATCTCACAAAATGATAATGATTTTTTGTGGGGCTGTTCACACCGACATTTTTCTAGATTCAAATTGTTTAACCACTTGGGTGTGATATCAGTTAATAAATTTCTAAAAATTAAAAATCTAGATAGTTTACATGCCGATCCCTGACTTGGCAAGCGTTTTTTATAAGCATTTAAAGTTCAAATATTGACAAAATACGTAAAAATGACGAAAATTTGTAAATTATTTTGAGTTAGAAGTTCATATATTATTCACAATAATATCATCAAATATACTTGGTAATATCATAGGCTGACTGACCGTTTTCGCTCAGAATCGTTTTTCTTAAACAATGATATTATTACTGTACAGCAGAGTGACATCCACTTACCCACCTTTTTTTTTTATTATCCCTCGAACGGAAAATAAATACGCATTTTTAGTAGGTATTTTAAATGTCGAATAATAGTAAAATGTATGATTTAATATATCTATTTATTTTTATAGATTTAAATTACCTAATTACAAAAGTTATTTTACCATGCTTTTCAGTTTAATCCAATGTTAACGTATACGATACGTTTTAAAAAAGCTATCGTACAACCGAGTAGCTTTGGGAATTTAACCATCGACCAATACAGAGGAATACAATATCTTAATGGACATTTTACAGTGCCTTCGACATCAACAATCACCAAAGTCAGTAAAACAATATTGTAAATTAAACAACCATAGGACTTAACTATTAATTATTATAGGTATATCATAAAATATCACCGAATAAGTTGAATATTTTATACTCGTGTTACAGAATTGTATTTTATGTGGGATAATTATACTAACTATTAAGACAATTCCGTAAAAATCAATTGTAATATTGATACATTAATATACTTCTATGTGTTTAACTTTAAATATTTTTAATTGTTTATGATCTATTTTTAAAGATGGTCGCCATTTTCTATCGTTGTGATTCTGATGGCATTAACTGTGAATACTTTCAAACGTGGAAAATGACTGACCTCTGCTCTAAAATGAAAGAAGAGAACCAAGTATGGTCCCGTTGGTACGGTTCGTTTCATCCACCATTAGTTTGTCCATTCGATAAAGTAAGAATAATGAATTTATATAGTTCTTGTTAACTTTGCGTTACTTGATAATTCGATGGTATTATTGTGTTTAATTTGTATTGTTTGTAAATTAGTCTTTATTTTTTAACTAGTTTATAGACGGTCAGTTAGTGACTTGACTTTATGAATTAATTTGTTGTTTACTAGAGAATCTGATCTTAACGAGGTGGTTTACCGTTGATTTTCTCTTGCTTTCCTCACCACAGTTTATTAGGTAGCCATTATCTAAATATTCTAAGTAGGTGTTAATATCTTTCTCTTAAATCGATTTTTTTGGCTTAGTATAGGCCATTTAGGCCTTTCGCCGCAACCACCACATTTCTCCATGCTTCTCTATCATTAGCTAGCTCTTCACCGTTCACTGCTCCTAGAATTTGTAGGTCACTATTTTAACTCTGTCTATCCATCTTAAATTGATTTACCTTTCATTAAATTCAAATTTAACAAATTTATTACAGTGTACTTACTTAATGACTAAGTACCCTTGAAAGTTGAAACATGCCATACAGCATATTATCAAGGATATATCCATGGTGTATAAAACATGTTTTTTTTCAATCTTAATGTAAAAATAACTCTGGACAAACAGTTGGACGTTGAATGTTCGTGTATTAAACACGCATATTTACATGGAATAAAGATGTATCTATATTATAATTGTATATAATAGTATATAATATTATTGCAGTTCATATAAATCTTTCTTTCTTCTAAAAAATTTACAACAATCATCATTAATGTTATATACTGCACCGTATTGTACTTTTATAACTTTTTACATTTAGATTCATTACCAAATGATAAATGGAACTTATGATGTTGGCTTAGTATTTGCATTGTATCCTCAAGTAACTGATTACCAATGGAGAATTATTCAAAAGTTCTACGATAATGATTCATATATCAGTAGTATCATCCTGGAATTTATGTATTTCGGGTACAGAAAAAAAATCAAGTTTATTCTATAACTATAACATGTTATTTACTCAATTACACGTCAATTCAATATAAACAAAGTTGTATTATTTATTCATTACCTTGTTTAAAAAAAAAAGTGCGTGTTGCGAGTACTCGCTGGTGAAATGAAACTTCTTTAGAGAGGGTACGAAAAAAGAAATCATCACAATACACACGCACACACCTATGGTTTGTCTTGTATAAAAAAAATGGATAAATATAGCAAAAAAAATGCAAAAAATCAGGTTTCCACGTTTGGAATCGAATCCGCAACTGTTGTCGGGGCGTTTCACACAAGTGTAACTGTTGTGCCCTTTTTTATACCCTCCGTAAACAATTTTCACTTCAAAAAATTATATTACATATTCAATTTTAAAAAATTAGGTAGTCACTAGTTATATAATGCAATAAATTAAAAAAATTAGGGAAATGAATATTGGTATGATTTAATTTATATATTTTTATACGAATTTTTACACAGATTAACGTTTAAAATTATAATTATAAACGTAATAACCAATAACTAATAAGTAATATTTGACAAACACATTACACTATACACAAGTTATCCCAATACAGATCAACAGATCAGTATTAATTCATAGTTCCGATGATTAGGTTACTTAAATATAATATTTAGAATTAGGAAGTATTAATGTGACGATTGACATTGTTTTTCAGAACCCAATTTTTAAATTATTAAATATATTTACTACAAAATATTATGTCTTTAATGGAGGCTAAAATAAATACTTCGAGGGCCGTGATCTAGACGATTTCACATTAATTATGCATTCAACTTTTATAGTTTAAAACACAGTTTTTAATTAATTTTTTTTTTATTAAAATCATAACATTCTGGCTTCTTGGCTTTCTAAAATATGTAGGTACCCAAATTCCGTGGATAGCTTAGGAATTTACCTAAAAGAAAATTAAGTAATCTACTGTTCAATTTTTTATAATATAGCTACATTCCATATTATAATGCACATATTATAGTATACATATCTTAATATATAGCCTATGATATTGCGAAATAATGTTCTTAAAATACCATAATGGAGCTCATAGGTACCTTTATTCAAGTAATATTTATAGAGTATATAGGTACTATTTTGTTTGTATTGGTGTTAAATATTATTGTTCTAAAATACCGTATTTTAAGCGTACATGGCATATTTGCTGTTCATTAACTATTCATCTGATAGAACCTACAAGCTATTCAATAACCATTCTATACTAACCTATATTTTGGTACCCAATAAAAAATCCCAAACATTTCCAGTACTTTTAATGCTTAGAAAACCGATTGAGATATATGAAATTCACCATATTTACCAGTTTAAAACACAAACATCATGGACTTTTGAGTTTATATGACTGTGAAAATCAAAACCTTCAATCGACTAAATATACACCCTACAAGTAATTGAGATTAAATTAGTTACATATTTATAAATATTTCACGTTAATGACTAACACTAAAACAAAGTATGACATCGATTTGAACAGTTTTACTTATCAACTATTATTTTAGTTTTGTTGACTTGACACTTTCCTCAACGTAAGAATTAAGAAGTTGTAACCATAACATTTTATGTCTACAAGCTGTTTGTAGTTTGTATTGAGTATTTGTGTGCAGCAATTTATCATGAGTACCACCTACCTATTACAAAACGTCTATTATTAACGTTTAAGTCTTAAAACTTCTATATTATTTATTGTTTTTATTTTCAAGTAGAGATCAGTGGTGATAATAACACTTAGGGAATCCCCTAAGTGATTAATTTTGATAAATTCATTATGGCTTCTGCTGGTGACCTTAAATAGTCGTTCTATATAATACAATAACGATACTCAGACACACTCGGTTGTTGTAGACAGAGTTGTATAATTGATTCATCTTTCAATAATATTCTTCATATCACAATAATGCTCTATCAAATAAATTTTGTTTATAAACTAATTCATTGTCTTGTAACATGCAACATGATCTGAATGATAATTTGTGATGACCGTGTGATTTACGCAATTGAATTTATGTCTTCAAAAAAAAAAACGTATTATTTTCCGCTCCAAGAAAATGGGAAAATGGACCCAAGTTAAAATGCGCATTTTAAAATAAATGTTAAAAAAACATTGTAGATTCAACGGTTTAATATGAATAGTAGGTATCAATTATTGCAGGTATAATATATACCAAATAATGTTATATTTCGGATTTCCGTAGATATAGTGAACCGTTTATTCTGTTTTGAAACCAGAACCTCTTATGTATATTGTTATATTATATTATTATGTGCGTGCGAGGATGATTAGCTGCAATGCACACGCCGTGCACTTATAAGTTATATTATTATTATTATTATCATCGTCATCATATTATAATCCCAAACAAATGGTTCGCGTCTTCAAAGCCGAGGATTTGTTGCTTTATTATATATTATTATGGTATATGGGTACGCTATATAATATTATGGTGACGAAGAATAAACGACTGCGCGCCAGGAAAAAGTGCGAGTCGCGCGGGTGTACAATATACATATATATATACACACACACACACACACACACACACACACACACACACACGACACACGCACACACATACCCGTGTTTAGGTATATATGATACATTATATAAGCACACACACATATACCTATATGGACGTGTACCGTAACGCAGTCGTCGGCAGAAATACACATAAATCGTGATGGCAATAAGCTCCTGTAATAATAACACACCGTATATTAGACGGAAGCCGTGTTAATGGTGTGACGCGCTAGCCAGCACATATTATTATTATATATTATAATTAGTGGTCGTGCGGGTGCTCGGCTGGGTAGGGAATAAGGCGAATGGTTGCGAGACCTGCAGCGTTTCCTTTTCCACTCTTCAAAACGACAACACGTTTTATGCGTCTATATGTTTATTTATATATATATATATGACGTGGGTGTAGGTGTATGGGTGTGTGTGTGTGTACGAACGAGAGAGTGTGTTTCGTGTCCGACGATATAATCCCTTGGACAAATTAATGGTGGTGTAGAGACGGTATTATAGGCAGCGGAGCTCTGTCGGCCGCAGGGTTGTTATATGTTTTTAAACGAAACGTTTTAAGCAACGTGTTTTATATGCATAATATAAATATAATATAATAATATAACGTTGTGTTTAAAACATCGACATATTTAAACACAGCAACGACAAACAGAACAATAGACATAATAAGCATTAGATTTTCGATTCTGAGCGGAGCGAGGAAGCTAGTGGTTTTACAATGGTGTTTATTAATTTATTTTTTTTTTTATATCCTGTATACAAAATTTCTACCAGAAGGAGTGCTTCGATTTCAACATATAGTACCTTATCTTTTAGGAAATTGGATCAAGATGGTACTTTAGAGAGGTCATTTTACGATTTTCTCAATAGTTATTTAATGCCATGTTTTCATATTACCTTAACCAAAAACTAGATGAGGGGACAGTATATATATATGGCTCGAGCTATGACGATGTGATAATGTAGGTCATCGTTCTATGTTTCCATTCTCTAAATATATTTCCATGGTGGTTTGTGAAATTAATAATATTATAGCGATCATAATACTATGCGTTCTTACTGTTGTTCTCATCTGTGCTGTCCAAGTGAATTATTCGCGGATATTTGATACATGCCTACATAAGTATAGTTGTTGGTACATATTAGCATATGTAATATAAATATATATGTAGATTTTAAGTCGTGTGGAATAACGTCAAAGGCTGGTAGCCTCTAACAATATTGAGATAAAATGATTAATTATGACCGAAATTATGTAGAAACGCTGCAAAACAATAGTGCCTGAAGTACATATTATTATTATTTTCAAGCTCAATTTGAATTTAATGCGAAAAGACAAACGAATTCGATACGAACACATATTATGTTTTACATTGTGTAGGTACGTGCAATCACTTAAATCGTGCTATTAAAATAGATGGATGTTTCAAAACACATCTTTGTATTATGCCGTATTGGTCATATTACAAGTACTAAATTATCGATCACTGACTGGTACAACACAACAAAAGACAGTAAATGTCATTTTAATAGTTATTGCCTTATTGAAATTTCAGCGTAACAAATTAAAGAAACTTAAAAAGGCCCTAACAATTTTTTTATTTTTATTTTCAATAAATTGAGAAAAAATAAACATACCTGCAGTTGATTGTGTCTAATATGTATTTTAAGAAAAAGTTGTAGTTCTCTTTTTTTATGCAAATGATCAAGACAAACGAAGAAAAGAGAAAAATATGTGTAACAAAAAACATTATAATCGCAGTTATTGAAAATAAGAAATTCTAGATAATAATTAACAGTAGAACAAAACAACAAACGTTGGGCATATCCTACATGTGGTGAGATCCACACTATTCAATATTTTATAACAGGCATCAGAATGCATCTAAAAGACAAAACCATCTCAAACATTCCTCCAATGTATGCAACATCACTAGGTCTGTCCTTTACATTCACCAAAAAACTATTGGATTTCCTCAACCATTTACAAATATATAAAAGTTATAGATTGTAAATTTTAAATTGAAAAAACTATACTAATATAATGCAACATTAACTTAGTTATACTATGTTATAATTAATATTTAGGCATGTAAATTGTAAACACATTTAATTATAGCTAATGGCTATAAGTGTCATAGCTTTTCTTAATAAAAGAAATATATTAATAAAACTAACTCTATCATATATGATTACGCATCATATAAATAAAGATTTTAACTTGGTATACCTAGTTGAATGTAGGTGGGTGAATAACATATTTCACTTAATATATTATATTATTTTTATATTATAATATAATTGAATACCTAATAGATTATTATGTGCCTATATTATAATGCACATAATAATATAATATATATTACACATCATATTATTCAACTGGAGACTTAAACGCATGTACCTACATTATTAATTTCACGTATGTTTGAGATGGTTACATTTCAATTGTTTTTAGTAATAATAAATAATTATTTTCATTCTTATTTGTTTTAAACTAAAACTTGTTATAATATTAGTCGTCAACAAAATACGTAATCAGCATTACACCCATTTTGTATACTAAATTAAGGTAGATATAGGGATGGCCGGAACATTATATATTCTCCTAAAACATAATTAAAAACGGGTAGGTATATATAGGTACTTTGTATTATATTATTATAATATAAACAATATAAAACTTATTAAGCTTTACGATATTTTTTTTTACTTGGGTCGCGACCGTGTACGACCGCGGAGCAAAATATGTATACCAATGAAAAACCATTAATGGCGATTTCGCCGCGAACAAAACCTTTAACGAAACAATAATCATTACGCAATAGACAACTGTATTATTATTATTATTTGTAATGCCGTTGTCATTATATTATACGTGACGTGCAAACGGTGTCTGTCATTTAGGTACTGCTGATACAACGGCCCATTGTTGTGCCAATGACATCCGGAATATTAGCGACAAACATTATTACGTTCGCCACACCGCGAGCATATCATATCCATTTGTCGGCGTCCCCTCGTCAGGAAAAAAAAAAAACCAACAACAACAAATCGAAAAGAAGAAACGCGCCGAAACACATGTATATGATATTTTATAATATATAATATTATTATATTGTTGTACGTCCTATTCGACCAGCGGAGTATCGCCAGCTCTGGTCCATTAATCATATTTTGGCGGCCGATTTTTATGTTTTCATCGTAAAAACCGACGGTTACGATCGCTTATAATATATAATATTATTATATACCTACACGCACGCACGCTATATATATATATACAATACGTGCATACAGGTTAAGCTCGCGAAGATTTTCCCCCTTACTCGCTCCCCACCATCGGTCACCCCCTATGTTATTTGTGTGTGTGTGTGTGTATATTAAATGTATATATACATACACCACACGTCATATTCTGTTTTTGTTCGCTGGGTCGGTCTGCAGCGCGGGGTAAACCGAACGAGTGAACGGCGGCGGCGGTGGGGTGTCACAATGGGTGCCGCGACCAGTGATTTCAGACATGCCTAGGGATAATAATAATAATAATAATAATAATCACACAACGATAACAATAAACGATGACAATAACGGATGCCGCCGCTCCGGCGATTATTATATACGATTTTTTTTTTTCTCTCGTTCTCACTTCTCCCCGTCCGTCCGTCCGTGCGGTCGCGGCGGCGGCGCGCATACACACAGGGGCAGATGACAGGCGGCGGCGGCGGTTCGGCGGCTTTGTGACTCTTTTTCACGGATTCAAATGTTTACGGTAACATCTCTATTTGTGTGCGCCACTATACGTGTGTAAGTCACCCCACACTGCTACGCACATATTATTATTATATGCACACATGAGTCGTACGTTACAAGGTGTTCCCCCCTTTATATTATACACGCGATGTATGTGCGTGTGTTTGTACATCCGCGAGCGCATTCGCCTCGCGAGAGACGCGGACAGCATTTTTATTATTTCCAATACGTCTCGCACACGCAGTATAATAATATATTATACTATCGTGCGGCGTTCTGCAGTCGGCATTGTGCTCGCGATTTTATATTATACGACGAAAACTCATACACAGTGACGACGCGCTGCCCGCAGGACCGATGACTTCTGGGCGACGACACCCGCTGGGCCGCGGTCCGCGAAAATTGCGATCGTTGACGGGACGAGTAACATTGTTGTTATACAATAATAATAATAATAATAATAATGATATAAGGTACACTGCAGATTATAGGTCGTATATTATATATATATATATATAATATGTAAATAATTAATATGTAGGCGCACCCGGCGCTTTTCCAATTACAAGAATATTGTGGCTACCCACTCTTCGGGAACATCATCATCATCATACGACATGCTTATAAAATAACATTTGCATTTACCTACCTATATATGATAATCAGCTAAACTATAAGTACACTTTATAGTATACAGACCTAACCAAATCTAGGGGACTTTTGTATGGTTAGGTACATTGATATACATAACATTCATTACCTTCCAAAAAATTTAAATATGTATGTATTTTAAGTTGATATTAAAACAAGAAATATCTACTTTCCACGCTGTTAAATTATATTTATTTTACGCCAAAGATGTGGTTTTTCGATCCAGCCCCCCCCTACCACCACAATTCAAATGTCAACGTTAAAAAACCATTTTATATTTCATACCATTGAAATTTAGTCAAATATAAAAAAAGATAACATAGGTGGAAATAATATTAATTTACAATTTTATAATGTTCAAACTTGCTGTAAAATAAAAAAATAAAAATACGTTAGGCCTAAGATAATATTCTTATTGATAACCTTTAAATTTGTTAATAAGTTGATTCACTCTAATTTTAAAACTAACTGAATGGATAATGAGTTACGAGTTGGTAACGTGGTCACGACACACAGGTATAACGTTGTCCTAATAAATTAATATAATTAGTAATTACGATAAATTGTAATATCAATAGCTATACTTATAGCATATAACCTATAATAGACCTTGCATATTATATTACCACTTATTACTTATCAGACATCAGTGTATTTGTAGTAGATAAAAGGTACTTTTAACCATTATTATTCGAGTAAGTAAGTACTTATAATAATTAACAAATCATTATTGAAATGGGTACCTACTACTCAAATATCACCTACTAAATAATTAATAAATTGGCGTTTATTACAAAATATATTTTCTAGTTTTTAACTGCATAAAAAATATTTATAAGTAATCTGTCAAAACCTAATTATGGAGTGAACTATACTTGTATGTGAAGACCAGATAAAAAATAAACAAATCTTAACAAATGTCTGGATACGCCACTGATTTATACAGCGTTGTTGAAATTCTCCTACATAAGACTTCGATATGTCGGATGTTTTATTTTATTATTTATTCGAACAGGAATAAATTTAATTTTACATAGTGACTACATTATTTTGAATGAAAATAGATACCCAGGTACCTATTAATTTGAGGAAACGTTTTTAATATTATTTAGCTAGGCAAGGATATTCATTAGTCGACTACATTGCCTGCCTATTAATAACTACCTTATATTATATGGATAGCTGCACTTCGCATACATTTTACTTTTGGCAAACAAAATAAGGAAGTTTTGGAAAATATGTACAGGTGTTTTGAAGATACTATAAAATACAATTTGTCTGCGTTATTGGCATAACAATGAATATTTTAAACAATTGTTGTGATTGGGAACAGTATGGCAAAGTATCAATATTTTCTTTTCAAAGCAACCCAAACCCATCTTATCTGTAAGAAACACAATAGATCATAAATATTTCGAAAACACCAGTAGTAGCTATTTAGGTACGAAATTACTCCATGACCCTTTGTATTCGTAGTGCACTTATAGCATTGGAATAACAAAAAACAGTTTAATATAAATAATATTTTAAGCCTCAACAGACATTATTATAAGACCAACAATACATTTGAATTGTTATTATTTCTATATAAGCACATATACAAACGATTCTACTAATTTCCAATGGTTTTTCAAAAAGTAACTATACATCTTCCACCATTCCCTGTTTGTACATACAAATATATACTATTGCAGCCTTCAGGTATACAAACATTTAGTACCTATACTCTTCATTTTTACAATCGGGCTGTTCACGTTTAACAGGTGAACAATATTATCATAATATATAGAATTTAAGTAATAACAAAAAATATGATTTAAAAATAAACATTATTGTAAAAACAAATTAGAATAATAACGATTCTATAAGAAAAATAACATTAAAAAAATAAATGCACAATTTTATACTTGTATAAAACTGTATATGGAAATAATTATTACTTTTGATTTTAAGTCTTCGCTAACCTTTGATATGGGTAGGTACGTAAAACAGATTTGAAAAATTACAAGCCTCGAACATTAAAAACCAAGTGAATAATATGTTAAAATTCGATTAAATATAATATATACAATACACAATATATATTATAATGTACCTACTCTTATTCAGACTTTAATTCTGTCATCAGTCTGCAAATGTCCATCCTATTAACACTTTCTAAATACACTTCTTGCCAAAGTTTACCTCTCTTCAGTTTTTGTATACATACTATCCTCACATTAATAATCCACAATCAAAATTTGCAATATATGTTATATCTATATTTTATTCTAATTTTATTTGAATTGTTATGCACGTCAAGACTTTATTAATACTGTCAATACAAAAAGTTTTTACTGCCGACATTTATTTCAATAAAAAAATTAGTTTATAACTATTAATTTAATGTATAACCTGTTGCCGAATAAACCAAAGTTCATAATATGAACGGATGCTCGTATATCTGGCAAATGGCAGCTAATGTAGGTAACAATTAGTTATTATCCAACTTCTATAGTGAAATGTCTTTAATAGTATAATATGACACTTGTATACATAATAATATGCTGTATAATAGTTTATTTTTGTGAACAGGAAAGGATAACCATCGCAGTTTTTCACGATTTTGTGTAGCATCATTTGCAGACAACAATGTTGTCTTTTTTGCCACCTTCCTGCCTATCTGTTTAAGCAATCTAAAAACGCGTACAATAGGTTAATTTTCGACCATTGTTGTAATATGTTTACAGAAATATTATTGATGTTATTATTGTTATTGCATTCTTTTTTTATTATTGATGGTATCGAGTTGATCGTGCGGATTTAGCTACCTATTTTCCTGGATATACAAATCTGAGCTCAAATAACAACAACCCATAAATGTACACGATTTCATAAGCCCGCAGTATAAAGCTATTGTTATATTTTATTAATTCAAACCATCATTCTGACGGGATTTTTTGATCGATACATTATAGTCACGTGACCTGCAAGGTCTTTCAAAAATAATAATTTATTATACATATAAGAATACGCATGACAACATTATTTTACTACCTGCATAATATAGATTATTACAAAAATATAAGAGACGAAAGTATTGAATTTATATTTTACAGTATAGGACGTAATTATTGTATGTAAGTTCATATTATAATCAGCATAACAGTTTATATATCATACCAAAATCAACCACTGCTCTCCGTTTTTGGTAAAATTCAGTCGTAATATTCCAAGTCGCAGTGTTATTGCTATATATAATATTTGGTATAGCTGCATGTATAGGTACGCTTGCAAAGAAAATATTGGTAGTTATTGTATTTGCCAACGTGGGCAAACTGACACCATTCGACATATTCTTACCATATACACACCTGGCTTCAGTGTTGCTTTTGTATCAGAGATACAATCTAATTTTGTATAGAGTTACACGGTAAAAGGCTTAAATTCCCACCAAGTAAAGACGTAAAATGTCCATCACGAGAGTCCGCGGGCGGAAGAATATGTTCGCGGCTCATTACGCCCCCTATTTTGCCGCTCTATGTTATTCTTTATTTTTTTGTTACAAAAACAACATTTTGTTTATTGTTGTTGTTCGACAGCCCTCATAAACCACAACAACCCGACAATACACTTGGGGTGTAGATCTTCATTAGCTGAATAATACAACATAATTGCCTTTCATATATAAAAGGAAAAAATGCTTTATGCACTTATTCGAATGGATAAAACGAAAATAAAAAAATCTAAACTAAACTGTTTTAACCGTGGGACCTTCTAAGCAGCCGTTCTCTTTAACAAAAATAACACAAACGTATCGAATAAAATCCACGATAAACCTTAAATAAAACACAATGCCATAATCAACATCTTAAATAAAATAAAATTGTAATAATTACCATTTGATCAATTAAAAAAAAACGTATTTTACGACATACGCTATAATGTAAAATGTTTGTAATAATATCCATGTATGTTTCATTTTATAGTCTTTTAATAATGTTTATGACATTTTCAGTTTTTAAGCTACACAATGAAACTACGTATACATTTCCAATTTGAATGAAAATAAAAATAAAAATCATACAAAAACAAAATTCAAAAAACTAATTGATTCATATTTTATCTATAAAATAATTTGTATTATTTAAAATAATAATCAAATGAATTGTGTAATAAGAAACTGTATAAGTAAAATATTAGAAATATTACTGACTGACTTACGCTGAAATATTATATTTTATAGTAATACTACGTAAAACATGTACCTAACCATCTACAGCTGTTTAGTAGGTTTGTTAATTTGAAGCTATTATTATAATGTATGCTTATCTAAAGATGTATAATATTATATCAATATAATAACATATGTCAGATTTCTACTTCATAAGTGTCGTAGTAATTAGATACTAATTTATTATAATAGAAATAAAATATTCTCATTATTATTATAGATGAATTTCACTAGCCATTTATCGATAATATATTGCATTAATCATTTAGGTTTTCATACTATAAAGTTAACTATATTGGTATGTAGTATTTACGAATAAGTTTTTATTCTAGAATAATATATAAGTCTATAATAATAATAATAATAATTATGTTTTTGCTAGAATTAATTATTATAAATAAACTACAAACTGTATTATTATTATAATAATCATTTTTCGATTTTCTCAATAGTTATTTAATGCCATGGGAAAAACTAAAAGTACATCTTTATTTCAATAGACGAATACACAGTATGTGTAATGTGTATTTATAGGCTGTGAATTTAATTATTTTACATACCAATGAATTATTTCATTATTTTAAAATAAGCAACAAAAAATTCAATTCAAACATCACCTTTCTAAATACGAAGTCTTACTTTGTATAGCTTTTCATATTATTATCTTAAATATTTGTAGCGGAAAAAATTATGGATTTGGCATTTTATACTCATACATTAGTAATTTAGTTTTAATAAAAGATTTGAACATTTTAAATCTTATAAATATATTTCATAAATTCTTTCAAAAAAATATAAATTGTTTTCATATGTAACCTATTTATTTATTTTTTTGTTCTCCAATAATACACAATAAAATTGCAATATTTTACGCAAATCATCTATTTGTATTTTTCGGGCTATTTAAATTTATTTTATATAGTATATTTTTCATAGTTTCTAAAATATAAAATTTGAAATTATAATAATTTTTACTTAGTTTTACATAAACTATAATTATTGCTATATAAAAGTAATACAAATGTGTGTTTTTATCAAACAACATTTTCTTTTGATGAATAATTATATAATTATTCAACTTACCAAAAAAATAATTATATTTTATGTAACTAATGAGAGTTATTTATAGTATTTAGATATCAGCTTTGATCTAGCATTATTACAAAGTGGTTGTCCAAATCTGATAATATTAGATATTGTTTCCATGTCACTTTATATAAATCTAAGACCAACCGGAAAATTTGAATATTTAAAAACAGTAAAGATGGAAGCACCATTTGAAGAAACCAAAACTTGGTTTTTATTTTATGGCTGTCCATCCTTAGAAGTATAAAATATTTATTATTAATTTACTATTAATTTGAAATAAATGTCATAATAGCAATATTACAGTTTTAAAAATATATAGTTGTATACAACGAAATGGATCCTGAATATTGGATGAACATTTTTATGACTCCGCTACCAATACTATGTCAACAAATGAAACGATTAGAAATTGTATTAATTTGTGCTTCCCAACGGAAATCCAACCGCACATCGTTAGTATGCTGTATCAGTAATTACTCAACACGTTATACACTTTAAGAATTTTAAAGTTAAGCACCTGTTAAATTAACAAAAGAAATGTAAAACCCAAAAGATATTACGATGAATAGTCTGTAATGAATGAGTTAAATTGTGATTCAATGATTAATCAATTGCTTACCTTAATACAATGAAAACGATATTGAGCGGATAAGAATAAGACGTGGTACGGGCGTTCTGTCAGCCAATATTATTATATTTCTAAGGATATTTTACTATACATAATATTATTTTATATTACTATTAGAGTAATACGGTAGATTGAACTAATATTTACCAAATTAAATCGCATGTAATATATGATAATATTACTATCATAATATTGTTTCATAAAATATTATTATATGGCCGTTACCTCTTATATTAACTTATTATGAGTAAATAGGGTTGTGGTATAAATTGATTAAAATTAATTTTTATTACTTTGAAAATTTGTATTGTGTATTGTAAACAATATTATGACAAAAAGGCAAAAATAAATTTTTTATGTGTCATCAATATTTTTTTGATGTAAAAACAACTTCTGAGAAACTTTAAAATACATTTTTAACTGTAAAATAATTTGCTAATTCTTATAATTTTGATAAGTTTTTCAAATTTGAACTTCAGATGCTCATTATTAAAATTATGCGTATGTATTCTTAATATTTTTGATGCTAACTTTTATGAACGATCAAAATATGCATTTTATAAGTACCTAATTGGTACCTATAAATATCAAAAAATGAATAAAAGCCAATCATGGAGACCATGGAGTATTTTTCGTTGTAAGTAGGTATCTGGTATATATAACGTCTAATATAACGTCTTGAATTGAATTGTACATCTAGACACGCTTAGATAGTTTGCATAATATATACAATTAAAAAAAGACTGCATTGATATATTTTGTACATATTAGTAGTTGAGTGAATTGTAAATATATTTGAAATTAAAAATAATTTTTCTATTGGTAGTTGATCATATTATTATAAGATAAAGAAAACTGTATAAAATTGTATGTGAACTGTGTATATACTTATTAATATGTCATGAGAAATTCGTAATAAACAAATAGAAATAAACATAAAAATATACTTTCATATATATAAACATAGCTGGTAGGTATACAATCTAAATTCTAAATTGTACAATATGTGTATAATAATTATTATTCAAAATAATAGTAAATGTTTTATTTTTCAACATAATATCAAAACAAATCAATGATTCGACTGAAACAAACAATCTAGACATCGAGCTATATAATTGGTCGTTATTAAATCAAAAACATTTATATTTCGTATAACACGTGGGACAGAAAAATGATTCGTACCATATAATAAACGTTACGGAAAATATTATAGTCTCTCCGGTTCGAAATCGACACACAGAAACACACAGGGCGAAAGACAGCTGTACATTATACGTGTGTATGTTTATTTGTGCTTTATTGTGCGGGTTTATACACATAATCCAATGTTATTCTTTCATTAACATCGTTCGAGTTGATGCCGACAATAGAAGGCCACCCCACATATATGAATCGCTCGGATTATAATATACACACACGCACATATAATATTATATATTATTTTGATCAAAATGGCTCGTAGATTTCCCCCCCCCTCCCCATGGGTTACCACCATTGCCAACGTCCTACTTGGATATATTTATTAGCGGTCAGGGGTTCTCAATGGAACGGGGGGGTGACAAACAAAAACAGCCTCCGGGGACGTCGAAACAATAAAAACAAAAAAATGTATATCAGACGCAGTAGTTTGATTTCCTTATCAAACAATTATGTTAGTTATACAGAAACCAGTTTTTTAGATTTCGATCAAAAAAATTAGGGGGCTCTATTGATTTTGAATTGGTATATATTTTGAAACAGTTAACAAAGTTTCACTCGCTATTTCTGAAAAAATTGATTGACATTGTGCAAACGATTTTTGTTCAAATGTCTTAGTTATTTCCAAGAAAATCGTGAAAATAACAAAAATGTTTATGACGTTAGTTGTACGAAAACTCGCATTTTCACAAAATGATTTTTCATTAAACCAGACTCTAGGCATGCACTAATTTAATTATAAGAAATAGATAAATTATTAATTTAATAATACTGCTTTCTGTTTCTATACACAACTGGAACTATAATTTAATATAATTTAACAGAATTAATCAAAATATTATATACCTCTTAATTATGATAAATTTATTATAAATCAAGCTATTATTAAACTTTTTCATATTTTTGACAAATATTTTTATTAATAGAGAAAAATCAAAGTCGTAGTTTATTCCTTCAAAACAAATGTAAACAAGATTTTTGTATCGTTAATTGTTATGAATTCAGAATATATAATATGATTTAAATAAATTATTGGTTTTAATATAAGATGAATAGGTAATATTTTTTGTTTAGTTTATAGTAATATGAAAAGTATTTTTGGATCGTATATAAGCATATTATATTACATTTCAAAAATGTAATTTTCAATTTTCAGCTTACGTTTTAAAAATATTCTATATAGGTATCGAAATATTGTAAGTAGTTGTAACCATTGGGTTGAAATATTAAATTGGATCGTAACACCGCAAAGAAAAATTCGTAGATGTAAAGTCACTAATCCGATAAGTTTGAAATGTTTAAACAAATAACGCCATGCTTGTTATACCAATATCGATATGCCTTATTAGATCGCATAAATAATTCATTCTATGTAAATCCATTGATCGGTTATTCCAGGTGAAAAATTAATTTCCTATTGAGAACATTTCAACCCTAGTTCTAATACTGAGTGTTTTTTTCAACGAGGGCACGAGATAAACAACAATACACTGATAATTTCGTTTGACAAACATTTTGGTTACGATTCGGTTACGAAAACCCCGCATCCGCTGACAGTAACAGTTATTCATATTCTGGTGGTTTATAGATAGATATACTTATGAGAAAATTACATAAGTTTTTTCTTGTTCAAGCCTCATAGTCAAATAAACATATGATTCTTGTATGTCTTCGGTACTATCTAATTGTCCGTTTATTTATTATAATATGTACAATTTTTTGATCAGCAAAAATTATCCATTTACAGTCATTAAAAATAAAATATATAATTACCGTGGTTAACGATGATAGGGTCGAATGATAACAAATTTGAGTGCCTACTATAAAATGAAAATTATTCAATGGTCGAACATATTATAATATCGTATGATGTTATAGTAAAAATATGTTAACGAGAGTTTACAAACAGCATAATATCATGATGTCATGTTTAGTGTGACAGCTTTGGCGTGTGACGAGTATGCTATAGTATGCTACCATGCAGGTTAATTTGCCTACCACTACCTATACCAGTACAATAATAGGTATACAATATTATAATGGTTCGCTGTAGTGCGCACTTACCTGCATAATAACATTATACGACTGTATAAGTCTGTTGCAATATTTTTGTATCATTTTAAGATCACGATGTACATTTTTGTTGTAATAAATAACGACAAAATACACTTGCGCTAAATAGAAAATTATTTTTCACATAATATAACGATGTCTATTGTCGTGAGAAATAAAGTCAACCATAAGGAATAACATTTTCCACCAAAGGGTTTACCATCGTTACCGGATTTATTACGCGACCCGATACGTCGATATAATTCAAAGCTAATAAATATGGATTCTCAGCAACAAACAACAAATGGCACATAAAAATTTCAAGCAAACCAATATAATGTACCGACAGGTTTATGAGTTTTAACCAGGGGGCCAGCCTGCAAGGGGGTTAACAAAATAATAATAATATTAACAACTAAATTGAACAAATGAAAAAAAAAAATTGAACGCAAAACTGTCTGGCAATAAATATATCTTTATAATCGTATGAAATTCTATTTAGGATTTTAAAATAACCCCAATCAGATTGGTTCTATTGTCGAAAAAAAAGAAAGGGTTATAATAATATATATTGTGTCATACGTATGCGGGGTGTGGTGCAGCGGGAAAATTATAATAAAAAATAAGCCAGATTATATTATATACATTATACAATATACATAAACTATTTTTGCGCGTTTGCAGGGCTACCGAACAATATTCACATCCGAACTAAAATGTTGGCTTTGCCATTCGGTTCACGCCTATTTTTTTATCGTTTAAATAATAAATATGTATACACCCGAAATGGGGCGGACATTTAGATCGTGGTACGGCCAATTTTAATTGTAGTTGACATTATGTTAAACATATTTTGACGACCGATTGAATTCATTATAATACAATAAGCCCATGCAAATTAGACAAAATGCAGTTTTAACATCTCACTAAAAAATTATTGTTCGTATATAATCGTATTCGTAATGTATAAAATGCAATACCCCCTGTGCACGTTCAAATAAACAATGAATATGATATTATACAACAACAAACTGTTGTGATTAAATGTTTAATCTATCGCCTTATATGCACTTGCACTTATTAAATTACTAATTCATTATTACCATTAGGTATAATGCATAACAATATTCAACTTTATATTATCCACTTCGTATCTATACGTATAATGACTGCGCTGAAATTATATTTTATATATTTACCGTCAGATAATCAGATGTTTCCATATCATTAGAATGTTAGAATAATTTTTATATTTTTACTGCTAACTAATTCATATATATTAATCGTTCTATTTTGTTCATATAATTAATGTCACACATGAACAAACATTATAAATTAATACAAAATCAATGCAAATTGGATAACAATTTAGCAATATATGTTGCAGTATAAGGCTTATAGTTTTAAAAATGCCTTGCATATGGGTAAGTACTCAAATATAAAATGTACCTATACAGGATTTATTTGAAACGCTATAATATAAAAATTGCATGTAGGTAATATAAAAATTAAATATTTAAGTACCTGCCTAATATTTATAAAACTTTATTTAATAGGTATGTATGTATACATAATATTATTATTATTAACTTATAGGTACACTTATATGTCGTGCGTGCCTTGCAATATAATTTGGTTTCTTTTTTGTACAAATAAAACCGAATATATAAAGATAAGTACAATACAAGTTTAACTGTATGAGAGCGTGCAGAGTTTGTATATAATATATGTATATATATATAACGGCATCATATTTATAACCAGCCGTGTTCCCCGGAAGCAAAGTCAAGCAGTTTTCTGGTCACGGTATTTTATACTGTAAAGAAATATATATATATATATGTATATACATACTATTATACATTTAAAACGGACCCTTTTTTTACCCGATTTACCCTAAGAGGGTTGAGTAAGGCAGAAGCTATATATGGAACAAAACAACGTAATACTTTATGTACCAATAAATAAAGTGTTGCGTCGCATAAACCAAAAATGGGACATTATAATATAATATATATACTGTGTATACACAGCATACCAACGGCAGTGCTATATAGTTATATGTGGAGAGCAGCAGGTTGCAACTCTTCTCTCCCTCAGCGCTTACAGAGCAGCGTCTCTGCACGAGCATTGTATGTATAATATAATACGAAAAAAGGGCTAAAGAAGCTGCTTCTGTGCGTGACAGGCGTGATATTGGTGTAGTTTTTTCTTCTTATTTTTATTTTTTTTTTTTTTGTTACTTAGTCGTGTAAACCGTACCATGGCCTGGGTCAGTGCGTAGTCTAGCAGCGGCTGCAGTTTTTTCTTTTTTTTCTCTGCTTCGAGTGCGCGGGTTCCATATTATTACCAGCTATACTATACATATTATATACTATATTATTATACGGGGCCCAATATAATAACATATAACGACACACACACGTTGCGCACTCCACACTCTTGGTGCGCTGTATAATCCACCGAAGGGTTAGACGTCCCGCCGATTCGCCAAAGGCTTCTTCTTTTCAGCCGAACAAAAAATATGTATATAATATGTGTGGCACACAGTTGTTAAAACGATATTCAATTGTGTACAGTAACGACGGAACAAAATGTGCATATAGTTTGATATTATTTAAGTACCTACCATATCTTTGACCATCTGGACTTAACTTAGAATAAAAAATAAAAAAAAAATAATGACACAATACGTTTAAAAAAAAAATCCTTTGTGACAATATGAATGCGGAAATATAGATTCTGATTTGTTCAAAATGTTTATAATATACGTAACACAACAAAGTCGTACGAATTAATAGGAACAATATTGTTATTATTATATAATAGATACGTTACACAACATAATTAGATGCAAGGACAATTTGTATTTATTCCAAAAGAATATGAACAAAAAGTTTTTATTTTGTCATTAAATAAAATTGATAAGACTATTACAGTCGTCACTCGACAATTCGAAAAATTACACGAATCGAACTAAACGCTATAAATGTTGCAATCTGGTAATAATTAATAGTCAAATATCACTGAGCCTGACATTACAAATGTTAGAAATTTAAAACTAATAGACAATTTAGCAATTAAATAAATAAAATAAAATATTACGAACCTTATAATTTGTCTGTATCTATATCTAATCTAATAACTTGAAATCGTTTAAAAACGAAAAAAAATACGTTACGTTATTTAATTATATTTCACTTTAAATAACCCTATAACTGCGTGCGTAGGTCCACGTGACTATCGATTATTATTATATTGTATCATTGTACCGATTCGTTTCAAATCGTAACATAAACGTGATACCTATATGTAGGTACACTTTGAAATCTAAAACAAAATCCGTTTAAATATAATAACTGTCTATTTTGATAACCTTGTAAACTCTAAACACAAAACTTCGTTGGTATAACAAACAGAAGAAGTGTACACGAACTAAACTATATTTCAGATATATATAGGTAGGTACCTATGTTGTATACATATTACAATGTATTATATACGTGTCCATCAATTTACACGGCCAACATCTCATTATATCTCTGCGTGTGTGTGTGTGTGTGTGTGTGCGTGTGTATGTGTGTGTGTGTAATAGGTATGTATACCACTTGACAACGGTTACGCTAAACGTCAGCGAAATTCGGTGCGCGTTCAACAAATATATTATAGACACAGTAGGTACCTATATACATATGCTGCAACAATAATAATACACGAATTGGTCTATTCTACTGTCACAATATCAAATTTCATTGTGCAACACTTTTAAAAAGTACATAACAACATCTATAATAGGTGCTCGTGTAGAAAGTTGTACCTATCTTTATTTGTATTATTGTTATTTGTTCTGCACTACACTTTACGTCTTTACAATAATAATGCGTATCAAATGTATAATAAAAGGTAATGGAATCCATTCGTTGCTGACAGCATCACCCATGAACGTCAGTTGCGCGTACGGCTGTACCTACATATTTTGTTCACCGCAAAGTTTAAAAATGACACGACAATAAAATATTATTATAATAAACGGATAAGACGTCCAGGTATGGTATTTTTATTTTTCAAACAACTACCTGGTTATAAGGTACCTACACACATACATATAGAGGTACGTGGGAATAGATAGAAAACAAATTGATAGCGTCTTCACATAAACGACCATTATAATAACATACAACTGTTGTCAACAATACGGATTAATTATGATGTTCGATTTGTTACATAAATATATAAACACCTAGTAGGTATATAAACCAATACCAAACATATACCTACTATAATGGATATGTGTACCGATGGATTAATTTTATGTTATTGTTATCGTTTGTACAAGGGTAGGAAAACCAGTCTTGAAATGAAAAAAAAACTTGTGGTTCTTGAATTACCCATTCAAATAAAAAAAAAAAATTACTCTTGTAAACTAGTTAGAGCATGGTGTGGAATAATTTCGGTTTCTTTTCATACACATGCCTGCAAAAACCCATTTGTCTTCATTTACCGACAATTCTTCCTGTTAATAAAGTGGTCCGACCATATGATATCGTGATGAATAAAGTCAAGGTCCTTGACGACCCCTTGAACCCTCTTCTCGAAACTAGTTTAAACCCGTTTACTATACTTACGTCTGATTTGATGTGAAGATGTTGTACCTATTTCATCAAAGGCCATATTATCTGTAATATTTTTTATTTAAAAATGATAAGACATATTTTTAATTTTTAATGGAAAATTCTAACCGTTTTTGTTATTGTTGCTGAATAAACTAGTACATAGTTCATATGTGTATATAAAGTGTGTATAATGAATAACAAACGTTTAGGGTTTATACAAATGAAATGTTTTGTAACTGAATGATATACTAATATAGGAATAAAAAGTGCAGAAATGTTTAACGATATATGTGGTAAAAAATGTTCATGAATGCAATCGTACATTTTTTTAAATAAAAAGTAAAAATATCAAATAGTATGTGTTGAACACTTATATAGTTTTGCCGAATTGTATACGAAAATATGAAAAAGCCATGTATTTTTTTTTATATTTCTTTATACGCCAAATCATCAGGACATTTTTCAAACCATTACCGACTAAAAAAAATTCACCACGGCTAAAAAAATATACCCACCTATGTGTATCTATTATGTGTGCGGTCAGTTTTGAGGTCCATTAAGTAGAATCCCCGGGTAGATATTTGACATTGACAAAGTCGTGGGTCTCGATTCAAGTGTTCCGACCGGAAACAAACGCTAAAAAATGTCATTTAAAAGTCCACGCCACTGCCGCGATAATATAATTTGTTAGGTCCATACCACTCCGAAACCCGGTAGCATGTTGTTACAAAAAAGTATAATATATGTTAGACGTTGTTGTGCATTTTATTTAATTTTTTTGCACACGACTGGGCTTACGCAAACGCGTACATAAAAGGTCAAGAATCCATTAGTAAACAATGTAGATCAGAGTTATTCCGAACATTATATAATGTTCTTTGAAAATATATTTGTTGAGTCGGTCGGTTAGAGATTCGTCTCGCCATGTCTTTTTTTTTTTATCGTACTATTATATTGTACGTATTGATTTGATACGCAGAAAGACTATTTATTTATTTTTTTTACTTATTTCACATATTATATCCGGTGGTCGATATTGTTAAGAAAAGAGAACTACCCACATATTATATGATATTATGTGTCTACACAATACAATATTATTTCAGTTGAGTTTTGTGAGACGTGCAGTACAAGTTTATATGGAAGGTAAATAATATGTTTAATATTTTATGCACATTTTATTATTGTGGCGAATATTGTTTATGAATTATGATATTTAAATTCAAAACTTGATACGCTTAAGTGTATTCGTCCGGCTAGACATATTACGGGCCACACGGAGTACGGACTGTTTTAATCCATCTTTGTATTGACAAAAGAGATTAATGCTATTGAATGACCAGTGACTATAGTCGATATCGTCTTGCAGGATGTCACATTGGTAATGGAAGAAAAAATTATATTTTTTTAATCCAGTTATACGCAATGCATAATCCCCCGGGACTTAAATATCGTATGGAATACATACGAGCTTAAAACCCACAACTGTTCAAGAGAATTGAATATGTTATGAAACATTTTACACGCGAGTGTAAGCTGTTTTTAATACAATAAAACAAAGTATTAACAGAAATTGTACCTAACAGTAGAAAACCGGTTGAAAATGTGGTGTATACCTACCGCAATTTTTAAACTTGTATCAATTACTTATTCTTAATAAACTATAAAGCATATTATATTAATAATGATAAACTGTTTAGTTTTCAAATAAATAATAATCGTCATTATGCCTTATGCATCGAATATAAAAAAATATACTATAAGGTAATAATATAATGGTAAGAGCTATTATATTTTTCAAAGTCAATTAAAGGCCATTGTTTTATATTTTTCAAGTCAAAACAAATTGTATAAATTATACTTTTACAAACTACAATACATTTAAACTAAGTCATCTTAAGGCATGGTTGTTAATTGTTTACAATATTTTGAAAGTTAACTTCTAAAGTATAAAATACAATGCATACATTAAAATGAAAATAAGAACTTTTAGTTCCACTTGTCAAAATTATATACATTTACATTTACACTAGGTACCTACCATATGTTTGAATGACCATAATTGAGAATAAAATATGGAAATCATACCTCAAATACCAAATCTAACGTAAACTAACTGAAATTATGTATGACTAAATACATGTGAAAAATACAAGTTAATGCTAATTTATCAATACCATAAACGATCATTTTTCGTTTTAATAAATAAATCGTAATATAGGTAATATAAGTAATAAATATATTTACAGTCAATATTATAATACAACAAAATAAGTATAAAGTTGATAAAAGTAGGAATATTAATTAAAACAACTGTTTTATAATAGTTATACACAATTACATAATAATAACAAATTCATTTTTTTTTTTAATACATAATATTATATATAATATTACATAGACATATTATAGGTATGTGCAATGCATCTATACCTACCAGTACCTATGATAATTTGTTCATTATAATCATTAAGTTGAACGGTATCCGGGCCACTTTAACAACAATATTGATAAAACGATTTCGAATTCGAAAATATTAAATTATTGGAGAATTGTTCATTCAAAAAATAAATAAAATCCATCAGCCATTAGCAATAGTAATTCTTTGCATGTAACCTGATCTGTTCCTAATACAACCAATAAAAATGTATAGTTGTGGGCAAAATATATTTCCATTTATTGTTAGGGTTTAAACCTAATCATTATTGTACATGCATTTCCAAACAAATATTTCCCCTCTATTACTTCAAATGCAAGCGAATGTCATACAACAAAATACAAATTGTATATGAACTTGTGGTCGATTTAGAATCCCTGTCAGATAACTGGATCGTTATATTTAATGCATGCCCATAATATGACCCTTTTACAACGTGATTGTCATCTACCACCAATGATAAATGTACCCGCGGGTCATTTATATTATTATTTTTGTTTGTTTGTTTATCTGATGGAGGAATTTGATACTTTGCGTTGCAAGCCAAACGTACCGAATTTGTATCATTTACATCATATATTATAATATTGTACTGTATAGTATACCTACTCCATTATAGCCGTGTTCTCACGAAAATAGAATAACCGTTATATTGAAGTTTAACTAAACAATTGTATATACCAGTCCATCGTATACATATTATTATAATAATACGTAATATAATACATCTCGAAAACGCAAGAGCGACATTTTTTTATTTTTATTTTTTTTTTTTAATATCCATCACATGCGTAAAATGTAATCGTTTTTAATAGAAAATCAAAATGTCAACGAACCAGCTATTCAATCAGTAACCACTGAAATAATAGTCTAACCTACTTCATCTACCGCGTAGGTACCTGTACTCAAAATAGTAGATACCTATCTATAAATTGAATCATAAAATGTATTGTTTTAAACTGACCTAACCTATATTTGTGACAAGGGTGTATTAATATTATTATATTCTTTTTTTGCTATGGTACACGCCTCGTTTCTATCTGTATATTAGCGATTGCCGTCTACAATGACACAAAACGAACGACCCTGCTGGGTCGTTGTGGCCCAGTTGCGGTGGCCTCAAACACTTTTCATTTTTTTTGTCTTCTAATGAGACGACATCATTCAAACCTGGATACATATTATAACACACGCCGAGTATATATATATAAAAAAAATGCAATGGGATAATAGTGGTTAAAAAAAATCGAGCTGACGATATTTTTTTCGGCTTCACGGGAGTCTGTTCAAACCAAAAACCGCAAATTCCACTTAGGTGGCCCAAGTATAATGTTTATCATTGTCATCTATTGTTTCCATAGAGTCATAATTTTCTTGACCTTTGGTATCCACACACTTCCCACGCTTTAACTGGCATACGAATATAGAATTCATCGAAATCGTTTAACTTTAGGTACCTATGTCTTTATGCAGGGAACCACCCTAAGTCCCTAACTATAATATGTATACACAGTATTTACCTAGACTTACCTACTACCTATAATGGTTACATTGACTTTAAACCTAGCTGTAATATTGCACTTTGTCCAATTGACATATTCTTCAAGACAAAACATGTCAAGTTTTTAACAGTTGTCTGTATTATACTATTATAGTATAGTATGAAAAAACATTAAGACAAACATGTGACAGCGAGACTTCAACGGGTAACAAACAAATTTCGTTCTAGTTCTCATTGTATGTATACAACAATACAATAACAACATTGTTTCGAAAAATGTCTCCCTATGGAAAGGTGTATTCGTATACAAACCCGGAGGGTACGCAATTCGCAGGGGATGATTTAGTGACGACAGCTCTTGGCCATAACAATGACATCACCCTGGTTGTAAGTGGTAGGCTTGCGCTCGCTTATAATCGCATAAATTTATGCGGATTCCATATATAAAATGAACATAACAATGTATGCGTTCTAGTTTCGCCTGATGTCAATTGTAAAATAAACACGTTTCAAAGAAGTCATCGAGTGGTTTCTGACCTTTTTTGTCTGTCCCTTTTCATAAATGAGGTTGACTGTTGAACTGCATCGTGGAAAATATAACGCATTGCAATAACTAGTGTGGTATAAGTGTATAACGACGGATATACCCAGTAGGTTAGACTGTGTTTTACTTCCAGACATTTTTTTGCCTTATTTAAAAGATTGCTTATGTATTTTTTTTTTATCATGTGGTAATATTAATTTTATTATTATTGTATAATACAATGTATAATGAATAAAAAACAAAAATACACAAACAAAATAATGAATATTAACTTAAAGTTGCTCGCTTTCCTTGTATGTAGGTACTTAGTACTTACTATAATATGTTGTATAGGTATTATTAAATCATTATTTTTTACCTTAACCATAGTTTTACAGTAGATGCCTACCTACATACTTATATCAACAAAATTAAAAAAGCCGTGGTCCACAATTCCACGTGAATAGTTAATAGACTTATACTTTTATGTACGAAATAATATTGAATTAACATAATAATAATTTTAAGATAATATTATTTATACGAAAAAAATTGTTGAATAGAGTACGAGCGGATTTTTACTAAGGGTAGGGTAGTTTTACTCTTAATACCCACGTGCACATATATTGAGAACTAATTTCATTCAACCGTAAATTAAGTGCACAAGACCTATAAAATACAATCGAATATAAGTCGGTTTAAAAACATGATTTGATATTCGATTTATTCGATTTAACAATACAAATATAATATATGATATAAGCTTGAAATATTTCAGATATTTATCATATTATAATAACCCTTCGATTAGCATGCTGCTGCAGGAACCGCGTATATGACAAATATTTTGGAGCCCAATTAGTGTAAATTCCGACGAGGATTTACACGAAAATTGGATTACGGGTGTTTTTAATGCGCACAAATATACGAAATCGTACACATATTACACTATACACGCGCATTCAATCGACCGACGGTGTGGCAAATCCCACGCACGCATGAACAGACATTGAAGGATTATATGTGCCGCAGATGACGTGCTGGGCCGGTAATAATAACAGTGTTAAAATCCCGGGTTCTTATGGTGCGATTTTAATAATATGCCGAGATATTTTTGGTTACACAATCGTTTGTGGGTTTCCGTTGGACCGAGCTTGATTCGATTACACGTCCCGGAATGAGCGAATTTGACGCCCGATTGACCACAAAGCGCTGTACAAAACGCCATGCAAAAGGGTCTGCAACACTCGAGAGTATAGTTCTCATGTAGCCACCGAATCGTACATAATTCGCAAGTTCCTAATTTGATTACCCGCTCGTTGTTTTTGAAGCAGTTTTCAATTTGTTCCCGTCTGCGAAAAGCATTGAGCATAATATATAGATTATAATGATATATTCCGAGCGCGATTATTGTACGAATTCACACAACAAATACAATTTCATAGGTAATTAATATATACATTATTGCCTTGTCATTGTTATTTAGTTCTCCGGGATTTAAATGATGCATTGTTTTAAAAATAATATAACGTGTATTTACGATACTTTATTACTTTCACTACACAATATATATAACATGCGAAGTATAGGTATATAATATTATATATTATACAGTGGCGAAACCATCAGGGGCGGTTGTAACCATCCCACCTATACATGTTTGATTTTTTTTTTTTTTAATTCTACGTAGAACATATAGTATACCTATTTGTATATAATTTGTATTAGTAGCGATTTTAAATATGTACAAAGTTGTTACGTACCTATACATATATATAAATATTTAATATGAGACTAAATTTTATTCAATATTATGCATTATTTATAAATAAAAGGAATACGTAATTTAAATATTTGAACACACATCGTTTCCGCAAACAACTAAATTTTTGTTTCCGTTAAAACTAAAAAAGTTTGGTTTTCGTTTCCACTAAAATACTGAGTGGTGACAATCCAAAACGTATTGACATTTTTTATTTTATTTCAATAGGTATGGGCAAATTTGTGTTTTATAAGTCTGAAATGTTGTACATTTAATAATGAATAATAAATAAACTCAGTTTCTTATGGAGATAAATAATTATTATAACTTTTATAAAGTTAACAAATTGTTTTTAAATATAATTTAATTGATAATATTTACTATTAAATAAAATAATATGCATTTCAAAATATAAAATTTGGAAATAATACCTACGTTTTGACTTATAGAATCCTTGTTGGCAGTAGGTAGTAGGTACATTAACATAAGAAATAGTGCGTTTTACTGTAATGAATGGAAATAGTATAGGTACCTTTTGAAAAAAAACATTGACAATAGCTCGTTTTGTTCTAACTTTGATAATAATATCATGGTCTAACACAGGCAATAGTACGTTTTGGAGAATGTTTAAATTCTTTAATTTACAAAGATTCATTGGAAATAGTACGGTTTGGTCAAACTGCTATTTATTGTTATGATAATTTATACCAAAAATAATCATTTTTTCATTTGTTTTGTGACACCGACGATTCCCCGCTATATGTTTACAGTTTAATTTGATGTCAAACTCAATGTCTCTAAAAATGCCAATAGAAAGTAAGTTTTGGATTATCATCCCTCAATTTATTATAGTTTGAATTTTGAGAACCTGCGCTATAGCCATAATTCTGATTTTTGTTACTATTGTTTTATATGGCGGTATTCTGAAAATTATATTTCCAAAAATAGTGGCTAGGTGTGTGTTTTCACCCACAGTGCGGTTCAATTTCAGTGATAGTTTTTGCAGAACAACAAATAATAAATCGCGAATCATTCCATGCATATAGGTATTGAGTTTGTAGAAAGCTAATAATTTAATCCGAAAAAGAAAAACGACCGCTAATAGCTGAGGTGTTCGTTTGGGGAGGTTTACCTATGATAATAATATATATATTGATAGATTTTTCACGCCGTGAGCGGAGTAGACGTTAACGTGAAAATAATATGGGTAGATATATAGGTCGGAGTCAATATAACGACGACACACTCGACTAAAAACTGTCGTACCCACGCAAAATTTAACAAAACGACTATAATATTATAATATTATCATATTAATATATTCAGCTATAATATTCACGCGCCATAAAACAATTATTTATAGAGGTATACCTAGGCATGTATTATGTTATAGAGATTTATAAATTTATAATAGTGGCTGTGGGTAAATATATACAATACTACTATTTATTATATATAAGCGTGTATAGCGTTTGGAGGGACGTCATCGCCTGCACACGACCGTACGCGTGGAAAACGGTGTTCGACATTACATACACACATATATATACAATATACATATATATATATATAATACACACATACATATATATTATATATATATATATATATATGTATATGTATATATGTATATTTTATATTAGGTATATAATATATTATAATATTATATTATGTTGTGTGTACGCGAAAGCCACGCGACCAAACGCCGCCCGTTATAGCTGCGGGCGCACCCTCCGCGGCTGTAGGCGGCCACCGCGGCCACCGCCACCGCAGACGATTATTGTTATTATTTAAAAAGGCTGCTGGACAACAAAACGCAGCTGCTGCCGGTCCGCAAATTAATTCTCGGCCAGTAATCACGCGCGCGCGCCCTTTTCGCCGCCGCGACCCTGTAAAAATATTATGATAAAAACGACGGCGGCGGCCGGCCGACGACGTATTTCGTAATAATAATAATAACATTAAACGCGCACGCACACGTCACATAATGGACCGCGGCTGTCCTCGACGACCGCAGCACTCGAGTCACACAATATTATTATTTATAACGCACGCGCGCTCGCGCTAATAAACCGATTGGCTGCCGGGGCCATGTTGGATTGTGCGCGCGTACCACCGCGTCGTCGTCGCGCGGTCACGACCAGTCGTGGTAATAACCGCCGCGGTATGGATTGCGACGCATGGCCCGCGCGCACACTGATTACACCTATAATAAGTGGGTACAACATAATATCATATTTGCTGAAATTTTAAATTTTAATATGTATAGTTACTCGGGTAGACGTAAAACATATTTTAGACTCGTTGTTTATGTACCTACCTGCCTGCGCCCATATTATATTATATACCTATACCTATATAATAGGTATGCGTCTATTCGTTCATCAGATATTATATTGTATTTGTATATCTATATAGAGACAGGTATAGATACAGATATTGATACTTATATTAGATAGGCGAGAGACCCTTTTCAATGAAAATCGTAACTTTCCCTTCTCGGCCGATTCGCTTTCCAACCAAACCAAAAAGTGTAATATTCACTTGGGAAAAATTATTAATATAATATACGCATATATTATACAATATATGGCTATTGAACGCGAGACAATATTAAACGTTTCCTATTTCTTATCTCCTAATAATAATCGTACGTATAAAGGTACACCATCTATACTCCAGGACAGCTTTAACAACGCTTTTTACAGGATTGACATTTTTTAAAAATGATCAAATATATAGGTATAGGTACCAATTTTTATAGTAATTATTATTATACATATAGATATAGGCGGCAAAATTGAATATTACTTTTATGTATAAAAATCACTAGCAACTGGCTTGCTTATAAACCCGGGTATACCTTGGTATAGTATCTATATGTACTTATGTAGGTACTATAATACATCGGCATATACAACAGTGGCGGCGGGATATATGATTATTTGAAGCAATTGCTTCAGGTCTGAAATGGGTGGGTGGGTGTATAAATATATATATAATCGTAAGGCCTCAACACAAATATCATGGAAAATATTATAATTAATAATTATTAATGACCCCTGCTGCTAATTTTGGTTCAATGAAGAGTACGGTGGTAAAAATATTTAAAATATACAATATGCTTCAAAGCCTCCACAATTTCGCGCCGCCACTGATGTACAATATACCTAACCTATGGGCAGGTAGGTACAATTTATGTATAATTACGCACTATACTGCCTATACCTATATATATATGTTCTAACCTATCTTACAGTTTTCTTCTTTCTGCGAATATAGACAATATTGGTATCACACTGTCACTTATCAATTACGGCCATCACGCAAGTCCTAACCAACCTATCTAAATAATGTCATTGGCCATAATAGTATATAATATGATACTACGAGATATACCTATACGTATATGTCTTATAAAGGTCAGCGCGATGCTCAAGTTCCCAACTCAGCATATCCCGCTGGCCACATGCAGTATATTAGCCAAGACATATTATGGCGGTCACAACCAATTTTAAATTACCTAAACAAAATGTATATAGATACCTAAACCTATAAAATACAATTATTTTGAAAATATTAATTACATTTTCGTTTTTTCTATTATTTGTGAGTGGTGACCAGCATACGAATGAAACATTTTATATTCAGGTTAATTATAGTAACCTAAACCTACTATTATTGTGCCCCACTGAAGAAAAATAGTTGAGCACCACTGCTTTATATAAAATAGGTATAAACTACATAGTCAATGATAATACCCATACATAATTATGCATTATATAGGTAATGTGCTACATATGCTAGATACCTTTTGTCTATAATATTATACACTAGCAATTAAATTTTTTTGGTATAATACCTATCTCATCAAATATTCAAATGCCGTTGTCAAACTGTTAAACCATCAGCTGTGTTCAATATTTTATCACGCAAAATAAATTGTAATACAACGAGTAATAAGTACAATCAACCTATACCTAAATACATAGTTTAAAATTATTAATAATATTTTATTTAGTACAATATTTTTAGTTTATACGTGCAGGGTTTAAAACCGTTACAAATTTTAACGATTTCGGTTTTTATTTTGAAAACTGTTTATGAAATGGTTTATGTTTTGTGAATGATTTTTGACATTTTTATGTTTTGGTTTGGGATTTATACTATAATTTGTTTTAATTATTTTTTTAGTGAGAACTGAGAACACAAATCCCATTCAACTAGGTAACTTCTAAAAATATTGCAATTTGTTGGGTTTTTTATAATAGATTATGAAATGTAATGGTTTACTGCATAACAATACTTAGCCATTTAGGTATCGAACAGTATCGGTATGTACCTATTCATACTTAATTTTTGAATTTTAAAATAAATTGTTTTAAAATTGACACAATTAGTTTGAAATTCAAGTGAATCAATATACCAAAACATATAGATAAAGAACTTTCACCAGTAGACTTATAATATATAGGTACCTAATTAATAATTATATTGCTTCAATTCATCTCATCTCTAAACAAATTTAAATTAATAATAGTCTAATCTTTATTAGCTTATTTAGTTTATCATATGAACCATTAAGTCAACACGGTTAAATGCATACAAATATTTTAAACAAAATGTCGTTATGTCTTATGCGGGTAGGTACCTATAGGTACTTATTACTTTTTATTTGTACCTACATCTTTAGCAATATACAAATTTAAATTTAAATAATTTACTTCTGAAATTAATATATTGACCTATAATGTGTCGTGTAAATTAAAAATACCTAGGTATGATTAAAATATTTGAAACTAATTACTTTAGTTACGACTCACGACTATATGCATATTATAATGAACCAATTAAAAATTTAAAAAGTAAATATTACCAATATTTTGTTTTTGTTTTTGTTATATCTATAGAGTGTTTTGTTCACTACGGAATTATTGTTATGCGGGTCAATGCACATATTAGGTGATTAAATCACGATCTCTATAGAAAAATACAAATGTGTTATTATATTTATACCTAGGTACTTTCTTTTAGATCGTAGATAACCTACATGGTTTTTTTGATTATATTATTGTACCTACCTAGTATAGGTACCTACATTTTATTTTGTACGAAAAAAATGTTTCATTGTTGTTAAGTAACAAGGTGTTTTTCAGCTGAACTAACATTATGAAGCATACAACCATTGTCGTTCATGATGAAAAATTTACGACGATATAGATACAAACGAAACAATCCAATAAGTACACATGGCAACGGTATTAACGAACACAAAATAAACAGTAGGTTCAATAGTTATATACGAAATGTAGTGAATAAGATTGAATGCCATCAACCTATAGGATAGAGGTATACACTATACTTATATATCATAATATATCATATATTATATTATTATAAAACAAATATAATATTTTTAAAAAAAAAATACAATAAGACTGGATATCATATTATATTATAGCCATATAGGGATAGAATACCTATGCAAATTCTTTTATCCGCGTATAAAGGAGCTTATGCTTGTAAGCTTTTATCTGTTACTGTTGATTTTGGAATATTCTATTAGGTATATATGGTAGTAGCTGGTATATTCTAAAATCAATGCTATTACTATATTAGACGTATTTATCGATGTGCCCATTACCCATATTACATCCTTATATTGCACATGACAAAATATTTAGATAGTATATTATACTGATAACAAAAATGTGTGTGACTTTAGCTATGGAATATGTTATGGAATTCAAATAATAAATTATTAGGTATATATATTTATTCGACATATTAAATAGGAAGAAAGGTATGTACCTATATGTAAAACAAAATATTAGGCGTATTATATTCGAGAAAGAAATAAAAATATATAATCTGATGACACATATAAATTATAATTACAAATAATTGTATAATATTATAATGATATAGCAATGCGTTAATAGATTAGATATATCCAATGGAACTCTAATAATTCTGTATAAAAAGAAGAGAGCTAGAGGACTTAAATATGCAGTCACTACTTAATACCTACACAGCAAATTACTTCAGTACCAATTACCAAAATCAGTTGTTATTACAACATAATATAATATAATTTGTATTCTGCATATATCTAGATGTAAATATACACATATAGAACACATATCATAATATATACCTATGTTGGTATTATAGGTACCTACTGTTGGTGGGTAGGTATAGGTATGTACTGGGTAAAAGGCGTACTATATATGTGTTCACTGCTAAACAAACCGATGACAATCAACACCATAATAATAGTAATAATATAATAATAATAATGAAGTACAATTTGAATAGGGCAGCCCGTGGTTCCTAATTTCCTAAATAAGAAAACAAGCCTCGTTTTTCTCTCAGTCGACAAAACGAGCACAACGCATATTCGTATTGTTTATCGAGCACATTTCCATAATGTAAACGTCGTCGGGGGCGTCACTTCTGTGCGCTGCCACACAATAAGCATTATAATTTGTTTGCGCTCTATTTATGCCTACTTCCTTGGCTATAAGCAAAACAAAACATCGTCGGGGGACAGAAATAATAATAACAGACAGGAACTGAAACCGGTTCGCTATATATATATATGGGTAAAAATGGGGGTAATATTTACATACACGTACGTGAAACCATTTTTTATAACCATCTAATGGTGGACGACAGACTTGTGACCGTATGAATGCCTGTGTGAAACCTATATATAGGCTAGTCTATATAGGTACGACAACAATGACGACAATGAGCCCAAATGTGTCAAAGTGAATCATAGACGTCAAATAATAGAGTAAAACATGGTAGACAGTATTTAGTCCGATGTAGTAATATAAGCTTTCAACATTTAACAATATATTATCATATAGGTAGTTAAATTGGTACCTAGCTATATGTATCATTTAAATCCAAATTATATATATTTAGTAGGTAGTTTACCTTACCTATTTGATTTAACTTGAGAAATTCACAATATAACATTAGGTAAGTATGATATTGACCACCTTTATGTAAATATTATTAAAATAATTTATAACCTAAATAGTATAGGTAGGTAAAATATATTATGTTAGTTAATGTGAATGTCCGCCGTTGGTGAGTGTTGAAATACACCAAAATCTATATCGGTGAGACATATTATTGTTTAAAATAAATTATCCACGCCCTAAACAGCATTTACTAATTAGTAATTACCTACATAGTTCTTTTTGACATTTAGTGTGACACAGTGACAGTGTATATAATCAGAGGCGGAACTAGGAGGGGGGGAGCCAGGGATTGATCCCCGGGCGTAAAATTTTAGTGGGCGTAATTTTTTAGTGGGTCTTTATTTAATGCTTGGTGTTAGAAGTCGAGAAAACATTTTTACTTACCATAATTAATTGTTTATGATATCGTGGTGTTGTTTATGATGTTCGAAGGAATGGAAAAACAAAAAATAAAACCATACATGGCATAAAATAATAAATCGTAATTTTATTATTAGGGCGCGTCGTAGCTGCGCGATCGGCCTACGTCGACGGTCGACAGTACATAATATTAGACCATATAGACACAGATATAATATCACTATAGACTATATAGACACAGACTAATAATAAAAATTAAATATAAACGTAGTAGTCGACGCACGGCGACGACGCGGACAAAAATAGTACAAAATGAATTACCACAGTGAAAAATTATATTCTGCCATTTGTCATTTGGAAGCGCGGCCAGGTCGGTCAGCGGGGCTGTATTTAAGATTTTGGCGCCCGTGGGCAACAACATTTTGGCGCCCCCAACTCTGCTTATAATCAATGGTATAACCTTATATTAAGGCTCTGTCAAACAGAAAGCGTTATTTTTACGTCGCGTGATTTTGTAATTTGTTATAACGCGGGAATAAAGCACCACGCCGACGAGCCATTTGCCGCTTTAACGCGCGTTCTGTTTGACAGAGCCTTTACTCAATAACATCATAGGAGTAAACAACATATTTAAAGAATTGAATAATATAAAACTCACATTGAATATAGATAAAAGTGTATTTGTTGCCTTTTCAATTTATTAATCAACTATTCCGTTCAATGACATTTATATCCACTCCTGTGATTCTAGCGATTTAAATTTAAACTTGTGATGCAACTGCCAAAAATTAATAAGGGTCACTCGAGTGAAATATTTAGGTCTAATTATTGATTGTAATCTCCGTTGGAAATTGCATGTCGAATATTTAGGTATGAGGTTAAGATCTATTGTTTCCAAACAATTTAAACTGAACAAACTTTTACCAACAGAAATTTTGCGTATTATATATAATTCACTATACAAATCAATCTTCCAATATGGTTTACTAGTTTGGGGTGGTTGTACTGACAATGCAATCAGGCCTCTAGAGATTCAACAGAATCTTGCCATAAGAATTTGTTTAAATAAACAGGAATTATATGGTTCGTCTACTACTAATTATAAAGTTTTTAAAGCTCTACCGGTCAGATATCTATACAAGCAGTTCTCTATTATGTTTCAAATTGATAACTTTGGTTTCAAACAAAATAACAGAAGGGAAAATAGGTCATATGACATGCAAATAAACTACACTAATAAGAGTTTTGGGAAAAAGTTTGTGGACTATTTAGGTCCAACTAATTTTAATTCATTGCCGCTGTACCTAAAAAAAATTATTTCTATTAATGTAAATAAGAATGATTCTCTAACTAATAAAAAAGCTATTGTCAATTACTTATTACTTGAACTTTAGTGTATATTATCTAGCAATTTAAGTATTCAATATTGTTGGAAGTAATCACAAAGTTAGTTTGTTTAAGTCTTGTTTGTTTAATATTTTCATTTTTATTTTTATTTGTTTTTTAATATTATATTGTACACTATCAACTCATCTACCTTGCCACAAGTATTGCTTAATGAGGTAGATTAATTAATAATTTATTTTTACATTGTTACACTGTATGTGATTTCGTTGTTTTGATAATAAATTATTAAATTAAAAAAAAAAAATAAATAAAAATATAACCGGCAACTATTAATAAACAAAAAAAAAGTATCAATTTCCACCGTGAATCTTAAGATCCATGTTTGACCACTTCTTTAAAATATGAATATCAGAAAATCTTTTCTTTTTGCTCATCTAGATCATTAAAGGAACCACTTAAAGAACACTATTCCATATATCAAGTATGTGCGTTTTGTATTTTAAAACCAATATTGTAAAATTTAATTAGATAGTGCTTGATAGATGACGCCTCTATTGTATTCTTACAACCCCTTATCTTTCCCTTCAGGGGTTAAATTACCAAAAATCCTTTCCTAGGGAACGCCTACATCATAATAGCTATCTGTATGCCAAATTTCAGCCCGATCCGTCCATTGTCCAATGGTTTGAGCTGTGCGTTGATAGATCAGTCAGTCAGCTTACTGTTTTATATATACAGATATTATTAAATAATATATATACACCCAACCCCGCCAACCTGTGATGCTCCGTCTATGAGTATATAATTATATACTTTAAGGTTACTAGCCAAATCGATCAGTCGCTCAGAGCTCAGTGTGATTATGTTCATTTGTTTTTAATAAAGTTGTATAAGTTCAACAAGAAGTTGATAGAAAGTTAATATGATAAAGATAATAAGTTTATTTTCTATGCAAATAAGTAATATGATAATACATTTATCATTGATTGTTTTTATTTTTATTTACATACCTTATGTACAATAATTGTTTGATTTAAAATAGATGGACAAAACAACCATTTTAATTAAAACTATTTAGAATGGGGATGTACCTAATGTATAAGATAAGGAATGAAGGCACTACATATTTTACTTGCCCCGGGCCCCGCAAAGGCACTGCAGTGCCAAATGTGATAATTGATGAGTACCACAATGAAATTGACTATAATATCGAAAAAAATAAATACGTAGGTATATTCTCTTTCATTAACAATACTATAACAATAGACAGAACAAACTCAATAAAAAGTTTGATGACTAGTTAAAAACTATTACGGAAGAAAACAACATTTTCTAAAAGAAAAAGTTGATTATTATAAAATTATTTTTCGTAAATATAAAGTATTAACTTTCCCTTTTTTTTTATACGTTTGATGTATTTTAAGAAAGTAGGTAGTAAAGCACTACAGAATTTGCCACCCCCTAAATTTTTCAGTCCTAGGCAGCCTCTAAAGAATCCAACATCTCAATATAAAGTAATAAATCAAATTAATAGTATTAATTGGACATTTGTCCGTATTAATGAATAAATACAAATTACTAATTTTTTTTCTTCATATTTACCTATTATTTTATAGGTATAATCAATGGCTATTTCAGGAAGTAATTGGAAATGGCCAGAGATAGATGATATACCTCTATGTTGGTTCGATAGAAATTAAATTATTGAACAAATGTCAGCTTCCTAGTTTGTTGCAGATTTTTCAATAGATTCATTGACATATTCATTCAATTTAATTAATTTCTGTAACTGCAGTTACAGAAATTAATTACATTTTAAAAAAGGTGAGTAAGTGGATGTTGCTCTGCTATACAGCAGATTACAAGTGGGTCACTGTAATGGATGGTGTTAAATTTGAATTCAATGATATAATATCATTGTATAAGAAAAACGATTCTGAGCGAAAATGGTCAGTCAGCTTATGCCTTATGATATTACTAAGTATATTTGATGATATTATTGTGAATAAAGTAATTTATATATTTACCTATTTACGTGGACCCTTGTTTTAAATTTTCAATCCTTAGCTATAAAAGTTGAAAATTTGACATTTAAATGTTTTAACTACAAAATAATTTTTACATTTTAAATTTGATAAATTTTGTCAAAATTCGAAATTAAATGCTTATAAAAAAAAAATTGTGCCTGTGTATTTTTAATATTTTTTAACTTCTATTGTAACAATATATCAGGAGCCTTGCGTTAAATTTTTACGCTTTTTTACCCAACACATAAAATTTTATTAATATTTACAGAAAAAAAAACTAAGAAAATTGAAAACTGACAGTGTCCGTAGACAGCTCAAAAAGAGTTGAAATTTTTTTCAAAATTGTATGGTGTATAGAAAATGCTAATATAAACATTTATTGAAATTTTCAAGTTTACCAAAATCAATTTTCTCAAAACAGAATTTGCGTAAAAATCCCTTTTTTCCTTAATTTTTCTTTAGTTTTTCACGGCGCTTTTGAAAACTATTGGGAAATATTTACATTTGACCCCCCCCCCCCCTAAAATACCAACTAAAATCACTTTTCTATCAGAAAAGTTACTGTTGAAGAAAATCCAAGCATTTTTACTGTCCTAAAAGGTGATGGCAGACACAAAAATTAAATCACAAGTATAAATATAGTTTAGTTATATTTGTATTTTGTACAATATAATAGTTAGAAGAATGTAGCTTGATATTCATGAGTGTTTTAACAGTGAACAAACCCAACATTTACATGTGTATTTACTCCGTTTTTAATTTAAAAAATGTAATTTTTTAACAATTAAAATATTAAAATATATTGTATGCAAATTATTGTGAGAAAATTAAAAAACAATTAAAAAATTAAAATATATTGTTTGCAAATTATTGTGTTTATTGTTTTAACGGCCGCTATCGGGCATTCGCACGGTGCGGCGATACCGATAACGTACATAATAATATTTCAATAATTACAATTTATATAACATATTATATTATAACATTATTCCACCTTAAAAAATTACAATTCTACAAGTACATACTTATTCATAATTTTTTTTTTTATAAATTATTTCATATTCATTTACTATTCTAAAACAAAATGCATTGATACACAATACACATAATAAATAAATAATTTTTTTGTCACGCCTGCACCGAAAGTTTGGTTTTCGACCACGGTTGAAGCGTTCGAAAGCGTCCTTTTTCCGTCCAGCGGGCGGTAAAGTGGAAATCCCCAAAGTGCCGGGCGGAAAAGAGGAAATCCCCAAAAGTGCCGGCCGCCGGGCGCGTATCCCCTGCACAACCAGAAACTAAAATGTATACCTACCACGGTCCTTACAAAACATAAACTTTTGGTTACATCTTAAATGTATAGTATAGCCTCCTTGCATGACGCATAAACATTTAAACATATTTAATTTGCACTGTTCCTAGATAAGTGCGTCGAACGATGCGTTAGTAAGTTTATTTCACGCAATTCGTATAATAATCTTATCAGTTACAATAATAAAATATACAAAGTGAAAATTGTAATTTTGAAAAAAAATAAAATGTCTTCCATGAAATTGTTTTTGTAGAATAGTCTATAATTGTTGCATAGATCCCTGCATAACCTTTTCCATGAGCGCAGGGGCGTGACAAAAAAAAGTATGTGTGGCTCGCGCGGGAAGGCCGATTCAGTCTTGGGCGAAATGCGGCACACGACGCCCGCGACTGAAATGGCTCACTTCCCGCCCTTGCCACACAATATACTATTCATTCACTCCGAATGTATTTCCTCATTCAACAATTCAACATACTAGATTTCAATTTATTTATATGCACCATTTTCACACTAGGCACCTCCTATCATCACTAAATACCAACATCGGTAAACGAAAAAAAAGTACCCGTTAGTAAAATCATAAAAAAAAAACGGTGGGTAAGCGATCTGCTGTACAGTAGGTTACAAGTGGGTCATTGTATTGGATGGTGTTAAATTTGAATATAATGATATAATATCATTGTATAAGAAAAACGATTCTGAGCGAAAAGGTCAGTCAGCCTATGATAATATTACCAAGTATATTTGATGATATTATTTTGAATAAAGTAATTTATACATAACCTATTTACGTGGAACCTTGTTTTAAATTTTCAATCCTTATCTATAAAATTTGAACATTTTATAAATTTTCAACTACAAAATAGTTATTAAATTTTGTCAAAATTTGAACTTTAAATGCTTATAAAAAAAATTGTGCCTATGCATTTTATTTTTCAACTGCTATTGTAACAATATATTGCTTTGCATTAATTTTTCACGCTTTTTTACTAATAAAAAACACACATCATTATAAAATCAATACATTCATCGCTTCGCTCAGAATCTAAAATGTGTTAAAAATAATAATTTTATATATTCGAAGTTTAATAATTAAAACTAAAAAAAAAAACGGGGGGTTCGGCACTCGTCAAGAATAAAGATACGGTTTTAATACTATGGAAATCCAACGGTAATGAATAATGATGTAATGAAAACTATACAACGTCGTAAAACCAAATCAATTAATAATATCATTGATGTTGTATACGAATGGTTTTCCAAATTATTGTGTACTTATGTATTAGGTTTTTTTTATGCACTCTATATAGCGATCATCTAGAAGTATTGCTCTTTTCTATTAATGGTAACTTCTGTAAAACGGCCCCTCTAAATAGCAGTCATTATTTCCGGTCCCTTTGGTGACCGTCACATGGAAGTTTTACTGTATAGTAATAGTTTTATTTTTTTATTTGTCACAGTACCATAATCTCAATTTAGGAGCAGCCAAGCCCGTTTCCACCCAGTCCTCTCCCAATATGAAAGATACATTATTTTACATTTAAATATACAATATTAAGATGTTGTTATAGGGCGGACGAACAATGAACTCCTTAAGACCTCATTGTATTTTGTAAAATAATTATTATAAATCATAATAGTAAATATATATAAAAATATGAAATATTAAAAATTCAGTCCTCATGAGTTTAATAACCCAATCTCCAGGGACGTAACCAGGATTTTATTTCGGGGAGAGTTAATTTAAAAAAAAAAACCAATAATAATAAATAATTTAACCATTCTTATTAATTAAACAAAAATTAAATTCGTAATGAGTAATGACATACAGAATATGCTAAAGTATGTATATATTGTTAAAAAAATATATTTTAAAATAGTATATTGTGTGGCAAGGGCGGGAAGTGAGCTACTTCAGTCGCGGGCGAGAGTCGCATTTCGCCCAAGACTGAAATTGCCTTCCCGCACGAGCCACACATACTATTTTTTGTCACGCCTCTGCATTCATCGATCACGGTAATGGTGATGCAGGGGTCTATGCAACAACTAGACCATAGTTCTACGACAACAATATTTCACGAAAGAAACGATTTGGTTTTATTTATTTTAGCGTCACGCATGGAGGTTATAGTATGAATATAAGACGTACCTAACCAAAAGTGTATGTCTTGTTAGGACCGTGGTATAGATTTCAGTGTCCGGTTTTGCAGGGGTTACGTGCGTGATATGTGCGCCCAGCACTTTTGGGGATTTCCACTTTACCGCCCGGCACTTCTTGGGTTTTCCACTTTACTGCCTGCTGGACGGAAAAAGGATGCTTTCCAACGCTTCAATCGCTATCGAAAACCAAACTTTCGGTGCAGGCGTGACAAAAAAATATTTATATATGTGAAATATGTAAATATAAAGTAATAATTATTGTATTATAATAAGTATAAATATCGTATAAATAACCCCCCCCCCCTGGCTACGTCCCTGTCAATCTCTACTTTAATATATTCATAATGTGTATACATGAATATTGGATGTACTCATAGGTATGTTTTCAGATTTGTGTGATGTATTGTTAAATAGACATAAATATTACACATTATTCAATAACCTTATAATATCAAATCTGGAATTATTTATAATTTTAATAATTTTAGTTTTCTTTAAATGCTAGCAAATCTTAAGCTAAAACGTAAAAATTATCGTCATTCATCACTATCTGAACCTCTGTTGCTTTCTTGATCACTATTATCAGTGATTGAAGAGTCTGAATTGACCTCGCTGGCCCCGTGTTCTGAGCTTTTCTTACTTCTCATTTCAACATCACTATTACCACTATCTGATCTAGCTTCACTAGACACACGTTTTACTTTACGCTCCTCTTCGCTGTCACCACTTTGAGATGATTCTTTGGCCTTGGTAATATCTTCTTCGTCAGATTTATCGCTTTCGTCACTTCCAGAACTAACCTTATGACTATTGGATTTCTTAACACTGGTGTCACTATCAGAATTTACTTCACTAGCAGCCCGTAGACGTTTGTTATTTTTTTCTTTGTCACTATCAACTGTTTCACTGTTAGCACGTTTAGCGTTAGATTCAGCTAAACGTTCTTCATCGTCATCAGAAACATCACTATCTGAAACTAGATTGTTCTTTTTAGAGTCACCTGTAAATAAAAAAAAAAAATGAATTATATAATTATTTATTAAAATTTCATAAATATTAAAGCAATTTACTGTTAGGTATATAAAAATTATTTTGTTTAATTATAATAAATAGTAATAATAGTAGTTATATAGATAATTGATAAAATATACTATTTGTATATTATTTTTATCGAGTAAGTTAAAAGAGAGAAAAGATTGTCAGCTTCAGGGGAGGTTAAATCCAGATATATTTTTATTTAACTTATTTGAAATCTAGAAATTTAGTGTGATATTTAGTATATTTATAGTGATATTGGGGTAGCCATATATCCTGGTTTTGAATATAGCGTCCGGTTGACTCGTTAACATGTTATCAGAACAGCAAATTGCCTAGGTCAAACTTTAATAATTTATACAACCATTTTCTCATTTTGTCTTTTACTAAATACTTCTAGTAGAATAACAATATTATTTTGATAAATAATAATGAATATTTTATTGACTGATGAAATCTATTTTATAATTATATTTTGGCTTAGTGACAATTATTACTGAATATTTTCGTTGTTTTCCAATTCCCTCTTTAGAATTATTCTAATCAGTTATCGTTAGTTAATAATTTGGTTGGTTACTCGTTTTGATTTGTAACATTGAGTTAGTTTTTGCCTTACAAACTTATGTAAAAGTAAAAATGCTGACCATTGTGAGTGGTATTCTAGTTATGGAAAAATGGTGTATTAAAACTGGTTGATCATGGAGGAATGGTTAGAATTTTTCATAAAATTATATACAAAATGTTTGCCTTGGTTTAAGTAAAATTAATATGGCAACCCATAGTGAGATTAATCAGCCAATATGGTAGGTGACTTCAATTATCACAACACTAATTAGAATTGTATAGTCTTAAAAACTAATCTGAGTAAAGTCGATTCTATCAAAATAAATTGGTAGATATTTTTTTTTTAAAATAGAGCCCAGCTTATCCTTGTTGTTTTACAATTTTCCTGAAACTTCTGATAAATGACATTTTTTATGTGTGAGTATTATTTAATTTTAAATCTATTTATGAGAATAGCGGTGCTGTATGTTACTTTAAGGGGCCTTGCTATGGCATTGATTTAAGGAGAATCATTTAGGCAATTTCTAATCTCGTTGTCGCCACCCGAGATTTATGTGTAAGTCGTAAATGATTATTAGTGTGTATGGCGTCCATGCAGGTCAATTGTAGCGGTGCAGAGGGCACTTGCACGCACATGTCAGTATGAAATATTATGATCATGAAAAAATGTTTATTTTTCACTCAAACATACAATTCTAATTCCAACAATACGTCGCAACGATTACCTCAATTTGCATTCTGACAAAATATTCATTTTTTCCGCAACATATATGAGGGATTGATTGAGGCATATTTTTAAAATTGTATTTAGTTAATTAAATATTGAAGTTGGAAATTCAGAATTTTTTACAATTTTTATTGCAATTTAAATTACAAAAATTAAAAACGTGGGTCAATCGTTCCCTTGTATATATTACGGACAATACAAATATTTTTTTCAGAATGAAAATTGTGATAATTGTTGACACGTATCGTTGGAATTAGAAACAGTAGTTTTTGACAAAAAAACATAGTAGTGAGACCCCTTAAGTTTTAAACCTATATAAAAAATGAAACATAGTCATGTTAAAATATGCTGCATGCATTACCAGTGTTCGAATATCAAAGTGTAAATAGATTTAAGATTCATTACCTTTTCTAGACTCATTATCATCATCGTCATCACTATCTGCTTTATTTTTAGTTGCTATTTCCTTTGCACTTTCTTTTGCAGCTGGAAAAATATTAAAAATAGATCTAGTAAAAAATATGTAAAAATATGCAAAAATAATCAATAAATATCATTATTGCAACTAAAAGTTGCATATTCTAATGGAATACCATTGCACTTTAGTAAGAGTTGGTAATGATAAAAAAAAAAAAATTGTAAATGTTCAAAATTTTTTTTCTGGGTACCGTAATATTAAAATTAAAAATAAATACAAATTTGTTCTCACAATTTGCGAAATATTCCAAAATATGCTAAATGGGTTAAATATTCTCTAACCCATAAAATATTCTCAAATATGCAAAAAATCTTTTTTCTATGCATTCTGAATCGAAAAAATTGTCCACATTTTTTACTCTCATAAAACTGCATAGACCCAGTAACAATATGTAAAAACATATAAATTTAGTGATTACTAACCATTAGGACAATTACAAAAAACCCTGATTCAAGCAGATGAATCTTATATGTATATAAAACAACTATATTATTATTGACTTTTTATTTAAATGTTTTATCATATATTAATCATTTGAAAGTACATGTACACTTTCAATACTTCTTCTCTGATATTTGTCGGGGTGGTGAAAATAAAACGTTTGAAGTGTAAAATGTACACTTCCTTCCTATTTTAAACAGTTAACTTATTGTTAAACAAATAGACTTTAAATGTGCAAAACCTAAAGGAATATTAAATATTCAATAAAGATGGAGAGAACACACTGAGTAAGCTGATTGACTCAGTAAAAAATAAAAATTTGATTATCTGTTTCCGTTATCAATAAGACAACAGAAGTGAACAAAATTCTTATTTATCCTCTATGTAAGTTTAAATTTATAATATATACATAAGGGAACTTAATTCATCCAATATTAATTTTTTTTTGTTTTATGGTAAATTATTCTATTTATTGCTGTTTATTTAAATAAAATTGTGCAATATGAAGTGTAAATTAATACTCAGTAACCTATACAATTATTTTCTCCAAAGCACTTAATTTTAAATCATTCAACAATTACCTTGCATTGCTTTTTTAGCTGCTTCTTCAGCTTTAGCTTCTTCTTCTTCATCATACGGTTGTAACTGTTTTTCTCTAAATTTGTGAACGCTGAATTCTTGTTCATTGATTGGAACATGACGAACAATTAATCTGGTATTAGTACTACTACTTTGTGTACCAATTTTTTGTCGTCTCTTACTTAAACGAACTCTAAAATGATTGTTTATTGTTTAGTCATGATTTAAAAAATATATTTATCTAAAATAGTCTAAACCAAACCTTGTTTCCAATTCATTATAAAATACTCCATCTGCCTGTACAATAAAAAAATAATTTTCCTCGTATCCTTTACTACTCTTGCTTTTAACATTCCAGTTGTATTCTCTGGCCATTTTGTACTCATATTCATAATCGTCATCATATGGACGTGCTTCAACAGCATCTTCACGCCGTTTAACTATAGTTTCTTCAGATGGTAAAAAGTAAGCTACAAACTGTTCACCACTTTCATCCATTACACCTCTGAAAATTTTTCATAAGCTTTAGTTTATAATTTTTACAATTTTACTATTACATATAATTACTTTTTATTTTGATGGCTTAAAATTATAATAGTATTAATTACCTAATCATAGCTTGAGACATTTCTTCTATCTGAGCTGGAATAGGCCGACCCATTGGAGCTGGATCAGAATCAAAGATAACTTGAGCACATGGAAATCTCCAATTCTAATTAAAAATAAGTAAGTTACATTATTTAAACAATTCAACAATTCTGTTACAACTATCAAAATGTTCAATGTTACTTTGAAATCTGGAAAAACATTTAATGTCTCAACAGCATGGACATTTGGCTTGCTGTAATGTTTTTCAACTGGTTTTTTATTGTCTTCAAATGTCTTTTCAATTGCTTTCATCTGACTGTCTCTATCCATGTAAAGAGTTTCCTCCTGAAACAATTTAGTATTTTCATTTAGTAAAAAAGAGTTAGAAGAAGTTTTATTTTCAAAATTATACCTTAAAGTTCTTTTTGATACTGAACCCAACTTTAGCCTCAACTTTTTCAATTGTTTGTGGTTGAAACCTAGTTTGTTCTGTAGAAATGTATTCTGTACGCCGTAACCATGATACACTTCTGGCATGATGTCTTGACCTGGAAATTTAAATATTATTTTTTATGAAAAATATTTATGAAATAGATTCTAGATAGTAGATTTAGAGTTTAAACCAAATTGACAAATATCTTCAGTATTTATAAATCAATATTATAAATACAAAAACCCAATAGTTAAAAATAACAAATAGGTGATTTAGGACCGTTCTTACAATGTCCGGCTAAGTGTCGGTTAACGTTAACCAGACATTGTAAGAATGGCCCTTTAATATGATTTATAATTTTTAAGATAAATTTAATTAAAATTCAAGTAAATTAAATGTTACTATTAAATTTCAATCTTTATTAACATCAAATTGTTTTACTAATAATTTTAACATTAGGTTACCTAGACATTATTTATATACTACTATTATGTACAAAACAAATCATTGATTTTGTTTTTAGTAAGATAATTTATATTATAAATAAAAAGTAAATTATACCTTTTAGAATCTTGTGGAGCTAAAACATCTTCTTCCAAAAGTTTTTCATCAGCATTATCCATTTGTAAATTATAGTCTATTGTATACTTATCTTTATTAACCAAGTCAATGTTGAGCCCTAAATCATGATCTGCGAGTATTTCAAACTTATATGATCTCTCTAAAGACGTAGGATTATATTGTATATATCTATAAAATAAATTATCTTAAATAAATTTAAATAAAAGTTTTAGGTATGTGTAAAAAACGGAGTATCCCACCTTGTTGCATCGAAAGGATACGATAGGAATTTCAAATCAAAGGGTATGTCTGGAAGCATATTGCAATATTTCACTTTACATACTAAATCGGACCTAAAAATTATGAATAATGATTACAAACACAAAAATAAAACAAATATATAACGGAGTAAACCGTGTTATTAACAACATACCTTTTTTCTACGGCTCTTACTGGCCTTTTTTCTTGAGCTGTATTGTTTTGAATGGTTGGGGCCATTATTGAAACATATAATATAGCAATCACCAATAGAAACTACCCCTGTAAATCATTCGGTAAAATTTACAAATACCAATATAAAATCATAAACATCGAGTGAGCAACTTACGAATATCGACGATCCATAGAAAAGTAAGTAAACTAGATCAGCAACCGGTGCCTATGATCTACGATTGGTAGACGGTAGTTCGCGGAGATAACCCATAGATATCTTTAATATCTTTATTATCTATGAGAAAACCACGGATTACAATATAATCACAGTTAATATTTAAAATATTATTATATATTATTATGGTAGTGTGCCGACGTCCCCAAGGTGGTGGTGTATCAACCACGAATTAAGATTATACGTATATCTTAACTCGTGGTATCAACACAACGCGGTATCAGCATCGTCGTAGTAACCGCGGTATCGGTGTGCCAACCGTCGTCAACAACTGTGCGTCCCCTCTCCCGTGATGACACAGTGTACACATGCCGTTCACCACCACGACGTCACCTCCAACCACAGACTAAGATATTAAATTTTCACGCTTTTTTACCAACAAATAAAAATTTATTGATATTTATAGAAAAAAAAACTAAAAAAATTGAAAACTGACAATGGCAGTAAACAGATCAAAAAGAGTCAAAATATTTTCAAAATTTTATGGTGTATAGAAAATGCTAATATATAAACATTCAGTGAAATTTTCAAGTATCTAGAGTCATTCGTTTTTTAATTACAATAAAATAAGAAAATTGTTACATGAGAAATCGAGTGAATATCAAATGTTGTAAAAATATAAATTTCAGACGCTCATAAAAATTTAATTTAAGTTTCTTCTAGACATTTTTTTTTTTGATAAAGGTAGACAAACTTATTAGTAATCTTATATTACATTTTCAAATCTTAGATTTAAAAAGAAAAATTTTTATGAATTCTCAACTTAAAATAATTTGCTAATTTTCGTGATTTTTCCGTATTTTGTCAAAATTTGAACTTTAAATGCTAATAAATAAAAATGTGACTAAGGATTTTTAATTTTTTTCATCTGACTTTGAAACAATAACCTAGGAGCCTTCTATTAAATTTTCAAGCTTTTTTACTCAACAGATAAAATTTTATTGATATTTATAGAAAAAAAAAACTAAAAAAATTGAAAACTGACAATGGCCGTAAACAGCTCAAAAAGAGTCAAAATATTTTGTAAATTTTATGGTGCATAGAAAATGCTAATATTCAGTCAAAATTTCATGTCCCTATGGTCATTTGTTTTAGAGTTACACCAAAAACCAAAATCGATTTTCTCGAAAACAAATTTTGCGTAATAATTCCCGTTTTTCCTTAATTTTAGATTCTGAGCGAAGCGATGAATATATTGATTTTACAATGATGTGTGTTTTTTTTAAAATTTTAGATTCTGAGTGAAACGATGAATGTATTGATTTTACAATGATGTGTGTTTTTTTTTTTATTTTTTTTTTTATTTTTTTTTTTATTATATTTTTTTATTATATTTATATAAAATATTCGTTTTAGGGAAATATCTATATTTTGATATGGGAAATGTATGTGAGCGCTCAATTTGTAAAGTAAATTCTGAGAAATTCGAATATATAGAGTGATCATCTTAACTTGTAAAACACTCTAAACCGGTAAATCTGGGAGTTTTTCTTTTTAAAAAATGTGATGAAAAGATAAACAATTATAATATTATTATTAAAACTATTTTCAAGTATTTTTTTTTTAGATTCTGAGTGAAACGATGAATGTATTGATTTTACAATGATGTGTGTTTTTTTTTTGTTTTTTTTTTATTTTTTTTTTATTTTTTTTTTTATTTTTTTTTTTATTTTTTTTTTTTATTTTTGTGTCTGTGTACACGATAAGTAGTCGAAATAATGCTTCGATTTTCGACTTCAGTATCTTGTTCGATGGGAAAGTGAATATCGTTGGTGCATTGGGGAGGTCAAAATTTTAATTTCCCAGTAGTTTTCAAAAGCGATGTGAAAAACAAAAGAAAAATTAAGGAAAAACGGGAATTTTTACGCAAAATCGATTTTTAACAAAATCGATTTTGGTTATTGGTGTAACTCTAAAACAAATGACCGTAGATGCATGAAATTTTCACTGGTTGTTTATATTTGCATTTTCTATACACAATACAATTTTGAAAATAATTTGACTTTTTTTGAACTGTTTACGGACATTGTCAGTTTTCAGTTTTTTTAAATTTTTTTTCTATAAATATCAATAAAATTTTATTTGTTGGGTAAAAAAGCTTGAAAATTTAATAGAAGGCTCCTAGGTTATTGTTTCAAAGGCAGATGAAAAAAATTAAAAATCCTTAGTCACAGTTTTTTTTTATACACGTTTAAAGTTCAAATCTTGAAAAAATACGGAAAAATCACCAAAATTTGCAAATTATTTTGAGTTAGAAATTCATAAAAAATTTTCTTTTTAAATCTAAGATTTTAAAATGTAATATAAGATTACTCATAAGTTTGTCTACCTTTATCAAAAAAAAAATGTCTAGAAGAAACTTAAATTAAATTTTTATGAGCGTCTGAAATTTATATTTATACAACATTTGATATTTACTCGATTTCTCATGTAAGTATGTAACAATTTTCTTATTTTATTGTAATTAAAAAACGAATGACTGTAGATATTTGAAAATTTCACTGAATGTTTATATTAGCATTTTCTATACACCATAAAATGTTGAAAATATTTTGACTCTTTTTGAGCTGTTTACGGACATTGTCAGTTTTCAATTTTTTTAGTTTTTTTTTCTATAAATATCAATAAATTTTTATTTGTTGGGTAAAAAAGCGTGAAAATTTGATATAAGGCTCCTGATATATCGTTCTAATAGCAGTTGAAAAATATTAAAAATACATAGGCACAATTTTTTTTTATAAGCATTTAAAGTTCAAATTTTGACAACATTTATCAAATTTATAATTTATTAATTATTTTGTGGTTAAAAATGTATAAAATGTTTAACTTTTATGGCTAAAGATTGAAAATTTAAAACAAGGCTCCGAGTAAATAGGTTATATATAAATTACTTTATTCACAATAATATCATCAAATATACTTGGTAAAATCATAGGCTGACTGACCGTTTTCGCTCAGAATCGTTTTTATTATACAATGATATTATATCATTGAATTCAAATTTAACACCATCCATTACAGTGACCCACTTGTAACCTACTGTACAGCAGAGCGACATCCACTTATCCACCTTTTTTTTTTTTTATTTTTGTGTCTGTCATCACCTTTTAGGACAGTAAAAGTGCTTGGATTTTCTTCAATAGTAACTTTTCTGATAGGAAAGTGAATCTAGTTGGTACTTTGGGGGGTCAAAAGTAAAAATTTCTCAGTAGTGTTCACAAGCGATGTGAAAAACCAAAGAAAAATTAAGGAAAAACGGGAATATTTACGCAAAATCTGTTTTCGAGAAAATCGATTTTGGTTTTTGATGTAACTCTAAAACAAATGACCGTAGGGACATGAAATTTTGACTGAATGTTTATATTAGCATTTTCTATACACCATAAAATTTACAAAATATTTTGACTCTTTTTGAGCTGTTTACGGCCATTGTCAGTTTTCAATTTTTTTAGTTTTTTTTTCTATAAATATCAATAAAATTTTATCTGTTGATTAAAAAAGCTTGAAAATTTAATAGAAGGCTCCTAGGTTATTGTTTCAAAGGCAGATGAAAACATTTAAAAATCCTTAGTCTTAGTTTTTATTTATGAGCATTTAAAGTTCAAATTTTGACAAAATACGGAAAAATCACGAAAATTAGCAAATTATTTTGAGTTGAGAATTCATAAAAATTTTTCTTTTTAAATCTAAGATTTGAAAATGTAATATAAGATTACTCATAAGTTTGTCTACCTTTATCAAACAAAAAAATGTCTACAAGAAACTTAAATTAAATTTTTATGAGCGTCTGAAATTTATATTTTATGAAAACTTTGTATAGACTATAGGGTGATTATTTTTTAAATGTACATGTTGCAGTATGAACTACATATAAATATTATGTTATATTATACTTACTGACTTATTAATTAATCAGAAAGACGGTTTATCAGCCTCAAATATTTTATAATATATTTATATTGTTATTATTAATACAATAGCCGGTTAAGTTGAATTATTATTATTTACTATAATAAACTAAAGTTGAAAATTGAACCATATTTACTGCCCCAAAAAGCGACGACAGACCCACAAAAAAAATACAAAAAAAAACACATATTTACTATAGAATACTTATTATAAAATTAATAATATAATTTACAACAACAACAACTGACATTTTTAAATAAATAAATTGGATTTTTTTCCCTAAAGTGTAATTATATGACCAACTATATGTTCAAAACTAAAAATAATAACTCAATACTTTAATTATACTTTTTTTTATATATTTATTAATTTTTTTTTCGGTGGCTTTTTTTTTCTACATTCGTTTTTAACAAAATGTTCATAAATAAAGAATTATAACTAAACAATTAAAAAATGGATTCATTTTTTGTTTTTGAGTGGGTATGTGGGTGGGGGCGTCTCCCGTCAATTTGTTACGAAAGCCATTTATTATGCCGGAAAGGGTATACCAGCTACCTGGTTTTTGGGACACCGTCAAAGAATAGAGAAAAGCAGCAGCAGCTGACGACCGACGACGGGGAAACCATGGCTAAATATTTGAGAGGGGAAAGTGATGATAAAATAAATAATAATATCATTAAAGATTAAAGAACAACTATAGTCTACAGGCCACAAGGACGAACCAAACAGTATTATCTCTTGGTTCTCGCGATATTTGCATAATGCATAATAACTTCGCCAGATAAAGCGAAAAAATCATTGACTACTATTCTTACCTACCTACGTCGCAGTTATTAGTTATTTTTAATGCACATGTGTACGTACAAAGAAATATTCGACCGTCCAGCAAGCTCAGTGATGGTTATGTAAGTTGTCGTGATTTCTTTGTATTCCGGTCGACTCACAATTGTCATTATTAGTCATTCGATTGAGTTTAATTAGAACGATTGTATTTTCCGAACTAACTACGACGAACGAACGTTCTTAGTTTCGTCCACATTCGACAATATGGCTGACCTGATGTTTGATTATCAGTTCCGTTTGATACTGATCGGTGACAGTACGGTGGGCAAGAGTTCGTTGTTAAAATTTTTCAACGATGGTAAATTCGTCGAGGTAAAAGCTTTGTTAAAAATACTATGTTGTTCATTTCTTAAATTTGTTTTTTTTTATTATTATTTACCAGGTGTCTGATCCAACAGTTGGCGTGGATTTCTTCGCTAGAACAATACAAATACCCAGCGGTCCACGCATAAAATTACAGCTATGGGATACAGCTGGCCAAGAGCGATTTAGGTGAGTAAGAACTGGTTTTGTTTTATTATTGTTCTTTGGACTTCATGGTTATATTTTGTATTTTATAATAGATCAATTACAAAATCCTACTACCGAAATTCAGTAGGCGCTCTGTTAATATATGACATAACAAAACGAGCCAGTTTTGATCACATACCTGTTTGGATGAATGATGCCAAACGACACATTGAACCTCATCGACCCGTATTTGTCTTAGTTGGGTGCAAATTAGATTTGGTAAGTTTAAAATATCTTTGTACAAGTAAGCATTCTAAAAAATTCAAATAGTATTAAAAAGTACATATATAAAAGATCTTTCTTGTAGTTTCTCTATGTTTTTTACAGTATGCAAATTCAATAACTATTGTATATTACGCTTCTCGCTTAAATTGGAGAATACAGTAACTACTAATTAACTTTATTTGTTTTATTATATTATATTATATTTTTATTGTTCCCAAATTATTCATGGCATGACCAATTTTGGAAAATGGTTAAGTTTAATTTTACACTACATGCTAATGACTTTATTTTATTTTATTGTTGATCTAACTAGTACACTTGTAATCGTCACAGATAATAAATATTAATTATCAATGATAAAACTAAATTCAAACATTAATGGACAATATGGATACACAGATAATAGTTTATCATATTTATTTTAATACATACTCTTATTTATACATAAAATATATCTTTTCTCATATAAATATATTTTATAATAATCTAATGTTAAATATTTTCTATTTTAAAAAAATATAGAAATATTTCAAAGCTTAACGTAACCTAGCAAAATATAATCACAATCCACTGTATAAAATCCTCTGACTTTAAGATTTAATGCTGAGTTACAAGAGTATATTGGTTTCACTTTTAAAGTTAATTAAATATTTTCTTATATATAGAAGTGTTTTATTAAGATTAATAATTGCTTTTATGAATTATAATGTATGTTCCGTTGAACATTGATGGTAATTTATTTTAAATTGAGTAAAAATAAATTAAGATTACAAGGGTTACAAACAAGGTTATCTACTTGATATTTATAATATAATAGTATGGAAGGACAAAAGGTTTCCTAATATGTACCTAATACTATTTAATAAAAAGTATAACAGTATTTTGTGGATTTTATAAAAATATTTGGTTAAAGAAATAAAAAATAAATAATGCAATCAAACAATAAATATTATGTACCCAGTACCATAGGTACTTTTATATTCAAAAATGAAAATTATTCATCTAAATTTAAATTATCAACGCTTAGGACATTTTAAAATGACCACCAATTCTGTATTTGTTTGTTTTGCATAGGTAAATAATGGTGCTAGTAAGAGGGAAGTGACTGAAGAAGAAGCCAAACAATTTGGTGCAGAACATAATATATTCACTGTCGAAACATCTGCAAAAACTGGTTCTAATGTTGAATTGGCATTCTCTGCTATCACCCAAGAAGTAATTTATTTATTTATTCACAAATTGATTATGATTTATATTATATGCGTCTTTACTATTTTATTGGCATGGTCTTTTAATAAATGTAATATCAATAAATTGAAAAAAAAGTTATATTATTTATTTTTATTAAATATTATTTATTTTAGATTTATCAGAGGATAAAAAGTGGTGAATACCAAATGGAAGAAGGTTGGGATGGCATTAAAAGTGGCTATTCACATCATTCAGCTAGTATTGATTTTAATAACTATATCGAAGCTGAACCAGCTAAGTCATGCTGTTAAAACTTGAATCCCCTTAACAAAGCTTACTATTCTTTTTTTTTTATCTTTAACTAAGTAACAATTTTATAAAACAAACATTTAGCTTTGATGACTTATTTTTAAACTTTTTTAATGTTTATTTTGACAAATATTAACCTAAGGTAAATATGTAAACTACACTTAGGAGAATGGTACAAGACTAGTGTTCTATGAATTATTGTAAACTATAGTTTATTTTATATATATATATAGTATATTATGTATAACTTTTTTTTTTTGCACATAATTATATTTTTTTAATATGAATATTTTACAGTTAAGCTTTGTATAAATTATGTGTTGTATTCAAAAATAAATTAGTATAATTTATTTCCAAATGTCAACATACACTGTCTTATTCCTTGCTGGCATAGATGGTAGTCTCTGAAAGGTGGCACCATGTGCTTATGTAATAATGATAAAAGTGCTATGAACTCTGATAAAGCCTTTTCATAATTGTGCTTATCCATCAACCGTTTGGCAACCGAGTATTTATTCTCTGTATCCTTAAAGAACATTTTTTTTATTAATATTGCTCGCTAAAAGTAATTGAACATTAGGTACCTGTAAAACTTTTAAAACTGGTAACAGTTTAGTAGTTTTTAAGCAAACCATACAATGGACTGCAAACTCCATTGATTCTGCTGTCACTGTGATTGCATTTTTGCAATGTATACACCTGATCCTGAGTGATGTATTTGTCTTCATTTGTTCCAAAGTTGGCCAATCTTGACAGCAGGCAATACAATTACATTCAAACCAATACCTATCACAACAAACCCAATGTATTTCAATTAATTGCCCACAATATCTTGTTGTATTTAATCCACGTAATAATTCATTAGCAGTGCCAGATAGGAAAGGGATCGGCCCGCAGAGTTTTAAGATTTATAACGTTTGATTACAGCTACTAAAGAGTTTAATAATTCTATTCAATTATATTTTATACTAATATTTATACTAATTTTACATCATGTACAAATAATATAGTCAAAAATAATAAATATATATTATGGCCACTCATAACCGTAAAACGTAATTTTAGTAGCTAACTATCAATAGATCTCCGGGCCAATGGCCATTTCATTATTTAGTATATTCAACTAACTAAATATATTTTTTATTCTATCCAAAATAGATAAAATTGATGGTGACAATGGGGTAAAATGTATTTGTTATCTGAATATCTCTCGTATATTCAAACGTTTGAACCTAAGTAACTAAATTTCAAAAATCAACCATTTTTTAATTGATTTATACATTTTCTGAATTATATTAAAAACATTTAATCTATGAATATATAATACCAATTTATTACATTCTGTGATTAAAGATTTTTGATAGATTATTGATCAATTATTATTGAAATATAAAAATGGTGAATACCTGTTTATAAGTGTCTGTTGTCGCTCTTCTTTTGGGTGGAACATAAACATTGGACCATAATTTTCTGTAATCGCTTCCCCAGCATGTAATTCGCGGATGTTGTGCACCACGACCGTTGTTCCTCGGTGGTACCTACATATTTTGAACAATTAACCGATCGCCTTGGATTTCTAGTGTAGATACTTAACCAAGAAAGTATACACCAGTTACACCAAGTAAATGTAAAGTAATAATATACCTATACATACCTGACTACACATGGGTCACAAGAGTGATTCAGCAAAGCTAGGGTCGGGTAAACGGAGCCACCGATGAACACTGTCTCTTGGTCGTTGCCAAGTTGTCGGAGTTCGGAGACTTCGAAAGCGTTAAATTGGAGCAGAAGCAGATGATGTAACAACAGACTTCCGATGAATAACTCGTCATCGGTTGGTCGACTGTCTGTGTTGCAGTCGGAAGCGAAATAGTTTGTCTTTTTCAAACAGGACAAGTAAAAAGCAGCCACGTGCGTCCTGTGTAATATGTCCTGTACAGATCTCGTCTCCCGGTGTGTGACCAAGTCGTACAAGTTGACGTAGTTGTCGGGTTCGTGTTTACCACGTGGCCTCTGCGTCTAAAAAATTGTAAACTATATATAAATTATAATTTATAGGTGGTGGTGCATCATAAGCATGAATGGCTTAGCCCCCCCCCTCCCCCCAAGAGGGTATTTAGGCACAAGCCCTATAGACATGTGCCTAAAGCAGCAATGTTAGGGGGAGTGGTAAATGTTGGCTTAATAATTTTCTTTGATATCATGAATTCATGGGAACGCTTCAATATTATATATGTATGAGTGGTTATTCAGTTGAACCTCTTCTTTTGACCAATAATAATTAATGTTTCGTTTTATAGATTACAATATAACAGATTTCATATTGATTTTATAAGTGTATCATATAATATACTATATTATATTATATTAGTATTATAATAATATCATATATATTTTACGAGGGATAGGGTTGCATGACAAAAAGGCAAATTGGAGGGTGTCTACATGGGCGAAAAAAAACCAAATACGTTTCCACTGCCCTCTGCCCCGCAACAGCCTCAGCAACTTAGTCTACCTAAACTCTTATAAATTATAATATTATAATCGACGAGCTTCAGTTACATGATTCAACAACTTTGGTCGTAGGTCAATGAAATACTTCAACGGCCGTTGTGTGATTATTCGAAGTGCGATCAAGCACGTTATAGAAACGCCGGCCGAGAAGAGCGCAGGCAACATCGAACATTCTACCGCGTGATACGACTCTAAGGCGCTTCTTTTGCAAAACTCGCCGCAAAATGCCACTCTTTCGCAATCCGGACACGGCAAAGGCGCCACCAGCCTGCAGGAGACATAATAATATAAAAATTAAAAAATAAAGTGCAGTGATCTCCAACCCATATTTTTACTCATGACCCATTTTGGAAATAATAATTATTTGAGACCCATATCAGATTAACATAATAATATTTAATATTAAATATTTTAAATCTTGATATGCGGAGAAAATTCTAATACAAATATTTTTTTTTTTTTTTAGTCATATTTGTTTTTATTTGCACAATGGAGGGGTAATACAATTATAGGGCATTGGTCATGGTTGGCTTGAAGAAGAAGCTATTCATTAATAGCACTTCATAACGGGATGGTGGACTAGTCGACTAGTAGGTCACGGCACCAGCTACGCTTTAAACGTCGGCCAGGGTCGCCCGGGATTGTTCGGGAGTATAGGTTTTGGATGAGAGGGTTTCGGTGATTTGAAAGTTTAAGGTGGAAACGTTTATATAGGGTTTTGGCAACATTTTTTACTGTCGGAATGAGGAGGTCCCTGTGGAGGGTATCGTTTGTAACATAAAAAGGGGCTTTAGTTATCTGCCTAAGGCATTTGGATTGGAATGTTTGGATTCGATTTATATTGGAGTCTTTGGCTGAACCCCAGAGTTGGATTCCGTAAGACCAGATAGGTTTGAGGAGTACTTTGTACATGAGGATTTTATTGTGTAGTGAGAGATGTTTGGATGATAGGAGGAGGCGAAGTTGTCTTTGACGATTATTTAGTACAAGTCGTTTGTTAGCCGACGTGAGTCGACGATCTAGGCATAATATACAAATATTACGTGAAAAATTGAAGTCTACAGTAGGTAATTAATTTTTAATTTACAAATAAATCGATTTTGTCAAAAACTGAGTTTGCAAATATATTCTAGTTTTCCCAGGTCATTTTACTGTTGACAACCTAAAACAAATGTAATGTATCCATTTTTACTGCTCCTAAAAGTGCCAAAAAAAAATCACACACAATCATTGTAAAACTGTGATAATACTTCGCTTTCTACCCAACATTTTGATCCATCCGATACGCACCGGTTGATGAGCACTATGGCACTGCAGTTGTATAATAATAATAATAACAATAATAATATATTATGACGTATCGCGTTTGTTTCAGTTTTCCCATTAATAATAATCTTGAGTACCTATATATTGGTTATAATAATGACTACACATCTACACCACATACCTATATAATATAATATTATATAGATAGCTAAATCCGTGCGTCTAGTGTACCTATGTACACTAAATAAATATTATATAAATTATAATTATATAAACACTATAGTATAGGCATTTAAATAGTCATCGATAAATTGATAGGCAATATTATATAAAATATTTATAACATCGAATGCTGTCGAAAGACAAAAATCTGTCTATCGTATATACCTGACGAAACAGTTGGTGCAATGCGAATGACTGTACTCGCGAAGTAGGACTGAGGCGTACGCGTGTTCAGCCAGCAGCACTTTTCCGACGGGCACGTCGCTTCCGGCTACCGCGTGTCTTCCTTCAGTATCGTTGTATTCGACGGATACTGCGTTGCTGAATGCCGGATACACTTCACTCCGTCCACCGTGCACTTCCGGTTCCTCCGGTTCCGTTGTACCGTTCTCGATAATGCCTATTATAATACATATTGTATACGAACATAACGTTGTGTAGCTGCGTAGACAATGCGTAGTGCGTGTAAATGTACAACTGTATAGTGTTATATTTTTATAGTTGCTTTACCGTTCTTAGTGTGCTTGTCCTTAACCATCATCGTCAGCATGATCTGTATGTCCAGCTGTCGTTTGCGCCGTTCGTCCGGAGACAAATTCGAATCGTCCAGAGACCGCATGGTTGTCCTAAACGACTCTAACGCCAATTTCAACTGTTTCGTGGCTAACAAACACCGTGCTTTCCTATGTTTATAATAATAAATATGACGTAGTGTGGCCGCTTATTACAATATATATAGATGATAGAGTTGAAATAACTTTGATTTTTTTAGTTAATTAAATTAAACCCATAAAATTAATAAGAAAACTTGGTCTAGTGGGTGTCCTGTACAGCAGGTTACAAGTGAGTCACTGTAATAATGGGTGGTGTTAAATTTAAATTCAATGATATAGGTAATAATAATATTATCATTGTGTAAGAAATACGATTCTGAGCGAAGACGGTCAGTCAGCATATTATGATATTACTAAGTATATTTGATGATATTATTGTGAATAAAGTACCTAGATTATAATATATAATATAACCTATATTTACGTGGAACCTTGTTTTACATTTTCAAACCTTAGCTATAAAATTTGAACATTTTATAAATTTTTAACTTAATTTTATATTTGACATTTTATAATTTTTTTCAAAGTTAAGTGTATTATTTTTCAATCATTAAATTTTAACTTGACGATCTTGTGTTCGTTTATTGACTTCGCTGAACATATTACCACCTTTGCCGGCTTTATGATATAAAAAGCGCCAAGCTGCCTAGCTAAAGTGTAAAAATTACACAGGAACATTTGAGTCAAAATCAGTACCAGTAGGACATAATATAAGCGCCAATATAAAATTATACCCAATAATATAATATGTCAAAAGTGCAAAAGATATAAAACAAATAATATAATTTGTAGATTGTAAGTTCTTTCTAATATTAATATTTTATATAATATAGTAATGTTACGGGTAAAGTACAAAATACGGTTAGTGTTCACATTATCCGGTTAATGTGAACACTACCTGTACGGCTGTACCTATTGGATAAAGTAAAAATACTATTTATAAAACGTTTAATTCGTACATTACTCGGATATTTTACACATTAGGTATCTACGACTGAGTGGATAAAGTACTTATATAATGATTATAAAAAATATATAATCAATGTATAAAAATAATAATATAATATTATTATAAGATTTTCTATCCTATTAAGATATATTTTTTTAATTTAATTAGGCTTTTTTTTTTTTATTAATTTTCCATAAAAATCTAAAAAAACCTAAATAGGTTAAAAATTAGTTGAAATTCGTGCTTACAAATACTTACAAATTGCGCCGGACGATTTGGAACAGTCAAAGTTCAAAAAGCTCAATAAAGCACGGCCAACTTCTTTTTAAAGATAATTAATGGAGGGATGACTTACAAATTTTAAATCCATGCTTACAAATACTTACAATACAAATACTTTATCCACAACACACCGGATAATGTATAAATTGATTGGATAATACATATTTTAATATTTAAGGTGGCTAATGTATACATTACACTGTTCATATGGATAAGGTTCGCATTAACCGTTTTTGGACCTTACCCGTAACATTAATACCAACATATTATTTCATTTTTAACTATAATTTAAAATTAACAATAATCAATATTAAGTAAAATTATAATCGTGATTATAATATAATATAGGTAGCCACTGGCCAGGTAGGTAGGCGTAGGTACCTAACTAATATAAATAAAAAGTAAATTAACATATTACTTTTTATAATACAAATTGTTAATTTGAACTAGTTGACATTTTAATCCCACATTTTTCAGATATTCTATTATTGTAATTAGGTATTTCTTCCGTTAAAAAAATATGCTCTCATATAGACTCATGATATGTCCTTATAACGTTGAGTTTGAAGGAGAAGAATTCATATAAATAAATATCAATATATGTTTTCACTTTGTAACTTTAGTAAGACAACTACTATAATTGGCTTTTTAAATGCCACAATGATTCAGCTACATATTTTATAATTCGTAATGTTCGTATATGATATTGTTATCATACATTTAAGCCCAAATATCTAGTAAGTACAATATGTACTAGAATCAATGTAGGCGTGACTCTAAAATTTAACCACTAACCACTAGCTCTTAAATAGTATCCATATTTTTCGTTAATTAAATAAAATCCATAAAAGGCTTCTGTAATTATTATTGTTTTTGTAAAATTAATTTTCTGTATAGCTTACGCTAAATGCGAATGCTTACCAAAAAGGTATACATACCAACAATATAATGTTACCTACTTACCTATTATAGTTATAACTTATAAGTTTATAAGACCAAAACTCTGACGATCTATCATAATCAGATATAGGTAATACATTTGTAAGGTATCTGCAGCGATTTAGCGCTTTTGATGTAGGTACGTTAGGATTTTTTGTTTTGCTTAAATCGTTTTGGCACTTATGTAGTTATATGTCTTTCACTGCCTTTGCCAATTATGGGTACCTACCACGTGAAAAATGAAAAAAAATATCCACAACAGTTTGTAGGAGTGGTAGGACCGCATACAATAAAATAGCCACGGGTCCAAAATTCTAAATACGTATCTGTGCATACCTACATCGGTAAAATGACTGCCGACAGCCGACAGATGTATAATATCAATGATATATACCACGTGTGACCTACCTATCGTACACTTTGTATCGCAGATCCATGGGATATCCGTTGTCGAGCGCCCGCTGTATGTCCGAAATGGCCAGGTCGTAATTTTTTAAATGATATAGACATGCCGATCGATTGGCGTAGATGATCGATAGTTGTATTCTCCAATCTGCCGAAAAAACATCCCGCAAGTCACGATGATAAACATGTCACCCTCCCCCCCCCAAAAAAAAAACCCACTCCGTCAGTAAATTTAGTTCTATTTAATTAATTACCTTTGGTTTGGGGACAGTGGAGCACAGCCAAGGAATACCAGTTCAACGAATTTCTATAGTCCGACTTCTGAAAATAATCAGTCCCGGATTTTTTCATTTCCATAGACTTTTCTCCGTTTTTGTAGCTCGCCGGCTCGTCTTCAATATTTTTACAGCCACCGGAATCCTGTCCACCAGCGTAAAGTCGTTCGTACACGAACTGTATTTTCTGTTTGTCGTCTGTTGACTTGGCGAATTCATCCCAATCAGATGTTTTTAAAATGTTACGAAATCGATCGTGTCGAATCGAAAAGGGCTTGCCGCCCGGCGGTGCTAGTTCGTTCATCATAATACCACGACTAGATAATAGGTAGGTGCGTGTATATATTATATCAACCGACAGTAAACCGGAGGATTCACAATTTGAGCCAGGAGGTATTTTTAGATTTTTGGACGTTTTCCAGTAGTCCGGTATGGGCGGTATGATTATATAGGAACAAAACTTGTGGAGTTGTTGGGAGCATTCATACATGTGCGCCAACAAGTAAATATTTAGGGGGGGGGAGGGCCAAACAAAAATGTCTATGTACCTAAGCTAAATAATGATATGATGTTATTTAAACATAAATGTATAGGATTTAATTCATATATTATTATATGTCTAGCCGGTCACTACACTATATTTGCGATTAAAGGCCGTTCTTACAATGTCCGGTTAAAGTTAACCGACACTTAACCGGACATTGTAAGAACGGCCCTAAGCCGTCTTGGGAAATTACTTACCGGGAATCGCAGGGACTGATCGATTTTGTACAAGTGAGTAGGTGCAGGGTGGTTGAGTAGACATCGTACCGACATTACTTATTATTATCTATTATTATATTGTACGGCATTATCTTACACACGTAAGACAGTAAATTTTGGTTAATCAGTTTCAATAATAATAGTGTGCGTTTTGATATTATAAGTTGAATTGACTTATTATAAAATTTAAATGTAAGATTATTAACTAGCAATCTTGGGCACGACGTAAGCTTTCATTGATATTATTATTTTTAAGCAAGTTATAACCTTTTTTGAAACTGTATATTTTGATCTTAATTTGAACTACTGAAATAAAAAAATTACGAATTAATGTATTTTTGAGATTTTTAGGTTAGCTATTATATTATGTGAGTTGTGAGTTATAAGTTATGACTTAGGGGAACCTTATTTTAAATTTTCAAATACTTTTGCGCATACAGGTAAAACACAAAACGTGTAACATATTGTATATATCTGTGGTCACTACTGATTCGAGTTAGTAATTGAGGTCCATTTCAATGGCCCCCCCCACTTTCAAAATTTGAACTTCTGACCACGCCAAACGTTTGTGCAGAAATGTGCACCAAGTCCAATCGTTTGTGTACAAAAACTGAAAGCTCTATCCCTAAAATAAAATGGGGGGGCATTGAGACGGTAGCCCCCCATATTGAATATTTGGATTTTTGAATGTGCCAAACGTTTGTGCATCGTTTGTGCAGAAATGTGCACCAGGTCCCGACGTTTGTGCACAAAAACTCCCAGCGCTATCCAAAAAATAAAGTGGGGGGGGGGGCATTGAAACGATACAACCCCTTTTTGGAAAATTGAAATTTTTAAGGTGCCAAACGTTTGTGCATCGTTTGTGCAGAAATGTGCACCAGGTCCCGACGTTTTTGCACAAAAACTCCCAGCGCTATCCAAAAAACAAAGTGAGGGGTATTAACACGAGGGTCCCCCTTTTTTGAAATTTTAAATATTTGTCATATTAATAAATGTTGTTTACGTACCTTATAGGTTTAATAGAATTTTACTATTGCCATGTAAACGTATGACAAATAAAATCTTCAAATATTTTTAATTTATCAAGAAAGCATTATCTTGTTCTAATGTTTTTGATTTAAAAATTGTATGAATAAATACAGTTTTTTCTTTATGCATTTCTTTACTTTATATTTTATATTATATTTTGCTGATGAAAATGTGTTTATGGACAGGTACCTCAACTCGATGTTGCTGTATGTCCGGTCCAATAATGTAAGTTATAAGTCATTGTGTATATTTTAATACAATAAAAGCATAGTAAAAAAATAATTAATAGACTATATTAATATAGTACCTACTAAATAAATTTAATATACCTAACCGTACCTATATACATATGAAAATATTATAATAATATATTATTTATGTTTGAATTCATTAGAACAATGGCGTATCAGACGTCGCTCCCAAACCGGTCGACATCCATCTGCATAACTGTGAGTTGAAAACGTCTATATAAATTAATTTTCTTTAGCATTCCGCAAGAATAAGCGGTATAGTTTGAAAACTTACCAAAGTTATCTGGTGGATGTCGATACGTTGGTGAGCAGCCGTCGCACATAGGTCTGATGTACCTATGGAAAGTTATTATTGGATCGGTCATAATATTACGTTGAGACGTTATCTGTCCATAAACTTATTTTCAGATTTGTAGGCCAATTCCGTTGCCATTTTTTAATCATTCTTTGTTTTTATTAAGGCTGAGGTGTAACAGCATTTTAGGGGCTATTGTAATTCCCACTTCCAGGACTTTATCATACATACAGCCGACAGCCCGATGACCTACATTTTTGTGTATTCTGGTCTACCCTATGATGGCCGCGAAGTAACGATCACGTCACCGTTTATCAGATTGCCCAGTTTGAAAGAGTCTCCAACAATTTCATCGGATAGGTACGCCATAAACCGTGGCATACCGCTGGGCCAGCATCATTTTGTCCGGATCAATATCTACAAAAATGACGTCCCAATTATTAGAAGCTAATAATATAGGTACTTAATATTTATTGTAATATAATATAATATTAAACTCATTATACCCAGTTATTACGATTAAGTAGAAATAATATTTTTCAAATAATATTACAGTGTCTTTGTCGAACAGTCAGATGTACGAAGTTTCCGCTGTGCCATAAAACGGGTCGACGCCGGTCGCTGAACATGGGAAGTCCTCAAGTCCACCCAGCATCGTATTGATGAATCAACAATACATCTTACATCTTACATCTAACATCTTACATCTTACATCTATCATTGCAATCTTATAATTATTCACCTGAATGCATGTAATCCTGAAGTACAGTTAATTTATAACTACGTATCTACAAAGTCAACACTGCATTAATAAAAGTATTTATTGTTAAAATAAAATTGAGTTCTATATTATTTGTAGGTACTTAAAAATTATTTGGGTATAAAGGAAACATATTTTAATCATACAAAATTAGATAAACTAAAAGACAAAAATAATAAGTAAATACATCGTGTTAAAAATAGTTTTTAATTAATATAGGTAGGACAGGTACCTATTATGTAGGTAGGTACTTATCCAAAACTCGTTTATCAGGAATTAAATAAAAACGGAGGTCAATTAAAAAAAGGTGGGTAAGTGGATGTTGCTCTGCTGTAATGGATGGTGTTAAATTTGAATTCAATGATATAATATCATTGTATAAGAAAAATGATTCTGAGCGAAAACGGTCCGTCAGCCTATGATATTACCAAGTATATTTGATGATATTATAGTGAATAAAGTAATTTATATATAACCTATTTACGTGGAACCTTGTTTTAAATTTTTAATCCTTAGCTACAAAAATTGAACTTTTTATAAATTTTTAACTACAAAATAATTATTAAATTATAAATTTGATAAATGTTGTCAAAATTTGAAATTTAAATGCTTATAAATAAAAATTGAGCCAATGTATTTTTAATATTTTTTAACAGCTATTAGAACGATATATCAGAAGCCTTATATTAAATTTTCATGCTTTTTTACCCAACAAATAAAATTGTACTGATATTTATAGAAAAAAAAACTAAAATAATTGAAAACTGACTATGTCCGTAAACAGCTCAAAAAGAATCAAATTATTTTCAAAATTTTATCGTGTATAGAAAATGCTAATATAAACATTCAGTGAAATTTTCAAGTATCTACAGTCATACGTTTTAGAGTTGCACCAAAAATCAAAATCGATTTTCTCGAAAACGGACTTTGCGTAAAAAATTCCCATATATTTTACTTTTGACCCCCAACTAGATTCACTTTCCTATCAGAAAAGTTACTGTTAAAGAAAATTCAAGCACTTTTACTGTCCTAAAAGGTGATGACAGACACAAAAAAATATAAAAAAAAAATACACATCATTGTAAAATCAATACATTCATCGCTTCCCTCAGAATCTAAAAAAAAAAAATTGGAAGTGACTCTGATGAACAGTAGGCTACAAGTGGGTGACTGTTATGGATAGTGTTAAATTTGAATTCAATGATATAATATCATAGTATACGAAAAACGATTTTAAGTGGAGACGATTTGTCAGCCTAGGATATTGTATGCTATATTTATATTGAAATTATTAAATATTATTAATACCGTAGCCGGTTAAGTTGAATTATTATTATTTGTTTATTATCGTATTTGTATATGATAGTATATTTTAGACGTTTCAATTACCCACGAATAATATTTTTAAAATAGGTATATGTATATATTACAAGTAACAACGAATTAAGAACGATATTGCAAAAAATAATTGCCGGAAATCATTAGTTTTTAACTGAAAACGACAGGGAAGTCTGAACTTGGCGGTCAGTCTTATTTTTAAGTTATATGTATTATAACTAATTGACATTTTTGGTATTTTCATATGTACCCCACACTGCGCTTGCTCGAACAATTAAAATCAAAAACATCCCTCGACTTGTTATGTAAAACCACCATGGGTGGGTGTCAGAATTATTTTTGCATCATCAATTTTAAAACGTTGATTTACCTAGATTAAAAAAAAATTAATTTGTAATACTTAAGCTCGGTAAACTTTAAGCGTTGTACGGGTGCTTAAACACCAAAAATCGTAAGGCTATACCATAAAAACCAATGATTTGCAGGTAGTCGAGTTTTGGACAAGTACCTACATAGGTAACTTATAATATTTCATATTGTAAATTAATTAGGTACCAAAAAAATATAACTTCTCAAACACTTTGTCTATTGGCACTGGCGGGAGAATGTATTAGAATGTCTTTAAACTTGCGGACCAGTTTGTATAGTTAAATTTGGCATGCGAACTATAATTGAAATAGAAAACCAGAATAGGTGCATTGCAGATCACAAAGATTTCTGTAAAAGAACATACGATTTATAAATATACCGGATAGGTATACTGAGTACTTATATAATAATATATAAGTTCTTTGGATTTATCATAGATATATTTTATGATATCTATGGCATAATATTTTTTATAATATCTATGGAAATCGTAAATTGTCGAAATTCGTCGGCGACGGTTAACAATTCTAATAGTTTCAGAAATACTATTGTATTATAAATATAATATATTGTATATTTTGATTTCAGTGAACAAAAAAATAATAGGCCACAAATGTAAACGGACAGTTCGTTAAAACGGATAAGTTGTAACACAAACTCGCAAATTTCGTTTGATCAGGTTATTTTTATAGAATATTTCGATACTTTCATCGGAGTGAGATGATTAGATGAAGATGGATGAAGATGGCTGTTTCTTCGGCGATGGCGGCACTTTAGCTACGTTTCACCGGAAGAGTAGATGTTTACGAGTAAGTTTGTTTTCATATTATTACCTACTATTTTACATTTACTTTTTAGACTTAAATTAAATATTTATTGCCACGGACAATCTGTTAACTAGGTGACGTAGAAGCATTTATAAGTTTAATCCCAATAGCGCAATGTATAAAATACGCGAGACCGTCTTCGTTTCACCACGCCAAGTTTAATACGCACCTTTTTGCATGTTATACTATACGCCGGGTATCACCTTAGGTTTGCGCGAAGTATTTAAAACAATATAATATTATTAGTCTTTATATTTTATATTTTTATATACATAAATACATTATACACCTCATATATTTTATTAGCATACTTACACCTTTTTTAGTGTAGTTTATACCCTAGATGGCTATAGATATAGGTATTAAATGTCTTGCAATTATATATTTTACTATAATTATTAATTTCATTATAATATAATATAACAATACACTCTAAATTAAATTAGTTGTTATCAAGACAGACAGTCTTAAAACAAACTCTTTTCTGAACGTTTTCAAATGCTTAAAAAAAATTGCACAGTTGTCGTAGCAGTCAGTTGCTAGATCAACCCGTGTGACATCAAATAGGAATTATTCTTGTTTTTTTAAATAATTTTTTCGAAAAATATATGTAACATGTACAGCTCATACAATTATGAATTTATAGTTAATGGAAATGCGGATGTTTATACTTCATAGATATTTTTATAGTTAAAAATCGTGTGAATAATTTGATTAAACAATAAGGTACTTACCTACTCATCACTAGAATCAATTTTATTATATTACGTGTAAAATCACCAACACAAGGTGCAGACTGCGTTTAAAAAATTAAAAACATAAAATGAAATATAAAATAATGTTGTAGTAGAAGCTGGAAACTGTAGTTTATTCTAATTTATAATCCAATTAATGTAACCGAGAATGTAACTATTAAATTCATCATTGAATGATTATTTAGAGATCACTTTGGGATAAATGTAAAAGTAAATTAAAAATAATTAAAAAACATTTTGTGAAAGGAACAAGATTACTGCTTATATTTAAGTCTTAATTATTATTAACAAATAAATACAAATAATAGATATTTTAATAGCTTTTTACTATTAACATTCAGTGTAAATATAGTTTCTGATCGACTTACCAATATGTAATACACCTATATGTAATAAAATAATTATTCATATCAAATAATCCTAACAATTTAATGCAAGGATTCTCATAAATTGATCTTACAGCAGCCTTAAAACACCAAAAATACATTTGTACATCATTTACAAAATTTTAGTTCCCTATTATGGTGTACCTAGGTATTAATACAAACAATAAATTGCTATTCGAAAACACAATTTCGTATACCTATTATTATTTACTAAATACCTACAATTAAATTAAACTAAAAATAAACATATGATTACATACTGAGTGCCTATAATATAATATTATATATGAAAATTGAATCTTTATTACAAATACTTATCGTTTACACAGACCACAAGAAAAAATAATTAAAAATATTAAAAAAAAAAACACACATAATTGTAAAAATATAGTTGGTATTATAGTATTTGATGAATTTACTGTATACGTTTATGGCTTTATGTTAACTCTAAAATCCAGTAATCACATTTTTATTTAGGTAATAATTCATAAAATACAATATACTCATATAAAAATATTCTTATGCTTCTGATATCTATTCACCACCTTAATCAATAATTAAATTGATAAACGAAAATAATAATTTAAATAATACCTATATCATATTATTATAATTTAAATTCAAAATTATAAACTATTTTGGTTTATTGTCATATCAAATGTCAATGAACAAATTGTTCCTTAACTCTTTGATATAAAAAGTTGCATTATATTATATCCGTGGATTCATCATATTGACGTACCTAGTATAATATCTATCATTTTTTTATTTAATCTATGGCAAATCTCAAAGTCATTGCAGAAGACACAGTCGATCAAAAATTCTAAAATTCAATAAGCAAAGAAGATATGACCAAAAAACTTACTGCGTTTCGTATAATTTTATTTTTCATAAATCACAATATTCTAAGTTCTGGCTGTATTCTGGAGCGTTTCCTCATGGGCGTCGCAGTTCACACACGTCACGGATTCCGCCGAAGGAGTCCATAATTAAAGTAAGTTTGTTTTTATATTCTTTTGGGGCTTAAATTTACTTTTAAGACTTAAAACAAATATTTAATGTCACGAAAAATGTGCTATCCAAGTGTTGTAGGCGCATATTTTAGTTCCGGACTAGAAATGTATAAAATACGCGAGATATAAACGCCGTCGTCGTTTTTCCAGTCCCTGTTTGTAGAATAATTATAATTAAAAGGTGCATACTGCATACCTATACAGGGTATTTAATATAAATATATAAATATTTTGGTTTAATTTATAGAAATATATGTTATGACTTATAACTGATAATAGTCATAAGATACAATTTTAATTAATAACTGGTAATTTTTTTTCCAAATACAACGTTATAAGTTATAGGTAACTATTAATTTAGTGTCACATACTTAACTTCTAATGTTCACCTAATATCTATATTCTATATCATAGGGATTAGGGATGTATAACCATGTACACATAAAAGTATATTCACGGAATGGTCAACTGCCTATCCTGACGTGTGCGCACTTATGAATAATATACCTACTCATATACTCGTATAGGTATATAAATATACCTATATAAATAGTTTAAAACTATAATATACTATATACATTACAAGACTCTAATTAAAATCACATTTTTTTAATTTTTTTGAACACAATGTTTTAAAAATTATTAATTAATATATAATTTATTGGTATAGTACTAATTAAATTAATGAAATAAAACAAACACAACTACTATAATTATTAGTAATAATAATATATCCACGTATAAATTATTAAAATACAAAACGAACAAACGAAAAACGATTCTGAGCAAAGATATCGTTGACTAATAAATAATATTGAGATTAAAGTAATTTATTTTTTCGGTAGAAAATCGGTATAAATATGAATTATAAATATTTTTTTATTTTCATACCATGACGCGTGTGTGAAAAATTGTTTATATTATTAAGTGTTTAAGATGTTAGATTTCGGTTCGGCTGATTGTCCACCCCCTCACTCTTCCGCATCAATGCATCAGAAATTATTATTTATAATATATTTAAATATAAACTACACTTATTAGAAAAAAATTAAATAGGTACAATTAAATAAAGGTAATTTTTTTTCTTATATTTCTATTTTTTTACGTACCCATTATGTTCGATACTATAACTTCAGTCTTCAGTTATAGAAAACAAAACTTGCCAATATGGAATAACTGTCGAATTTTTTTATTTTAAAATATTAAATAGCATCTGATTGACTGATGTGCTATAATGAAACTCAAAATATGACGAATACACTACCTATACACTTATCTAAATTCTATTTTATATTCGTTTAAATTGGACTTTTAATTTTTCTGGCCATTTTATTAAGCTTTGTAATATAAGTGCATTAAATCGTATTTTTAAGGCATTTTTCTTATTTTAGGATTTATATTATATTATGTTAGGACCATATATATATTTTCTATGATTAGGACGGTGAGGTTATAATTATAAATAATCTATGGCAAATGACAATCGTCTGAAACGAACAGCGATTCCAATACGTACTCACATATTTCGTTCCATTCTGGTTATTAAGCTAGGTGCCTATTTTTATAAATGTCATTAATCTCAATACTTCCGGACTGAACTTTTGTATCGGAGATATGAAGACGCGCGCTAAATTTTCCTTGACGGAGAAGCACAGCTCTGACACTAGATAAAATTATACACTCGAAGGGAACGCTTTTCGCCGGAAGAATAAATAATTACGTAAGTCTTGTCCTTCTACTCTGTTGAAGCGGTAGACCTAATGTAAATATTTATTGTCAGACAAACTTATATAACCGCTAGACGTAGAGTAATTTTTAAAATCCAGTTTTTATAGGTGTACAAAAATTATAAAAAATACCTTAAATTATAATACTTTGCCTACAACTGTTAATTTATTGTTATAGTAGAATAATTTTTAAAATTTTAAATCAATGATTAGGTAATGCTTTTATAAGTAGGAAGGTTTTTATACCTACCTAACAAAATAAGAAAATACATAATGATTAATGTTATTTAATATGATTTGTAAGTACATAGCAGATTATACCTATCACTTGGTGACGATTATTTTTGTTTTATACGTTCTTCGTAATTCAGTTCCGTCACGATAGTTTTAGTTTTCGTTAAATGTGAAACATACATTTTCTATGCATACAGGATACGGGCATTAAATATTCGGGTTTTAAGAGAACACCTCAAACGTACGTTTTATTTTGGGGGTTTTACGGGATATACCTATAGGAAATTTTCTTCAAATTTTCACATTTCACTATTTGATATTGTGATATTATTTGTACCTAGGTTAAGTTTCTGTTTTAGAATCGATCGATATGTTACCTAGGTATATCACATTCTTTAATTTAAATTCTGGTAGTCGAGTATTGGACAAGTACCTACGTAACTTATAATTCGTATCGTAATTTAATTACTAAAGAAATATAATTTCTCCAACAGTGTCTAGGGCCACCGGCAGCAGAATGCATTATAGAATGTCTATAAACTTGTAGTCTAGTATATGGTTAAAATTGGCATGCGACCAACAACTGGAGGCTTGTTCTGGAAAATGTAAATGATCTAATAAGGTTCATCTCATTATTTGAATTAAATTAATTTTTAAGCGATTGTTGTGTTAATCAATTTTTTAATTTATTTCATTCAACACACTCGTAATTTTTGTTAGGTATAAAAATAAAACTAATAAATCCTTGAATACAACATTTAAAAATACAAACTCTGTGTAATAAAAATTAATATTAGGTATTTATTGGTATGTTTATATAATATCTGTAGACTGTAACGCATAGGTCATTAGAATATTGTAGAACATTTTACTGCATAAGATGCGTGTTATTTCAGAAATGGTATTCGTCAGTGAACATTTTCAAACTGGGAATAATATATCATAAGCAGATTGAAATGTGTGAACGTTTCAGTGTTTCGAAGACTAAGTGTCGTAGCAGATTTTGATTCCGTCACGGGGTATGTATTTTCTTATTTCTCAGTAGGTTTTTTTTTTTTATAGTTAATTGATCAGGGGATGTATTGCCCGAAAATTTTCAATATTTGTATTGTAACTATACTGGTATAACACTATTCGGGCTATCAATAAAGTCGTGTTCAAAATTAGAAAATTGGTGAGGTATGATATTTTTTTAAGCAATTCTTTCGAGTAGGGAATTCGCTCAATGATATTTAAATATTTTCACCGATAATCAAGTACGATGACTTGTAGGTAACTATAGACTGAGTGAATAGGAATTAGGAAGTGTGTGATATGGCGAAGATAAGGAAATGGGTCAACAGGATTTCAGAATGTTTGGTGTATGAAAGGGAATGATGAAAAAGAAATGTAAGGTTAGGGTAGGTAAGTGGAGTGAGAGTAGCAGATATGAGAATAATAAGTAAGGTGTTAAGGTACAAAAGAGGATAGAATAAGAAATTAATTAATTAAGGGTAGTGTACATATTGTAGTGAAAACAAGAGAGAATAGGTTTAGGTGGTTCGGTCACTGTATGATAAGAGATAGTGAGAGTGGCTATAGAAGTTAATTTAGGGGAGAAATGATGGACGAGAAGACTGAAGAAGAGATGGATAGACAGAATACCGATCATATGGAGGTGTGGAATGAGAGTGGCTGAACCTGTATATAGCTGTGAGAGACGGTGGAAGAAAAAGTGTAAAGGTAGAATAGTTATGTTAACAAGGCCGAATACGTAGGAAAATATCTTGAATTGCAAAGGCCCTATTGACTCTTTGGCTTCAACTAACCATAGGTTTACCTAACTAACCTTTTTATGACTCATTAGGACACTTTGAATAAAAAGATCCTGAGTTGCAGGTTGCCGAACTTAAGTGTTTGATTATCAAGTTGATCCTTTGATTGTTGACACCTTAATCCATGCTATGGATGAAGCCCATATATAATAAAGATATGGATAGTCCACGCCTATGTTAAATACATTTGAGGCCGCGTTCCCGGACGGGAAGGCAATAATTGAGGCTTCTTTATATGGATAGTCGATAGTCGATACTCGATATAAGTATACTTTATTTGGCCTCAATTTATTGTTCCCCTCGAAGACCGCTGATAAGACCATTATGTCCTATCCATATCTTTATTATCTATGATGGAGCCATACCCAGCTCACTCGTGTAAACTTGTTGCCGGTTGGGATGTCAGCGCACTATTTGTTTTCCATCTTTGACCCACGCCGTAGCATACCAAATGTACGATTAAGAAAACACTAAAATGATTGGGTCAGAGAGAGAAATAAATGGTGCGCTAAAAATCTGACATCCTCTTAGTGTTATCAAGTTGAAGAAGCAGTTGATTGTTGACAATTTGACATTTAACATTAACTGTGGTAGGTACGAACTCGGTACGAGTAAAAGTATAAAAGTAATTAGCAGGGCTGTGAATTTAATGCAATGAAAAAGTGTTAAATATTTGCCTGCATGTATGCACTGAAATATTCAAAAATATGCACTTAAAATTCAAAAAAATACTGAATGAAAACGTTTTTATTAAAATTTTTTTAAATTAATAAATTATAATTCAAATTGGTTTACAAAAAAAATTCTATATTTACACACTTGGTAGGTAGGTATGTAGGTAGGTAACGGATGAACCGAAAATATAAAAACAATTTAAGAAAATAAGCATTAATACGAAGAAATCATGAAAACATGCAATTATATTAACTAACTCAAAAAAAACGCATATTGGTAACGGTGTTGTAATAATAGGGATCTCCCAAAAAAATACGTACTAATAGTTCAAACAAATCATAAAAGCCAACTGTAATAAATATTAATTTATGAAAAAGTATATTAAAAAGCATTATTGTAATAAATGAAACAAAACTATGAACTATGGACCGTGACATAATATAGGTATTTCAATATTTTTAGCTCCATAATTTCTGTTAAAATATTAGGAAAATGTATTAAGTACCGTAAAAGTGCTAAATTTGAGCTATTACTTAAAATAGTATATTCATAACAAATTATCATAGAAGGTTAGGTACTGTTATTCCACATACTTATTATAGTTTAATTTAACTACAACATTCTAGTAGAGTCTGATAAAATTTGGTTCCACGACTTTGATCATACAAACTTTAAATACTAAACTATGGGTCTGAAATTTAGTTTATATAGATGTAAATAATCAAAAACATATATTGCTTCAAAATATAATAATAAAGTGTCTTGCATTGTAGTAGGTGGGTAACTTTCAAAAAAAAAAACTAAAAAAAATCATACTTGAAATATAATATACGTATATTGTAATAAATGTTCAAATGTTTACTATGGTTGTGTGGAGGCAACCTGAATTAAAGCAGCCGTGCAGTTCGACGGCGTATGTGTGATTGTCACGAATTATGTTAGCGTATGGTAATTGTCGTGCGATAGTAGTGGACTGTAATAGGAAAATGGAAAATGAAAATGAGAAATAACAATGTCGTCGAATTTCTATATAAAAATTATCAAATAAATATGACGTATATTAACCGTTGCTACAGGGAAAAAACGCTTAAATACTATGTTAGTAGTAGGTGGGGGCCGAACACAAGCGATCGCCAATACAACAGGACAAAAATGACAAATAATAAACTTATAAAAAATAATAATTCAACGGTCGAGTGACAAAATAGTACGAGCGTAAACAATAATAATAATAAAAAAAGGTGGATGATAATACAATTTGATAGCGTAGACGGTACGACCTGATACGGAGTAGCTGGACAATCTGCGTCGGTGGTGAACTTCTGATTCGCGTTCGGTGGTCGACGCGAGCGTGCGTAGGCTGTCGTCGGACGACGACCAATACTGACTGCGCGTGCGGGTAACAACGGCGGTTACGACACTACGCGTGCGGGCGCCGGTGCGCGTGCGAATATTTTGACTTTAAACTAACTGAAACGAGGACGAAATGGATACGACGTGGTTTGACAATATTCTATACCCAAAATGATACGCGGTCACGGCGAGGGCGTGACGCGGGAAAGTGCGAGGTGCTCGGACGACTTAGTAGGTACACGTACCAATCGGAAGGACCAACCGCGTAGCGCAAAGGGCTACGGGCGGCTGAGTAATGCTTAACGAATAATGGTTTAGCGAGGTGCTCAACGCTGTCGTAACGATTGACAACGAACGCGAGCACTATACTGGTGAGCAAAAACGGCTCGGACGGGCACGGAATCACAGAACGGATATTGACGGCGACGGCTCACCGGTTCGCACATATACCGGACACACAGACGACAAAACGAACGCTATATTTTGTCGAGACGGCTGAGGACCGGCGACTTTTCGACTCGCGACAGCGACTGCGACTAAAAGGTACTGCATCGGACTAGCATGCGGCGGGGAAGAGACCGCCGGCGGTACACAGATAACGGATCGGTCGCGCGTTGAACATTATCCGCGACGATTACGTTAAGGTAAAGTCCAAACTGGCATACGCTACGAACAATAGTATATTATAAAAAATTAACCCCATGGTGCAAGAGTCGTTCATAAATATCATAACATATATTATATTAGAAATACAAACTTAATATTTCACTAACAGTAAATATTATAAAAAAATATTACGAAATGTACTATACTCATATTATATTATGATTGTATTAGTTACAAACTCTTGAACTAAGAGTTATGTTTGAGGATTCAATTAATTTCTAAAAGGAAATGCCTCAAGGTTGCCTCAGTAAGTTGAGGGGCCGTAGTTAAAGTGCCGTCCACCATTAAAGTTGATAGATACTCGTTGATCGCTTTTATGTGCTTCAAATTGTTTACACGAGTGAGCTGGGTATGGCTCCATCATAGATAATATAGATATAACATAATTGTCTTATCAGCGGTCTTCGAGGGGAACAATTGAGGCCAAATAAAGTATACCTATATCGAGTATCGACTATCAATATAAAGGAGCCTCAATTGCCTTCCGCGGGAACGCGGCCTCAAATGTATTTAACATAGGCGTGGACTATCCATATCTTTATTATCGATGGGCTTCATCCATAGCATGGATTAAGGTGTCAACAATCTAAGGATCAACTTGATAATCAAACACTTAAGTTCAGCAATCTGCAAATCAGGATCTTTTTATTCAAAGTGTCTTAATAAGTCATAAGAAGGTTAGTTAGGTAAACCTATGGTTAGTTGAAGCTATGGTAATGATAGACGACTACCATCACCGGTCGAGAGCTTTGCGATGATCTTTTCCTACTAACTATTCGATATTGTAAACATAACAATGAAAGAAAATATTGAAATATTATTAATTTGGTTAGGTTAGGTTAGGTTAGGATAGGGCAGGAAATAAGATGTTAACTAATTATCATAGTTTTTAACACGGTCTTAAAAGACTGTCAGCAAGAGTTGTACCAGTATAGTTATTAAAAACTTAAATACAGCTAACATTAAATAATCATTTTTTTAACACAACAAATTATAAAATGTAAATAGATATTTGACTATGTTTTTATTTGCATTTAGACTTAATAGTTCGTAATTTCATACTGACTGTGGACCCAGCCAAATACAATATTATTTTAAATTTAACATTATTTTATGTCCTTCATAAATAACAATCACATAGTACAGTCCGTACAGGACCTTTTTCTCATTTAATTTCTTTGCATCCTTTATAAATTACAATCATTTTTATACATTTTCTTATACATATATTACGGTGATACACCTCTGATCATAATAATTGTTCGTATTATTATAATGTAAACAACACCTTGTTTTTGGATTATAGTTAATATGTATTGCGGTATTTAGCTTCCAGCGTAATCGTTTGTTTAGTGTTATTTCACCCAGATTTCTCAAACAATATTTTTTTCACTTCATTGAACTCTAGTAGATTCTTTTGTATAACAATTTTTCAAGATTAACCTATACCTGGGAGTACGCTGAGTACATGTGTACATAATATATAATTTTAAAAGAGACTGGCTAGGTTCTCTCACGTTCCCCATTCAATTTATTTAACTTTTTTTGATTCTTTTATATACATCTTTTTTTGAAACATTAACAACTTGGTGCCATATGATTTATTTTAAATTTATTATCTACTTAAAATGCGTTTGTCTGCGGTAGCCCACGTTCCCTTATCAATTTTTTTTCGTAAATTTAATTCAATTGATTTTTAATATGAATATTTTCAAATTTGTGAGTCTTCAGAGAATTTTTTTATGTTATTTAATTCCTATCTAGATCATTCTATATAGATTTATTAAACACTGACAACTGACAAACCGGCGCCAACACCCTCCTTCATATTTTTTTTTGTAATGTAACTCTAGTTGAATATTTTGTATTGACTTGCAAATTGATAACTCGGTGCCCTATGAATATTCATTCTTTAATGAACTAAATATTTTGAATAGTTTATTCTGTTTAAAATTCTGGGCAGTTTAGTTTGAAGTTTGAAATGTATTTTTCTTTTGTAAAATTTTTTCCAAATTTATTTTTTGTTTTCTAAAATGAATTTGCTTGCGGGCGCCAACACCCTCCTTCAAGTTTTTTTTTAGTAATGTAACTCTAGTTGAATATTTTTTATTGACTTGAAAATTAAAACTTGGTGCCCTATGAATATTCATTCTTTAATGAACTAAATATTTTGAATAGTTTATTCTGTTTAAAATTCTGGGCAGTTTAGTTTGAAGTTTGAAATGTATTTTTCTTTTGTAAAATTTTTTCCAAATTTATTTTTTGTTTTCTAAAATGAATTTGCTTGCGGGCGCCAACACCCTCCTTCAATTTTTTTTTTATGATTTTACCTCTAGCCAAATTTTTAACTATTGACTATCGAGTACCCTTGAATAATCCTTTTCTTTAATGAACTAAATATTTTAAATAGTTTTTTCTGTTTAATATTCTGGGCATTTTAGTTTGATGTTTTTAATTTCAATTTTTTTTTGTTTTCTAAAATGCATTTGCCTGCGGGCGCCAACACCCTCCTTTAATTTTTTTTTAGGATTTAACCTCTAGCCAAATATTTTAAACATTGACAATATGGTACCTCTTGAATAATCCTTGTTTAATGAAATAAATATTTGAAATAGTTTTTTCTGTTTAATATTCTGGGCATTTTAGTTTGAACTTTGAAATGAGTATTCCTACAGTTAAATTTTTTCAAAATTTTTTTTTGGTTTCCTAAAATGCATTTGCCTGCGGGCGCCAACACCCTCCTTCAATTTTTTTTTTAGTAATGTAACTCTAGTTGAATATTTTGTATTGACTTGAAAATTGATAACTCGGTGCCCTATGAATATTCATTCTTTAATGAACTAAATATTTTGAATAGTTTATTCTGTTTAAAATTCTGGGCAGTTTAGTTTGAAGTTTGAAATGTATTTTTCTTTTGTAAAATTTTTTCCAAATTTTTTTTTTGTTTTCTAAAATGCATTTGCCTGCGGGCGCCAACACCCTCCTTCAATTTTTTTTTTAGTAATGCTACTCTAGTTGAATATTTTTTATTGACTTGAAAATTGATAACTTGGTGCCCTATGAATATTCATTCTTTAATGAACTAAATATTTTGAATAGTCTTTTCTGTTTAATATTCTGGGCATTTTAGTTTGATGTTTTTAATTTCAATTTTTTTTGTTTTCTAAAATGCATTTGCCTGCGGGCGCCAACACCCTCCTTTAATTTTTTTTTAGGATTTAACCTCTAGCCAAATATTTTAAACATTGACAATATGGTACCTCTTGAATAATCCTTGTTTAATGAAATAAATATTTGAAATAGTTTTTTCTGTTTAATATTCTGGGCATTTTAGTTTGAACTTTGAAATGAGTATTCCTACAGTTAAATTTTTTCAAAATTTTTTTTTGGTTTCCTAAAATGCATTTGCCTGCGGGCGCCAACACCCTCCTTCAATTTTTTTTTTAGTAATGTAACTCTAGTTGAATATTTTGTATTGACTTGAAAATTGATAACTCGGTGCCCTATGAATATTCATTCTTTAATGAACTAAATATTTTGAATAGTCTTTTCTGTTTAATATTCTGGGCATTTTAGTTTGATGTTTTTAATTTCAATTTTTTTTGGTTTCCTAAAATGCATTTGCCTGCGGGCGCCAACACCCTCCTTCAATTTTTTTTTTAGTAATGTAACTCTAGTTGAATATTTTGTATTGACTTGAAAATTGATAACTTGGTGCCCTATGAATATTCATTCTTTAATGAACTAAATATTTAGAATAGTTTATTCTGTTTAAAATTCTAGGCAGTTTAGTTTGAAGTTTGAAATGTATTTTTCTTTTGTAAAATTTTTTCCAAATTTTTTTTTTGTTTTCTTAAATGCATTTGCCTGCGGGCGCCAACACCCTCCTTCAATTTTTTTTTTAGTAATGCTACTCTAGTTGAATACTTTTTATTGACTTGAAAATTGATAACTTGGTGCCCTATGAATATTCATTCTTTAATGAACTAAATATTTTGAATAGTCTTTTCTGTTTAATATTCTGGGCATTTTAGTTTGATGTTTTTAATTTCAATTTTTTTTTGTTTTCTAAAATGCATTTGCCTGCGGGCGCCAACACCCTCCTTTAATTTTTTTTTAGGATTTAACCTCTAGCCAAATATTTTAAACATTGTCAATATGGTACCTCTTGAATAATCCTTGTTTAATGAAATAAATATTTGAAATAGTTTTTTCTGTTTAATATTCTGGGCATTTTAGTTTGAACTTTGAAATGAGTATTCCTACAGTTAAATTTTTTCAAAATTTTTCTTTGGTTTCCTAAAATGCATTTGCCTGCGGGCGCCAACACCCTCCTTCAAGTTTTTTTTTAGTAATGTAACTCTAGTTGAATATTTTTTATTGACTTGAAAATTAAAACTTGGTGCCCTATGAATATTCATTCTTTAATGAACTAAATATTTTGAATAGTTTATTCTGTTTAATATTCTGGGCATTTTAGTTTGATGTTTTTAATTTCAATTTTTTTTTGTTTTCTAAAATGCATTTGCCTGCGGGCGCCAACACCCTCCTTTAATTTTTTTTTAGGATTTAACCTCTAGCCAAATATTTTAAACATTGACAATATGGTACCTCTTGAATAATCCTTGTTTAATGAAATAAATATTTGAAATAGTCTTTTCCGTTTAATATTCTGGGCATTTTAGTTTGAAGTTTGAAATGTATTTTTCTTTTGTAAAATTTTTTCCAAATTTTTTTTTTGTTTTCTAAAATGCATTTGCCTGCGGGCGCCAACACCCTCCTTCAATTTTTTTTTTAGTAATGTAACTCTAGTTGAATATTTTTTATTGACTTGAAAATTGATAACTTGGTGCCCTATGAATATTCATTCTTTAATGAACTAAATATTTTGAATAGTTTATTCTGTTTAAAATTCTGGGCAGTTTAGTTTGAAGTTTGAAATGTATTTTTCTTTTGTAAAATTTTTTCCAAATTTTTTTTTTGTTTTCTAAAATGAATTTGCCTGCGGGCGCCAACACCCTCCTTCAATTTTTTTCTTATGATTTTACCTCTAGCCAAATTTTTAAACATTGACTATCGAGTACCCTTGAATAATCCTTTTCTTTAATGAACTAAATATTTTAAATAGTTTTTTCTGTTTAATATTCTGGGCATTTTAGTTTGATGTTTTTAATTTCAATTTTTTTTTGTTTTCTAAAATGCATTTGCCTGCGGGCACCAACACCCTCCTTTAATTTTTTTTTAGGATTTATCCTCTAGCCAAATATTTTAAACATCGACAATATGGTACCTCTTGAATAATCCTTGTTTAATGAAATAAATATTTGAAATAGTCTTTTCCGTTTAATATTCTGGGCATTTTAGTTTGAAGTTTGAAATGTATTTTTCTTTTGTAAAATTTTTTCCAAATTTTTTTTTTGTTTTCTAAAATGCATTTGCCTGCGGGCGCCAACACCCTCCTTCAATTTTTTTTTTAGTAATGTAACTCTAGTTGAATATTTTTTATTGACTTGAAAATTGATAACTTGGTGCCCTATGAATATTCATTCTTTAATGACAGAATATTTTGAATAGTTTATTCTGTTTAAAATTCTGGGCAGTTTAGTTTGAAGTTTGAAATGTATTTTTCTTTTGTAAAATTTTTTCCAAATTTTTTTTTTGTTTTCTAAAATGCATTTGCCTGCAGGCGCCAACACCCTTCTTCAATTTTTTTTTTTAGTAATGCTACTCTAGTTGAATATTTTTTATTGATTTGAAAATTGATAACTTGGTGCCCTATGAATATTCATTCTTTAATGAACTAAATATTTTGAATAGTCTTTTCTGTTTAATATTCTGGGCATTTTAGTTTGATGTTTTTAATTTCAATTTTTTTTTGTTTTCTAAAATGCATTTGCCTGCGGGCGCCAACACCCTCCTTTAATTTTTTTTTAGGATTTAACCTCTAGCCAAATATTTTAAACATTGACAATATGGTACCTCTTGAATAATCCTTGTTTAATGAAATAAATATTTGAAATAGTTTTTTCTGTTTAATATTCTGGGCATTTTAGTTTGAACTTTGAAATGAGTATTCCTACAGTTAAATTTTTTCAAAATTTTTTTTTGGTTTCCTAAAATGCATTTGCCTGCGGGCGCCAACACCCTCCTTCAATTTTTTTTTTAGTAATGTAACTCTAGTTGAATATTTTGTATTGACTTGAAAATTGATAACTCGGTGCCCTATGAATATTCATTCTTTAATGAACTAAATATTTTGAATAGTTTATTCTGTTTAAAATTCTGGGCAGTTTAGTTTGAAGTTTGAAATGTATTTTTCTTTTGTAAAATTTTTTCCAAATTTTTTTTTTGTTTTCTTAAATGCATTTGCCTGCGGGCGCCAACACCCTCCTTCAATTTTTTTTTTAGTAATGCTACTCTAGTTGAATACTTTTTATTGACTTGAAAATTGATAACTTGGTGCCCTATGAATATTCATTCTTTAATGAACTAAATATTTTGAATAGTCTTTTCTGTTTAATATTCTGGGCATTTTAGTTTGATGTTTTTAATTTCAATTTTTTTTTGTTTTCTAAAATGCATTTGCCTGCGGGCGCCAACACCCTCCTTTAATTTTTTTTTAGGATTTAACCTCTAGCCAAATATTTTAAACATTGACAATATGGTACCTCTTGAATAATCCTTGTTTAATGAAATAAATATTTGAAATAGTTTTTTCTGTTTAATATTCTGGGCATTTTAGTTTGAACTTTGAAATGAGTATTCCTACAGTTAAATTTTTTCAAAATTTTTTTTTGGTTTCCTAAAATGCATTTGCCTGCGGGCGCCAACACCCTCCTTCAATTTTTTTTTTAGTAATGTAACTCTAGTTGAATATTTTGTATTGACTTGAAAATTGATAACTTGGTGCCCTATGAATATTCATTCTTTAATGAACTAAATATTTTGAATAGTTTATTCTGTTTAAAATTCTGGGCAGTTTAGTTTGAAGTTTGAAATGTATTTTTCTTTTGTAAAATTTTTTCCAAATTTTTTTTTTGTTTTCTAAAATGAATTTGCCTGCGGGCGCCAACACCCTCCTTCAATTTTTTTCTTATGATTTTACCTCTAGCCAAATTTTTAAACATTGACTATCGAGTACCCTTGAATAATCCTTTTCTTTAATGAACTAAATATTTTAAATAGTTTTTTCTGTTTAATATTCTGGGCATTTTAGTTTGATGTTTTTAATTTCAATTTTTTTTTGTTTTCTAAAATGCATTTGCCTGCGGGCACCAACACCCTCCTTTAATTTTTTTTTAGGATTTATCCTCTAGCCAAATATTTTAAACATCGACAATATGGTACCTCTTGAATAATCCTTGTTTAATGAAATAAATATTTGAAATAGTCTTTTCCGTTTAATATTCTGGGCATTTTAGTTTGAAGTTTGAAATGTATTTTTCTTTTGTAAAATTTTTTCCAAATTTTTTTTTTGTTTTCTAAAATGCATTTGCCTGCGGGCGCCAACACCCTCCTTCAATTTTTTTTTTAGTAATGTAACTCTAGTTGAATATTTTTTATTGACTTGAAAATTGATAACTTGGTGCCCTATGAATATTCATTCTTTAATGACAGAATATTTTGAATAGTTTATTCTGTTTAAAATTCTGGGCAGTTTAGTTTGAAGTTTGAAATGTATTTTTCTTTTGTAAAATTTTTTCCAAATTTTTTTTTTGTTTTCTAAAATGCATTTGCCTGCAGGCGCCAACACCCTTCTTCAATTTTTTTTTTAGTAATGCTACTCTAGTTGAATATTTTTTATTGATTTGAAAATTGATAACTTGGTGCCCTATGAATATTCATTCTTTAATGAACTAAATATTTTGAATAGTCTTTTCTGTTTAATATTCTGGGCATTTTAGTTTGATGTTTTTAATTTCAATTTTTTTTTGTTTTCTAAAATGCATTTGCCTGCGGGCGCCAACACCCTCCTTTAATTTTTTTTTAGGATTTAACCTCTAGCCAAATATTTTAAACATTGACAATATGGTACCTCTTGAATAATCCTTGTTTAATGAAATAAATATTTGAAATAGTTTTTTCTGTTTAATATTCTGGGCATTTTAGTTTGAACTTTGAAATGAGTATTCCTACAGTTAAATTTTTTCAAAATTTTTTTTTGGTTTCCTAAAATGCATTTGCCTGCGGGCGCCAACACCCTCCTTCAATTTTTTTTTTAGTAATGTAACTCTAGTTGAATATTTTGTATTGACTTGAAAATTGATAACTCGGTGCCCTATGAATATTCATTCTTTAATGAACTAAATATTTTGAATAGTTTATTCTGTTTAAAATTCTGGGCAGTTTAGTTTGAAGTTTGAAATGTATTTTTCTTTTGTAAAATTTTTTCCAAATTTTTTTTTTGTTTTCTTAAATGCATTTGCCTGCGGGCGCCAACACCCTCCTTCAATTTTTTTTTTAGTAATGCTACTCTAGTTGAATACTTTTTATTGACTTGAAAATTGATAACTTGGTGCCCTATGAATATTCATTCTTTAATGAACTAAATATTTTGAATAGTCTTTTCTGTTTAATATTCTGGGCATTTTAGTTTGATATTTTTAATTTCAATTTTTTTTTGTTTTCTAAAATGCATTTGCCTGCGGGCGCCAACACCCTCCTTTAATTTTTTTTTAGGATTTAACCTCTAGCCAAATATTTTAAACATTGTCAATATGGTACCTCTTGAATAATCCTTGTTTAATGAAATAAATATTTGAAATAGTTTTTTCTGTTTAATATTCTGGGCATTTTAGTTTGAACTTTGAAATGAGTATTCCTACAGTTAAATTTTTTCAAAATTTTTTTTTGGTTTCCTAAAATGCATTTGCCTGCGGGCGCCAACACCCTCCTTCAATTTTTTTTTTAGTAATGTAACTCTAGTTGAATATTTTGTATTGACTTGAAAATTGATAACTCGGTGCCCTATGAATATTCATTCTTTAATGAACTAAATATTTTGAATAGTTTATTCTGTTTAAAATTCTGGGCAGTTTAGTTTGAAGTTTGAAATGTATTTTTCTTTTGTAAAATTTTTTCCAAATTTTTTTTTTGTTTTCTTAAATGCATTTGCCTGAGGGGGCCAACACCCTCCTTCAATTTTTTTTTTAGTAATGCTACTCTAGTTGAATACTTTTTATTGACTTGAAAATTGATAACTTGGTGCCCTATGAATATTCATTCTTTAATGAACTAAATATTTTGAATAGTCTTTTCTGTTTAATATTCTGGGCATTTTAGTTTGATATTTTTAATTTCAATTTTTTTTTGTTTTCTAAAATGCATTTGCCTGCGGGCGCCAACACCCTCCTTTAATTTTTTTTTAGGATTTAACCTCTAGCCAAATATTTTAAACATTGTCAATATGGTACCTCTTGAATAATCCTTGTTTAATGAAATAAATATTTGAAATAGTTTTTTCTGTTTAATATTCTGGGCATTTTAGTTTGAACTTTGAAATGAGTATTCCTACAGTTAAATTTTTTCAAAATTTTTCTTTGGTTTCCTAAAATGCATTTGCCTGCGGGCGCCAACACCCTCCTTCAAGTTTTTTTTTAGTAATGTAACTCTAGTTGAATATTTTTTATTGACTTGAAAATTAAAACTTGGTGCCCTATGAATATTCATTCTTTAATGAACTAAATATTTTGAATAGTTTATTCTGTTTAATATTCTGGGCATTTTAGTTTGATGTTTTTAATTTCAATTTTTTTTTGTTTTCTAAAATGCATTTGCCTGCGGGCGCCAACACCCTCCTTTAATTTTTTTTTAGGATTTAACCTCTAGCCAAATATTTTAAACATTGACAATATGGTACCTCTTGAATAATCCTTGTTTAATGAAATAAATATTTGAAATAGTCTTTTCCGTTTAATATTCTGGGCATTTTAGTTTGAAGTTTGAAATGTATTTTTCTTTTGTAAAATTTTTTCCAAATTTTTTTTTTGTTTTCTAAAATGCATTTGCCTGCGGGCGCCAACACCCTCCTTCAATTTTTTTTTTAGTAATGTAACTCTAGTTGAATATTTTTTATTGACTTGAAAATTGATAACTTGGTTCCCTTATGAATATTCATTCTTTAATGAACTAAATATTTTGAATAGTTTATTCTGTTTAAAATTCTGGGCAGTTTAGTTTGAAGTTTGAAATGTATTTTTCTTTTGTAAAATTTTTTCCAAATTTTTTTTTTGTTTTCTAAAATGAATTTGCCTGTGGGCGCCAACACCCTCCTTCAATTTTTTTCTTATGATTTTACCTCTAGCCAAATTTTTAAACATTGACTATCGAGTACCCTTGAATAATCCTTTTCTTTAATGAACTAAATATTTTAAATAGTTTTTTCTGTTTAATATTCTGGGCATTTTAGTTTGATGTTTTTAATTTCAATTTTTTTTTGTTTTCTAAAATGCATTTGCCTGCGGGCACCAACACCCTCCTTTAATTTTTTTTTAGGATTTATCCTCTAGCCAAATATTTTAAACATCGACAATATGGTACCTCTTGAATAATCCTTGTTTAATGAAATAAATATTTGAAATAGTCTTTTCCGTTTAATATTCTGGGCATTTTAGTTTGAAGTTTGAAATGTATTTTTCTTTTGTAAAATTTTTTCCAAATTTTTTTTTTGTTTTCTAAAATGCATTTGCCTGCGGGCGCCAACACCCTCCTTCAATTTTTTTTTTAGTAATGTAACTCTAGTTGAATATTTTTTATTGACTTGAAAATTGATAACTTGGTGCCCTATGAATATTCATTCTTTAATGACAGAATATTTTGAATAGTTTATTCTGTTTAAAATTCTGGGCAGTTTAGTTTGAAGTTTGAAATGTATTTTTCTTTTGTAAAATTTTTTCCAAATTTTTTTTTTGTTTTCTAAAATGCATTTGCCTGCAGGCGCCAACACCCTTCTTCAATTTTTTTTTTAGTAATGCTACTCTAGTTGAATATTTTTTATTGATTTGAAAATTGATAACTTGGTGCCCTATGAATATTCATTCTTTAATGAACTAAATATTTTGAATAGTCTTTTCTGTTTAATATTCTGGGCATTTTAGTTTGATGTTTTTAATTTCAATTTTTTTTTGTTTTCTAAAATGCATTTGCCTGCGGGCGCCAACACCCTCCTTTAATTTTTTTTTAGGATTTAACCTCTAGCCAAATATTTTAAACATTGACAATATGGTACCTCTTGAATAATCCTTGTTTAATGAAATAAATATTTGAAATAGTCTTTTCCGTTTAATATTCTGGGCATTTTAGTTTGAAGTTTGAAATGTATTTTTCTTTTGTAAAATTTTTTCCAAATTTTTTTTTTGTTTTCTAAAATGCATTTGCCTGCGGGCGCCAACACCCTCCTTCAATTTTTTTTTTAGTAATGTAACTCTAGTTGAATATTTTTTATTGACTTGAAAATTGATAACTTGGTTCCCTTATGAATATTCATTCTTTAATGAACTAAATATTTTGAATAGTTTATTCTGTTTAAAATTCTGGGCAGTTTAGTTTGAAGTTTGAAATGTATTTTTCTTTTGTAAAATTTTTTCCAAATTTTTTTTTTGTTTTCTAAAATGCATTTGCCTGCAGGCGCCAACACCCTTCTTCAATTTTTTTTTTAGTAATGCTACTCTAGTTGAATATTTTTTATTGATTTGAAAATTGATAACTTGGTGCCCTATGAATATTCATTCTTTAATGAACTAAATATTTTGAATAGTCTTTTCTGTTTAATATTCTGGGCATTTTAGTTTGATGTTTTTAATTTCAATTTTTTTTTGTTTTCTAAAATGCATTTGCCTGCGGGCGCCAACACCCTCCTTTAATTTTTTTTTAGGATTTAACCTCTAGCCAAATATTTTAAACATTGACAATATGGTACCTCTTGAATAATCCTTGTTTAATGAAATAAATATTTGAAATAGTCTTTTCCGTTTAATATTCTGGGCATTTTAGTTTGAAGTTTGAAATGTATTTTTCTTTTGTAAAATTTTTTCCAAATTTTTTTTTTTGTTTTCTAAAATGCATTTGCCTGCGGGCGCCAACACCCTCCTTCAATTTTTTTTTTAGTAATGCTACTCTAGTTGAATATTTTTTATTGACTTGAAAATTGATAACTTGGTGCCCTATGAATATTCATTCTTTAATGAACTAAATATTTTGAATAGTCTTTTCTGTTTAATATTCTGGGCATTTTAGTTTGATGTTTTTAATTTCAATTTTTTTTTGTTTTCTAAAATGCATTTGCCTGCGGGTGCCGACACCCTCCTTTAATTTTTTTTTAGGATTTAACCTCTAGCCAAATATTTTAAACATTGACAATATGGTACCTCTTGAATAATCCTTGTTTAATGAAATAAATATTTGAAATAGTTTTTTCTGTTTAATATTCTGGGCATTTTAGTTTGAACTTTGAAATGAGTATTCCTACAGTTAAATTTTTTCAAAATTTTTTTTTGGTTTCCTAAAATGCATTTGCCTGCGGGCGCCAACACCCTCCTTCAATTTTTTTTTTAGTAATTTTACTCTAGTTGAATACTTTTTATTGACTTGAAAATTGATAACTTGGTGCCCTATGAATATTCATTCTTTAATGAACTCAATATTTTGAATAGTCTTTTCTGTTTAATATTCTGGGCATTTTAGTTTGAAGTTTGAAATGTATTTTTCTTTTGTAAAATTTTTTCCAAATTTTTTTTTTGTTTTCTAAAATGAATTTGCCTGCGGGCGCCAACACCCCCCTTCAATTTTTTTTTTATGATTTTACCTCTAGCCAAATTTTTAAACATTGACTATCGAGTACCCTTGAATAATCCTTTTCTTTAATGAACTAAATATTTTAAATAGTTTTTTCTGTTTAATATTCTGGGCATTTTAGTTTGATGTTTTTAATTTCAATTTTTTTTTGTTTTCTAAAATGCATTTGCCTGCTGGCGCCAACACCCTCCTTTAATTTTTTTTTAGGATTTATCCTCTAGCCAAATATTTTAAACATTGACAATATGGTACCTCTTGAATAATCCTTGTTTAATGAAATAAATATTTGAAATAGTCTTTTCCGTTTAATATTCTGGGCATTTTAGTTTGAAGTTTGAAATGTATTTTTCTTTTGTAAAATTTTTTCCAAATTTTTTTTTTGTTTTCTAAAATGCATTTGCCTGCGGGCGCCAACACCCTCCTTCAATTTTTTTTTTAGTAATGCTACTCTAGTTGAATATTTTTTATTGACTTGAAAATTGATAACTTGGTGCCCTATGAATATTCATTCTTTAATGAACTAAATATTTTGAATAGTCTTTTCTGTTTAATATTCTGGGCATTTTAGTTTGATGTTTTTAATTTCAATTTTTTTTTGTTTTCTAAAATGCATTTGCCTGCGGGTGCCAACACCCTCCTTTAATTTTTTTTTAGGATTTAACCTCTAGCCAAATATTTTAAACATTGACAATATGGTACCTCTTGAATAATCCTTGTTTAATGAAATAAATATTTGAAATAGTTTTTTCTGTTTAATATTCTGGGCATTTTAGTTTGAACTTTGAAATGAGTATTCCTACAGTTAAATTTTTTCAAAATTTTTTTTTGGTTTCCTAAAATGCATTTGCCTGCGGGCGCCAACACCCTCCTTCAATTTTTTTTTTAGTTATGTAACTCTAGTTGAATATTTTGTATTGACTTGAAAATTGATAACTCGGTGCCCTATGAATATTCATTCTTTAATGAACTAAATATTTTGAATAGTTTATTCTGTTTAAAATTCTGGGCAGTTTAGTTTGAAGTTTGAAATGTATTTTTCTTTTGTAAAATTTTTTCCAAATTTTTTTTTTGTTTTCTTAAATGCATTTGCCTGCGGGCGCCAACACCCTCCTTCAATTTTTTTTTTGGTAATGCTACTCTAGTTGAATACTTTTTATTGACTTGAAAATTGATAACTTGGTGCCCTATGAATATTCATTCTTTAATGAACTAAATATTTTGAATAGTCTTTTCTGTTTAATATTCTGGGCATTTTAGTTTGATGTTTTTAATTTCAATTTTTTTTTGTTTTCTAAAATGCATTTGCCTGCGGGCGCCAACACCCTCCTTTAATTTTTTTTTAGGATTTAACCTCAAGCCAAATATTTTAAACATTGACAATATGGTACCTCTTGAATAATCCTTGTTTAATTAAATAAATATTTGAAATAGTTTTTTCTGTTTAATATTCTGGGCATTTTAGTTTGAACTTTGAAATGAGTATTCCTACAGTTAAATTTTTTCAAAATTTTTTTTTGGTTTCCTAAAATGCATTTGCCTGCGGGCGCCAACACCGTCCTTCAATTTTTTTTTTAGTAATGTAACTCTAGTTGAATATTTTGTATTGACTTGAAAATTGATAACTCGGTGCCCTATGAATATTCATTCTTTAATGAACTAAATATTTTGAATAGTTTATTCTGTTTAAAATTCTGGGCAGTTTAGTTTGAAGTTTGAAATGTATTTTTCTTTTGTAAAATTTTTTCCAAATTTTTTTTTTGTTTTCTTAAATGCATTTGCCTGCGGGCGCCAACACCCTCCTTCAATTTTTTTTTTAGTAATGCTACTCTAGTTGAATATTTTTTATTGACTTGAAAATTGATAACTTGGTGCCCTATGAATATTCATTCTTTAATGAACTAAATATTTTGAATAGTCTTTTCTGTTTAATATTCTGGGCATTTTAGTTTGATGTTTTTAATTTCAATTTTTTTTGGTTTCCTAAAATGCATTTGCCTGCGGGCGCCAACACCCTCCTTCAATTTTTTTTTTAGTAATGTAACTCTAGTTGAATATTTTGTATTGACTTGAAAATTGATAACTTGGTGCCCTATGAATATTCATTCTTTAATGAACTAAATATTTAGAATAGTTTATTCTGTTTAAAATTCTGGGCAGTTTAGTTTGAAGTTTGAAATGTATTTTTCTTTTGTAAAATTTTTTCCAAATTTTTTTTTTGTTTTCTTAAATGCATTTGCCTGCGGGCGCCAACACCCTCCTTCAATTTTTTTTTTAGTAATGCTACTCTAGTTGAATACTTTTTATTGACTTGAAAATTGATAACTTGGTGCCCTATGAATATTCATTCTTTAATGAACTAAATATTTTGAATAGTCTTTTCTGTTTAATATTCTGGGCATTTTAGTTTGATGTTTTTAATTTCAATTTTTTTTTGTTTTCTAAAATGCATTTGCCTGCGGGCGCCAACACCCTCCTTTAATTTTTTTTTAGGATTTAACCTCTAGCCAAATATTTTAAACATTGACAATATGGTACCTCTTGAATAATCCTTGTTTAATGAAATAAATATTTGAAATAGTTTTTTCTGTTTAATATTCTGGGCATTTTAGTTTGAACTTTGAAATGAGTATTCCTACAGTTAAATTTTTTCAAAATATTTCTTTGGTTTCCTAAAATGCATTTGCCTGCGGGCGCCAACACCCTCCTTCAAGTTTTTTTTTAGTTATGTAACTGTAGTTGAATATTTTGTATTGACTTGAAAATTGATAACTTGGTGCCCTATGAATAATCATTCGTTAATGAACTAAATATTTTGAATAGTCTTTTCTGTTTAATATTCTGGGCATTTTAGTTTGAAGTTTGAAATGTATTTTTCTTTTGTAAAATTTTTTCCAAATTTTTTTTTTGTTTTCTAAAATGCATTTGCCTGCGGGCGCCAACACCCTCCTTTAATTTTTTTTTAGGATTTAACCTCTAGCCAAATATTTTAAACATTGACAATATGGTACCTCTTGAATAATCCTTGTTTAATGAAATAAATATTTGAAATAGTCTTTTCCGTTTAATATTCTGGGCATTTTAGTTTGAAGTTTGAAATGTATTTTTCTTTTGTAAAATTTTTTCCAAATTTTTTTTTTGTTTTCTAAAATGCATTTGCCTGCGGGCGCCAACACCCTCCTTCAATTTTTTTTTTAGTAATGTAACTCTAGTTGAATATTTTTTATTGACTTGAAAATTGATAACTCGGTGCCCTATGAATATTCATTCTTTAATGAACTAAATATTTTGAATAGTTTATTCTGTTTAAAATTCTGGGCAGTTTAGTTTGAAGTTTGAAATGTATTTTTCTTTTGTAAAATTTTTTCCAAATTTTTTTTTTGTTTTCTAAAATGAATTTGCCTGCGGGCGCCAACACCCTCCTTCAATTTTTTTCTTATGATTTTACCTCTAGCCAAATTTTTAAACATTGACTATCGAGTACCCTTGAATAATCCTTTTCTTTAATGAACTAAATATTTTAAATAGTTTTTTCTGTTTAATATTCTGGGCATTTTAGTTTGAACTTTGAAATGAGTATTCCTACAGTTAAATTTTTTCAAAATTTTTTTTTGGTTTCCTAAAATGCATTTGCCTGCGGGCGCCAACACCCTCCTTCAATTTTTTTTTTAGTAATGTAACTCTAGTTGAATATTTTGTATTGACTTGAAAATTGATAACTTGGTGCCCTATGAATATTCATTCTTTAATGAACTAAATATTTTGAATAGTTTATTCTGTTTAAAATTCTGGGCAGTTTAGTTTGAAGTTTGAAATGTATTTTTCTTTTGTAAAATTTTTTCCAAATTTTTTTTTTGTTTTCTTAAATGCATTTGCCTGCGGGCGCCAACACCCTCCTTCAATTTTTTTTTTGTAATGCTACTCTAGTTGAATATTTTTTATTGACTTGAAAATTGATAACTTGGTGCCCTATGAATATTCATTCTTTAATGAACTAAATATTTTGAATAGTCTTTTCTGTTTAATATTCTGGGCATTTTAGTTTGATGTTTTTAATTTCAATTTTTTTTTGTTTTCTAAAATGCATTTGCCTGCGGGCGCCAACACCCTCCTTTAATTTTTTTTTAGGATTTAACCTCTAGCCAAATATTTTAAACATTGACAATATGGTACCTCTTGAATAATCCTTGTTTAATTAAATAAATATTTGAAATAGTTTTTTCTGTTTAATATTCTGGGCATTTTAGTTTGAACTTTGAAATGAGTATTCCTACAGTTAAATTTTTTCAAAATTTTTTTTTGGTTTCCTAAAATGCATTTGCCTGCGGGCGCCAACACCGTCCTTCAATTTTTTTTTTAGTAATGTAACTCTAGTTGAATATTTTGTATTGACTTGAAAATTGATAACTCGGTGCCCTATGAATATTCATTCTTTAATGAACTAAATATTTTGAATAGTTTATTCTGTTTAAAATTCTGGGCAGTTTAGTTTGAAGTTTTTAATTTCAATTTTTTTTTGTTTTCTAAAATGCATTTGCCTGCGGGCGCCAACACCCTCCTTTAATTTTTTTTTAGGATTTAACCTCTAGCCAAATTTTTAAACATTGACTATCGAGTACCCTTGAATAATCCTTTTCTTTAATGAACTAAATATTTTAAATAGTTTTTTCTGTTTAATATTCTGGGCATTTTAGTTTGATGTTTTTAATTTCAATTTTTTTTTGTTTTCTAAAATGCATTTGCCTGCGGGCGCCAACACCCTCCTTTAATTTTTTTTTAGGATTTATCCTCTAGCCAAATATTTTAAACATTGACAATATGGTACCTCTTGAATAATCCTTGTTTAATGAAATAAATATTTGAAATAGTCTTTTCCGTTTAATATTCTGGGCATTTTAGTTTGAAGTTTGAAATGTATTTTTCTTTTGTAAAATTTTTTCCAAAGTTTTTTTTTGTTTTCTAAAATGCATTTGCCTGCGGGCGCCAACACCCTCCTTCAATTTTTTTTTTAGTAATGCTACTCTAGTTGAATATTTTTTATTGACTTGAAAATTGATAACTTGGTGCCCTATGAATATTCATTCTTTAATGAACTAAATATTTTGAATAGTCTTTTCTGTTTAATATTCTGGGCATTTTAGTTTGATGTTTTTAATTTCAATTTTTTTTTGTTTTCTAAAATGCATTTGCCTGCGGGTGCCAACACCCTCCTTTAATTTTTTTTTAGGATTTAACCTCTAGCCAAATATTTTAAACATTGACAATATGGTACCTCTTGAATAATCCTTGTTTAATGAAATAAATATTTGAAATAGTTTTTTCTGTTTAATATTCTGGGCATTTTAGTTTGAACTTTGAAATGAGTATTCCTACAGTTAAATTTTTTCAAAATTTTTTTTTGGTTTCCTAAAATGCATTTGCCTGCGGGCGCCAACACCCTCCTTCAATTTTTTTTTTAGTAATGTAACTCTAGTTGAATATTTTGTATTGACTTGAAAATTGATAACTCGGTGCCCTATGAATATTCATTCTTTAATGAACTAAATATTTTGAATAGTTTATTCTGTTTAAAATTCTGGGCAGTTTAGTTTGAAGTTTGAAATGTATTTTTCTTTTGTAAAATTTTTTCCAAATTTTTTTTTGGTTTTCTTAAATGCATTTGCCTGCGGGCGCCAACACCCTCCTTCAATTTTTTTTTTGTAATGCTACTCTAGTTGAATATTTTTTATTGACTTGAAAATTGATAACTTGGTGTCCTATGAATATTCATTCTTTAATGAACTAAATATTTTGAATAGTCTTTTCTGTTTAATATTCTGGGCATTTTAGTTTGATGTTTTTAATTTCAATTTTTTTTTGTTTTCTAAAATGCATTTGCCTGCGGGCGCCAACACCCTCCTTTAATTTTTTTTTAGGATTTAACCTCTCGCCAAATATTTTAAACATTGACAATATGGTACCTCTTGAATAATCCTTGTTTAATGAAATAAATATTTGAAATAGTTTTTTCTGTTTAATATTCTGGGCATTTTAGTTTGAACTTTGAAATGAGTATTCCTACAGTTAAATTTTTTCAAAATTTTTTTTTGGTTTCCTAAAATGCATTTGCCTGCGGGCGCCAACACCCTCCTTCAATTTTTTTTTTAGTAATGTAACTCTAGTTGAATATTTTTTATTGACTTGAAAATTAAAACTTGGTGCCCTATGAATATTCATTCTTTAATGAACTAAATATTTTGAATAGTTTATTCTGTTTAAAATTCTGGGCAGTTTAGTTTAAAGTTTGAAAGGTATTTTTCTTTTGTAAAATTTTTTCCAAATTTTTTTTTTGTTTTCTAAAATGATTTTGCCTGCGGGCGCCAACACCCTCCTTCAATTTTTTTTTTATGATTTTACCTCTAGCCAAATTTTTAAACATTGACTATCGAGTACCCTTGAATAATCCTTTTCTTTAATGAACTAAATATTTTAAATAGTTTTTTCTGTTTAATATTCTGGGCATTTTAGTTTGATGTTTTTAATTTCAATTTTTTTTTGTTTTCTAAAATGCATTTGCCTGCGGGCGCCAACACCCTCCTTTCATTTTTTTTTAGGATTTATCCTCTAGCCAAATATTTTAAACATTGACAATATGGTACCTCTTGAATAATCCTTGTTTAATGAAATAAATATTTGAAATAGTCTTTTCCGTTTAATATTCTGGGCATTTTAGTTTGAAGTTTGAAATGTATTTTTCTTTTGTAAAATTTTTTCCAAATTTTTTTTTTGTTTTCTAAAATGAATTTGCTAGCGGGTGCCAACACCCTCCTTCAATTTTTGCCACTCTTTCGCAATCCGGACACGGCAAAGGCGCCACCAGCCTGCGGGAGACATAATAATTATTATGTAGGTAAATAATATAAAAATTAAAAAATAAAGTGCAGTGATCTCCAACTCATATTTTTACTCATGACCCATATCAGATTAAAATAATCATATTTAATATTAAATATTTTTAAATCTTGATATGCGGAGAAAATTCTAATACAAATATTACGCGAAAAATTGAAGTTTACAGTAGTCAGTAGGTAATTAATTTTTAATTTACGAATAAATCGATTTTGTCAAAAACCGATTTTGCAAATAGATTCTAGTTTTCCCAGGTCATTTTACTGTTGACAACCTAAAACAAATGTAATATATCCATTTTTACTGCTCCTAAAAGTGCCAAAAAAAAATCACACACAATCATTGTAAAACTGTGACAATACTTTGCTTTCTACCCAACATTTTGATCCATCCGATACGCACCGGTTGAAGAGCACTATGGCACTGCAGATGTATAATAATAATAATAACAATAATAATATATTATGACGTATCGCGTTTGTTTCAGTTTTCCCATTAATAATAATCTTGAGTACCTATATATTGGTTATAATAATGACTACACATCTACACCACATACCTATATAATATAATATTATATAGATAGCTAAATCCGTGCGTCTAGTGTACCTATATATATGTACATATATGTACACTAAATAAATATTATATAAACACTATAGTATAGGTATTTAAATAGTCATCGATAAATTGATAGGCAATATTATATAAAATATTTATAACATCGAATGCTGTCGAAAGACAAAAATCTGTCTATCGTATATACCTGACGAACCAGTTGGTGCAATGCGAATGACTGTACTCTCGAAGTAGGACTGAGGCGTACGCGTGTAAAGTTACACTTAACCGGACATTGTAAGAACGGCCCTAAGACGTCTTGGGAAATTACTTACCGGGAATCGCAGGGACTGATCGATTTTGTACAAGTGAGTAGGTGCAGGGTGGTTGAGTAGACATCGTTCCGACATTACCTATTATTATCTATTATTATATTGTACGGCATTATCTTACACACGTAAGACAGTAAATTTTGGTTAACCAGTTTCAATAATAATAGTGTGCGTTTTGATATTATAAGTTGAATTGACTTATTATAAAATTTAAATGTAAGATTATTATCTAGCAATCTAGGGCACGACGTAAGCTTTCATTGATATTATTATTTTTAAGCAAGTTATAATCTTTTTGAAACTGTATATTTTGATCTTAATTTAAACTACTGAAATAAAAAAATTACGAATTAATATATTTTTGAGATTTTTAGGTTAGCTATTATATTATGTGAGTTGTGAGTTATAAGTTATGACTTAGGGGAACCTTATTTTAAATTTTCAAATACTTTTGCGCATACAGGTAAAACACAAAACGTGTAACATATTGTATATATCTGTGGTCACTACTGATTCGAGTTAGTAATTGAGGTCCATTTCAATGGCCCCCCCACTTTCGAAATTTGAACTTCTGACCACGCCAAACGTTTGTGCATCGTTTGTGCAGAAATGTGCACCAAGTCCAATCGTTTGTGTACAAAAACTGAAAGCTCTATCCCTAAAATAAAATGGAGGGGGGCATTGAAACGGTAGCCCCCCGCATTGAATATTTGGATTTTTGAATGTGCCAAACGTTTGTGCATCGTTTGTGCATCGTTTGTGCAGAAATATGCACCAGGTCCCGACGTTTGTGCACGAAAACTCCCAGCGCTATCCAAAAAACAAAGTGGGGGGGGGGGCATTGAAACGATACAACCCCTTTTTGGAAAATTGAAATATTTGTCATATTAATAAATGTTGTTTACGTACCTAATAGGTTTAATAGAATTTTACTATTGCCATGTAAACGTATGACAAATAAAATCTTCAAATATTTTTAATTTATCAAGAAAGCATTATCTTGTTCTAATGTTTTTGATTTAAAAATTGTATGAATAAATACAGTTTTTTCTTTATGCATTTCTTTACTTTATATTTTATATTATATTTTGCTGATGAAAATGTGTTTATGGACAGGTACCTCAACTCGATGTTGCTGTATGTCCGGTCCAATAATGTAAGTTATAAGTCATTGTGTATATTTTAATACAATAAAAGCATAGTAAAAAAATAATTAATAGACTATATTAATATAGTACCTACTAAATAAATTTAATATACCTAACCGTACCTATATACATATGAAAATATTATAATAATATATTATTTATGTTTGAATTCATTAGAACAATGGCGTATCAGACGTCGCTCCCAAACCGGTCGACATCCATCTGCATAACTGTGAGTTGAAAACGTCTATATAAATTAATTTTCTTTAGCATTCCGCAAGAATAAGCGGTATAGTTTGAAAACTTACCAAAGTTATCTGGTGGATGTCGATACGTTGGTGAGCAGCCGTCGCACATAGGTCTGATGTACCTATGGAAAGTTATTATTGGATCGGTTATAATATTACGTTGGGAAGTGATCTGTCCATAAACTTATTTTCAGATTTGTAGGCCAATTCCGTTGCCATTTTTAATCATTCTTTGTTTTTATTAAGGTTGAGGTGTAACAGCATTTTAGGGGCTATTGTAATTCCCACTTCCAGGACTTTATCATACATACAGCCGACAGCCCGATGACCTACATTTTTGTGTATTCTGGTCTACCCTATGATGGCCGCGAAATAACGATCACGTCACCGTTTATCAGATTGCCCAGTTTGAAAGAGTCTCCAACAATTTCATCGGATAGGTACGCCATAAACCGTGGCATACCGCTGGGCCAGCATCATTTTGTCCAGATCAATATCTACAAAAATGACGTCCCAATTATTAGAAGCTAATAATATAGGTACTTAATATTTATTGTAATATAATATAATATTAAACTCATTATACCCAGTTATTACGATTAAGTAGAAATAATATTTTTCAAATAATATTACAGTGTCTTTGTCGAACAGTCAGCTGTACGAAGTTTCCGCTGTGCCACAAAACGGGTCGACGCCGGTCGCTGAACATGGGAAGTCCTCAAGTCCACCCAGCATCGTATTGATGAATCAACAATACATCTTACATCTTACATCTAACATCTTACATCTTACATCTATCATTGCAATCTTATAATTATTCACCTGAATGCATGTAATCCTGAAGTACAGTTAATTTATAACTACGTATCTACAAAGTCAACACTGCATTAATAAAAGTATTTATTGTTAAAATAAAATTGAGTTCTATATTATTTGTAGGTACTTAAAAATTATTTGGGTATAAAGGAAACATATTTTAATCATACAAAATTAGATAAACTAAAAGACAAAAATAATAAGTAAATACATCGTGTTAAAAATAGTTTTTAATTAATATAGGTAGGACAGGTACCTATTATGTAGGTAGGTACTTATCCAAAACTCGTTTATCAGGAATTAAATAAAAACGGAGGTCAATTAAAAAAAGGTGGGTAAGTGGATGTTGCTCTGCTGTAATGGATGGTGTTAAATTTGAATTCAATGATATAATATCATTGTATAAGAAAAATGATTCTGAGCGAAAACGGTCCGTCAGCCTATGATATTACCAAGTATATTTGATGATATTATAGTGAATAAAGTAATTTATATATAACCTATTTACGTGGAACCTTGTTTTAAATTTTTAATCCTTAGCTACAAAAATTGAACTTTTTATAAATTTTTAACTACAAAATAATTATTAAATTATAAATTTGATAAATGTTGTCATAATTTGAAATTTAAATGCTTATAAATAAAAATTGAGCCAATGTATTTTTAATATTTTTTAACAGCTATTAGAACGATATATCAGAAGCCTTATATTAAATTTTCATGCTTTTTTACCCAACAAATAAAATTGTATTGATATTTATAGAAAAAAAACTAAAATAATTGAAAACTGACTATGTCCGTAAACAGCTCAAAAAGAATCAAATTATTTTCAAAATTTTATCGTGTATAGAAAATGCTAATATAAACATTCAGTGAAATTTTCAAGTATCTACAGTCATACGTTTTAGAGTTGCACCAAAAACCAAAATCGATTTTCTCGAAAACAGACTTTGCGTAAAAAATTCCCGTATATTTTACTTTTGACCCCCAACTAGATTCACATATGTATTATAACTAATTGACATTTTTGGTATTTTCATATGTACCCAGTGTACCACACTGCCCTTGCTCGAACAATTAAAATCAAAAACATCCCTCGACTTGTTATGTAAAACCACCATGGGTGGGTGTCAGAATTATTTTTGCATCATCAATTTTAAAACGTTGATTTACCTGGATTAAAAAAAAATTAATTTGTAATACTTAAGCTCGGTAAACTTTAAGCGTTGACGGGTGCGTAAAACACCGAAAATCGTGAACTTCGTAAGGCTATACCATAAAAACCAATGATTTGCAGGTAGTCGAGTTTTGGACAAGTACCTACATAGGTAACTTATAATATTTCATATTGTAAATTAATTAGGTACCAAAAAAATATAACTTCTCAAACACTTTGTCTATTGGCACTGCCGGGAGAATGTATTAGAATGTCTATAAACTTGCGGACCAGTTTGTATAGTTAAATTCGGCATGCGAACTATAATTGAAATAGAAAACCAGAATAGGTGCATTGCAGATCACAAAGATGTCTGTAAAAGAACATACGATTTATAAATATACCGTATAGGTATACTGAGTACTTATATAATAATATATAAGTTCTTTGGATTTATCATAGATATATTTTATGATATCTATGGCATAATATTTTTTATAATATCTATGGAAATCGTAAATTGTCGAAATTCGTCGTTGACGGTTAACAATTCTAATAGTTTCAGAAATACTATTGTATTATAAATATAATATATTGTATATTTTGATTTCAGTGAACAAAAAAATAATAGGCCACAAATATAAACGGACAGTTCGTTAAACCGGATAAGTTGTAACACAAACTCGCAAATTTCGTTTGATCAGGTTATTTTTATAAAATATTTCGATACTTTCATCGGAGTGAGATGATTAGATGAAGATGGATGAAGATAGCAGTTTCTTCGGCGATGGCGGCACTCTAGCTACGTTTCACCGGAAGAGTAGATGTTTACGAGTAAGTTTTTTTTCATATTATTACCTACTATTTTACATTTACTTTTTAGACTTAAATTAAATATTTATTGCCACGGATAATCTGTTAACTAGGTGACGTAGAAGCATTTATAAGTTTAATCCCAATAGCGCAATGTATAAAATACGCGAGACCGTCTTCGTTTCACCACGCCAAGTTTAATACGCACCTTTTTGCATGTTATACTATACGCCGGGTATCACCTTAGGTTTGCGCGAAGTATTTAAAACAATATAATATTATTAGTCTTTATATTTTATATTTTTATATACATAAATACATTATACACCTCATATATTTTATTAGCATACTTACACCTTTTTTAGTGTAGTTTATACCCTAGATGGCTATAGATATAGGTATTAAATGTCTTGCAATTATATATTTTACTATAATTATTAATTTCATTATAATATAATATAACAATACACTCTAAATTAAATTAGTTGTTATCAAGACAGACAGTCTTAAAACAAACTCTTTTCTGAACGTTTTCAAATGCTTAAAAAAAATTGCACAGTTGTCGTAGCAGTCAGTTGCTAGATCAACCCGTGTGACATCAAATAGGAATTATTCTTGTTTTTTTAAATAATTTTTTCGAAAAATATATGTAACATGTATAGCTCATACAATTATGAATTTATAGTTAATGGAAATGCGGATGTTTATACTTCGTAGATATTTTTTTAGTTAAAAATCGTGTAAATAATTTGATTAAACAATAAGATACTTATACCTACTCATCACTAGTATCAATTTTATTATATTACGTGTAAAATCACCAACACAAGGTGCAGACTGCGTTTAAAAAATTAAAAACATAATAAAATATAAAATAATGTTGTAGTAGAAGCTGGAAACTGTAGTTTATTTTAATTTATAATCCAATTAATGTAACCGAGAATGTAACTATTAAATTCATCATTGAATGATTATTCAGAGATCACTTTGGGATAAATGTAAATGTAAATTAAAAATAATTATAAAACATTTTGTGAAAGGAACAAGATTACTGCTAATATTTAAGTTTTAATTATTATTAACAAATAAATACAAATAATAGATATTTTAATAGCTTTTTACTATTAACATTCAGTGTAAATATAGTTTCTGATCGACTTACCAATATGTAATAAACCTATATGTAATAAAATAATTATTCATATCAAATAATCCTAACAATTTAATGCAAGGATTCTCATAAATTGATCTTACAGCAGCCTTAAAACACCAAAAATACATTTGAACATCATTTACAAAATTTTAGTTCCCTATTATGGTGTATGTATTAAAACAAACAATAAATTCCTATTCGAAAACACAATTTCGTATACCTCTTATTATTTACTAAATACCTACAATTAAATTAAACTAAAAATAAGCATATGATTACATACTGAGTGCCTATAATATAATATTATATTATATGAAAATTGAATCTTTATTACGAATACTTATCGTTTACACAGACCACAAGAAAAAATAATTAAAAATATTAAAAAAAAAAAACACACATCATTGTAAAAATATAGTTGGTATTATAGTATTTGATGAATTTACTGTATACGTTTATGGCTTTATGTTAACTCTAAAATCCAGTAATCACATTTTTATTTAATAATTCATAAAATACAATATGCTCTTATAAAAATATTCTTGTGCTTCTGATATCTATTCACCACCTTAATCAATAATTAAATTGATAAACGAAAATAATAATTTAAATAATACCTATATCATATTATTATAATTCAAATTCAAAATTATAAACTATTTTGGTTTATTGTCATATCAAATTCAATGAACAAATTGGTCCTTAACACAGAACTCTTTGATATAAAAAGTTGCATTATATTATATCCGTGGATTCATCATATTGACGTACCTAGTATAATATCTATCATTTATTTATTTAATCTATGGCAAATCTCAAAGTCATTGCAGAACACACAGTCGATTAAAAATTCTAAAATTCAATAAGCAAAGAAGATATGACCAAAAAACTTACTGCGTTTAGTATAATTTTATTTTTCATAAATCACAATATTCTAAGTTCTGGCTGTATTCTGGAGCGTTTCCTCATGGGCGTCGCAGTTCACACACGTCACGGATTCCGCCGAAGGAGTCGATAATTAAAGTAAGTTTGTTTTTATATTCTTTTGGGGCTTAAATTTACTTTTAAGACTTAAAACAAATATTTAATGTCCCGAAAAATGTGCTATCCAAGTGTTATAGGCGCATATTTTAGTTCCGGACTAGAAATGTATAAAATACGCGAGATATAAACGCCGTCGTCGTTTTTCCAGTCCCTGTTTGTAGAATAATTATAATTAATAGGTGCTTACCTCTATACAGGGTACTTAATATAAGTATATAAATATTTTGGTTTAATTTATAGAAATATATGTTATGACTTATAACTGATAATAGTCATAAGATACAATTTTAATTAATAACTGGTAATTTTTTTTCCAAATACAACGTTATAAGTTATAGGTAACTATTAATTTAGTGTCACATACTTAACTTCTAATGTTCACCTAATATCTATATTCTATATCATAGGGATTAGGAATGTATAACCATGTACACATAAAAGTATTTTTACGGAATGGTCAACTGCCTATCCTGACGTGTGCGCACTTATGAATAATATACCTACTCATATACTCGTATAGGTATATAAATATACCTATATAAATAGTTTAATACTATAATATACTATATACATTACAAGACTCTAATTAAAATCACATTTTTTTTTATTTTTTTGAACACAATGTTTTAAAAATTATTAATTAATATATAATTTATTGGTATAGTACTAAATAAATTAATGAAATAAAACAAACACAACTACTATAATTATTAGTAATAATAATATATCCACGTATAAATTACTGAAATACAAAACGAACAAACGAAAAACGATTATGAGCAAAGATATCGTTAACTAATAAATAATATTGAGATTAAAGTAATTTATTTTTTCGGTAGAAAATCGGTATAAATATGAATTATAAATATTTTTTTATTTTCATACCATGACGCGTGTGTGAAAAATTGTTTCTCTCTTCCGCATCAATGCATCAGAAATTAATATTTATAATATTTAAATATACACTGCACTTATTAGAAAAAAATTAAATACAATAAAATAAAGGTAATTTTTTTTCTTATACTTCTATTTTTTTACGTACCCATTATGTTCGATACTATAACTTCAGTCTTCAGTTATAGAAAACAAAACTTGCCAATATGGAATAACTGTCGAATTTTTTTATTTTAAAATATTAAATAGCATCTGATCGACTGATGTGCTATAATGAAACTCAAAATATGACGAATACACTACCTATACACTTATCTAAATTCTATTTTATATTCGTTTAAATTGGACTTTTAATTTTTCTGGCCATTTTATTAAGCTTTGTAATATAAGTGCATTAAATCGTATTTTTAAGGCATTTTTCTTATTTTTAATGCATTTAATCCACGTCCTATTTATAACTTAACGTTATTTTGTATATACCAATCGATTAGTGTACACAATAAAAAATATAATATTATTGATGGGTTATTAGGTTGATAACTATTATGTAGGTAGGTACAGTTTTGTACGTTCAATGTATCGTTCTTAATTCATAAAGTAGCTAAATAAGTCAAATGATTTTGTCAAGGGGTGGGAGGGAGGATATGGTTGATTTTTTAACATGCACTATTTCAAGGGCCCTTAACCTAAGGGGCGCACCACTCTAAGGAGGAGTGACACAATTTCGTAAGGGGGGCGTGAAAATGTTTAAAAAAAAACACGAATTTATTTAGTTATTTTGTTATTTAGGTAATACATATTAATTAATAGGTATTTCTTAAATTTTTTTTATTATTTTATTTAAAACATTATTTTTAAATATTGGGATCAATAAAACTATTTTTATATAATTACCTACTATTTTATATCAATTAGAATTTGTTTATAAACCAAGTAATTAATAAATAGTTTCCAAGTAAAAAAACCGTTATCTATATTATAAATTTGAATTCAATTTACCGCATTTGCGTCTAGTAGAAACAAATAAATGTTTTTTTTTTAAGATAATGTAAAAATATCCATCATCCATCGGTTAGGACCATATATAAATTTTCTATGATTAGGACGGTGAGGTTATAATTATAAATAATCTATGGCAAATGACAATCGTCTGAGACGAACAGCGATTCCAATACGTACTCACATATTTCGTTCCATTCTGGTTATTAAGCTAGGTGCCTATTTTTATAAATGTCATTAATCTCAATACTTCCAGACTGAACTTTTGGATCGGAGATATGAAGACGCGCGCTGCATTTTCCTTGACGGAGAAGCACAGCTCTGACACTAGACAATATTATACACTCGAAGGGAACGCTTTTCGCCGGAAGAATAAATAATTACGTAAGTCTTGTCCTTCTACTCTGTTGAAGCGGTAGACCTAATGTAAATATTTATTGTCAGACAAACTTATATAACCGCTAGACGTAGAGTAATTTTTAAAATCCAGTTTTTATAGGTGTACAAAAATTATAAAAAAATACCTTAAATTATAATACTTTGCCTACAACTGTTAATTTATTGTTATAGTAGAATAATTTTTAAAATTTTAAATCAATGATTAGGTAATGCTTTTATAAGTAGGAAGGTTTTTATACCTACCTAACAAAATAAGAAAATACATAATGATTAATGTTATTTAATATGATTTGTAAGTACATAGCAGATTATACCTATCACTTGGTGACGATTATTTTTGTTTTATACGTTCTTCGTAATTCAGTTCCGTCACGATAGTTTTAGTTTTCGTTAAATGTGAAACATACATTTTCTATGCATACAGGATACGGGCATTAAATATTCGGGTTTTAAGAGAACACCTCAAACGTACGTTTTATTTTGGGGGTTTTACGGGATATACCTATAGGAAATTTTCTTCAAATTTTCACATTTCACTATTTGATATTGTGATATTATTTGTACCTAGGTTAAGTTTCTGTTTTAGAATCGATCGATATGTTACCTAGGTATATCACATTCTTTAATTTAAATTCTGGTAGTCGAGTATTGGACAAGTACCTACGTAACTTATAATTCGTATCGTAATTTAATTACTAAAGAAATATAATTTCTCCAACAGTGTCTAGGGCCACCGGCAGCAGAATGCATTATAGAATGTCTATAAACTTGTAGTCTAGTATATGGTTAAAATTGGCATGCGACCAACAACTGGAGGCTTGTTCTGGAAAATGTAAATGATCTAATAAGGTTCATCTCATTATTTGAATTAAATTAATTTTTAAGCGATTGTTGTGTTAATCAATTTTTTAATTTATTTCATTCAACACACTCGTAATTTTTGTTAGGTATAAAAATAAAACTAATAAATCCTTGAATACAACATTTAAAAATACAAACTCTGTGTAATAAAAATTAATATTAGGTATTTATTGGTATGTTTATATAATATCTGTAGACTGTAACGCATAGGTCATTAGAATATTGTAGAACATTTTACTGCATAAGATGCGTGTTATTTCAGAAATGGTATTCGTCAGTGAACATTTTCAAACTGGGAATAATATATCATAAGCAGATTGAAATGTGTGAACGTTTCAGTGTTTCGAAGACTAAGTGTCGTAGCAGATTTTGATTCCGTCACGGGGTATGTATTTTCTTATTTCTCAGTAGGTTTTTTTTTTTTATAGTTAATTGATCAGGGGATGTATTGCCCGAAAATTTTCAATATTTGTATTGTAACTATACTGGTATAACACTATTCGGGCTATCAATAAAGTCGTGTTCAAAATTAGAAAATTGGTGAGGTATGATATTTTTTTAAGCAATTCTTTCGAGTAGGGAATTCGCTCAATGATATTTAAATATTTTCACCGATAATCAAGTACGATGACTTGTAGGTAACTATAGACTGAGTGAATAGGAATTAGGAAGTGTGTGATATGGCGAAGATAAGGAAATGGGTCAACAGGATTTCAGAATGTTTGGTGTATGAAAGGGAATGATGAAAAAGAAATGTAAGGTTAGGGTAGGTAAGTGGAGTGAGAGTAGCAGATATGAGAATAATAAGTAAGGTGTTAAGGTACAAAAGAGGATAGAATAAGAAATTAATTAATTAAGGGTAGTGTACATATTGTAGTGAAAACAAGAGAGAATAGGTTTATGTGGTTCGGTCACTGTATGATAAGAGATAGTGAGAGTGGCTATAGAAGTTAATTTAGGGGAGAAATGATGGACGAGAAGACTGAAGAAGAGATGGATAGACAGAATACCGATCATATGGAGGTGTGGAATGAGAGTGGCTGAACCTGTATATAGCTGTGAGAGACGGTGGAAGAAAAAGTGTAAAGGTAGAATAGTTATGTTAACAAGGCCGAATACGTAGGAAAATATCTTGAATTGCAAAGGCCCTATTGACTCTTTGGCTTCAACTAACCATAGGTTTACCTAACTAACCTTTTTATGACTCATTAGGACACTTTGAATAAAAAGATCCTGAGTTGCAGGTTGCCGAACTTAAGTGTTTGATTATCAAGTTGATCCTTTGATTGTTGACACCTTAATCCATGCTATGGATGAAGCCCATATATAATAAAGATATGGATAGTCCACGCCTATGTTAAATACATTTGAGGCCGCGTTCCCGGACGGGAAGGCAATAATTGAGGCTTCTTTATATGGATAGTCGATAGTCGATACTCGATATAAGTATACTTTATTTGGCCTCAATTTATTGTTCCCCTCGAAGACCGCTGATAAGACCATTATGTCCTATCCATATCTTTATTATCTATGATGGAGCCATACCCAGCTCACTCGTGTAAACTTGTTGCCGGTTGGGATGTCAGCGCACTATTTGTTTTCCATCTTTGACCCACGCGTAGCATACCAAATGTACGATTAAGAAAACACTAAAATGATTGGGTCAGAGAGAGAAATAAATGGTGCGCTAAAAATCTGACATCCTCTTAGTGTTATCAAGTTGAAGAAGCAGTTGATTGTTGACAATTTGACATTTAACATTAACTGTGGTAGGTATTATGATTGGATGTAAAAGTATAAAAGTAATTAGCAGGGCTGTGAATTTAATGCAATGAAAAAGTGTTAAATATTTGCCTGCATGTATGCACTGAAATATTCAAAAATATGCACTTAAAATTCAAAAAAATACTGAATGAAAACGTTTTTATTAAAATTTTTTTAAATTAATAAATTATAATTCAAATTGGTTTACAAAAAAAATTCTATATTTACACACTTGGTAGGTAGGTATGTAGGTAGGTAACGGATGAACCGAAAATATAAAAACATTTTAAGAAAATAAGCATAAATACGAAGAAATCATGAAAACATGCAATTATATTATATATATATTATTATATTATTTTATATATATTATATTATATTTGGTTCCACGACTTTGATCATACAAACTTTAAATACTAAACTATGGGTCTGAAATTTAGTTTATAAAGATGTAAATAATCCAAAACATATATTGCTTCAAAATATAATAATAAAGTGTCTTGCATTGTAGTAGGTGGGTAACTTTCAAAAAAAAAAACTAAAAAAAATCATACTTGAAATATAATATACGTATATTGTAATAAATGTTCAAATGTTTACTATGGTTGTGTGGAGGCAACCTGAATTAAAGCAGCCGTGCAGTTCGACGGCGTATGTGTGATTGTCACGAATTATGTTAGCGTATGGTAATTGTCGTGCGATAGTAGTGGACTGTAATAGGAAAATGGAAAATGAAAATGAGAAATAACAATGTCGTTGAATTTCTATATAAAAATTATCAAATAAATATGACGTATATTAACCGTTGCTACAAGGAAAAAACGCTTAAATACTATGTTAGTAATAGGTGGGGGCCGACCACAAGCGATCGCCAATACAACAGGACAAAAATGACAAATAATAAACTAATAAAAAATAATAATTCAATGGTCGAATGACAAAATACTACGAGCGTAAACAATAATAATAATAAAAAAAGGTGGATGATAATACAATTTGATAGAGTAGACGGTACGACCTGATACGGAGTAGCTGGACAATCTGCGTCGGTGGTGAACTTCTGATTCGCGTTCGGTGGTCGACGCGAGCGTGCGTAGGCTGTCGTCGGACGACGACCAATAATGACTGCGCGTGCGGGTAACAACGGCGGTTACGACACTACGCGTGCGGGCGCCGGTGCGCGTGCGAATATTTTGACTTTAAACAAACTGAAGCGAGGACGAAATGGACACGACGTGGTTTGACAATATCCTATACCCAAAATGATACGCGGTCACGGCGAGGGCGTGACGCGGGAAAGTGCGAGGTGCTCGGACGACTTAGTAGGTACACGTACCAGTCGGAACGACCAACCGCGTGGCGCGAGGGGCTACGGGCGGCTGAGTAATGCTTAACGAATAATGGTTTAGCGAGGTGCTCAACGCTGTCGTAACGATTGACAACGAACGCGAGCACTATACTGGTGAGCAAAAACGGCTCGGACGGGCACGGAATCACAGAACGGATATTGACGGCGACGGCGCACCAGTTCCGAGTTCGCACATATACCGGACACACAGACGACAAAACGAACGCTATATTTTGTCGAGACGGCTGAGGACCGGCGACTTTTCGACTCGCGACAGCGACTGCGACTAAAAGGTACTGCGTCGGACTAGCATGCGGCGAGGAAGAGACCGCCGGCGGTACACAGATAACGGATCGGTCGCGCGTTGAACATTATCCGCGACGATTACGTTAAGGTAAAGTCCAAACTGGCATACGCTACGAACAATAGTATATTATAAAAAATTAACCCCATGGTGCAAGAGTCGTTCATAAATATCATAACATATATTATATTAGAAATACAAACTTAATATTTCACTAACAGTAAATATTATAAAAAAATATTAAGAAATGTACTATACTCATATTATATTATGATTGTATTAGTTACAAACTCTTGAACTAAGAGTTATGTTTGAGGATTCAATTAATTTCTAAAAGGAAATGCCTCAAGGTTGCCTCAGTAAGTTGAGGGGCCGTAGTTAAAGTGCCGTCCACCAATAAAGTTGATGGATACTCGTTGATCGCTTTTATGTGCTTCAAATTGTTTACACGAGTGAGCTGGGTATGGCTCCATCATGGATAATATAGATATAACATAATGGTCTTATCAGCGGTCTTCGAGGGGAACAATTGAGGCAAAATAAAGTATACCTATATCGAGTATCGACTATCAATATAAAGGAGCCTCAATTGCCTTCCGCGGGAACGCGGCCTCAAATGTATTTAACATAGGCGTGGACTATCCATATCTTTATTATCTATGGGCTTCATCCATAGCATGGATTAAGGTGTCAACAATCTAAGGATCAACTTGATAATCAAACACTTAAGTTCAGCAATCTGCAAATCAGGATCTTTTTATTCAAAGTGTCTTAATAAGTCATAAGAAGGTTAGTTAGGTAAACCTATGGTTAGTTGAAGCTATGGTAATGATAGACGGCTACCATCACCGGTCGAGAGCTTTGCGATGATCTTTTCCTACTAACTATTCGATATTGTAAACATAACAATGAAAGAAAATATTTAAATATTATTAATTTGGTTAGGTTAGGTTAGGTTAGGATAGGGCAGGAAATAAGATGTTAACTAATTATCATAGTTTTTAACACGGTCTTAAAAGACTGTCAGCAAGAGTTGTACCAGTATAGTTATTAAAAACTTAAATACAGCTAACATTAAATAATGATTTTTTTAACACAACAAATTATAAAATGTAAATAGATATTTGACTATGTTTTTATTTGCATTTAGACTTAATAGTTCGTAATTTCATACTGACTGTCGACCCAGCCAAATACAATATTATTTTAAATTTAACATTATTTTATGTCCTTCATAAATAACAATCACATAGTATAGTCCGTACAGGACATTTTTCTCATTTAATTTCTTTGCATCCTTTATAAATTACAATCATTTTTATACATTTTCTTATACATATATTACGGTGATACACCTCTGATCATAATAATTGTTCGTATTATTATAATGTAAACAACACCTTGTTTTTGGATTATAGTTAATATGTATTGCAGTATTTAGCTTCCAGCGTAATCGTTTGTTTAGTGTTATTTCACCCAGATTTCTCAAACAATATTTTTTTCACTTCATTGAACTCTAGTAGATTCTTTTGTATAAAAATTTTTCAAGATTAACCTATACCTGGGAGTACGCTGAGTACATGTGTACATAATATATAATTTTAAAAGAGACTGGTTAGGTTCTCTCACGTTCCCCATTCAATTTATTTAACTTTTTTTGATTCTTTTATATACATCTTTTTTTAAAACATTAACAACTTGGTGCCATATGATTTATTTTAAATTTATTATCTGCTTCTTAAAATGCGTTTGTCTGCGGTAGCCCACGTTCCCTTATCAATTTTTTTTCGTAAATTTAATTCAATTGATTTTTAATATGAATATTTTCAAATTTGTGAGTCTTCAGAGAATTTTTTTATGTTATTTAATTCCTATCTAGATCATTCTAAATAGATTTATTAAACACTGACAACTGACAAACCAGCACCAACACCCTCCTTCATATTTTTTTTTGTAATGTAACACTAGTTGAATATTTTGTATTGACTTGAAAATTGATAACTTGGTGCCCTATGAATATTCATTCTTTAATGAACTAAATATTTTGAATAGTTTATTCTGTTTAAAATTCTGGGCAGTTTAGTTTGAACTTTGAAATGAGTATTCCTACAGTTAAATTTTTAAAAAAATTTTTTTTGGTTTCCTAAAATGCATTTGCCTGCGGGCGCCAACACCCTCCTTCAATTTTTTTTTATGATTTTACCTCTAGCCAAATTTATTAAACATTGACTATCGAGTACCCTTGAATAATCCTTTTCTTTAATGAACTAAATATTTTAAATAGTTTTTTCTGTTTAAGATTCTGGGCATTTTCGTTTGTACTTTGAAATGAGTATTCCTACAGTTAAATTTTTTCAAAATTTTTTTTTGGTTTCCTAAAATGCATTTGCCTGCGGGCACCAACGCCCTCCTTCAATTTTTTTTTTTGGTAATGTAACTCCAGTTGAATATTTTGTATTGACTTGAAAATTGATAACTTGGTGCCCTATGAATATTCATTCTTTAATGAGCTAAATATTTTAAATAGTCTTTTCTGTTTAATATTCTGGGCATTTTAGTTTGAAATTTGAAATGTATTTTTCTTTTGTAAAATTTTTTCCAAATTGTTTTTTTGTTTTCTAAAATGCGGGTGCCAACACCCTCCTTTAATTTTTTGTTAGGATTTAACCTCTAGCCAAATATTTTAAACATTGACAATATGGTACCTCTTGAATAATCCTTGTTTAATGAAATAAATATTTGAAATAGTTTTTTCTGTTTAATATTCTGGGCATTTTAGTTTGATGTTTTTAATTTCAATTTTTTTTTGGTTTCCTAAAATGCATTTGCCTGCGGGCGCCAACACCCTCCTTCAAGTTTTTTTTTAGTTATGTAACTGTAGTTGAATATTTTGTATTGACTTGAAAATTGATAACTTGGTGCCCTATGAATAATCATTCTTTAATGAACTAAATATTTTAAATAGTCTTTTCTGTTTAATATTCTGGGCATTTTAGTTTGAAGTTTGAAATGTATTTTTCTTTTGTAAAATTTTTTCCAAATTTTTTTTTTGTAGTCTAAAATGCATTTGCCTGCGGGCGCCAACACCCTCCTACATTTTTTTTTTTAGTAATGTAACTCTAGTTGAATATTTTTTATTGACTTGAAAATTGATAACTTGGTGCCCTATGAATATTCATTCTTTAATGAACTAAATATTTTGAATAGTTTATTCTGTTTAAAATTCTGGGCATTTTAGTTTGAAGTTTGAAATGTATTTTTCTATTGTAAAATTTTTTCCAAATTTTTTTTTTGTTTTCTAAAATGCATTTGCCTGCGGGCGCCAACACCCTCCTTTATTTTTTTTTTTAGGATTTAACCTCTAGCCAAATATTTTAAACATTAACTATCGAGTACCGTTGAATAATCCTTATCTTTGATGAACTAAATATTTAGAATAGTTTTTTCTGTTTAAGATTCTGGGCATTTTAGTTTGTACTTTGTAATGTGTTTTCCTACAATTAAATGTTTTCAAAATTTTTTTTTGCTTTCTTAAAATGTATTTGCCTGCGGGCGCCAACGCCCTCCTTCAATTTTTTTTTTTGGTAATGTAACTCCAGTTGAATATTTTGTATTGACTTGAAAATTGATAACTTGGTGCCCTATGAATATTCATTCTTCAATGAACTAAATATTTTGAATAGTCTTTTCTGTTTAATATTCTGGGCATTTTAGTTTGAACTTTGAAATGTATTTTTCTTTTGTAAAGTTTTTTCCAAATTTTTTTTTGGTTTCTAAAATGTATTTGCCTGCGGGCGCCAACACCCTCTTTTAATTTTTTTTTTAGGATTTAACCTCTAGCCAAATATTTTAAACATTGACTATTGAGTACCCTTGAATAATCCTTATCTTTGATGAACTAAATATTTAGAATAGTTTTTTCTGTTTAAGATTCTGGGCATTTTAGTTTGTACTTTGTAATGTTTGTTCCTACAGTTAATTGTTTTCAAATTTTTTTTTTGGTTTTCTTTAATGCATTTGCCTGCGGACGCCAACACTCTCCTTCAATTTTTTTTTTATGATTTTACCTCTAGCCAAATTTTTTAAACATTAACTATCGAGTACCGTTGAATAATCCTTATCTTTGATGAACTAAATATTTAGAATAGTTTTTTCTGTTTAAGATTCTGGGCATTTTAGTTTGTACTTTGTAATGTGTTTTCCTACAATTAAATGTTTTCAAAATTTTTTTTTGGTTTCCTAAAATGCATTTGCCTGCGGGAGACAACACCCTTATTCAATTTTTTTTTATGATTTAACCTCTGGCCAAATTTTTTAAACATTGAAAATCTGGTACCTCTTGCGTAATCTTTGTTTTATGAAATAAATATTTTAAATAGTTTTTTCTGTTTAATATTCTGGGCATTTTAGTTTGTACTTTGTAATGTGTATTCCTACAGTTAAATGTTTTCAAAATTTTTTTTTGGTTTCTTAAAATGTATTTGCCTGCGGGCGCCAACGTCCTCCTTCAATTTTTTTTTTTTGGTAATGTAACTCCAGTTGAATATTTTGTATTGACTTGAAAATTGATAACTTGGTGCCCTATGAATATTCATTCTTCAATGAACTAAATATTTTGAATAGTCTTTTCTGTTTAATATTCTGGGCATTTTAGTTTGAACTTTGAAATGTATTTTTCTTTTGTAAAGTTTTTTCCAAATTTTTTTTTGGTTTCTAAAATGTATTTGCCTACGGGTGCCAACACCCTCTTTTAATTTTTTTTTTATGATTTTACCTCTAGCCAAATTTTTTAAACATTGACTATCGAGTACCCTTGAATAATCCTTATCTTTAATTAACTAAATATTTTGAATAGTCTTTTCTGTTTAATATTCTGGGCATTTTAGTTTGAACTTTGAAATGTAATTTTCTTTTGTAAAGTTTTTTCCAAATTTTTTTTTGGTTTCTAAAATGTATTTGCCTGCGGGCGCCAACACCCTCTTTTAATTTTTTTTTTAGGATTTAACCTCTAGCCAAATATTTTAAACATTGACTATTGAGTACCCTTGAATAATCCTTATCTTTGATGAACTAAATATTTAGAATAGTTTTTTCTGTTTAAGATTCTGGGCATTTTAGTTTGTACTTTGTAATGTTTGTTCCTACAGTTAATTGTTTTCAAAATTTTTTTTTGGTTTTCTTTAATGCATTTGCCTGCGGACGCCAACACTCTCCTTCAATTTTTTTTTTATGATTTTACCTCTAGCCAAATTTTTTAAACATTAACTATCGAGTACCGTTGAATAATCCTTATTTTTGATGAACTAAATATTTAGAATAGTTTTTTCTGTTTAAGATTCTGGGCATTTTAGTTTGTACTTTGTAATGTGTTTTCCTACAATTAAATGTTTTCAAAATTTTTTTTTGGTTTCCTAAAATGCATTTGCCTACGGGAGACAACACCCTTATTCAATTTTTTTTTATGATTTAACCTCTGGCCAAATTTTTTAAACATTGAAAATCTGGTACCTCTTGCGTAATCTTTGTTTTATGAAATAAATATTTTAAATAGTTTTTTCTGTTTAATATTCTGGGCATTTTAGTTTGTACTTTGTAATGTGTATTCCTACAGTTAAATGTTTTCAAAATTTTTTTTTGGTTTCTTAAAATGTATTTGCCTGCGGGCGCCAACGTCCTCCTTCAATTTTTTTTTTTTTGGTAATGTAACTCCAGTTGAATATTTTGTATTGACTTGAAAATTGATAACTTGGTGCCCTATGAATATTCATTCTTCAATGAACTAAATATTTTGAATAGTCTTTTCTGTTTAATATTCTGGGCATTTTAGTTTGAACTTTGAAATGTATTTTTCTTTTGTAAAGTTTTTTCCAAATTTTTTTTTGGTTTCTAAAATGTATTTGCCTGCGGGCGCCAACACGCTCTTTTAATTTTTTTTTTAGGATTTAACCTCTAGCCAAATATTTTAAACATTGACTTTTGAGTACCCTTGAATAATCCTTATCTTTGATGAACCAAATATTTAGAATAGTTTTTTCTGTTTAAGATTCTGGGCATTTTAGTTTGTACTTTGTAATGTGTATTCCTACAGTTAAATTGTTTCAAAATTTTTTTTTGGTTTCCTAAAATGCATTTGCCTGCGGGCGCCAACACCCTTATTCAATTTTTTTATGATTTAACCTCTAGCCAAATTTTTTAAACATTGAAAATCTGGTAACTCTTGAATAATCCTTGTTTTATGAAATAAATATTTTAAATAGTTTTTTCTGTTTAATATTCTGGGCATTTTAGTTTGTACTTTGTAATGTGTATTCCTACAGTTAAATGTTTTCAAAATTTTTTTTTGTATTGTAAAATGCATTTGCCTGCAGGCGCCAACACCCACCTTCAATTTTTTTTTTAGTAATGTAATTCTAGTTGAATATTTTGTATTGACTTGAAAATTGATATCATGGTGCCCTATGAATAATCATTCTTTAATGAACTAAATATTTTGAATAGTTTTTCTGTTTAAGATTCTGGGCATTTTAGTTTGAAGTTTGAAATGTATTTTTCTATTGTAAAATTTTTTCCAAATTTTTTTTTTGTTTTCTAAAATGCATTTGCCTGCGGGCGCCAACACCCTCCTTTATTTTTTTTTTTAGGATTTAACCTCTAGCCAAATATTTTAAACATTAACTATCGAGTACCGTTGAATAATCCTTATCTTTGATGAACTAAATATTTAGAATAGTTTTTTCTGTTTAAGATTCTGGGCATTTTAGTTTGTACTTTGTAATGTGTTTTCCTACAATTAAATGTTTTCAAAATTTTTTTTTGCTTTCTTAAAATGTATTTGCCTGCGGGCGCCAACGCCCTCCTTCAATTTTTTTTTTTGGTAATGTAACTCCAGTTGAATATTTTGTATTGACTTGAAAATTGATAACTTGGTGCCCTATGAATATTCATTCTTCAATGAACTAAATATTTTGAATAGTCTTTTCTGTTTAATATTCTGGGCATTTTAGTTTGAACTTTGAAATGTATTTTTATTTTGTAAAGTTTTTTCCAAATTTTTTTTTGGTTTCTAAAATGTATTTGCCTACGGGTGCCAACACCCTCTTTTAATTTTTTTTTTATGATTTTACCTCTAGCCAAATTTTTTAAACATTGACTATCGAGTACCCTTGAATAATCCTTATCTTTAATTAACTAAATATTTTGAATAGTCTTTTCTGTTTAATATTCTGGGCATTTTAGTTTGAACTTTGAAATGTATTTTTCTTTTGTAAAGTTTTTTCCAAATTTTTTTTTGGTTTCTAAAATGTATTTGCCTGCGGGCGCCAACACCCTCTTTTAATTTTTTTTTTAGGATTTAACCTCTAGCCAAATATTTTAAACATTGACTATTGAGTACCCTTGAATAATCCTTATCTTTGATGAACTAAATATTTAGAATAGTTTTTTCTGTTTAAGATTCTGGGCATTTTAGTTTGTACTTTGTAATGTTTGTTCCTACAGTTAATTGTTTTCAAAATTTTTTTTTGGTTTTCTTTAATGCATTTGCCTGCGGACGCCAACACTCTCCTTCAATTTTTTTTTTATGATTTTACCTCTAGCCAAATTTTTTAAACATTAACTATCGAGTACCGTTGAATAATCCTTATCTTTGATGAACTAAATATTTAGAATAGTTTTTTCTGTTTAAGATTCTGGGCATTTTAGTTTGTACTTTGTAATGTGTTTTCCTACAATTAAATGTTTTCAAAATTTTTTTTTGGTTTCCTAAAATGCATTTGCCTGCGGGAGACAACACCCTTATTCAATTTTTTTTTATGATTTAACCTCTGGCCAAATTTTTTAAACATTGAAAATCTGGTACCTCTTGCGTAATCTTTGTTTTATGAAATAAATATTTTAAATAGTTTTTTCTGTTTAATATTCTGGGCATTTTAGTTTGTACTTTGTAATGTGTATTCCTACAGTTAAATGTTTTCAAAATTTTTTTTTGGTTTCTTAAAATGTATTTGCCTGCGGGCGCCAACGTCCTCCTTCAATTTTTTTTTTTTGGTAATGTAACTCCAGTTGAATATTTTGTATTGACTTGAAAATTGATAACTTGGTGCCCTATGAATATTCATTCTTCAATGAACTAAATATTTTGAATAGTCTTTTCTGTTTAATATTCTGGGCATTTTAGTTTGAACTTTGAAATGTATTTTTCTTTTGTAAAGTTTTTTCCAAATTTTTTTTTGGTTTCTAAAATGTATTTGCCTGCGGGCGCCAACACCCTCTTTTAATTTTTTTTTTAGGATTTAACCTCTAGCCAAATATTTTAAACATTGACTTTTGAGTACCCTTGAATAATCCTTATCTTTGATGAACCAAATATTTAGAATAGTTTTTTCTGTTTAAGATTCTGGGCATTTTAGTTTGTACTTTGTAATGTGTATTCCTACAGTTAAATTGTTTCAAAATTTTTTTTTGGTTTCCTAAATTGCATTTGCCTGCGGGCGCCAACACCCTTATTCAATTTTTTTATGATTTAACCTCTAGCCAAATTTTTTAAACATTGAAAATCTGGTAACTCTTGAATAATCCTTGTTTTATGAAATAAATATTTTAAATAGTTTTTTCTGTTTAATATTCTGGGCATTTTAGTTTGTACTTTGTAATGTGTATTCCTACAGTTAAATGTTTTCAAAATTTTTTTTTGTATTGTAAAATGCATTTGCCTGCAGGCGCCAACACCCACCTTCAATTTTTTTTTTAGTAATGTAATTCTAGTTGAATATTTTGTATTGACTTGAAAATTGATATCATGGTGCCCTATGAATAATCATTCTTTAATGAACTAAATATTTTGAATAGTTTTTCTGTTTAAGATTCTGGGCATTTTAGTTTGTACTTTGTAATGTGTATTCCTACAGTTAAATTTTTTCAAAATTTTTTTTGGTTTCCTAAAAGGCAGTTGCCTTTATAAATATTGATTTTGATGTTTTTTTGAATTTTTCAATTATATTTGAAGATGGAAATAGATATTTTTCATAGAATACCTACATAAATTAATTTTTATATTGATATCGCCATTCGTATAATTAGTAGGGAATGTTGTTACAGTTGGTTGGGTTTTTTAGTTTTTTAATACATGATAAATTCAAAAATGTGTTCAAAATTTAAATTATTCAAAAATTAATTTGGCGGGAAATTTTCGTTTGTCAATCCTCATGTCGATACTTTTTGGAGAATTTAAATTTGATTTCAAGGCTTGGCTGCGTTGAATCTTGAAGACTTTAAGTCGATACGATCAATATTGAATGATTTACGTTTTCGTTATAATACGAATTTGAAAAACATATCAAACAATTTTAAAGGCTTGACTGCGTTGTATCTTAAAGACTTCAAGTCATTGAGACTAATATTGATGAAGTTAGGATTTCAAGTATTTTTAAAAAAACTATAAATCTAAAGTTCAATTTTAGATTCTGAGCGAAGCGATTAATGTATTGATTCTACAATGATGTGTGTTTTTTTTTTATTTTTTTTTATTTTTTTTTTAATTTTTGTGTCTGTCATCACCTTTTAGAACAGTAAAAGTGCTTGGATTTTCTTCAACAGTAACTTTTCTGATAGGAAAGTGAATCTAGTTGGTACTTTGGGGGGTCAAAAGTAAAAACTTCCCAGTAGTTTTCAAAAGCGACGTGAAAAACAAAAGAAAAATTAAGGAAAAACGGGAATTTTTACGCAAAATCTGTTTTCGAGAAAATCGATTTTGGTTTTTGGTGTAACTCTAAAACAAATGACCGCAAGGACATGAAATTTTGACTGAATGTTTATATTAGCATTTTCTATACACCATAAAATTTACAAAATATTTTGACTCTTTTTGAGCTGTTTACGGCCATTGTCAGTTTTCAATTTTTTTAGTTTTTTTTTCTATAAATATCAATAATATTTTATCTGTTGAGTAAAAAAGCTTGAAAATTTAATAGAAGGCTCCTAGGTTATTGTTTCAAAGGCAGATGAAAAAAATTATAAATCCTTAGCCACAGTTTTTAATTATAAGCATTTAAAGTTCAAATTTTGACAAAATACGGAAAAATCACGAAAAATAGCAAATTATTTTGAGTTGAGAATTCATAAAAATTTTTCTTTTTTAATCTAAGATTTGAAAATGTAATATAAGATTACTCATAAGTTTGTCTACCTTTATCAAAAAAAAAAATGTCTAGAAGAAACTTAAATTCAATTTTTATGAGCGTCTGAAATTTATATTTTTACAACATTTGATATTTACTCTATTTCTCATGTAACAATTTTCTTATTTTATTGTAATTAAAAAACGAATGACTGTAGATACTTGAAAATTTCACTGAATGTTTATATGAGCATTGTCTATACACCATAAAATGTTGAAAATATTTTGACTCTTTTTGAGCTGTTTACGGACATTGTCAGTTTTCAATTTTTTTAGTTTTTTTTTCTATATATATCAATAAATTTTTATTTGTTGGGTAAAAAAGCGTGAAAATTTAATATAAGGCTCCTGGTATATCGTTCTACATGCAGTTGAAAAATATTAAAAATACATAGGCACAATTTTTTTTTATAAGTATTTAAAGTTCAAATTTTGACAACATTTATCAAATTTATAATTTATTAATTATTTTGTGGTTAACAATTTATAAATGTTTAACTTTTATGGCTAAGGATCGAAAATTTAAAACAAGGCTCCACGTAAATAGGTTATATATAAATTACTTTATTCACAATAATATCATCAAATATACTTGGAAAAATCATAGGCTGACTGACCGTTTTCGCTCAGAATCGTTTTTCTTATACAATGATATTATATCATTGAATTCAAATTTAACACCATCCATTACAGTGACCCACTTGTAACCTACTGTACAGCAGAGCGACATCCACTTATCCACCTTTTTGGAACTCAGATCAGCTATGATAAATTCTCATTAAGTACCTACTTGAGCAAAAGTATTCAAATACTTTTTAATCACTTGAATACGCGTATTTTACATACTTTTAAAAACAGGTTAGTAAACAGCAAAGTATTTTTTCTAGTAAGTATTATATTAATTGTTAAACTAACATTCTAATAGATTATTGATTTAAATAATAATTTAACAACTGTGTTCCAGAATACAGAATATAATATATAGTGTATTATATATGGATACATTTACGACTTATGTTACACTTATAAGTCATAATATATTTACAAGACTTATATTTATTTATTTGATTTTTTGTTTATTATAGTCAACAAATAATACCTTTTGGATAAATTAGGTATTCTTAGAGTTAATTTGAAATTATGTTAATAAATCATAACTATTGTTATTACTTATTTGTTAACTGTTTTCAAAATTTACATTAACAGTAGTAATATTTAAAATAAAATTGTCAATATTGTACTTCATTGTTAATGTAGTTGTTAAACGTCTGTGTTAAAATATTTCCTTATTTATATGAAAAAAACATTATATAGCCATATAGGTAGTATTATTTAAACATTGTTAATTAATCAAAAGTTCATATCATATAAAATCCATTTATAACTTAGAATATAAATTTAAAACCATAGTACGTGCAGTGCTACTCTACCTATGTTGTGTTAAAATAAATTAAATTATTTATCTAAGTAATCACTGTAGCTTAAGAAAAAAACAGTCTGTTGTGGCATTGATCATGTACAAAATGTATCTGAACCACTCAGAACACCCTGAAAAAAAGTTCTAATGATGTGTCTGATAGTTATTAATATAGTATAGTGCAGTGGTCGGCAACCTTTTGAAGAAGGTAAAAAGAAAAAAATAACTGTTTAAAACTTTAAAATAATAGAGCATAAAAATTACAGTTTTTAATTATATAATAATTATAATATAAAAGTATGGAAATTACAACTGCTTTAGGCTTAATTTGATTTTTGTTGTTGGATATTGTTTATTATTTTTTAAATTTCCACATTAAAATTTCTTGTGCTGGCTCGAAGTACATGGTGGAGATGGTCATTAATTAAACGTGAACGGTATGGATTTTTAATTTTTTTCATATGAGAAAAGTCATGTTCACACACGTAAGTGGATCCAAACATACTGAAGTATTTTGCAGCTATATTTTTAATTTTTGAAAATGATGCCGGAAGTTCAACGAAAAAAAGTAAAGGAGATGCTTTGAATGAGTCTTTTAAGATATCTTGTGACTGCAAATCTATTATTTCCATTTCAAGCTCAACATCAACATCTTCATAATCAATATTAAATGGATTGGCGAGTAGTTGAAAAACGCAACGTTTTATATTACTGAACAGAATAGAAAATTAATACTATAATCCAAATACACTCGTCGTATCTACTCTAGGTATCTTATCGGTAACTGTTAAGGTATATCTACCATTATAAAATATGACTGATAGAAACGTTCGATTATATATTTTATACTATTTGATTTTTTTGATATAATATTCGATTAAATGTCGTTGTCGTAGAATTTAAAGCGGGCCGCCGATTGCCGACCACTGGTATAGTGTGTACTGAAAGAATTCAGATTTGTTTGTTTAATTAATATAGTATTAAAACAATTTTGTTAATTTAACACAAGAAATCGATAATATTTTTAATATTTTTTTAAAAAATTAACTTAAATTATAAACTTGCTGTATATTTTATTATGATTGCTTCTAACAGTAATTCAAGAAAGATAATATATTTATTGGTGCAAATGTATGTTTTCTTGCCAATTATAAAAATATTGAGTGCTGAATGGGTATAATATTACATATAAATAATAATGTTTATTTTAGTAACACTAAAAAACTGTATGAGGGATACATTTTCAATTCAGAATTAAATTAAAAGTGTAAAATTAAATGTTATACCCAAAATACGTATTATAAGATGTAACAACTAATAGTTATTAGGTTAAGTTGCGTTCGGTTGTATACGACTTAAGCAATTATTATATTAATTTATAACTTTTTATTTTTAAGTTAGTATTGCTAACCTGTGGTTATAATTTATAAGCGGTAGTTATGTTTTTAGATATTTTAAATTAAGATTTTTGTATTTGTATTTTAGAAACGCTGGTATTTAATTCTTAAATAACCTAGGAATATTTAAAACATAATATTATTATATTATTCATATTATTATAATACAATATTTAAATATAATATATTATGAACCTACTGCCCTACTATTTCTAGACATTTACATGGCAATAGTAAAATTCTATTAAACCTATTAGGTACGTAAACAACATTTATTAATATGACAAATATTTAAAATTTCAAAAAAGGGGGACCCTCGTGTTAATACCCCTCACTTTGTTTTTTGGATAGCGCTGGGAGTTTTTGTGCACAAACGATTGGACTTGGTGCACATTTCTGCACAAACGATGCACAAACGTTTGGCACCTTAAAAATTTCAATTTTCCAAAAAGAGGGTGTCTCGTTTCAATGCCCCTCCCCCACTTTATTTTTTGGATAGCGCTGGGAGTTTTTGTGCAAAAACGTCGGGACCTGGTGCACATTTCTGCACAAACGATGCACAAACGTTTGGCACATTTAAAATTTCAATTTTCCAAAAAGAGGGTGTCTCATTTCAATGCCCCCCCCCCACTTTGTTTTTTGGATAGCGCTGGGAGTTTTTGTGCACAAACGTCGGGACCTGGTGCACATTTCTGCACAAACGATGCACAAACGTTTGGCACATTCAAAAATCCAAATATTCAATGTGGGGGGGCTACCGTTTCAATGCCCCCCCCATTTTGTTTTAGGGATAGAGCTTTCAGTTTTTGTGCACAAACGATTGGACTTGGTGCACATTTCTGCACAAACGATGCACAAACATTTGGCGTGGTCAGAAGTTCAAATTTCGAAAGTGGGGGGGGGGGCATTGAAATGGACCTTAGTAATTGATTAATAACAGTATAATAAGTAATAACCGTGTCTTTACTCTTTTATTGTTGTTTAATATTATTAAATAGACTTGTAATAAATACTTTTAATTCATATTGTATGAGCGAAATCTAAAATTAATTATATTGTATCCTTGTAGGTAGGTACCTACCTACTTAACATATAAAAATTTGTACCTATGTGTCACAGACTATACATCTTACTATCTTATACATTTTAACTTATATAAGATTATATGATTAATTTTAAAAAATATTCTAAATACTAAATGATTTTATTTAGAATATGATATTTAAATATTTTAGAATGTAAATACCCTTTTTAATAGTAGTATTCAAATATTTTATTTAAATAATTACAATTCAATACATTAATACATACCTATTTTACATATAGGTACAAGTATGTAAGAAATGATGAAAAGTAGGGAGCTCCTAATATTATAAATTAGTAAATTACTTTCACCAAGTATTCATAATATAAAATTTTAATAATTATATTTTAAATAATAAATAATAATCCTAAGACAATTCAACAACTCATGTTATGGATAAGAAGTAATAACTTTTTAATTTTGTATCCATGTACATAGAAATTGCACTACGTATTTTTTTGTTAATGGCATCTAGCAACTGCTCAGCTGAGCGTTCATTTTCAGTTTTAAAACGAGTCAAAGATTATCTTAGGTCACCTATATGAGCCAAGAAAGGTGTTCTGCATTAGCATTATTAACAATAGAAAATGAACTAACTTAAGTGTTGAAGTATACAGATATACAGAAGGTAAAGGGTAAATAAAAATAAGATCGGATAGGTATATGTAATAATATAATAATTTGTATATTGATATTAATAACTATAGTGCTCCGAGGCGTAATATAATAAAGCAACGACTAATCGTCCAACAGGCTACTACATAGAACGAATATGCTATAGAAATATAAAATGCCTATTCAGAGTTTGCTGTACTACAGTATGAATAATTTGCTTATAATCTACATAATACAGGGTGTGTTGTTTACATTCAACACTTCCCCTTAAACAATATACCCTAACTTAGAACTAATATATCTAATTCCCAACATCTCCCTGAGTTCTTCGAATCTTGGTCGTGGAGTTGGCTTAGTCAATATAATATGTCAGCTAACTGCTCCTTGCTTGGCACATACTCCAGAGAAAACATCCCTTCACTGAACTTATCACGAATGTAGTGATAGCGAACATCAATGTGTTTTGTTCGCTTATGGTATTCTGGATTTTTCACTAGTTTGATGGCGCTTTGGTTGTCTGCATCCAGAACCGGTGTATCTCCCTGTGTCAACCAAGTAAGTTCCTGTATTGATTGGCTCAGCGCTATGTATTCTGCCTCAGTAGTCGAAAGTGCTACCGATTTTTACCTTTGTGAACACCATGCCACGATTCCATCTCCCATCATGAAAATGAATCCTGATGTTGATCGTCTCGTTGTTGTGTCACCGGCATAGTCTGCGTCACTATATCCACGCAACTTTGGTGTTACACTAGAATCATAAATTAAACCATAATTAAATGTCCCCTTTAAATATTTAATTATGGTTTAATTTCAAAGAAATAATCCATTAATTTTCAAATCTCCAATCGAGGAGAAAGTTTTAATTGTATTATGTATTTATGTTTTATGTATCTAACTAAATATGCATTATTTTTAATAACATTATATTGAAAAACAAGGAAATTATTTTATCAGTTTATATCAAAACGAAAATTGTTTAAAGAAATCTATAACATCAAGTATTCTTAGAGGCTAGAGTTTATTTTAAGTACTCGTACAAGTAGGTATGCCGTGTAAGTTATATTTTATTCCACAAAAAGTTTCTCCATTATAGTAGATACAACTGTTCGAGACATGGGTATAAGTAGACATATAATTTCTCAATATTATATATAATATAGGTTAGTAGGTGCTGCTTATTATTTTTAATTTTAATATTATATTATAATTTTCCTATATTTTATATGTGGGGGGGGAATTAGGGGTATGACAGTATATTAGTCTATGAGGCCTATGAGGGTATTATATTAGTCTAAGCATGGGCTTAACATATTGAATAGAATAGTTGATTACATTTTCCATGGACTAGAACAATGTCTACAACAAAGTAGATATATCTTACATTTAAAAATAATAACTTTTTTTGTCGTTGTGGGGGGTATGGAAGGGCGGCTAAAATATGTTGCCCAAATAAAAAATGTCCAAATACGGGCCTGCATATTATATTGTTCACACTTATCACTCAACATAAGTATAAATGTATAATATGTTGGGCCCGGTTGGGGTCAAGAATATGATTCACATATTTATGGACTCAAAATAGGCTAATTTAATTGTTATTATTGAAGCCCGTGTATTATAATGTCATAAACAATAATTCTGTATATTATTTAGAACTTATAATATTGGTTGTATTATGTATCATGCACTCATAAATTATATTTTAGAAATACTCTATTAAGCTTTTACAGGTCCACAGGTACAAGTATAATCTAGCCAGTAGCCAAGGCCCAAGGTGAATCACTATTCTATAATACCCGTTATACAAAAAATATCAATATCTGTGTACCAACATTACGTAAACAGTTTGGACTTACCTATTCAATACCCATATACCCATATACCGTATCCTATATACCATATACCAGTGGTGTATTTAGGAAGGTATTGTCCGAGTTGCGGTCGCAATAGACGAATTGCGGTCTTAATAATATTGAAGGTAAAATTAACGTCTTAATTGCGGTCAGTATCCGGTTATCGATTATCCGATGAGCTCTTATCCAATTTTCGATAATATGCAATGTTGCCAAAATTTTGTAATTTATTATTTTCACGTATTATTACACCAATTATTATGATACGAGACGCGAGCTTTATCGACAATGTTATCGTACGTTAACGTAAGTCAACGTTATATCGTTTAGTCTATTGCAAGACGTTTTTGTATCAACACGTCAAAATGTCACAACTATCTGTAATGTATAGTGAAAAAGGGAAAATTTTGCTTGTATTAAATAATTTTAAATTTAGAGAGGACCGTCTGCTTAAGACAGGAGAAATGTCTTGGAGTTGCACTAATAAAAATTGCAATGCAAAACTCTACACTATCGGGGAAAAACACTTATTTTCAAGAACGCAAAATGACCATAAAAATCATCAAGCCAATACTGTTAAAATTTTAAACAGACAGAAGATAAACAACTCGGTAAAAATGAAGGCTGATGAATTATCATTTTCGGAAAGGCCAAGGAAAATAATTCGTCAAGAGGTGGAGAAAGATGTCAATATTTTGAATACATTCACAGACAGAGACATGATTCGCATAGGTAAATAAATGAAATTAATAATATAGGTGAAATACCTAAAATTTTAAAATGTAATACAAAATTTCTCATAAATTATAATAGTTATTTTTAATTAATCTTTATTGTTCTTAATATTTAAATTTTAAATCATAATTATAATTTTTATAAAAATTAGAAAATTCAAAATTTCTGATTTCAAATTAACAACGTTTTTTTTTTATTTTCGTTTTCATTTTTCTACCTATTTTAATTCCAAACTATTCATTTTTAGGGAAAAATATTAATCGTGCAAAATTACAACGATTACCAAAGTTACCAAAATGTATGGACGATGTACATGACTATTTGGATATGGACGAAGTGATATGTACGAAAAGAGAAAATTTAGTAATATTCAACGATAAATCATGCAATATAATAATATTTTCATGCGAAAGTAATTTGAAATTCATGTGCAGTGTTGAAACTATTTTAGTGGATGCCACTTTTAACTATTGTACAAAATTATTTCAGCAGATGTTTACAGTTATTGGTTTCAAAAATAACAAATATGTTCCTGTTGCACTAAGTTTATTAAAAGATAAAAAAGATTTATCGTACACAACTGTTATGTCTACGCTGAAAAATAAATGTTTGGAAATTAATTTAATATTTAAACCACAACATATAGTTTCTGATTTTGAAAAAGGAATTCTTCAAGCTCCAAGAAAAGAATTCCCGGACACCACTTTGATTGGATGCAGATTTCATCTCAGTCAAGCCTGATGGAGAAAAATAATGGGATTAGGACTGACTGTAGAGTACAAGAATAAGAACTCGGAAATTGGAAAATGGTTACACTACGTTTTTGGATTGACATTTCTCCCTCCAGATGAAGTGGGAAATGTGTTTTTAGTTTTGGAAACTAATAAAAAAAGTGAGAACATAAATCAGAAATTTATGAAAAATAAAATACAACAGTATTTGAAAAAACAAATTGACTCGCTGACATTTGTGAAATGTGTATCATACAAATATGAACCGGTTTAATATTATAAATGTATTAATTTTATTCGTTGAATGTGTGTTTTGTATTTTAAAATGTGACTATATTATAATTTAATGTGTAAGTGTAACTATAAACTAACTATAAATTTGTATTTTGACGTAACGTATTTTGACCGTTTCATTTTTGTATTTAGCATAATAATATGTAACTATGTCAATATTAAAAACATAATAATTATTAATCATATTTTTTTACCGCAACTAGGATTTTTACCTATTTTGATATTTAACCTGTTTTGATCCCGACCGCAACTCGGATTTTTTTTTTTACCTGTTATAATCTTGACCGCAACTCGGTATCAACCTTTAGGAATTTGTCATGGGGAGGGTCCAGATAATTTTCAGAAAACAGAGCCATTACTCTTTATTAAATAAATATACCATATTTATAAGACAGCGGTATAACGTCTATACCATGATAGGTAATACCTGAGTAAAAAAATGTATGAAATAATAATAATTCATAATAATATCGACTGCCAGTATATACGACAAAGTTAGAGATTGCTACTGAAAGTTGTTGTAAAAATGATAAATGATTTTAATAATAATAAAAAATAAATAACTATTGATCAATTGTATTGACAAACATAATATTTTATAGTCAGTGATCAGTTATAAAAAAAGTTACCCAGTAGCCAATATAATTATAATTAGTAGTATACGTAATATAAATTCCTAATTTTTTTTTATTATTATTATTATTACTATGATTTTTTTCTCTTTTATCAACCAACGAACAGAGTAACTGAGTAACTATTTAATTATAAATTCATTACTGACTCCTTTAGGTAGATTATAATATAGGTACAAGATAGGTAACAGATGTTTACAGTACTGTCTTGCTCTTGTAATTAAAAAAAATACTAAGTAGAGGTATTATTTATATTTTATTACCAATTTACCCAAAGACCAATATTATATTCAGTTATCTGCTGTACGTTGACCTGTATGGTCGTTTGCGTTTTACGTCGGTCTCTTATCGTAGTTACCGTTTTATATCCATTTTTCCCGTGTATTTGGCAATTACGTCTATAATATAAAAATAAAATGTTGTTATGTGGAATTTGCAATGAAGAAATATTTGAAAATGACGATATTAAGTGTACAAAATGTAAAGTGTTTTTACATTTTGGATGTGCTGGTCAAAGGGAAGCAAATTTTAGAAAAATGAGCCAAAAAGCTATAGAAAATTGGTCATGTCTAAAATGTAAAAATATCATTGCAGGAAATGAATTATCTATTGCTACTACTTCGCCTATAAAGAATGATTGTTTTACTGGCTCGAATAAATTACTTCAGGATTTAACTGACTCAGTTAAATTCATGAGTGACAAATTTGATGATTTCAGTAACCAAATACAAGATTTGGTAACAGCGGTTAAAGATTTAAAAGAGGAAAACAAAAAAATAAAAGAACAAAATCTGAAATTAGGAAACGAATTACATATAATGAATAAACGAATCAACATATTAGAACAAGAACAACTTGGGAAACACGTTGAAATAATTGGTGTACCCATTCAAGAACATGAAAACTGTGGAAAAATAGTAGAATCTATTACATCAGCACTGGGCGTTCAATTAACTACAGTAAATGCATATCGTGTAAGATCCAAAACTGTGAACAATAAGTCTGGGAAAATAGTGGCGGAAATGAAGACAAAAGAAGATAAAGCAACTTTAATCGATTTAGTAAAAAAGAAAAGACTGTCTGCGAAAAATGTAAATGACAAATGGGATAATAATGGTATTTATATCAATAATTATCTAACTCAATCGAACAGAAATCTTTTTTATAAAACTCGAATGTTAGCCAAAGAACACAGTTACAAGTTTGTATGGTTTAAAAACAATAAACTATTTATAAAAAAATCAGAAAACTCCAATACAATCTATATAGATGATGAAAGTATCCTAGATAAAATTAAAAGTTAATTGTTTAAAATAATCTAGAGTTAAAAATATAAAATAAAAAAATAATTTTTGTTACATTATGGACAGTATCAGCACAATAAATAGTTTTTTTGAGTACAAAACAAATTATTTTGAATCATTTTCAGAGTTTAAAATTAAATATAATATTGTACAAGAATCTTTTATAAATATTTTGAGTTGTAATATTAGAAGTATAAATGCAAATGTAGATGAATTATTACTTTTACTTGAAAATGAAAAAAATATTTTTAAACCAGATATTATAGTATTAACTGAAACCTGGCATGATACAAATTCTTGTAATATATTTTTACCAGATTATGACATGTTTTTTTCAAAAAAAAAAAGAAACCAAAATGATGGTGTAATAATTTTATATAAAAATAATTTATGTTTAGATTGTATTGAGTTTGATAAAACAGAGGCAAACATTGTAAAAATAACTTTAAATATTGTAAATAGTATTGTAATTTTTTTCTGTATCTATAGATCACCGGCTATGGATAGCTATGACTTTTTGACCACTTTTAAAAATATATTATTAAATGAAAAAAATGTAAATAGTACGTCTACAGTAGTTCTGGGTGATATGAATATAAATATAGTGGGAACACATTCAGTAGATAATGATTACTTGGATATGTTATCTATGTGTGGTTTCAAATCTTATATTAATGTATACACAAGGACTCCTTTAAACTCTAGGCATTCATGTTTAGATCATATTTTCGTAAAAAATAACAAGTTAGTAGGAAATATTGAAGCTGGTGTAATTCAAACAACTATTACTGATCATTACTCTACGATATTAGCAATTCCATTAGTAAAACAAAATAACTCTAAATCCCAATATAATATTAAATCAATAAATTTTGATAAAATAGTTAACAATTTGAAAACTGAACTATGGATAGATCTATACAATAGCAAGAATGTAAATAAATGTTGTGATATTTTTTATAACAAATTAAACAATAGTATATCCCTGGCAACGGAAGTTAAAAATATAAGTGCTAAGTACAAAAGAATAAAACAATGGATGACTGCAGGGCTACTGTGTTCAGCACGAAATAAACAGAAAATCGCAATGAAAGTTAAAAAACATCCAAATAATACAAACTTACTAAAGTATTATATCAATTATAAAAATAATTATACAAACATTTTAAGACTCACTAAAATAAATTTTTTTAAAACAAAATTTAAAAATGTTGCATCAAGTCCAAAATTGACATGGAAATTAATTAAGGAAATTACAAACACTGAAGTTAACTCATTGAACGAAATAAAATCTATATTAATAGATAACAAAGTCGTAAACGCCGTAGATAATCCACACGCTGTTTCAAATTTTTTTAATAGCTTTTTTACTGAAATAGGGAAAAATACATTAGAGAATAACACAAATTTTAAAGATAACGAACTTAAAGATAATAAAAGTGATCACTCATTTGATGATATTTTTAGTACAAAAATTACAGAATCAGAAGTCTCAAATATAATTAAGAATTTAAAAGATGAAACAGCTGCTGGAATTGATACAGTAACGGTAAAACTAATTAAGTACATTGAATCAATTATTATAGGACCACTAACTTATTTATATAACTTAAGTATTGAAAAATGTGTTTTTCCTGATAATTTCAAAATTGCAGTAGTAACTCCTTTATACAAAGGTGGTGATCATAAATACGTAAATAATTATAGGCCGATATCAATGTTAAATAACTTTTCAAAAATTCTTGAAAAAATAATCAAAAATCGACTCATTAATTACTTAGAAAAATATAAACTACTGTCTAAAAATCAATATGGTTTTAGACCTGGCTTAGGGACAGTTAATGCACTTTATAACGCCACGAGTCACGTATATAATGCCCTTGATCATGGTAAAAAAACTTTAGCTGTTTTCTTAGACCTAGCAAAGGCATTTGACATGGTTAATCACGAAGAACTAATAAAGACTCTACCTAGTTTTGGCATAAAAACAACTAGTTTACATTGGTTTAGAAATTATCTAAAAGATAGGCAACAAATAGTTAAAATAAACAAAACATTGGGTCAAAAAAGGAAAATCATATGTGGAGTCCCACAAGGTAGTGTTCTTGGTCCTTTATTTTTTATTTTATATATTAACTGTATATGTAATATAAATATAGATGGTAAAGTTGTAACTTATGCGGATGACACTTGTCTACTCTTCACAGATAGCTCGTGGCATTCTGTACAACTTAAAGCAATATCTGAGCTCAAAAAAGTAGTAAATCTTTTTAACTCAAAGAAATTATCTTTGAATATAAAAAAAACCTACTTTATGGCTTTCAGTATTTACAATTCGGTTATTCCTTTTCAGGAACTAACAGTACATTGTTGTAAAAATATCGCTGAATGTAATGATGATATGTGTAAAAAAATTTCAAAGGTCCAGTCTACCAGATATCTAGGTATAACATTTGACAGTAATTTAAAGTGGAATTTACATATAAATAATATAGTAATGAGGCTACGTTCTTCACTCCACAAATTTTATAAACTAAAAAATATCCTGCCTGTAAATATATTACGCAATATATATTTAGCTCTATATCAATCAGTGTTCCAATATGGATGTTTAGTATGGGGTGGACTGTCCGAAATTCATTTAAAGCCATTACAACTTCAACAAAACAAAATAATAAGAATCTGTTTAGATAAAAAAACTATGGTAGGCTCTACAAATCAAAATTATAAAGAGTTTAAGGTTTTGCCTATTAGATCGGTTTACAAAAAAATTGTAATATTTTGGTTAGATACTAACAGTAAAACATGGTTCAATACAGAGTTATACAAAAATAAAAGACAACACAGGGCATTAGATGCATTAGTAAATTATGTAAAAACAACGTGTGGTCAAAAATTCATTGACTACCTTGGGCCTACTACATACAATTCATTGGATTATGATTTAAAACAGAAATTACAATACTATACAAACAAAATTAAAAAAAAAAAATTAATTAATGAATGGTTATTGTGCAACTTACCTTAAATCAAGTTCTTTTATATTTTAAGTTATGTAAATAATTTTAATCTATATTTGTTTTAGACGGGTATGTTTGAATATAATGTTATTTTATAGTTTTGTTCTTATAATGTACAATTTCTAGAAAATGTATATTGATATTTGTTTATTTAGTTTTATATGTATTTAAAATCTTAATTTAATTTAGTATAATTTCTTTTATTAATAATTATATTACATAATTTAATAACTCTCTATCTCCAACACAAGCTTTGCTTAAAGGAGATAGATAATCGAAAATGTTATCTATAAAAATAATTTATGTATTTCTTTCTTTTCGATAAATAAAAAAAAAAAAAAAAAAAAAAAAAAAAAAAAAATATTATTATTATTATAATATTATCTAATAATGATGACTGTGCATATTATTACCAGGGCTATACATTTCATGATTGAAATATTGATCATCAATCGATTTAAAAAAAAATAAATACATTCATAGTAGGTATTTCTTCTAAATTAGTTTATGGTTTTATAATATTATATGATTACTTTTTTCTGATTTCTAGCAACATTAGCGTATTTCCTGCAGAATCTATATGGTCTTTGCAATGTGCAATGTAGGATTGCACTTGGTTCTGACGAAATTTTCCCATAAACATTTTCTTTTAGGTACCACTCAATATAAAACTATGAATGCTGTATACCTGGTAAGTGTCAAGTGTACACGTCATTGATCAGGTGACTAAAGTATGTGTGAAATTTGAATTATATTTATTTATTTATTTATTCATTGCATGATAAATCATTATTGAATTCTATAAATGATTCTAAGCGGAGAATGTCAGCCTTTATTTCTTAGTGTTTATCATAAATGTATAATGCTATTAGTAATTTATTTTTCAATTGGTATTAAAGATTAAATTAATTTTTACCAAAAACAATTATACAGGTGAAACACAATACGTAAATTGTTCACACTTATGACATAAGTAGGTATAAATGTACAATATGTTGGGGTCAAGAATACGATTCACATATTTATGTTCTAAAAATATGGACTCTAAATAGGCTAATTTAATTTCTATTATTGAAGCCCAAGTATTACAATTTCGTAAACAATAATTCTGTTTATTTAGAACTAATAATATCTATAATGTACCACGCATTCATATAGATTATATTTTAGAAATATTCTATTAATTTTATACAGGTTAGGTTAAACTTAAATGTAATTTAGCCAAGGTGAATCACTCCTAGCGAATACCCGTTAGGTATACAAAATATATCAATATTTGAGTACCAACAAACATAAACAGCTTGGACTTACTATAACTCCATATCTGCTGATAATCAAATATGTAGGCAACTTAATATAAATATTTATAATTTTAACAATATATATTTATTTGTCACTTTTAAAAAGCCAGATTTTTTTAAAAATATACTTATATATATAAGAAAAAAATTAAACATTATAGGTACCTAATTAGTTTTAATGACATTTTCTCTGCAAGCACATATTCATGAAATATCTTATTGGTTTAAAAAATGGCGTATTCAAATAAATGCGTCAAAAAGCACAGGAGTTATTTTCAGTCTTCGTCCTTACCACTCCCCTGCACAATTAACATTTAACAATGTAAATATACCATGGAGCTCGACAGTAAAATACCTCGGCTTGACATTGGATAAACGGCTAACATGGCAGCCCCATATCTCATCCAAACTTCAACAGGCATATATGCGCCTTTCTATGTTATACCCTATTCTCAATAAAAAATCTCCATTACAGAAAAAATGCTCTCTTCTAATATTTAAACAAATTATACGTCCACTTCTCACTTATGCGTGTCCGGTCTGGGGGAAATGCGCGACCACTCACATCAATAAAATTCAAATTTTTCAAAATAAAGTGCTACGTATTATTGCCAACGCACCTTGGTTTATAATAGGAACGTAAACCTACACAAAGACCTTCGGATCCAGGAAATCACAGACCACATTAAAACCACATCAAAAACTTCCATACCGCACTGCTCAACTCTCCTGGCTCACTTCATTATCAGCTCCATGCCTCCATGTACATCCGCCTCAACGCAGACTAAAACGTGGACGTCCACACGACCTTCTGGTTTAAACAGCTCCACATTATACAGCAGCTGTTGCTATTCGTAGCGTCAATATTAAGCTATACAACTTGCCATTTATTATATCTGTTATACCTTTATATTGTTATTATTATTGATGTTATTATTATTACTATCATTATTATTATAATTCTTAAATTATCATATTCAAATTGTTAAAAATGAACCTTTATAATTTATATCAATAAATGTAGATAGCCATGGCTAGAAACATCTTATATTATAATAATAAAAAAAAAATAAAAAATGAAATTTTCATTTGTTAAAATGTTTTATTTTCCTTTGTAAATATCACTTAGCTTAAAACTTTAGTATTGTCCTTAACTCAAACTTATATTCCCCAACAGAAGCATTATGCTAAAGGAGAGTTTCAAACATATATATTATAACTATTATTATTTATTATATATTTATAATATCATTGTATGTAATTACCTATTTGTTTAGATAAATCAATTTTATATTATTATTAGCCAATGAGTAATTATTATTATTATTATTTTTTTTATTTTTATCAATTAACATCAGCTACAATGGCCATTAGTTACAATTTTTTTTTAAATTTTACTATACAGTTTAGTTTTGTATAAGAATGTGTAAACACATTTAACTGAAAACCTAAAATCTAATAAATTCATCTGGTCATAGGTTTATAAAATATAATATTTTAATATAAAGAATAAATATCTCATGGAATTATTGAACTATTCCAAGTTCTAACTGCAGATAATAGATAAACGATGACAGGTAGGTAAAAATAAATTTTAATATAGATCTCTCAATGGGCTCCGACTAAATACAATTTCGTTTCAGAAATCACCCTTGTCCCTTAGAATTGAAGATTGAATCATTTTTTTACTATAAAACTTGTAAGCATACACAATATAAAACACACACCATTGTAAAATCAATGTACATCTATTGTTTCACTCGGAATCTAAAATACTTAACGTGAAAGTATAAAATGAGCACTGCAGTTCTGCAGTATATATAATACGAATCAAATCCTTGTTCAAATATTATAGTTTAATATATTATATCAACGCGTATATATCATTAATAATGGTCTTGGAAAAATAAACGGGACCGAAATCCTAACGATTGTTGATTATTACAAACGACTTCGTAACGACCATACTCGCGTCGCTGTGTACCCGTCGTCTGGGAAATGCTTGAATTTTTCGAGTAAACTGATTTTGTATCGAACTTCTAGTTCACTTGCAATTTAACGTCCGACCTGAATAGACCAAAAACCAAAATGGCCATCACTAGCGACTTCGTGGAAGAGATTGTCATGATTCATGTTATAGAACGCGTCGAAACATGGGTCATGGCAATGGAGGACGAAGAGTTCCAACCGGAAGTGAAATTTTTAGAGCGAACACTCGAAGACGAAGAGCAGGAGGTTCTACAGGCTATTAAATGGTTGTTTGAGGAAAATGATGCTGTCGCCGAATGCATTGGTGACGATACCATGCTGGTTGACAGTCAAGAGGCAGACGCAATTCCGTCTGTGGAAGAAGAGGATATGACTACGCTGAAATGGGAAATAGAACCGGGAGCAACCACTGCAGCAGTACAGATCAAGAAACGTGGAAGGACAAGGCGGTTTATCGCCGCCACGTGGAAGAGCGCAAAGCGCCTGCTGCTGTGTGGTTGTTGCCGGAAACCTTGAAGCCGGCAGTGTAGTCATCCCCTCCCCCCAGACGAAGACACCAAGACAAGACGGCGGCGACGGGGGAGTGGTACGTGAAAGAGCACTTTATGGTGTCCGGCGGTAAGTCACCCTATACGTTTTCCGGCCACCCGCAGAAAGACGAGATCGCAGTTGCCAGCGTCGCGCGCTCGCGGTTGCCGACACGCGAGACCATCAAGACGGCTCGGCGCGGACTCGGCTGCTTCGGTCACACCAGGAGCGGTGGACGACGACGACGGCGGTGGCTAGCTGTACCGGCGCGGGCAACGATACCGCCCCGACGGTACTACGACGATGGCAGAGCGCACGAAGACGGCTCGCAAAGGCGGCGGCGGCGGAAACTGCAAAACACAACGGGTGAGCGATACAGCTGCTGAGCTAGGAACAAGGACGTCAGCATCGCCGGACTCGAGGAAACGGATAACGTTTCAGGGTACGGCGATGCGCGACTCCAGTACGGCCACCGGATGGTGACTCGGTCGAGTCAGGGCAAAAATTACGTGGAGAGGATCAGGACCTTTGCAGCGCGGTCCAACGATCCTCTCCCATTTTTGCCCAGTGGCAATCGGTCGAGTCACGTCTCCGGTCGCCGGCGGTTCCGTAGCACCAACAGCTGCCTTTGCTCGCTCAGTGTTTTAGGTCACCGTCGCCGTCGTCACGCATCAGTCGTCTTCAGCACCTGCACATCGTCGATGCGCACAACATCGCGCACTAGCCGCTCGCCGTCAAATCGTCTCATTGCTCCCGTGGCCGTCGCGGTCGGGACTTCGCCCGCCGTCATGATGGTCGTCACCCGCGAGCAAACGCGCTGGCCATTGCACTCGTCCGCCTGCGGGATGTGCCGCGAGAACGTATAGAGGTGACCAGTAGCCTTACTATTGCTTTACGCACCTCGCCATCACGTACCACTCCCCCTGCTTATTGTGTCTTGTCTGGTGTTTTCTCCCCCCCAACTCCCCCCCCCCCCATTAGGCCACTTTGTGCCATTTATTGTTACAAAAATAATGAAAAAAAATAAAAAAAAATGATAAAAATGTAAAAAAAAAAAAAAAAAGGCCACTTTGAGCCGTTTGTATATTGTTAAAATTTGTATATTATATAGATAAAATTTTTCAGGCCATTTTGAGCCGTCAATCCATTGACACTTGATTATGTTCAAACTTTAAAAAGTTTATTCCAAAATTATATTTGTTTGTTAATAACTTAATAAAATTGTCTATACTAAAACAAAATATTGTTTCTTTTTTACGTATTAGAGTGTATTTGTATATTTAATTATTTCAACAGAATAATGGGCTCCACTGAACATGCCCCTGTGAGGACCAATGCAAAGTATTAACTACTATAGCAATGTTTTTGTCACGCATCAAATATATCAATAAAATATTATAATAATGATAGGTATTTTTGGTCAGGTGAACGTATAATAATTAAAAGATAACCATAGATAACTTGGGACTTTTACGTGTATAATAAATTTTACTGTACGCAATGGTATTTTTAAAAATAGTAATACTTTATAGTTTAATTATACTTTTAACCACACAAAGTAGGTATCAGAAAAGATGCCGATGTAAAATATCAAAGCATTTTCACTACCCCAAAAGGTGAAGTGACACACAAATAATAAAAAAGCAGGTAAGTGTCACTCTGCTGTACAGTTGGTTACAAGTGGCCTAAATGGGTCAATGTAATGGATGGTGTAAAATTTTAATTCAATGATATAAATCATTGTTTATGAAAAATGATTCTGAGTGAAGACTGTCTGTCAGCCTATAATATTAAGTAGGTATATTTTATGGTATTATTGTGATTAAAGTAATTCATTTCCGTATTAGGCTTTAGTAAATATCTACTAAAGTGGGTTAAATTAATTTTTGCCAAAAAAATTACATTTGAAAATGTCATTGTGTACACTTATAAAATATATTAATATACTCTGAATTACAAACATTTTTACAAATTTTAGTCAGTGCTTTGCTTCTCCTACCAACAACTTAGTCTTAAAGTGGTTCTGAACTCGCCAATCACATCATTCACAAAGCACAAAGCGAGATTGTTCTCTTTTGAGACAGAGTATAGATGATATAATAATGGTACAAAATTAATGAACATTAAACAGCCAATGGCCCTCGGCCCCTCGCATATGAAGCATATTATTCATAATGAAAAAAATGTATACAACAGAAAAGTCATTTTCTATTTTACAATAACTATTTCCTTTTTATTATACATAATTAATTCTATTTGTTATTTTCAACAGGTATTTCTGTATGTATTCGTATTCCATGCATTGACTTAATTTCATCTTTTAAAACCTGAAACAAATAATATAAAAATTACTTTTTTTATACGATTATAAATTATAATTAATAACAGGCCCATAAACAAAATAGATAAGGAAGGGTTCAATCCCTCAAAATATTTCAAAAACATTTTTTTTTTTTTTTTTCTTAACAAGGCTATTTATGGTTAATTTGAAATTTAATTTAGTTATAAACACACGCCTCCCTCTTAGAATTATTTTCTGTATACATGATTGGTTTATAATTTATATCAATAATAGTTAGGTATATACTTCGGTAATAAGTTGGTGCTGTTTTACCATACTCATTCCCTTGAATTCTGTCGTGGAAATAAATACTTCAAAAATTGCACCACAACCACCTAAAAATATTTTAAATAAGCTTATATAACTTAAATTTCAAATGTAAAATATTATTATAAAATAAATTGATTTCTTATAGGTAATTACGTAATTATTGAGGGACAGATATTTAATGGTAAAATAGGTATTGCTTAGATTTAAAAAAATACAAATGATTAATGAAACTGATAATACATCTTCTTTAAATCTTACATATCAGTAATCATATTAATACATACTAATACCTATAATTATTCTAATATCAAAACATTTTTTGTAACCAAAAATGTGCATCACATGATATACTATAGGTCGGTAATTAATAAAAAAAAAAAATTTATATTAATAACATAAGCACCTACACTATAATAAGAGAACATGAATGAAATCCTAGTTTTACTCAACTATTCGGTGAAATTGTTCTTTCTTGACAAATGTACACGGGGGAAAAACATCCTAGTCAAACTATACATTTTATACTAATTTTACCGATAAATCATATAAAAATAGTGATGTGAAATTCAAGTTTAAGATATAACATAATGCTATATAATTACCTGAAATATCTTTGATTTTAATTTCTTTGGCTTGAGGAAATTTTTTTTGTAACGACAAATACAAAATATTTTCACCACCTTTTAGAGTTGATACATTAGGGGTATCTGCATATTTTCTCAAAGCACTCTACACAATTAAAAATATAAACATAATTTTGAATTTGTTCATCATTAGTAAGAATAAATTAGTTATGTCTATTTTACTTACAAAATTTGAACTAAATAATTTTGCACTACGTCTTGTGATTTGAAACATTTTATCAAGATTTTTTAAAATAACTATGTAGAGCTGAATATGCCAATGAAATCAGAAACAATAATTTGTGTAAAATTCATGTACCTAATTATATAAATATTATACATAAAATAGGAATAAATTAATAATGCGATACCAAAATAGAAAGAGCGAAATTGGCAAACGTTAATAATAATAATATTTGATTACTAGCCACAATCCGTGTGCTCCTAAATTCATCAGATCGGTCAGCCGCTGGATTTGACTGTTCCCAATTTCCTGACTTATCAGCAATCTGCTATTTTTCGGCTGGACCACGGGGACTAATGGATATAATGGACTGGAATCGACAAGGTCGGCGGGGGTCGGGGGCATAGATAATATAAGAATTCTTATATTATCTACTAATATAAGAATTCTTATATTATCTACGGTCGGGGGGACAGCCACGAAAAGGTGTTACTTAGCTGATAAGAATACTGTTCCACGGACTCTGGTTATCAATGTTAATCGTGATTAAGATGAGTTAACCGTGATTAACTTACTGTGTTGGCGAAATCGGCCTTTTGAGTCATGGTAATTTTCTTGTTGTTTTGGTTCGCCTTCTAGCAAAGATTTCCTCGGACGTGAAAACTGAAAATAGCCACTGCGATATCTACAGACTACAACACTCCGCAATGTCACTATTTAGGTAAGTAAAACTTATGTCTGTCGCTCAAAAACCTGTTGTCGTTTATTAATTTTATGTACACTGTACAGTAGACGGCCACTTATAAGACTCACGGGTGTTATAATGTTCAGTCGCTTATTAGATTCAAAATCGTCCTCAACGGTCCGGACGTATCAAAGTACATTAAAAAAAATTCAGTTATAAGACTAAAATGTGGTTATAAAAATCGTAGAAAATGAATTGTTGTGTTGGTTATTCCTTATTACTGGTTTCTAATCATGCCGCATAAACTATATATTATGTACCTACAACAAATTTTATTACATTTCAAATTTATTTTTATTGTGCTCGTCCCAATGCGAGTCTCATAAGCGGCGTCTACTGTAATATTTAGAGTGCGGATTTGTATGCATTTGCATATTTATTCTGGTTGATCGCTAAGTGATCACAGAATTTGTTTCATGACATACATAACGATTTAAATTATGCAACTTTTATGGTGTATATTTTGCTTAAATCATATACTACTATACTAGTATATGATCTAAGATATTTTGCATATTTCATCTTTTAGTGTATACCTAGTTGGGTGTTTTTTTAGACATTATTAAAATAATCAATATTGTAATATAGAAAAAAAATGTTTATTTTTTTAGTTTCAATTAATATTGAAATAAATGAATAGGTACTTGTAAGTATAGACAGTTTTCTCAAATATATTTGGGATTTTATTAATTTTTTATAGATTAAAACAGGTTAAAACTACCAACAATACACAAAATATGATTTCTGTACTTAATTAAATTCTTTTTAGGTTACATTTTAGATAGGTATTAATTGATTCTTATTTTTTCCTTATTGATTAACAATACCTACAAAAAACAGATATTTGAAAGCTAAGTATTTTTAGTAGCGTTCCATAATTTTAAATTTATCATTTAAATTAGGTAAATATTCAGAAAATAAAATATGTCTTTTGTTTAATTTTTGTGTGCATATTTGGTTGGTTTTTAATGTAGGTATGCAAATCTGCATTCTAGTAATATGTATATTAATTAATTTATAATTCCTCAGCGTGTTACCAGCACCTACACAATTCCTTCAGGACTTGGAAGAAGATGACGAAACCAATGAAACACTTGCTGAGAAAACCAATACCTTTGAAGTGTACGCTGTTAAAATCCCTCCATATGGGAACAGAACTGGATGGGTACCGAGGACTGTTGAAGTAAATCTTAAAATATTGTTAATTTTTGCCTTATAGTTTCATAGATTCAATTCATTGATTATAAATGATACATAAATTCAAATAATTAATGCTCAAGTAACTAATTGCAGATAGTTTTTAAAATCTTCCTTCCGCAGTGTATACATTTTTAATACATTTTTGGTCTTAAAGCCTTATGATATTTCAGTGAATTTATGGTAGCCGTGGTGTCACACTAGATACAATACGCTTGTTTTCAGTGAACTAACATATATTTGAATCCAATTAAATTTTTTTCGTGCTTAACAAAATATATATTCATGTTATATTTATACCTTGACATAGAGTGTAATTACTGATTCAATTAGTTCAATATTTGCTTCGATTAGACAATTTTATAAAGCTTAAAAAAATGATTTTAACTGAAATGTTTTATTTAAGTAAAATCATTATATTACTAATTGAATGGTAAAAAAAAAATAGTTTAAAGTAGACCTTTCACTTTAAAAACTATTGTTTATGATCGACTATGGTAATAATAACAATACATTTTTTAATTAAAAATAATATTTTTCACTTTATAGAAAATAACATATACTAAAATATATATCTAACATAAAAACTAAATAGAATACAAGTCTTGTACAAAACAAAACATATTTTTCCCTAAATGCATTAATCAATATATTATTTTTTTTCTTCTGATTGAGATGATTTTTAAGAATACAATTATTGCATTGTACACTTTTGTTAAAATAATCATTTTTTTTATTTAGGATTTTGGAGATGGTGGTGCTTTTCCGGAAATCCAAGTTGCGCAATATCCATTGAATATGGGAAGAGAAAATAAAGAATCTGTTTCAAATGCTCTTGCACTGCAGTTAACTTCTGATGGTAAAGTTAAATATGATGTGATTGCTCGTCAAGGTCAGAGAAAAGATAAAGTGATTTATTCAAAACTATCTGACATGCTTCCATCTGAGGTGGTCAATGAAGATGATCCTTCCTTGCAAAAGCCTGATTCAGAAGAAGTTGCAGACATCACTGAAAAAACAAGAGCAGCACTGGAAAAGTTGACTAATTCTAAAGTTTCGGCTGCATTACCAGTACGAGCAGCCGATAAACCTGTAAGTTACAATGTTCTTAATGTTTATGAGTATATTTATTTTTATTCATACAATGTTTATGTTTAGGCTCCCGTACAATGGTTCCGGTACACCCCTACTGAACAAGGACAAGAATATAATTCCGGTTCGAAACAACGTGTAGTTAGATTGGTGGAGGCTCAAAAAGATCCAATGGAACCACCTAAATTTAAAATAAATAAAAAAATTCCCAGAGGTCCTCCATCGCCTCCTGCGCCATTAATGCATTCACCAACTAGGAAGACATCTGTCAAGGAACAGAAAGAATGGAAAATTCCACCATGTATATCCAATTGGAAGAATGCCAAAGGTTACACAATTCCATTAGATAAGAGATTAGCTGCTGATGGTCGAGGTTTACAACAAAACCATATAAATGAAAAATTTGCCAAGCTGGCCGAGGCTTTATACATAGCAGATCGTAAAGCCAGAGAAGCTGTTGAAATGAGAGCTCAGTTGGAAAAGAAAATGGCACAAAAAGAAAAGGAAAAGAAAGAGGAACATCTTAGAGCAATGGCCCAAAAAGCCAGAGAAGAAAGAGCAGGTATTCGGCTACCTGGATCCGCAAAGAATGATGAATCTCGCGAACGTGATCAATTACGTCTGGAACGTCAAAAAGACAGAGCTCGTGATCGTAACCTTGCTAGAAATGCTGACAGCCGTAAAAACAAAGTATTGCGAGATCGAGACATCAGTGAACAAATTGCTCTTGGCCTCCCAGCAATCACTAGGAAAACTGGAGATACTCAGTATGATCAACGTTTGCTTAATACAACAGCTGGTATGGATACCGGATTTGGTGATGATGAAGAATATAATGTGTATGATAAACCTTGGCGCGGAAACAGCAATTTGGCTCAACATATTTATCGTCCATCTGCTAATATTGATAAGGAAGTGTATGGTGATGATTTAGAAACTATTGCTAAGACAAATAGGTGAGTTTGGTATTATAAGGTTGGAATCATAGACCTACTAATGGACAGCGCATAGAGAGAGAAATCACCAGACGGGATTGTTGAGAGAGAAGAGAGGTTTTGGGTCGTTACAGTGTGCCAAAACATGTTTTTTCTCTCTCATATGCTCATATGTTATGTTGTCTGGATTAAACAAAGGGAGGGCGGTGTGGGAAGCGCTGTCCATTAGTTTATAGGTCTGTGGTTGGAATACTTAATTATTATTATTATTATTTATTGAATAGTCGACTAATTAGTCTCATAAACTGAATAATTTAAAGTTGTTTTGTGTTTGTTATGGTTCCTTTATGAATTAAAAATATTTTACAATTTTTGATTTTACATAGTGCAGGGAAACCTTATTTTGTTACTTATAATCGTTTTATTAAGAAATCTGATACTTTATAACTAACTAATACCAATAAATATAATTTAACTTGTTATGTATATCTTTTATAAAAATATTTAAGTAACTACGATTTTTGTTTTCATTTAGATTTGTGCCGAACAAAGAATTTAGCGGAACAGATCGTGATCCTAAAGCTAGTGGTCGGTCTGGTCCAGTTCAATTTGAAAAACATCAACAAGAAGAGGATCCATTTGGTTTGGATCAGTTCTTGACTCAAGCTAAGCATGCATCTAAGAGGTCTCAACCACAACAACAAGATCGTGATAAACGTCGTAGAAAAGATTAATTATTTTTTTTTCCTATTTGGTTGAAAACGTTTTTAATCCATTGTTCTAGGAGTACCTATAATTTTTTTATCTTAAAAACTAGCATTTACACAAAAATTCAGTAAAATATCATGAAATTAATAATTTAATATTCTATATTCAATTAATTACAAATATTTGATCTACATACCAATGTTGATTTCTTTATTATAAAAATCATTTGATTTAATCATTAAAACATTTTTAATTACAATTTTCTATGAATAGTATGTATTGTGTAGTATGTACTATCATAAACTTTATTCGGTTTTTGGTAACATCATGTTTTATTCCAAACAATAATAAACACATCTAAAACTTACTGACAAATCTGGTCAGTCCCAGTTTAACTAAAATAACTCCCAGTTATAACTAAAACCATTACAAGAATGTTAGGTATTGAAAGTTAACTATATATAGTGCCCGGGTCTTAAGGAAATTTGATACCACCCTCTGCTTCACATTCAATGTGCAAAATTAGTTTCTAGATTAAAGTTTTTAAAGGATATGGCTGGGAAAACTATATAAAATAAGAGTTAAGAAAAAATCAAAACTATATTAACCTTATCACTTAGTTCTATTTTCAATGAATTTATATTCAATTTTACACTTTTAAAGCATTATAATATTATATTGACAGATTTTGGTTCTACTATGACCATATTAAGTGTTTATGTCATTTGTTCAAACATATTTATCGGCAATGTCTTTCCATTGTTTCTGTAAAAAATAATAATTAAAATGATACATCTTTTATTTAATTCAACACCTATTGTTTGTTTATATGTTAAACACTGATAGCAAAGAATTCTTGAGATGAACCTAGTTATTTCTACGTTTGTAATTTTATTTATAATTGGATGGGCCAAACTTGCGTTTTTTTCTAACTCGCTACTAATTTTTAAATTTTAATCATTGAAAAATGCTAAAATAATATAATAGTAGTATCTAAAACAGTTAGTGTAAGCTTACACTTAACAAAAATAAAAATGTATATTATGCAGTCATACTTGAACTTAAATTTCTCTTACAGAACAACTTATTACAGACTAATATAATCCTGGGCTAAGAGTAGGTTTTATATTTCTAAATGTCATTCCATGTCCTTCAACCACCCAAAAACCATTTACATTTTTGTACTTCATAAATGATGATTCTAGTTCATCTCTTAATTCTTTAGTCTGGGATTTAATCCAAACTTAAGACCTAAAATGAAAGTGGGTATCATTAAACGAGTTAAAATTGACAATTTTAACTACATTACAGCCTCTGAAAACTGTATATTGTGTATTTTTCAAAACAATATTGGAATATGACTGTCCTCTGGAATCCTGTAAGGACGCTACCTATGCATTTGTTGTCACACGTACGACATAGCAAATTTTCATACACTAGTTTCTATAGTGTGCTGTTAGTTTTGATGTTAGAGTGACATATAATCAAACTTTTATGTAAGACCATAATGTGTGCTTAAGTGTGATTTTTCAATATTTAAATTCTCAAGCAAGACATGCGCACGTCAAATATTACAAATTGAAAATACTCGTCTCTCTTGAAAATTAAACTATTGGAAAATCGCCAATGCTTAAGCATAGAAAATATTCTTACCTAAAAGTTTGATAATAGGTAGATTCACTTTAATATCAAGACTTACAGCAACTAGTGAATACAAATTTATTTAGTCATGTCCACGATTATCTAAAGCCGTGGGCATGTCATAGACCTAAGTACATAATATAATACATATTATAATTTATAATTAGAAATATAGAATAGATCTCGGAAATCTTATCTTCTGTGATATAAGCACGATTAAAGATAGCCGTGGATATAAGTGATAAAAGTATTTAACAGTCATTGGTTGAACGTTATCACAGTTATCAAATTTAAAACGTTGCTGACGTCTGTTTGTTAAATAATTCTACATTTTTTTTAATATCAATTTCGTTCCAATGTTCATTGTTATGAACATAAAGTATCAAAATGGCAGTCTGTCATCACGATTATTGAGTTTGAGTATATAAAACGTAATATTGTTTGTGTTTTGGTTTTAAATGCTATCCGCTAAACGAGAATCATGATACCTATTTGCTGAAAAACAGGTAAAATTTGTACACTGATGCATGTTTATTGAGATATTCATTATCTAGTCTGTATAACTGATGAGTCAATATCCTAGACCTTCCGGGGTTGACCAGCACACCTATTATGTAAATGTAGGTCTTGAACTAAATTCCGATTCTTGTTCTACCGTCTGTGAGGAATTAATAATAAAAGCAGATCCTGTGGATTACGCTAGTGGACTGTAAGAAATATGAATATTCCTTATTTAATATTTATGATTTCGATATTATTTGTTACATGTTAAAATTAAATTGGCCTAGAATTGGCAGCTATCTTAAAAAAAAAAAAATAACCAATTTAAATGTTGATCATGAATATAGTTTTGCGTTAACATGTTATCTTTAAATATGATTCAAATGTATCTTATGTTTATTTAATAAAATGTATTTCTATTATTTACCTTAAATACCGATATATTTTTTATACTGTTAGGAGTAATCTAAATGCCATAATTAGTTAGTAGTTTGTAGTAATCATGTTTTGGATATCAGTATTGATTAATTTTTAAGAACACTAGTTTATTAAAATTTTACTTGCTCCCAAGCTATCAAATATGCTAATAGGTACTTACTTACCTATTAAAAAGTAAGTACCTACCAATTAGAAAATATAAAATAATTTTAAAATTGATTTTCTTATCAAAACACAAATTTATCTAGTGACATCCATTTGATAGATTAAGTTCTAATTACAATTAAGTTATTATTATTAGGTATAATATGTACAATTTTAAATAGTATGAATTTAAAGAGTATTAAATAATATTCAAACAAAAATTTGTTGGATTTTTCTTTAAATTATGAATGGTAAGAGATTTTATAAGTTGTCATTATCAGGTGACATATCGTTGTTTATCGTATACTTTATTGAGACAAATTCTCTACACACAAATAATAAAAAAAAACAATTATTTTATATAAATAAATATATGTATCTTTTAAATTTATTCTTATTTTGTGCTTCATTTTTATTAGTGTACTCAAAAGTAATTTAAATTTTTGATATCTTAATAAGCAATGACTTAAATTTTCTTTTACTTTTCTCCTACATTTATTACAAAAATATCAATATGAAATTGCTCAGATAAATCTAACATGGTCAAACAGGTTTACATGTACCTATATATTTGTTGTCAAATATATCTAATATATTATTTAACAGTTATTGTTCAACTAATATTAATAACAATTTAGCCTTTAGGCCATAACTTCAATTTCAATCCATACTATTAAACTAAAATACATTTTTGGCTATAAAATATGTCTATACTAATGATATTGTAATTGTATGTTTACATAATTTTGGTTACTTTATTTTTTTCAAAAACTTCTAGGTATAATATCTGTGAGTGATTTTTCTAGGCATAGGTATAATGATAAATTATGTTAGTTTATTAAAAAAAAATTAAAACTTATGAAACAATGTTGTGAAATTAACTATGATACAATATGTAGATAAAATTATGTTAGTTAGTTAGTTAGTTTAATAATAAATGAATTTATTTATTATGAAAATTGTTGGGTATTTTTTTCTATTATGTTATTAATATTGTTCGAAGTCCTTTAGTTAATTTATTTAAAACTCATTGCGTAAAAATTGATTTAGAAAATAACATTATTTAATTAATAGCATGGATTTTACAGAGCTGATAATGTGTTACAGAATATGATTACAGAAAATGATATGTAATAATATTATTAATGGTATAGTAAATAGAAAAAGAGTATGCCTATAATAAAAAATAAATAATAATTGTGAAATTATATTTAATATTTACTTAATTTATAGCCATAAATAATGAAGGATGTAGTAAGAACTGTCACAGATAGTCATAACTACAATTTAATTTTGTGTATACTTCATTAATATATGGTAAAATTCTATTTAAGTAGGTAATAATTCAGATAAAATTAGATAGGTATATCTAAATTAGTTGTAAAATGAGCGAGTTGTTTGTGAATTAGTATTTGAATATTTATTTCATGTGTTTATGTAATATTATGACTATGTTTTGATTATTAAAATTTTTATAATCTGTTTATTTTATTTTAAAATTACTCTCATTTTACACTTGAACTTATTGTTTTACTGATAGAAATATATTAATTTTTTTATAGAATAAAGTTATTACAAAGACATGAAATGGAACATTTTGAAAGAGATGAACTGGACGATAGTGAAGAAGACACAGTAACAGATTATTCCCAGATGAATACAGCAACAAATGATATAAATAGTATTGATTCAACTGATTTTGTGTTGAGAACAATGCCAAGCACTACTCTAGTTCCTACAATCAGCGTAACGCCTCATTTAGCTGCTGGAAAAAATTATCCAGTCCTTGGTTATTATTTTTAAATTATACGATCATTCAAAATTAAACTTATTTTTATTCAAATTTATTTATTTTTACAGAGGAAAATATACAACAACTACATGAAATACACGAGGTCATACAGCAAATGCGTGATTCTGCCACGTTAGGATTGACACATGTAATTTAAATTATTGCATTTTGATTTTTAAGTTCAAATGTATTAGTATAGCAATATTATCTTTTTTAATGTTATAGATGATACAATTTTGTGGAATAAACAACTCATTAAGTTCTTCATGCCCTTCATTAAGTAAACCTCTTTGTCAGTCTGAATTAGATTCTTCCAGTCTCAACTCTTCTCCTACACATACAGATTTATCTTCGACGTTTGACTCTATTAGAAGACACAAAACTGGATATGTTAAACGTAGTATGTTTTTAAATTATTATTTTATTAAAGTCCTTTAATTCAATCTATTTTTGTTTAAGAAAACTCTTTCAACTGGTTTAATATGGCTAAACATTGTGCAGAGTCCAAAGAAAATGAAATTATTAGGAGAAGAAGTTGGGCAGCATTAGACGATTTAACAAAGAACCATATGCATAGCTTAAAAATTGTAAAACGACAAAAAAGGTATTAATGAAGTAATAATCTAATTATTTTTTTACTACTATAAATATATCTATTTTAGTGCAAGCTTAAGTAGTATGGAATCTGAGACAGAAGATCCATTCACAAATAGCACAGCAAATTTATTAACTACTGACAGTACATCATTTCGTCGCCAGAAGTCGAATAAAAATGTTGGTCTAATAAGTCGCAGGTTTAGTGGAACTTCTTCTACACACTCACTTAATGAGACTGACTATCAGGTATGAAATAAAAATGTAATAATGTGTTTTGTTATAAACTAATTATATAATTATACGTATAACAGAATGGTTTTAACAAAATAATCGCCAAACGAGCTGTTGAAACTTGTTTATTACAAGCCAGACTTCCTTTACAAAAATCTGTTTCCACGCCTTCAATTATGGGTACACGTGACATTTTAAACAAAGAGAATGTTTCGAATAATGATGTCAATAGTATTCCAATGTAAGTTTTTTAAATTATTTTTATTTATTTATTTATTTATTTATTCAGTTCACAGTTTTATTTTTATTTTATTTTGTAGTTTAAGCTTCTTTATGTCTGCATTAGATGCTTTTCATTAAATAAGACATTATATTGTAATATATTTTTTGATCACTTCATATATTAAACTTATCAATATATTTTAATTATTAAATTATTTTTATACTTATGTAAATAAAATACAATTATGATTTAATTTTAAGTAAAGTTGCGCTAGTACTTGAATGAAAACATTCTTGATGTTCATTAAAAAACTGAGTTCTTTACCCTATTTTTGGAAAAATAAATGTAAAGAATTTAAATATCTAAACCCTAATATTTCCTATAAAAATACCAATTATAAGAAGGCTCGTTTTGAATAAAAAAATGTTCACATAACTATTTTTAGTTAAGTTAAGTTGTTTTTCTTTAAGAGGACGTGGCATGCCCAAAAGTGTTGTCTCCATCTTATAAGTACATAGCATAGCAAACTGTAGGCTCAGCAGATCACGTTTAGCTCAGTTAGTTTAAAAATTAGAGTGAATTTACCTTTTGTATAGTTTAAAAGTAAGATTATTATCTAAACAATGTCATAGGATTTTTATTATATTTTAATTTTAAAGCGAGTTATGAGTATTTTAAAATTGTAAATTGTTAGTTAATCTTAAAATAGTAAATACTCATAACTCGCTTTAAAATTAAAATATAATATAACGCTTATGACATTGCCTCGATAATAACCTTATGTTTACATTTTATAAGAGGTCAATTCACTTCAAGTTATAGACTACCTGTGCTAAACTGACCTGCTCAGCGTAAAATTTGCTATGTTATGCACTTGTAAGATGAAAAACACATGCGGGTGCCTTGTCCTCTTAATTATACTTATATATAATTTAGATAAGACACACAAATATAAATGTAAAGACTTAAAATTTATAAAAGTGAGACTTAACAAAACATTTCACGAGTTATCTTCATATTTTTTTTATTTCTATTGTATAAAAATACATACTAAATACTCTGTACCCATAGTTCATACTAAAACAAATTTAACATATCGGTTTGAAATACTTATGGATAGCGAGTACTATTTAAAAATATATAGTTTTATAAGCATTAATACTCTAATGATTTAAATTAATAATAATAATTGTGAATTATTTTATCACAGATTGCACGTATATTGCTTTATTTCAAATGTATAGTTATTACTATTTTTATTTTTATTAAAGTAAATACAAAAATCCTACCCACCATAGAGGTCGTCCTAGTGGTACAGAAGACAGTGAGACTGAAGAAGAAACATTGGATGTAGATAGTACAATGAAACGTTGTTATATTACCCCTTCATCTAATAACACAAATATACCCTTCTACAATTTGTTTTCTGAGTGAGTTTTAAAAAAAATTTTTTTTGCACTGCACCTTTATTCATTTATTTTAGTTTATAATATAACAATAAATTTATAATTACGCTAAATTGTTTTTTCTAAAAACGTGTTGTAGTATGTCAGAAGATCAAAATGCAAAAAGAAGAAAAAGAGGCAGTTTATTTTTTAGAAAGAAAAAAGATAAATCAAAGAAAATTCTTCATTCCTGGATGTCTCCACCATACAGTAACTTTGAACAGTCATGTGATTGGTGTGCAAAACCTTTAGAAAATAAACCAGCTTTATCATGTGAAAGTATGAATGTGTTATAGTTATTTTAAACCTAAGTTAATTTTAATTTTTAATTAATTTCTAGGTTGTTTGATCACGGTTCACCAAAATTCATGTAAAGATCAAGTTTCTGAATGTGTTAAACAAAAATATGGAAAGGTTGGTATTTTCTTAAGAATTATATTAATTTTAATGTACAGGAACATAATTTAAATTTATATTTATTTTTACTATATATTTTAATAACTTAATAACTTTATTAGAGTAATTTGAGATTTTCATCATCGTCATTCCAACAAAGGTTTTATGGGAAACGCCAAAATAATGCCAATCAGTCTTCGTCTCCAAACAGGTAAATGCATTTTGAATTAATTTAATTTTAAAGATCACATTATCATTATCAAGTATTAACATTAAAATGCTGATTCTTACTAAAAATAATATAATATAATTTTAATAATTAAATCAAAAATGCATAGGATAGTGATAGAATACAATTTAGCATGTAACTTGTTTAAATAATAAATACTGAATTATCAATTGAAAGTGTTATTATTAATTTTAGTATTATTGAATACCTATTGTTTTATTAAAATTATAATTTAAAAATGTCAAAATAAAATTAATTTAAATTATAATAGATTTATTTTACTTGAATAATAATTATTTATTATTATTGGTAAAGATAATTTTTTTTTTTTTGTTATTAAAAATTAATTTTCTTTTAATTTATTCAGTGGTGGTTGTGGTAATTTTGACTGAGGTGGTAAAATAATGTCTCCTAGTTGGTAAAACTACTAGATTATTTCCTATCTATAACCTTTTATGCATAATGCCAAAAATTGAATAATTGCAATAACAATAATACATTTAAATTTGTGATAATGAGTATAACGGAGAAACATGCTTTGCATTTTTATGCTTTTAATACAATTGTTCTGTTGTACATTTATTACTTGCTTTCCTCTGGTTTAATTAAAAATATTTATGCAATTAGTAAAATCTATGTTTTTTATTAAACAACATTACATTTAATAATATACAATTGGCAATTGAGTATAGTCTCTATCAGTATTAATATTAAATATTATCATAACTTGAATGATAATTTCTAGTATGCTTTATTCAGAAGATAGATTATAGTATTAACTATTAGGTGTGTATGTATATCGCATATGTCTACTTATCTGTTCATAATGTCATATCAATATTCAGAAATTGACAACATTTTTAGTCTATACTTTCATTTTTTCAAGATAAACTTTTAATCTTCATGCAGAAAAATCCAAAAATAATATCATAAAATGTGTTTTATAAAATTAATTAGTGATCTACAAATTACAAAACAAAATATTAATTTTAAGTATTTAACATAAATTCTTAATTACAACATTTTAGTTGTGGTAGTGCCTAAATTACCTTACCATCAATAATGGCACAGAATTTAGTTCTAATTATTTTTTGGAAGATTAATACATTAAATATCAAGCAACTTCTTATTAACTAGTAGTATAGTTTTATACATAGTAATAATTGATTATTCTCATATCCATTCAGATGTAAAGAAAATACCATATATAACATGACTATGCCCGTAATTTTTCAACTACCTAACTAGAGCAATTTACTTTTTATACTATAATGTAATATACTTTAAGTATAGCTTATTTTTAAATAAGGGTACTAAAATTCATATTAAGGAATTGGAACATACATAATATATATCTGACCCTATCTTGGCCACCACTATAAATGGTCTCTGGAGTATTTTGTGTAGTTATTAAATATTTTCAATAATAATTACATATATACATTAAATTTAATATTAACGATTGTTTTGTATGTTTTATTAATAATGTGGTAATTATATATACATTTGATACAGAAAATAACTTTTTCATAAATATTAATATTTTTAAATATAATCTATACTATATAATAAATAAATACATTTAGGTCTAACTTAATTAAAAATTTTAGACTTATATAAAACTTAATCAAATGATTAAATGTATCTTATAAGTACAAATTAAAAGTACAACAATATTATTACTTAAATTTGGATTTTAGCACTTCAACCAGATGTATAAAGATCATTAAAAATTTCTCTGAAGAAAATAAATGTGTATTTTTGCGTTTAAGATATTTTCAATTTATTTATGTTTGATATAATTTTATAAACTATTATCTTTGTTGCATGGCTTTAAATGTATATAACATCAAATATTAACATTTGAAAAAACACATTTTATTATTTTCATTCATTATATTTTAACCCATATTTGATATTTATAATGAATAATTTTAGTAGAGGCTAATTATTTGTATATATTGTAGATATAATAATTTTAATAATTGAAAAAATATTCCTCAATTATTTTTGTGTGCATAAATTTTTTTTTCACCTATCCGTTCTCAGGAAATTTATGGTGCAGTTTTACTCGCCTTGGAAAGTGGTAGCAACCAAATTAGGTGTGAAGTAAGTTTCCCCCACAACACAATATAGTGATCTACTGTTATTGCAACCCCTTTTTTATGTGCATTTTGAATAATTCTTTTGGCTCTATGTTATTGTGAATTAAATTGTTTTGTTTGATTTTTACTTAAAATAAATATTAATTATAATAATGTTTTAGTTTTATCTCATAAATAAATCTAAAAAGTAAATAATTAAACAGTTCTTGTACAAAATACAGAATAAAAATTTTGTACCATTTAGTATTTTGTTGTAACCTAGATGTGGCCTAAGATAGATTAAGATTAAACTAAAGTTGATTATACATTTCCTATTAATAATATATTACAGTGTTGTATACATATTATATACAATTTTTTTCTCTTTTGGATAATTTTTCTTACTTATTAGTTATTTTTACTAAGTTATATACTTGTATATATAGTTATATTAGCAGACTTACAATTTAATTTTTGGATATTAATACACATTATTTTAGAGATTTCTAAGAAAAACTGAAAAAAAACTAGAATTACTTTGTTCCATTTACTCTAGAATACATTTTCATTATATGTATAAAATGTTGTATACTGTATAGTATATTTAGATGTGTGTTTTGTATTCTTAAAATCTAAATGCTTTGAAGTGCATCCAAGAAAAATTTTTATTTGTTTTTTAGGATTAATCTTTTTATTTTTCTCAAACCTATTGATTTGATGCTAATTGTTTATATAATTTGTAATCTGTAATCTGTTATTAATTACTAATATTACTTTTAATTTATAATTAGCACAATAATCATACAACTAGTTAATTATTAATATTAATGAACTGTACAGACAAATGATAAATAAATTAAAGTTTTCTTTAACTAATAAAATTAATTAATAATAATTATGTACCTATGTGTTACAACTTTCAACATCTGACGATTTTACAGTGATTACAAAATATTTCAATTCATCATCCTACCATGGTTATTGCATTTTATTTATAGTATTTCAAAAAAAGTAATTATAAGAAAAAACCTTTTATGCATGTTTTTTTTAGCAACTGCTTTGTGTAGATCATATGTCTGGAATTTGTACATACAAACTTAAAACAAATAACAATTAAATTTTGAAAAAGATTCTGAGCTATGTGAATATAATTCAAAGCACCAGTAAATAATTTTATACTATTATAATTAACTACCATTTTCTCTAAAAATAGTTCTAAAACTTATTTTTAATTGATGGATTTGACTAATGTAATCATATTTATTTGTAAATAATAATTATGATAAATTATTAATTTTACTTTGTCATAAATCAATCAGAAAATTCTATCTATTTACAGAAATTGGATATTGGTTCTGCTCTTTTGGGGGTTATATGGTAGTATTTAGGGTGTTCTGTGGGGATATATCCATTAGCCGTAATGGGGGACTCACAAAACCAGTATTTTGCTGTTTCACCTATAAACTAAAAAAATCATGAGATTAATAACAATAAAATGTTGTAAGGTCAACATTTTCAGACAATTAAACTCTACTAAATGGCTCAATTTCAAAAAAAAAAAATATATTTTTTAACTTTTTTTACCAAAAAATGTAATCAAATTAAAAAATAAAATATATGTAGTCCTTGTCTCTGTGAGTCTAATAAAAAATACAGATTTATGATAAATGTATTATCTCAGGAGGTATCTTATATGGGTAAATCCTCATGGGACAATATTATAAAGTATATTTGTTAAAATGATTCATTTAATAAAGTTATAGAAATATAATGCAGATCATATTTGGTATGATAATTATTATTGCTATTTCTGCATTTAATATAGTATAGAGAAATCCATTTAAGATTTTCTTAATTAAAATCCATTATCCATTAATGCACATAATACATATTAATTGTTAGAAATAATAAGTGTTATATTTCATTTGTTTGTGCACTAACTTGCATATAATTTTTGCGTTTTTACATTATGTGGTAAATAATTAAGTATTATATATATTAACATTTATTTTAGTAGTATTTATCGTAACCTGTATAATCTGTGTGTATGTTACTCATCCTTTTCATATGGATTTTATTTCATTTTCTATATCAAATAAAATTTGTGTATATTTTTAACTAATTTGAATTGTATTTAATTTTAGCCATCCAGAAGATAAAGATGATGCTCATAGTCATTCACAAGATGGTGTAGTGTAAGTAAATAAAATAATTTATCTCATAGATGTTAAATATACATCTACATTTTGAATATAAAATAATTTATAGATATAAAATATCCTATGTTATTAAGTTATTTACCAACAAAACATATACTCATTAATGTTAGGGACACTATACTCTATGCAGCAAAAGAACACGCCGCGGCCCAACAAAAATTGTTTCTACAGCGTATCCCCACACGACATTCTACCATAGAGGAACTGGTCTCAATGGCAGGATGTCTCGTGGGGATGTGCAGAGTTGGTGTATTCTCTCACTGGACCGAATATAGATAATGTATAATTTATTATATTTTACATGATAAACAATTCCATTATATTAAAAAAATATACGAATAAAAGATACTTAACATTCAATGGTGTAATAACTTATGAAACTTTCGTGTATTTCATTTTATATAATATAATATATAAATTATTATATACATATAAATTGTATTATATAGATTTACAGTTCTGCTGCTTTGACCTGTCGTTGGTTTCAATGTTAGTTAGTATTTCGCTAACATTAATCATATTAGGAAATAGTTCTAAATATAATAATAAACAATAGGTATTAGATTTTGAAACTATATGAAACCTTTTATCCAAATAATATGATACCAAAATAACTAAAAAAAAAAAAAAGTAACATTTCTTTGTAGGTATGATAGCTGATCACAGTCCACTATATACTTATTATGTTAGCGCCTCACTATACTAATCGTCTAACCATATTATAACTTGTAATTACCTGTTATCGTTTTTATAAATTTTATCAGGTTTTGTTGTTTTATTATATTATTATAACAGTTAAAAGGAGTATTGTGTAATCATATTTTGTTTTTTTATCATCAAAAGTTTGTTTTAATTTCTTAAATAGAAAATTTGAATGATATTGACTTCAAGTAATCTAATTTGTATGGCATATAACTAGAGAAACACTTAGCTTTGTTGCATTACACTAAAGTTAATCTAATAATATACAGGGACATGAAACAACTATGAAATGTGCAACATTAGCACAATATTCTGTTGCACATTATAGCGATACCTGCAACATACTAATGAATAGTTCTATATAATATTAAATATTTAATATTTTTGTAATAATGTGAATTGCTTATATATTTCTATTTTTAAACAGTTTTTGTTTTTTATTAGGTATTCGGATGAAGTTTCCTTAGTCCAATTTGAATTTTTAAATGAAAGTAAGCACCTATTAATATGTTATATACAATAGCTTAATAATAATTATTATAAGAATTGCCAATAAGTAATAACATACAAATTAAAAAAAAAATACCAGTAATAATAGGGGTTAAAATATTCAATTATACGTACTGGATACCAGAAATCAATTTCAGTAAATATACATTTACTTATACTAAATACACTTATTTTTTTTTTCTGAGAACTTATTAATATCATCAAAAAAATGTTGATGAAAACCTAAATTCTAAATTTGTTAGTCAGCACCTGAAGTATTTGCTAAGGTATTAAGTGACTTACACGTTAGGCAATTAATTGGGCTCTATCTTCAGAAATGTCACGATTAACTGCCTGGTATGTAAGCCATTTAAATACCAATTTTAAATACTCTAAATAAAAGTTCAGAACTCAAGATCCAAATTCTCTGACCTTACTTAATAATTTGTAATTTTTGATATTTTTATTTGTTTTTGTTGAAAAGATCATATAACAGCTCACGATTTAGAAACTGATCCTGCATTGGGACTACACGAAGAACAACCTGATTCTTGGACACCTACTGTTACCAAAGAAGTAATTATACATTTAGTATAATTTTTTTCAACAGTAATATTTATCAATTTGCCTTATAGATTTTGAAAAAATTGAAAGACAAAGAAATAAAACGCCAAGAACATATTTATGAATTTGTATTAACTGAAAAACATCATTGCCTTACTTTGAGAGTCATGCAAAAAGTAATTTTATACATAGATAAATTCATTATAATACGTGTCAATATTAAATCAATCAATATGTTATAGGTATTTGTTGATGGTTTACAAAAACATTTTCAACTCGGCGATAAAGTTTATCGTATGTTCCCTAGATTAGCTGAACTTACTGAAATTCACATTGGATTTTTGAAAAGTCTGAAAGAAAAACAATGTTCAGCCGCTATCAATAATAATGGTATTGTAGATTCCATCGCAGATTTACTATTAGATCAATTTTCAAACATAAATGCTCAACGTTTAAAAAGCTCTTATGGAGAATTCTGCTCAAGACATAGGGATGCATTGGATGTTTATAAAGTTTTAGAAAAAGATCCAGCATTTTTTAATTTTATCAAGCACTGTCAGGTTAGTGAATATAAAAATTGCATGACTTTGATAACTGCCAGTCTACAGATTGATTATATTTGTTATAGGCCAATCCTTTGTTGAAAAAAAAAGGTATTCCCGAGTGTGTATTGTTTGTCACTCAAAGACTAACTAAGTATCCATTACTTATTGAACCTCTTATAAAAACTTCAAAAGAAAACAAAATTGAATGTGAAAAACTTACTAGGGCATTAAAAATGGTTAAAGTAAGTTGAATGTTTATATAGATATTAGTTAAATTAATTGATTTCATAAACGGTATAAATCTAGGATATATTGGTGGAAGTAGACTCTCAGGTAGCTGAAAAAGAAAAAGAAGATAGAAAACTTGAAATTTATAATCGGATGGAAGCCAAGTCTTATACTAATTTTAGAGGACGTAAATTTAAAAAATCTGATTTATTGTCTGAGAATAGAAGACTGAGGTGAGTCTTGTTACGATATATTTTTATTATGTTATGATAAAATAGGGAATACATTTTCATGAAAATTCTTAATTTTACTGAATGATTAAACCACATTGTTTTTATAATATTTTAAATATCATGAATACAATTGTATTTATAAATAAACACATTTCTAATCAAATATCTAAGATATTATATTTTCATTGACATTTTAATAAGGAAAATATTTTCTATTAAATTAAATTTCATGTTGTGTTATTAATACAGAATAGAATGAGCAATATACTAGTTATACCATGATGGGCAATTAACTCATAAAATGATTTTCAATTAGTTTCTTACATAAGCTTGATAGATCATAATTTAATTACAGAGGAATTAAAGAGACAACATTCTCCAATTTGTACTCCTTTTCAAGGAAATTGTATTGTGCACAAAATAAAAAGATGGTGATCACACTTTTATAATATCCAATGTTGTAAAAATTTCAAACGCTCATAAAAATGTAATTTGACTTTCTTATGGACATTTTTTTCTTTATAAAGGTAGACAAAATTATAAGGTCTCTTGTATTGAATTTTAAAATTTAAAATTTAAAAAGAAAAATTTTTATGAATTTCTAACTCAAAATAATTTGCATATTTTTGTGATTTTTATGTATTTTGTCAAGATTTGAACTTTAAATGCATATAAAAAAAATTGTGATCATGGATATTTATTATTTTTCAATTATCATTATAACAATATATTAGGAGCCTTGTATTAAATTATCAAGCTTTTTGACCAAAAGAATAACATTTTATTGATATCTATAGAAAAAAAAACCTAAAAAAATTAGAAACTGAATATGTCCGTAAACAGTTCAAAATATTTTGAAAATTTTATCGTGTATAGAAATTGTGAATATAAACAAGTAAACAACCACTAACAATGTCATGTGTATACAGTAATTTGATACACCAAAAACCAAAATTGATTTTGTCAAAAACTGATTTTATGTAAAAATTTCCATTTTTCCTTAGTTTTTATGTGGTTTTTCCCGGCGCTTTTGAAAACTATTGGCAATTTTTAATTTTGACCTCTCAAATGCACTAACTACATTTACTTTTCCATCAAACAAGATACTGTTGAAGAAAATCGAATCAGTTTTACTTCTCTAAATAATGGTGATAGACACAACCATAAAAAAAAAACACATCATTGTAAAATCAATACATTTATTGCTTCGCTTTGAATCTAAAATTAAGCAGGCCTCAGAATGTTCATGAAATTAGTTTTCAGTTAATTGTCTTAGATTAGTGTAATAGAAATATTAATAATTATAATCTTTTCACATTAAGGACCTGCACAGTTACTATTATTTATCAATGGTTGTGCATACTAGTTGCCTTCCAAAGTATATGAATTGCCTCCCATCTTTATTATAAATAAAGAGGTTAATTTATACTAGTTGCCTCCCATATAGAATTAAGTAGTGGTACATAATTTTCACTAAAAAATTTCACATAAATTGATGAGTTTATAAAATTAACATAATAATATTATATTATATATTAAATAATAAACATTTTTTTGTATAATTAAAATTAAAAATATATATATTTATAATTAATAATTAAATTATTTTATTTTATTTTCCCTTTTCACACATCATGTATGTTTCGCACTTCACATTGATCCATTTAAAAACTAGCGTAGCAATTTAATCACTTAATAATATTTGTAAAAATAATATCATACAACGAGTGTTGGAAATCAACTAAACGTTACTCAATCATGTATATTATTTACTATAGTCTGGCTCAGGTCTGATTTGCATTATATATTATCATTACATATAAGAGTATAATAATACAATCTTAATGTTTAGTCGTATAGATATAATCGTACCAAATATCAAATATAAAAAAAGTCATAAATTACGACTTTGAAATTACAAACTTATTTTGATACGTCATGATGTTTGAAAATTTTTGGAACAACCCATATATTTATTAACTAACTATAAGGAGACAACTAGTACTAGACCAATTAGTACTAGTGTGCGCCTCTGAGTACAAGTCTTCTGCTATTTTTTTTTAACATGGATAGAGTATTATTATATATACTTGGGTTAATATAAAACTAAATTCTTTGTTAGTTTTTGCAAGTGTAATAGTATTTTCACATTTTATTGAATCAATATTATCATGTACCTACCTACTAAATACATATTATAATTTTAGATGTTAAATCTTTTAAATCATTTTATTGGAATGAGAACATTTGTTAAGCAATTAATATGTTTTTGATATATTATTGTTTAACAAAATTGTGTACTACTTCAAGTACCTACATAAGACAAATTAAACTTAAATGATAAGCCCCGAAAATGTTTGTTCATTTTAATGTTTTTGTTATATAAGTGTTAAGTAAATATATATATGTAGTATACATGTTTTTAAATGAATATATTTTCTTAGATTTGAAGGGACAGCGTGGCTTATGCAACGTCATGCAAAAACACAAATGGTGATGGTTAATGTTATTGTTATGACCGATGTGTTGTTTTTTATACTTGAAAATAATCACAAGTATACTTTTTTTATGCCTGAAAGCAATAAAGAAAAAGAAAATAAAGTAATTTTTTTAATTAATTAGTAAAAAATATATATAAAACGTCATGTTGTTATTTTAAGTTAAATATTTTTTTTATTTTTTTTTTTAATAGGTTTTAAAACCAGTTGCTGGTGTAGTATCGTTGCAAAAACTCTTAGTCAGAGAAAAAGCTGGAACTGATACTAAAGGTATTTATTTAATATCTTCTAATCCAGCAGAACCAGAAATGTTTGAACTCAAAGTGCATAAACCTAAAGACAAACAAGTATGGATACAATCTATTCGTTCAGCTGTGAATGAATGTCCTGAAGAAGAAGACAATGGATATGTAACCTTCAGTTTTGAAGAAAGACAAAGGCAATTAGAAACTAAGAAAAATAATATAAGAGAAATTGTTGGTACGTATCATCTTATTATTGGATATAGTAATGCCTCCTCTCAACCTGTCGCTTTGTATGCTGTTTGGGGGTATCAATTATTTTTAAACTAGCTAATATTTCCAAGTTAATATTTTGATTTACTTTTTTAGATTCAAGTTTTAAATTATCTGTTTGCTTAGTATTTTTAATTGGTGAAAGTGATTTTTCTAAGTTTGTTAAGAGATTTTTTTGTTGCTGGGCCACGTCTCCAGTTTCAACAATATCGGTATCTTTATTTTCTAATCCTAACTGTGAGTCTGGTTCACTAATATTCTTTTCATAGGCTTCTGGCTTATATTTAAATCTAATAATAACTTGTTTTCAGTAAAGAAAAAAGATCTGTTGTGCTATCGTTAGAATTATCTTTATCTTCAGTATCAAGAAGTCCACCTCTAAAAGTTTTCATAGTCGATTTCTCGAGATCTCTTAATTGTACAAGTGTTGATGATTCTTCACAATGTATGTTACTACATTTTAAAAAACCCACTACTGATTAATCAAGCAAAAGTATCCACAACACCGTTTTATAAGATATTATTAATTCAAATTTTTTTTTCTACTGGTAGCGTATTAAATTTTTCTTTACTTAATCCTTTGACTACGTATAATATGCAAAGCATACATTGTTTAACTTCCTTAGCCGATAAAGGTATCTTTCCAGATTTTGAATTTTCAAAAAAAATCCCCAAAATCATTGTCCTCGATTTGTTGTAAAATGTTTATTAAATCTATTAAATTTATTTCGAATTAAAGTGTAAATATATTTGATTTTGTTACTTTAGCAATCTAATTATTATAATTTTGTTTAATATACAATTTAACATACATTAAAAATGATTAGGCCAATAATTTTACATAAGATTTGCATGATAATAATATCACGACACAAGAGTTGTACCTTAGAATCAACATTTTTTCTTGAAAAAAAAATATTATTTCCAAAAAAAAAAATCGGAACTCCAGGGACAGGTGCTTCCACCTGTCGCTTCGTATGCTCATTGGGTGTCGTTCTGTTTATATTTATAAGGTCTCAGGGACTCGACCTCAGAGTGTGATATTATTACTAATGATCAGGGTTACCTTATGTGAAGCAAAGTACTCAACGTAATTATATATATCTTTTCTTTTTTTTTTTATTGAACTTGAATTCGGCGACTATGGCCATTAGCTGTTGTAGGGGTTATGAACTGTGGTAGTGGTAAGGTTGGTTGGTTTTAACGGTTGTTACGGTAGGTAGCAAACATGTGTATGTGTGGCAAGGTTTTTAACTACTATGAACCCGGGTGGTCACCCATCTGGGAGCTAGTAGCTGTGGCCGTTACTTACTCTCAGTCGCATTTCCGCAACCAACGCGCCACGCCAAGCCACATATATATATCTGTTATTATTAATACAATAACATATTATTACAATCTTATAATATAAACGAGAGTTACCGATCGGGTCGTAGTGTGTCGTGGGTGCTAATATCTGATATCGGTTAAACTGGTCGTCCGTGGGTCCTCTTCAAGTCTGTCACCCATCAACTTCCACTATCAACCCTTGACTCTCAACTATTGACTGCCAGGAGTCCTGGTCTGTCATTAACACAATGCGTGTTAAACCCTAGTCACCATAATATATATTGCACAATGCACGATCAAATTTGCCATTACTAACACTCAGCATATTAGCTGTGCTCAACGTAGGGAGTAATGTACGATGTCGATGACGACAAGTATTTATATTACATTTTAGAGTTATATAATGTTTTATTCATTTTTTATTAATTTCTGTGTATAATTTGCATAGGAGTTTTGAGGCAAAAAGATGTGGAACAAGCTCTGATTTTAGAAGAAAAAATGGGCTTACAGCTAAAGCTATTAGCATCTGCTGGAGTAGAAAGCTTACCAATTGAAACTCCATCATATTGTCATTTGGTTACAGAGCATCAAGATTCGGAAAAGATACGAAAAGAAGTTATGAATGCTATACAGGTAAATTAAATATTATTTGTATTGTTATCTATTTTCTTAAAAAAATTTTTTTATGTTTTCAGAAAGTCAATGAACTTGCTTGTTCATTGTATGCTTCTGGTACAAATTTGTCTCGTAGTGCAAGTTCTGTAGGTGAACATCAAAGTGTAACATATGTTTCACCGACATTACCTAAAAGAGCTGAAACATTTGGTGGATTTGATAATTCATTATCATCACCAAAAAGTAATTACAGGCATAACGCACTCACTCATAAATTAATTATTATTTATTAGGTTAAGAATATAAAGTTTATGCTCTTAGTCAACTTAAAGTTAACTTAGTTAACTTTCATTTATTTATTATATACATTTATATTTAGATGCTCTAAGAAAATTACCAAAAGTTGTGGACGGTAATGAAAATAGTGTGGAATCTGGCAATTCTAGTCCAATGGGTACTCCAAGTTCCACTCGTAAAGATTCCAAATTGGTAAATTTAGATCTAAATTCAAAATATTGATTGCCATAATTCAAATTTATTTTAAAAATATTATTAATAATATGTATTTATTTCTACATATTAATATAGAGAGATGGAAATCTTACTTGGAAAGAAAATTGTAGTACAAGCTCATCTCAAAGTGCTACTACAATACAATCATCCAGCGAGTTCCCAACATTATTAGCTCTAGGAAAAGAACAACAAGCTACGGCAATGGAATTAACACATCATATTTATACTTTATCTTCCATTATTTCACAACAAATGACTAATATTGATAGGTAAATATAATGTTGTTTATAATTATTTCGGTTATATATCCAAAACCATATTACCTGTTTTATGCCTGAGCTGAATTTATGTAATGCATTTTTATTTGCGGTATTTGAAGCTTAACCCAACTAATTCATAAAATTCTTATTTATAAATAATTAAATAATGATTAAATTAAATTGGATTACAATTATACATAATAATGTATGACAAAAATAAAAAACCACAAAAGGTTATAAAAACAACAAATATAAAAACAAACCATGTTTTTTTAAGAGATCATTCACAATATCCTTTGAAAATGAACTTTCTCCAATTAGTAGTATCCAAGTAGTATACATTTAGACAATAGCCCATAGTAATGTTTACAGTTCATATATTTTTGTCCATTATAATACATTTTTATGATGAGTATGAGGTCATTAATGTTAAATATTTTTGAAAAAAAAATGATAAAATCAGTAGTATACACAGACTAAGATATAATGGACTGGAAACGACAGGGTTGGCGGGGATCGGGGGACGGCCACGAAAAGGTGTCACTTAGCTGATAAGAATACTATTCTTGAAGTTTTCAGCGCTACCGGTGAGTTTTTTTGGCTACACAATTTGTATCTTGTCCATGTTAAATGCAGAACACATAGCGACCCCCCGCAATTTGCCTCTTGTACATACATTTGTGGCCGTGATAAGCTGCTCGTTGCCAGTCCATTATATCTTAGTCCTTGGTAGTATATAATATATATTTATTAATGTTGAAATTCCTCTAAATTTGATATTTTATCAATAGGTACCTCAGTTATTATTATTATTGTTTATTAACCCTTGTAGTTATAATGATTTAAATTAAATGTATTGATGTTATGTGATATAAAAGGTGATAGTAGAATGTAGTAGGTTCGTCAAAATAATTGGTGGAATAAAATTTTTTATAGTCTTCAAGCTGAGTTAGCTGCTTACAAGTCACAGAATATTCTGGAAGACCCGGCTGTAAACAGTTCAAATATGAGTTCTAGTGCCTTGTCAAAAGATAAAAGACCAGTTTATAGACATAATCATCAATTAGAGGAACTACGCAATCTACAAGACAAGTTTACACATGAGAAAGAGTCTTGGATAAGAGAACGTGATTCTGAAATTAAGGATTGGGAAGAAAAAAGAGAACAGTTGCTCAGATTACAGGTTAGTTTTACAATTTAAAATGGCAATTATTAGAATGTGTGTACACGGTTTAATTAACAATGATATGTAACATTACTTCTTACAATTGAAGTTATTTGATTATTAAATCTAAAATGCATTATTATACATTAGGTAGTTGATTTCCTGAAATTTGAATAGTATTAATATTCAATTATAATTTCAATTGTTTTTAGGAACAAGTACGATTAGAACAAACTGATGTAACTCAGCAACGAGAGCAGCTTTACCTTAAATTGCAAATGTTAACCAATCAAGGTATTATTGTGTCACCTAATATGCAGCCGCCACCTGTGTCACCAAATCAACAAACACAAAATCAATCTCCCTCTGAAGGAGTAGCTCAACCGTTGTCTCATTCAGAATCTGTGCGTAGTAAAAGAACCGATTCTATGAAATGGAAACAACATACTCCACCTTCAACTGCTTCCACGTCTACATTACCTATTAATCTGATTAGTGCTACAAACCAACAAAAGGTATGAATATATTTATAATGGAAAATTAGGTAAAATTCTCATGTGATCTATTTTTTATAAATTTGTTTAGGTAGCTTCCAAAGTTCAAATAAAACAAAAATTACCATTTAAATTAGCTAATAAATTGGGTAACAATAATGCAAGCTCTACATCTGACACCATACCCAATACCATAACTTCACCTACTTCCCAATCAGCATATGCTTTTCAACAGCTTTTACCATTAAAGTTGCGTGAGAGTGCCAAAAACCCAATGAACCCTGTTCAAGGCAGTTCTGTTGAATTACTATCACCATCAAATCAACAAGGTCCTAGTCATTCACGTACAGGATCTAGTCCGGCAATGATGCAAAGTGCTCAGGTACTTAGAATATATTTGCAGAAGAATATGATACATATTTTATAAATTATAATTAGAAGGCTCTATCTTATATAATGTCAATTTATCATTGGCATTAATAAATTTAACATTTATTTTTACACAAATCATAAAATCATAAATGTTGACAAAAGTATTAAGTTAAGAATGGAGGATGTCATACTCATCTGTGTTGGCTCTGTCATTTAAACTACATACCAAATTTACATTCAGCAGATCCCATTTTGTGTTGTTAGTTTTACTATTAGAGTGAATTGGCCTATTATCAAACTTCAAGGTAAGAAAATCATCCATATTTGTACATTGGTTTTTACATATATTTAAATTTTCTAAGCGAGAAATGTGTGTGTAGAATATTGCAATTTAAATATGCTCATAACATGTTTGAATATTACAATTTTAAATATCAAAGGTAACTGGTTCTGCTCTAAGGATCTAACACAAATTTGTTATGTTTAACTTCTGTAAGCCAGAAAAACACAAGCGGGTATGACATTATCTTAAAGTACAAAAAAAAAAATCTGTAGTCGCGTAGATAATCCAAATGAACAATAAAAATATTAAATTAAACAATGATTTTTATTTAATTATACATTAGTAGATAAAGTGTTGAAAAGTTGTTTTTTTAATATTAAATTTGAATACTAGAATTTCTTAATGCAGTTACTCAATAATATTATTGTTTTATAATTGATATTTATCGTAGTAACATTGTGTCTATTATATTTATTTTTCATTTTAAATATTTAGATAATAGAAGGAAAACAATCGGGCAACAAAGCTGGAAGAACAAATACCTATCCAAAATTGCCTGAAAAATTTCGCATTCGTAGCCCAGAGTCAAAACAATCCAAAACACAGAATACCGAAAACAGTGGCAGCATCAATAACACCAATGCTACCTCCACCGCCGAAGAAGAAGTGATATTCTTCTGATTGTAATATTTTTCTACAACTTAAACATTTTCATTACTAGTGGATCTCTTTGTTTATATTGAATAGGACAAACTACTATGGACATTCTTAGACAATAATTTTATTAATACTATATAATATTCTCCAGATATTATATATTTCCCATTCCACTATTTAACTTATAAGTTTTTTAGAATCATAAAACGTCTTTCAAATTAAGATAATGGTATTAAATATTAGTAGAATTCAAATTCCCAATGGTTTTTTTTTATATTATATACATAGCATATATATATTTGTCATTGGTGTTCAGTTGTTAAATTATGTCTTTCCTATTACATTTGTTTTTTTTTCCAAAATGTTTATCCATTTCTTTCATTGTGATTTTTTTTTCTAAAATTATTTATTTCATTTCTAGTAGTTATCTATTTTAAATCCTTAAATTTAAGGCTAGCGGTAATGTTCGAGCTTTAACATGTGTTATTTTTTTTATACATTTTGTTTTATATTTCTACTTCTATTTATATACTATTATTATTATTATTATTATTATTACTATTATAATATTTTTTTTTTTGGGGGGGGGGGAAGTCCTCTGAGGTGGCCTAAGCAATAATTGATGACTAAGACTTTCAAACTTCGCCTATATGTTGCCTAACATAACTAGGGCTGTGATGCACCTTTATTTTGTGGTTAAATTTATATAGTATTTTTTTATTAAAAATATTTCATTAGCAATAATCAGTGATAACAGTTACTTAAGTGATGACAAACAACTACAATCTAATAGACAAATACTATCTTAACTTGTAGGTTTTTTTTAATTTTGCTAAGATTTGCATGTTTTATCATCACTTAAGATACTGTTTTGTACTAACGATGTGTCTTATATGCAATACTTATTTTTAAATGTGATTAATTATAAAAATATTGTTTTGATAACTTTTATATAATAATTATTTTAATATTATATTACATATTATGGTTCAAAAAGATATGTAGGAACTTAAATTTATATGACTTGTTTTGTAAATATCACCAAATCTTCAGGCTTATTTGAACCATTCTTACTAAAAAAATATTTTTTTATTTTTATCCTTTTTTTAATCATAATTTTGTTGATGACACCAGTGCACGGTTAATATTATTATTTTTAACCGGTTTTATTTACTTTTTACTGTATTTAAATCATGTTAAGCCTAGTTTCACAGTATTATATAACTTGTATGACCAAAAATATGTTTTTTTTTTGTTACTCCTAGATTTTTGAATCTTTTTATTGTTATTATTATTACAAATATTTTTTATTTTTGTAGTAATACCTATATCAATCTTCTTGGTTTATTAATAGTTATTTTTAATAAGTTTTTACAAGCTCATTGTATTTTGTTTAATGATACCTACCTTATATATTTATAATAATATATTGTTATCATCATTATTTTTATTATTGTATTGTATTACAGGTTATAATTTATTATATATTTATATAATACATTATACACTCATATTTATAAATTAATATAAAATAAACATATATTGAACTTTAAATTTTTGTTGTTGGTATTTTAATATTGTGTCATTATAGAGTTTTTTATGTTCGTTAAAATCATACTTTGATTTTTGAATCATAAAATCAAATATGATTTATGAAAAAGCTCTTGGTGTAGGTGATAAGTTGATTTTATTTCAATTAAAAATTTTGAGTTAGTGTTACTTTACATAACTTATGATAGTATTTAAATGCCTCATAGCATTATCAAAGCATGAATACCTTTAAAAATGTACCACTTTATTATAGCCACTTAATTACGCAAGTGATAGAAAAACGATGATTTAACTTTTGGCATTTATAATTGGTACGTCTGTATAAAAGGGTTGACCTATATAAGTGTTAATATAATATAAGCTAACAATAATACAAAAACAAACTACCAAAATTTGGTATGATTTGGTAAATGTTTGCATTCATTCATCGCGTATGATCGGTGCCGACGCCACATGCTCAGGTTTGATATCGTGTACGTTTTTTTTTGGTCGGGTAATTGAACATTCGAAATATCATGAGCTTCTTAGCTACTCGGGGTTTCTTCTGTGTACTGCAAAACCTCTCCCCCCACCGCCGTCACTATAGAGCGACCTGAGTATACCTACGTAACCGACTCCAAAATGTTGGTTTGACCTCGCCGAGAGAATGAAGTTTTCCTTCATCCGCACGTACTCCTTCTCGCCACACTATGGGTAATTACATTATTTGCATCAACAAATCTTTATTGTGCTAAAACGTGCTGACGTTAAATATTTTATTCATTTAAACAAATCTATATTAACAACAAACCCCACTACCTGCCTAGGTAGTTCAATTTAATTAAAACAATTAGGTACCCACCGTTAATTAATTTTTTACTTTTCTGTTTATTTTCCAATTTAGGATAAATAAAAGTTTCAAATGATCCTTGCTTGTTATCGAGGATAGGTAGCTATATATCATCGTATCGCCAACACGTGGACCTTACAATTAATACAATTTAACGCCAGGCCACCAGTCGACCGCCCAGGCCCGGCTCAAGGGGTAGGCGACATAGGCCTATGCCTAGGGCGGAACTTAAGCAGCACTTTAGTCAGAGGGCGGCCTTTTCAAAATACTGATAATATTATATTGTTAGGGGCGGCAAAATTTGATTTTGCCTAGTTCACTATTTTCACTTGAGCCGGCCCTGCGACCGCCCACCGTATTGTCAATGGTCACTAATCAGAAATGTTTAAATTTTTTTTATAACATTTGTAACATAACTATCTAATACAAATAACGTACCCATACATTGTTTACAAACGATTGTAGCATAATCATAATTATGTAGTAGGTAGGTAACTACTGTAGGTACCTCCAAGTAAATAATTAATAAATAAAACCATAGTCGATTCCCTAAACTTTATAAAGATAAAATTGTGATTTTTTGAATATAGACACAATTAACGTCTTTTATAGTTTTATTTAAATATGATGTGATGTTGTTACTTGTTATAAACATGCAAATGTAATGCCAGTATAAAATGTTATAATGTAGGATTTATTATAATTACTCGTTAAAATACATTTTTAGTGATATTTTTTATGCATAGGGAAAAACAAAAAAAAAGGTGGAAAAAAAAATGGTAATTTTACGCGAAACCAATTTTTGAAAAAACTAATAACCGTTATTAGACACTTGGAATTTTCTAAATTCGTGAGTTCGTCTAATACAGTAATACTTATATAGTTATATAACTATTAAGTATATAATATTAACTAATTAACCATTATAATTTATAATTTTATTTTTAATGAAAACATAGAACAAATATATCATGAATGTAATGATAATACAAACCTACAATTGTGGCTTGACATGGCGCCGGTTGCTGCAATCAGTTAGGTATGCAAGTACGCGTTATGTGTGTCGAGAGCAAGCACCGTCCGCTGTCACTAGCTAGGTCCCAGATGGATGTCCACTGCCAATAAAACCTTGCCAAACATATCTACACGTGTCTACACCAACCATACCGACCGTATAAACCCTACCAACCGTAACCCCTACAATATTATAGCTAACGTCCATATAAAGTTTCCAAAACAAATAAAAAAAAAGGTGGATAAGTGGATGTCGCTCTGCTGTACAGTAGGTTACAAGTGGGTCACTGTAATGGATGGTGTTAAATTTGAATTCAATGATATAATATCATTGTATAAGAAAAACGATTCTGAGCGAAAACGGTCAGTCAGCCTATGATATTATCAAGTATATTTGATGATATTATTGTGAATAAAGTAATTTATATATAACCTATTTACGTGGAGCCTTGTTTTACATTTTCAATCCTTAGCCATAAAAGTTAAACATTTTATAAATTTTTAACCACAAAATAATTAATAAATTATACATTTGATAAATGTTGTCAAAATTTGAACTTTAAATGCTTATAAAAAAAAATTGTGCCTATGTATTTTTAATATTTTTTAACAACTATTAGAATGATATATCAGGAGCCTTATAATAAATTTTCACGCTTTTTTACCCAGCAAATAAAATTGTATTGATATTTATAGAAAAAAAAAACTAAAAAAAATTAAAACTGACAACGTCCGTAAACAGCTCAAAAAGAGTCAAAATATTTTCAAAATTTTATCGTGTATAGAATATGCTAATATAAACATTCAGTGAAATTTTCAAGTATCTACAGTCATTCGTTTTTTAATTACAATAAAATAAGAAAATCGTTACATGAGAAATCGAGTGAATATCAAATGTTGTAAAAATATAAATTTCAGACGCTCATAAAAATTTAATTTAAGTTTCTTGTAGACATTTTTTTTTTGATACAGGTAGACAAACTTATGAGTAATCTTATATTACATTTTCAAATCTTAGATTTAAAAAGAAAAATTTTAATTTTTTAATTCTCAACTCAAAATAGTTTGCTAATTTTCGTGATTTTTCTGTATTTTGTCAAAATTTGAACTTTAAATGCTTATAAATAAAAACTGTGACTAAGGATTTTTAATTTTTTTCATCTGCCTTTGAAACAATAACCTAGGAGCCTTCTATTAAATTTTCAAGCTTTTTTACTCAACAGATAAAATTTTATTGATATTTATAGAAAAAAAAACTAAAAAAATTGAAAACTGAGAATGTCCGTAAACAGCTCAAAAAGAGTCAAAATATTTTCAACATTTTATGGTGTATAGAAAATGCTAATATAAACATTCAGTCAAAATTTCATGTCTCTACGGTCATTTGTTTTAGAGTTACACCAAAAACCAAAATCTATTTTCTCGAAAACAGATTTTGCGTAAAAATTCCCGTTGTTCCTTAATTTTTCTTTTGTTTTTCACGTCGCTTGTGAAAACTACTGGGAAATGTTCATCTTTTACCCCCCAAAGTACCCACTAGATTCACTTTCCTATCAGAAAAGTTACTATTGAAGAAAATCCAAGCACTTTTACTGTCCTAAAAGGTGATGACAGACACAAAAATAAAAATAAAAACACACATCATTGTAAAATCAATACATTCATCGCTTCGCTCAGAATCTAAAATTTAAAAAAAAAAAAACCAATAATTTATTCATAGATTATTTTATGTTCCGTAATAAATATCCACATAATAAGTATTATGAAACATAAAGTTAATTTTTTCAACCAAACTCATCCTGCAAGAAAAACACATATACGAAGCACGTCAAAAAGAAATAGACATAATATTGCTGTGGTCGACCAAATTGAGTAATTGTTAGATTTAAAATGCCTGGCGAGTCGGAGACTGACGATAATGCGCGAGTACCATTAGACTGTTATAAAGAGCGAAGACTACCCCATTGCCATTGTATAACCCACGAAGGTACTATATTGTGTGGGGTGGACCCCCTGTATTTGGGTGGGTGGACCCCCCGGCATTTTTGAGTGTGCGCCACTGCGAATAAGCGTAGATCCTTGAAATTTACCCCATGTGTTTATTGTATCAATTCCTATACTTGATAAAATTTATCAATATTTTGATTTGTTTTGAGCTGTTTACGGACATTTTCAATTTTCAATTTGTTAAGTTTTTTTTTTCTATAAATGCCAATAAAATTATACCTATATGTTGGGTCAAAAAGCGTTAACATGTAATACAAGGCTTCTGATATATTGTTACAAAAGCAGTTTAAAAATATTAAAAATACATAATATGCACAATTATTTTTATAAGCATTAAAGTTTCAAATGTATCAAATTTAAAATTAAAAAATTGATTTTGTAGTTAAATATGTATAATAAATAATAATAATTACTCTGCACTCGGTACATTTTTGATTTTACATCTATTTCTGCAACAATCCAACAGTCGAAAATAGGTAGATACAATGATTGTATTGTAATCATTATCTTGTCAGTTACCTACTTACTTTTAGAACTAACTTACGAAATTGTTAGTTACATTATTTATTTTGCTAAAACTTATTACTTATTAGCTATAGAGTTTAAATAATTAAAAACGTTGCTTTTTAAATTAAATATAACAACTAATAAGACATTAAAATTACCAACTTAATGTTTCAAAAAGGTTTTTCTAACTATAGGTAAGTGGAATGTATAACGAAGTTGACAGCGTTTTTAATTGGAATTTGACATTTTGGGTTTAGTTGATTAAACATGTATAGGTATTATCTGAAAAGTCTTAACAATTTTTTATTTTATTTTTTCATTTAAAATACCTAATTTATAGCCGGTACTATCGGTAGTTTGTATAATTAAAATAATATAAAATGCGCGGTACACACATGTAGGATTGTTATTGCAGGTAGGTACGTACTTCAACATTATACTAGGCATTTAGTTTTCGTTTTGTACATGAATTAGTAGAGGTACCTCCCTTCCAACCAATAAACCGGTCGAAATCACTGGTTAAGGCCGGCGAGTGGTTTGAGATAAGTTTTTTTGGGGCGAAAAAAGGTTTAAAAACAATTTAAAATGATTTAGCGTTTCACGGAACTACGACTCCACGAACAGACAGGCAGGTCGGGCGGGTAGCAGCGGTGGCCGGCGAGCGATGGTCATTCCTGTGACACGCTGTAGATCAGCCCAACGTCGTTCACTTGCCAATCGCTCTGCTCCCTGGACTGTAAGTTCTCGAGGACTTTTCTCAAGGCCAGGTACCACACCACACCAGACACCGTGCAGAATACCACTTCGACAAAGTAACCGTCCAGGACGGTGACGCATTCGTCCCCGGCAAACTTCTCGCAGTCCTGCGGAAATATAATATTTCAGGTCACGTATAATATGCAATAGGTATGTTACGTGAATTCAATACAATCGGGATTATTATGTTGCACAAGCAACGACAATCAAGTCCATCAATGCACTTGAATATTTGGTATATTTCTGTCTTACCGGACACCGCTTCTTTCGTTGTTGTTTTAAGGCATGTAGTTAAACGTGCTGAAAACGACGGTGAAGTAAGAATATGACGGTCATCAGGCTTTGTCTTGAAGTTATAGCTAATTTAATTAAGAGACTCGCCCACGATGGTTTTACATAGCAAGTGTAATGGAGGGATGTTTTAGATTTTAATTGCCCGAGCGAGTAACCATGTCGCGGGTGTATATGACAATAAACTATAAATTTCAATTAGCTACAACTTTAAAAGTAAGTCTGACCGCCAAATTCTGACTTCATCTTCGTTTTCAGCATGCTTAACTATACAAAAAAAAAATTGGTGTCCGATTAAACAGAGAAGTTTCATTCTTTGCGGAGGCTACAAAAAAAAAATTGATAGTCGTGAGCGGCATGACACCTGTGTCGCGCCACGCTTTTTCGGGAAAAAAAATTGTTTTGACCCCAACCCTTAAAATGTCTGCATTATAGAGCAACAGGATCGGTCCCGATGCCAAATGTTTTGGTTTGATATCGCGGACGTTTTTGGTTGGGTAGTCGAACATTTTGAATTTGAAATATCTTGGGACTTAACGATTCGGGGTTTCGGCAACTGCTAACTACCCCCCCCCCCCCCCCCCCCCCCCACACACACACACACACCGCCACCGTAGAGCGACGTGAGTACGTGATCGACGCCAAAGTTTTGGTTTGACCTCTCGGAGAGAAAGAAACGCATCCGCACGACCACACGGCACACGTACCTACTATATCAACACGCACTCTTTTTATTTGTATTTACCTATAAACCACAGCTAGTACTATTGCAAATGCCACAGTGGGTGATCGTTCTATTTCGCCTACCCCTTAATTCTTCAGTTGAGTCTGCATACTGCAACCGAAATTCATAAATTGATATAGTTTAACATTATTGGCGCGTTAATGTTTAATAATCCGATACCTATCACGCATCGTCATTCTCCGCGGGTAAAATTTCAAGTGCATTTTCTGCTTTATTAAGAAAACAAAACCATTAGGTGTCAGTTATCACTTTATTTCGTATATGTATTAATACCAGATATAGGTTATCGTTGTACATCACATTATATTGAATAATATACCTAACAGGACTGAAAATGTTGACTTCGGATCATCATTATTTTTTTTTTTTTAATAATAATTTCTATAACTTCAATAATCGTAGGATTCCGATTTATGGCAGAGCCCAAGTTCTAAATGTGTTTTATATATACGTATATTATTATGTCATGATGATAAATGAAAAACTTTAAAAATGGAATTTCATAATGCATAATTTTGCATATTTTGTCAAGTTTGGTAAATGTGTATGTTTCTTAAATTAAAAAAACTGATGCACGTAATTTAATTTATGGATTCTCAGAAAAACTGAAAAATGTAATATTTAAGGATTTTGTTTGAAAAAAAAACGAATTAAAAATATTTTACATTAGCTTTGTCGTTGTCGACTAGGTATCTATTTGCTTATCTAGTACCTATTTAGCACATACTTATCATTTATTTTATACGTAAATACCTTATTTGTATCAATCATTTTTTTTATACAAATCTTTATTGTGCTACAACGTGACGTTAAATATTTTATTAATTTAAACAAATAAATCAACAATAAATAGACTAATTTAATTTAACTAAAAGTCTAAAACATCGTTTTATCATCGTTAATTAAATTTTTACTTTTCGGGTTTATTTACCAATTCAGGATAAATAAAAGTTTAAATGATCCTTGCCACCATGCGGGCCTTACTATTAATACATTTTATCGCCACGCTAACAGTTGACCACCCACCGTATTCAATAGTCAGTAATCAGGCATTTTTTAATTTTTATATTTCGTAATAAATTTATCGAACACCTTCAAATAATAAATTTACCCGTCTGTATTCTTCATTGTGTACAAACAATTGAAGCATATTCATAATTAGGTACAAGTGTTACAATTAATATAAACTTAACCATAAGCCAATTTCCTGAAGATTCAGTTGTAGTTTTATGAATTTTCACAAATGTCTTTTATTTTAATGATGTGATGTTGTTGTAAACATGTTACGCCAGTATAAAAATTATAATGTGGAATTATGTAATTACTTGTTAAAATTAATTTTTAATGATATTTTAAAATAAAGATTTACTTGTAAAATAGGAACGCATTTATTGACACTGTCTACACATTTAGGTAGGTACCTATAATTATACTGCATTGCAGTAGTAACATAACGATCAGATATTCACATATAATTTTATAGGTAATGGCCTTTAGGTATTAGGTATAGATAGGTAGGTACTAACACGATACCGGCAAGTGGCTGTAACATAATAAAACAATAAAAATAATAAATATAACTTTTCAACGTTTTAAGTTTTAACTACATTTCGCCGTACAACGACACGAAAATTGGCCCGTGACCCACGCCCCTTATTATGCCCGGTAGCTATAGGGGTTCTCAAACTAAACCCAGTTTCATTGCAGCCACGTAAATTCCATATTCAAAACCACGCTAATTATTTTAGATTAATATATACTGTCATTCGACGTGTCTCGGATTCGGAATGTGTGCATATAAAGTTATCGGTCTAGTAGTGCTAGGGCTTGGATTTATATTGTGCACAAAAATATAAACGAAATATGTTCTTAATAATAAATGCTCCGAAAAAGTTTGGTAAATTATATGCTCGTAAAGTTCATGTTTTTTTAGAAAAAATAGTATGAATTTTTTTTTGATATATAGGTATATAAAAAAAATGTAGGAGAATTAGCATTAATTTTTTATTTACTTCATCATTCACCGTTTTGAAACGACACTCGGTCGCTCGGCCCGTCGAACACTGTTTGACCGTCAGCAAGTTGAGCATTCCCAGGGCTGAAATCCGGGATACAGCTATCCCTAAATACCATATAGTATTTAACAGTGACATGTACGTACCACCGATCCGACGGTCGCTGATTCGTAAGAAGAACGACCTCACGCTCAGGTAAACGACGACCAACAACACCTGTGGACGCCAACGAAATTAACAGATTATAACCTATTGAGATAATACATAGTATATTATTTACCAGTCTCAAAATACGATGGAGCTCGTAAAACAGGAAAAAGTAAACTGACCAATTATGGTATTCGCCACTTATGAAATACGGAGTATAGTATACAAGGACTCCGGAAGAAATTCCCAACATCAGCCTACAAAAAATAAAAACTAACAATAATATGTAGGTGTATAGAGATATACTTAGTATGATAATACCTACTGATAATATGATAAAACGGAAGTACAGAATTATTACAGATTCATAGATACTTATATACAGGACGACTAAGGTCGATTATAGAAAACTATAATATTGTATGTGTGAAGGTTTTACCGTTAAATTGTTCACATAGATAGATGACAGGTATATACTGATCGACCTATATTATTTATATCATATTGTCATTTTGACGATTATTCGTAGGGTTTGGGTGTTTTTTTTAGCACATTGCAGACAAAATTATAATGTGTTTGCCGTTTGGTATGAATCAAAAAATAGTTACATAACATTTTATTTTTTGAATTTTTAGTTAAATGCATTTATCTGTTTTTTAGTTTACAAATTTTAGTATCTACTATTTAATATGAGTATTTTAAAACTGTATGTTTTTTTTGCAAACGACGAAGTCTTGCTACTTGCTATAGTATAATTTTTCCATTAATTTCTTTTAGATTTTTTTCAGTCATAATCATAAACATCCTATAAGTCTAATAGAAATATTTTTTTTGTAAGTGGCAAATTTATGATAACCCATTTAACATATTAAATAGGTAAGTATATCTGTATTTAATGGATGATTCATCAAGCATACTCAGTATTACTCACCCTGATTTTTCCATTTAATAATAAATATTTTTATTAAATTTAATATTTTGATTCAAAAACAACTCGTCCGATTTTGATTTTGGTACGACAAAATTTTCAAAAAATGTATCCCCTAAATAATTTACTGTATAAAATGGGGTAGTCAATTTAAGAACAGTAGTTGGTAATTCTACAGGATACTCCATAAGTAGTACAAAAAATCCCGAGAATTTTAAAATATAGTCTTTAAATATATATAAAAATTCCAAAAATCAGATTTTGAATAACTGCATTATTATTAATCATTGAAGATGAAAAAACGGGTAGGTACAATAGGTACTAACAGGTACTAAGCATGCTTGCCGCTTGGTGAATCATCCTGAAGGCCTGGACAGTGGAAAGTATTTCAAATTGCATTAATTTAGAATACGAGTATTTAAAATACATTTACTAAAATTTAAACTTAAAAGTTTAGATAAGGTAAAAATAATAGTATTAAACTATTAACTAGTGTTTTATAATGTCACAATTCAAAAAATATTTTTATATTTACACGTAAATAAAATAAACTTTAAAACCTAACAGTTATTAAGTATAGAGATTACCTATTATCTAAGAATTATTATTTAAAAATTACCGGTATGGCACAGTCTTGTAAAGTATTTTTAACGGTCTCGGCCCAGATGTAAATTTCGAAATAAGAATAGGAATAAAAATCTTTATCGGAATCAACGATAGGTCAACTAGAGCCATGTCTTCTTTAGCCACGCCATATTCCATAAATTTTGGATTAGAAACGAATGATCCCATGGACGAAAATGACATCTAAAATTATAATATTTTAACCATAAAAAACAAATTGGTCAACAACAAGTGTTCTTAAATAAACGAAAATACAAATTAACAGTAACCGAATTATACTGTAGAATGTTATTATATATTTTCATTCTATTAAAAAAATATATTGATAAATAATAATAATAATAATAATAATAATAATATATTACTTCATACGCTAGCATAATTAGAGTAAATATTCTCATCGTCCGAAGGTTTATGATCTTCCATAGCACTTTATAAATTTGCTTAATATTGATTTTGCTGATTTTATCGGCTTGATTGAATCTGTCTTTAACAAAAAACGCGATAGACGTGGAGGCCACGGTGAACATTATTCCCCAGAAGTATAAATATCCTGTAAGCAATTAATTGTGCAGTGGCTTTATTGACATTTGGTCGTAACACTTTTGGGTAGGTACATAATATACTACATAACAATATTTTTCACCTGGGAATTGGAAGAACGATCGGTTTCTGGTTAGTGGGTTCACACGTCTAGGTTTAGATTTTTTTCAGACACCCATAATGAATACAACGTTTGGGTACATTATATTTTGTAAAAAACATCACGCTAGGGTAAAAGTTTTAATACTTTTTTTTTTACTATTTTAATTTATATAGAACCTATATTAGCGTTACCCAGGAGACACCCCGAAGGTGTTGGCTCTTAACAGTTAATTATTTCCAAAAAACTTTTTTGTTACTTAACATAATTTAAAAATATGCTGGTCATTATGTATTAGGTATATTAAATTTATAAAAATCAAAAATCTTTACTTTTGTCTAGCTATTTTATGAAAGTTAGCCAAAAAAAGTACGTGTGTACGTATAATATAATATGTAATCGGTCATTTTATTGAACACAAACGTTCTCTAATTTTCTATAGGTAAAATTGTTTGTATGGTTATGTAATAAGTACCAAAATACACTTTATTCCACGTGTCCACTGACGAAACGTTGTGTCTATTTGAACCCAAACGTGTTAGATTTTGGGTAAAATGTGTCCAAACTTTTACTGCCTGCTTTATAAATAGGTGGCGAAAATTCAGGCAATTTCTAAATATGTGACGCGGTGGCTATACAACAAGCTCAAAATCACCCATAAAACAATAGGGGACGAGATCTTAAGTATGGAATAAATAAGTTTTTCCATTCTAAAAACCATTAGTTATATATTGTTTCTAACCGATAAAATCGGCCATAAATGTTAAATAGTATATTATCATGATCGACATTACGATTTTAATACATATAATTGAATTTCACTTATAGGGCAATAAACGTATCGCGTAAGAACGGGTTACCTTCCATCGAGACTATGCCTCCTTTTTGGGCTGTAAAACGTAGCCACTTGTTGCAAAATTCCTCGGACTCAAACAATATGAACAATACGTACCCGAACGCTATTCCCAATGCTTGACCGGACGTATTGCACGTTGATGCGTATCCTATGTTCTCCCTGCAAGCTCAGAAAAAACAACAAACAATACATTATATTCAAACCAAAAGCGGTGTAATATATTATTCGGTTCAAATCACTTATAGCCAGTGGGGAGGTTTATATATTGTATAGCTTATCAATAAACGAATTTCTATACGGTATTGCAACAGTGGGGGGGTAAAGCCAGCTGGTGGTGATCTCCGTAGTTGTCTATCCACGTATGTATCGGCTACCCATCCAATGATACGAACGGGTAAGCGTGTTTGGCGTGTGTGCGTATTTCGGTCGTTATAAAAATACATTATTGATTTTATTATATCGTACGCGTATAATATACCTTCTCAGTAAAGTGAGCGTCCAGCCATCGATGGCGATGTCGTTAGTCGCGGCCAAAGCGTTTACGCAAAAGAACACGTACGTCAACGCAGTCATATGTGTATCGTTTTCCATCAACCAGTTGCTTATGTTCGATCCTATGAATATCAGCGACAGTCCTGCGCAAAAGATTCGCATCTTTTAGACAAAATTATTTAAAAAATTTCAACTCTCGAGGTACTGTCTTATTGTAACTGTGTAAGGCGATCTCAACGTAGGTACCTATGGAAAACTGCACCGGCACCAGCCACGACTTCCGTTTGCCCATACGTTGCGAGTACACGACGTCCACCAACGGAGCCCACAATAGCTTCAAACTGTACGGTAAGTCGACCACACTGAACTTTGCCTGTATCGGAGATAAAAATTTGGATTTCTATAGTGATATTGAATTATGGTTATTTTTAGCGACTATATTGCTATACATATGAGACTTAAAAGGCTTGCAATCTTACGTAATCAAAGACAGCAATATTTTCGGCAGTTCAAAAAATAGGTAAAAGTCCGAAATTCTGACTCTATAGGTCTTACCGGTTAAACTTGGGTTTTCCCGGTCTTCGTACTTTTACCATGGTTATATAATAGTAAAATGATAAAATATAATCAGTATGTTATTTTATATTATATCCTGTCCAAAAAACTAATGCTCGTAAATAAAATTAAATGCATACCTGTTGACCGTATGAGACCTTCTTGTTCTGCATGTACGCCCTAATTGCCAAGGTAATTCCTATAGGTATACCTTGCAACGTGTATAGCAGTACAAGCAAGGCCACATTGAGCCTGTCACCCTTCAGGTTGGGTTTGATGACTTTTTGTACGTCGGACGATGTTTTATCTTCTCCATTCCGACGCTCAAGGCTAACAACAGGTTCTACCACGTCTTCTCTCCCGTTTTCCTCAATCGGTTTTGCGATGATGACGTTCGCGCCACAGTAGGCAGACTCTAAGTCAACCAGTCCCATGTCCATCGGTAGTTCTCAAATTGGTATTAATAATGCACACATTATAAATATGATATCACAATATTTTGATGGTTGAAACAAAACCATGCATAGGTAGATAACCTGTTTCAATATATATATATATATAATTAGGTATAATATATAAATATTTTTTAATTAAATAAATGCTATAGGTAGTAATAATCATGGCTCGTAAATGCATGTACTAAAAAATGCTTGAATATGACGTATGCAATTATGCTCCTAAAACTCGAATATGCACTAAAATATATGCAGTAAAAACCTTTTAATTATACAATAAAAACTACTCATAAATAATATTATAGAAATTATTTTTTTTAATTTATAAACAACGTTTAATCGCATCCTAATATTTTTCATTTCAAACTTACATTTTATTGTTCATTCGTTCGTTTATAATCGTTTTATTAGACTTAACAAATCGAATATTAATTTTAATAATTTAACCGTCAACATATTGACTATATTATATTTTAAACGTTGTTAGTATTTTTAATGTTTTCAAACATATTTTGTTTTTGATAGACATAGAAATATTTATTCCTACCTCTAAAAACTAGATCTATTTACGATAAGTTTAAAAAATTTAAATTAAAAAATATTAAATGTTCCTTAGTGTAAAAAATTCACGATTACAAATAACCCAAAAACCTATAAATATGCAATTACAATGCTATATGAAAAGTTAAATTTCATTTATTGAATTCTGTCACCTTGAAGAAAATTTCTATACTACCTGATAGCATTTAATACAACTTGACAAGATTGATATGCAAACGCCGCATGGACTTATACGAGCCCCGATAATAATACTTGTCGTTGACGTGTATCTGTTTCAGCATAATATTATTTTGTACGGGTAGGTACGTCATCAATATTTTTTTACGGGTTCATATTATCGTCACGTGACTTATAATATTATAATATTATGGATTTTTATTTTTTATCTATATCCATGTTAATCAACGTTCATCTAGGTATATCTTATCCGTTGGGAATCGATTCACCACTCCACTCAGTGCCTGCTCTTCGCCAAACTCTAATGCACACGAAAAGCTTCGTATTACATACGTTAAACCTTATATATGCATTATGCACAATATATTATATAAAAGTATAATTAATTATTTATGCAGATTGTTCAAACAGAACATGAGCCGATCATAATATATATTATACAGTGCCGCACTGCCGCTAACAGAAGTCCGTACGTTATCATTAACAATTGAAATCGAATAACACACAGACCAATCACCTATACGCCCGATCGTCCTTTTTACGAATTTTAATGTCGGTCGATCGATATCGCATATTTTTTTTTTATTTTCAGGGGGAACGGAGAAGATTTGGTTGAACATTTTATTACGGAGTTTATTTTCCATAATATTTTTTTAATATGGCTCAATTAATGCTCAGTAAATTCGTGAAAATCACTGAAAATGGTCAATTTGTCGATAAAGTAATATGTTATTAAATCGTTTGATTTGTTAAACTATACGAGAAAAACCATACAAATACATTAATTGAAGATATTGTATTTTATAAATTAAGTTTATCAAAATTGAATTATAATGACAACTCAAAGTTGAATACCATCCACTAAAAAAATAATTTTTACATTCAATGGCATACAGTTCTGACCTAACGTTCTATCATTATGTGACACGGTTAAAGACAGAATCTGTTTATCTGTATCATTATAATATTCAGATATTTTATATCTTTAACAATGCAATCAGCGGTGTACTTTATTCGTTTTTGTTTTATATTTTAATCATCCATATTTATTATTTTTCATTGTGAATAAACAGTTTTCAATATATAAACAATTATGTGAATAGTCCTCAAATTTAACATTGCGATTGAATTCCTTTTGTTTTTAGTTTATACAATACACACAAAGACAAAGTGGTACAATCTAAGAACAATGAATGTATATTTTAATATTATATATTATAATAACATTTTAACAATTTCAAGAAAAAAACAACTCGCTAAATAACGTTAATGAAACTTTGTTTTTAATTAGTTGGTTAATTATTGTTATATGAAAATAATGTATACTTTTAATGATAAGTAATTATTATTAAGAATGAATTAGTGTAAAATACCTTTATTTCAATTTTGTTTTAGGCGTTGCGAAGGATTTACTATTATAGAAAGGTAGGTACCTATTTTTAAAGTTGTATGTGAAAATAATTGTTAAATATATAGTGAAGTTTTTTTGTCGAATTTACAATAAGTTATTTTTATTTGTCGAATCACTCGAATTACACGTAAGTAAAGATCCATATGAAGTATGAATAAAAATCTCAATATAAATCAGAGTTAAAGTCTTAGAAGTGCATAATTATATTGCGAGTGATAAGCTAAATTTTATATTACTTATATAATATTACTAAACAGTTAAAAGTTTATTTTTAATGAAAATATAGAACAAATCTAATATGTTTATAATATATTATTATGAATGTAATGACAGAATACAAAGAAATAATTTATTCATTGATTAATTTATATTCTGTAAAATATCCATAATATAATATATAGGTAAGTTTTTGTAACTTTAACTTGTAGGCCTTGTAAATAAAAATATAAATAGATTAATAGAATTATGCGTGAAAATAGTTTCAAGTAGTCAATGAAGTATTTTGAAGATTTTTTTCTAACAAATGATTTTAATGAAATTAATCGCTTAAAAAGTGCTATTTTAATGAAACAATTTTAAGTTGTTTGATTCTGCATTGCATTTTCATACATTTTATTCGTGATGCATAAAACTTTTACGGGGCTGACACTTCACGTATTTGAATATCCAGAAATTCTACCTCGAAGAATGATTTATTCATTCAACGTAGTATTAATATTTAGTGCGTGAAACTTTTTGTCTATGAGAACCCCGCAGTGTGTACGCAGAATGTCTTTTATGGGCTTACCGAAAAAACCCTAAACTTAGTTTATGTATTCATATCCATTCTTTCAGCCGATATCTAAAAATGTATTTTGTTAATTTAATTATAATCGAAAAATCATTTGATTGTAAATATGATTCGAGCGCAGTGTATCACCTATTATTTACCATTTTTTTTTTTTAATGCCTTATAGTTTGAATAAGAAAATAGACGAGGCAAATATGAAATATTACCATTACCTATAGTCATTATGCCATTATGGGATTGTGATAATAATAATACAAAATATATTATAAAAATAACAATTGCTTGGGTAACTTGCAAAGATATAATCACCATTATTGATTTACAATTTAATACGTCATAATAAAGAGAACATATTCGTTGATAATTCATACGATGTTTAATGTTTACACACCCGACTTGGATATAAATGTCGAACCGCTTTAGAAGTGTTTGGATGAGCTATTATTGTGAAATAAAATTGAAATAATTAGTGCAAATAACTATAAATAACTAATTACTTTAGATAATTTAAATAATTAAATATTCATGGAAAGTAATTGGGGAATATAATCTTAAAGCGAGTATGATATTGTTATTATTTTTTTTCTAGGTTTACGTCTGAAAATGTGAACAATAAACTAGCTAATTATTTAATTAATTTGTTATTGAGTTTAACAAAACTTCCTGTATACTTAATAGGAATTTCTCAAACTTAGTCCAAGGTTTCGTATTTGATAGAATTTTTCTTAAAATAGACATTATTATATTTTTGAAAAATTAAAATTCACTTGTTTATTCTCTTTGGCAGTTGAAAGTTGAACGATTGACCTTTCCACAATACACAATTGATGTATGGGAACAAACGCCATTCAAAATATAACAGACGTGTTAAACGGTCTTGAGTTTCGTTTTTGGACAGAAAAGTGATTTGCGGACGATACGCATGAATACGTTTTTGGCCGGTTACTATGCAAGTGAAGTACGTAAACAATTCGTTTGCCAAGTCCACCCCGATCTTGGTAATGATTTATAAGTTATAACAAAACACAAAATGTCTTGGCAAGTTGAAAACAACAAGAGCGCTTATTTTGTGTCAATATGGGTATGGAACTACGAGAAACTCTAAACATATATTGTATTAAGTATTAACCGCATACAAAACGTTGTGTAGAAAAATAACACGTTTTAACGTTTATATTTACAAAATATTCACGAAGATAATTTGATGTGAAAGGTAGGTATATGCCTTTTATGATTTTTTGCTAGGTACCAATGCAGAGCAGTAATAATCACATTTTTTTAATAATCTATTTAATTTAATAATAATAATTTATTCTATTTACCAATAAAATTGAAAGTTCATTCGTAGTACTTTAGAGTAAAAATTCACCATTTAATTGATAAGTTTTATAAATGTTTCTCATTAGGTAATTGTTTGACAAAGTGCATACGAAAATCTTTCTATACCTGTGCATTATTCAATTAAATGTAGTTATTTACAATCGTCACACGAACGTGGTCGTTGAACCAGACTGTTATTGCTTAATAAAATATTTTTTTATAGTATAATGATATCAAACATTTACCTGGACGAAGTGTTATAAGCTGTAAAGCTGTATAGCTTTTAATTTTTTTACCAGCGGTTAATGCATATCCACATGTTATTGTCTATAGTCTTGTGGCTTATGAATATTATACGATTTTGTTAATCAAAAAAATTTGCCAGGAACGTTAAGACAATACTTATCTTGTCATTTTCAGTTATAAAATTGGTATATAATTTTATATAAAACAACATAAAAGAAAACTGAAATAGATTAAAAAATGTTTAAAACTTAAAGTGATACCTTTATTGGCCATTTGGCGATGAACACCAAAGATATTTCGGTATTTGATGCCAACTGGACAGCAACGGAAATTAAAATAATATTTATATTTAATGCAGCAAGCTGTAGTTAAAATTTAAAATGTTATCTGCTATGACGGCGTATAATCGTACACAGTAAAAATTAATTTTTGTTTTGTATTTTAGTATATGTAGTAACTAGTTAAGTAATGGAGTAGGATTATTAAATTATTGAATAAGTCATTATTATTATCTGTAATTATTCTGACTAATCTATTATCAAAACCCTATATTTGTACATTCCTAATAATTATGATTTGTGTAATTAAAGTTGGAAAAATACAATAACAATTATTATTTCGATGTAGAATAATATTGTAATAAATGGGTTGGTATCTTACTATATAATAATAGTGTTATGATTAATTCATTAATTATGACATGATTGAAAGCGATGATGAGTAATAACTCAGAACATTCGAATATTATGTGTACGCATCTGATACAATATAATGATTGAGGCAAGATGACCAGTAAACTATGAATAACAATATAATGAACAGTTTAGTTTGGCTGGCGTATTAACTTTTTTATGAGATCAGAAGTAACCATTAGTCAGTGCGAATGCAAAATTGAACATCTATAGTCTATATACTGTCTAGATTAAATTAGTCAAATTCAATACATCATTCGGGGAAAACGCATTGGCGTCATTATTTCGCCACAGATAAAAAAAATTATACCAATAACTACCAGTGTCAATACTAATACACATACACACGGAATTATATGTGCAGGTATGATACATAATAGGGTGGTCCTTATTTTTCAAAATTTGAAGTATGTATCACATATGTATCATACGGAACACTCTTCATAAAATATGTCAATGGAATTATGAAAAATATATAATTTTATTTTATACATTTTATTATCCTGTATAAAAGATCAGTATTGACGAGTGATTATACATATAGCAATTGTTGATAATGGATGATTTACTAATTTTGACAGCCGTAATTCAGGAACTTAAATGTCAATTTATAAATTATAATTTTATCAGTTATCGCTTATCAATTGGGTCTCTTTTATCGTTATTAGTTATTAAACAATATTAAGAAACGAATAACAAATAATAGGTTAATATAAAACATAAAACATAAAACATTTTGGATTTAAAATGTGTTATGAGTTATGACTTTATGAGGTTATGTATTTATGTTAATATTATTTTATGTAGATGTATAAAGCAACTTCTACATTGTATCCATACAATATCTTCTACATTTTATTCTCTCGCTCAAGTACATATAATAAACTAGAATAAATATTATTTTTTTTCACATAAAAGAAATATAAAATAAAATCTTAAACGAAAACTTATAATTTTTTTCCGAGATCATCTTTTTAATGTAGATTGTATTTTTTATCCAGAAGATATTATAACAATCTTACACTCGATATTAATCTTATAATCTTCAGAAATTCCGGTGTTGTATTTCGATTATGTAGGTTTTTTGTTTTTTTTTTGTTATTATAACAACAACATAGGTGAGTGTAAATTAGTTAGGTAGCAATAATATTTTCTTCAGCTGTGAACATCATACTATTTTTATTCTCAACTAATCTATTTTTTTTACAAAACTGTGTTAACGTCATCAAAAGACGTCGATCTATTAAAATTTTTCGAAAAAAAATAATCCTACAATAGTTGTAGAACCAAATGTAGTAGTCAAAAATATTTATAAAGCATGAAAATTATTGTTATTTTTCTTTGAATATCTTACAAATTACGAACAAGATGAGCTGTTTGGTTTAGGTTCATATTATACATCATATTATTTAAAAAGCGGGTAAGTGGAAGTCGCTCTGCTGTACAGTAGGTTGCAAGTGGGTCACTGTATAATGGATGGTATAAAATTATATCATTGTGACATTGTATATGAAAAACGATTCTGAACGGATACGGTTTGTCATTGTGGATATTTTATATTATAATTATATATTGTTATTGCCTATACATATTATTAATACCTACGGTAGCCGGTAAGTTCAATTAATATAATACAATTACAGCAAAATAACTAAAATTGTTATTCTTGGTTATTTAATATGTAATTTATTAGTAATTTGAACATAAAATAACTGTAAAAAAAAACTGTGATTTTATATTTTTATATTTTTTGGTTATAGAATAACCCCACTTTAACATTCAGTGAAAATTGAATGTATCTATGGTCATTTGTTTTAGAGTTACAACAAAAACCAAAATCGATTTTGCGTAAAAATTCCCGTTTTTCCTTAATTTTTATTTTGTTTTTTGCTGCGTTTTTGAAAACTATAAGGGATTTTGAATTTTGAACCTCCCTCAATGCACAAAATAGATTCACTTTCCCAACGAATAAGATACTGTTGAAGAAAATTGAAGCAGTTTTACTACCCCTAACTGTGATGACACACCAAAAAAAAAAAGAAACACACACATCGTAAAATCAACATCGCACCGCTCAGAATCTAAAAATGATTCTGAGTGGATTTCTACATTTCATTAAATATCTTGACGGTGTTGTAGTGTTTATTTCTCTATAAGGCTAAAAAACCTAAATTAAGAAAATCAACATCTTAAAAATACCATACCGACAATGTTGCCCAAACTTTTTGTGAACTTTTTATATGTAGTAATTTATGGTATTCACAGAAAATTATGATGAACAATTATTTAGAAACCAAAAAACTGAAAAGTAAATATTTACTAGTCATTTCGCTCAGAATTTAAAAACAATTGCATAGCTATTCACAATTTATGACTCGAGAAATTTGTAGTTTTGTTTATTTTAGTGTTTTATGTACATGAAAAATAATGAAACTTTGGACACAAATTTTAACCGCAAATACTTACTATAATAAGTGTCAGCATATCTAATATTTGTGTCATATACAAAATAAATACAAACTATTGTGAAAACTATAATTTTATATTCACCATTCAGAATATTATAAAATGTATTTATGTATTATAATAAATTATTCTTTTTTTTCTATTTTTGTTTTCTTAAATATGTATCCCTTGGTTTAATATTTGTGAGTGTTTGTAAACGAAAAATGTACGGATACAAATATAGAAAAAAATGGAATGAAATAAAAACGAAAATATAATTTGCTTTTTACCACAGCGTATATATATTATATAGGTACCATAAGTCATAAGCATAACGTTTTACATTGCTACGAAGAAAAACTTATTTGTGTGGGTAAAAATTGTAAATGGAATATGTTATTTACTTCTGGATCTTTAGGTACGTATAAAATATGACTTAACTTACCTTTGTCGGTTTCATTCAAATACACATGATGACATTCGCAAATCGAGCGTGTATTCTGCGTTTTAGTCGTGCGTATAAAATATCATTAGAAATGCCTTATACCAATTCAGTATGTTAAGTTGTTTTTAGCGATTTTCTAAAGACAAACGCCATTTGAATAGAATATACAATAGTAAACAGACTATTGTTGGTTTATTTTAGATAATAATAATAATAATAATAATACATTATTTTCGTATAATTAAAATGTTTAACGATAATGATAAAAATTAGAACAATTTAAGTTTTGTGTTAAGAATATTGATCAATCAGTAAAGTGTATCGTATTATATAAACATAATATTATTATTAACATCGTAATAATATCAAAATGCAATCAACGCGTAACACCGGAAGTAGTCCCCGATGAAGGGAATTACAAAAAGATTGTCAATGTCGACACCGGTCGTCGTCGTCGGGTCAGATGGACTTGAGCCCCACTTAGCAATCACCGAGATAAATAATAACAAAATCATTGTTAGGCCACGGGCATTATGTATCTATATTATGCATCTGTACAGTTGGGCGGCTAGTAATCTCAAAGCGATATTTACTCGTCCAAAACGATATTGGTGGGTAAGGAAGTACAAATGCATTTCCTACATGGATGATTGGTTGGTAGAAACGACTAACGAGTAGCACGGTCCTGTAAAGTTGTCGGTATAGCAGTTGAATCGAGAAACCACCTACTGAATAATATACGTCTATTATATAGAACATAATATCACTAAGTAGACACTATCACGAAACGGCCGTGTCAGACGCGAACGGTTGTCAAACGATAATCCGTTGGTCCGGGGGACTAAATCGGTGTGGACGTGTTGATTTCAATGTGTAATTTATTTTTTTAGAGCCGTCGTATATAATAAATTGGCCGTCACATAATATTTTATATGACGTATAATAATAATAATAATAATAATAATAATAATAATATTCATAAATGCGCACACCTACAGTGTTCGTTACATTATATTATGATTATAAAATATAAATAGAAACAAATCGATATCACAATAAGTACTTATAAGTAAGAATCATTATTTAAAAAATTGTTTTAATTGACAGATAAATAGTGGTCAAAATGCTGATGGTAATATACATATTATATGTATACGTGCGTAATACACATTGTTATATTATATTACATATACATACAGATACATATATTATTGTATAATCGAATAGTGCAGCTTTTAAGGATCACTTAACGTTTATAGCTTAGATTTACACACATATACGTCTACTGTAGAAAGTACAAGAGTAGCATTATAAAAAAATAAGTTTTTTTTTCATATTAATATTCTATATAAATTCATGCCAGGCGTAGCATTGAGAAATTCGCCGTAAATGTGAAATATATGGGATATTGTAAGGAACAGAGAGAACGTTCACGAAAAGTTTTTCTTCCCATTGATTTTTTCCGCGATACCACCCGCATATGTCTGCTCGACCGGAATTATATCCTAAAAAACTTCCTTGGATAAACCAAACAGAGTTTTAAGGATATTCGATTGTAGGACCCGTCAACAAATGCGTGACACACAAAATATATTATATTGGCGGGAGAAAATGGTTTTCGTGTTATATACGTGGTGTGTTCGAAACAAGTACCTACGCAGTACGCCCCGTGTTAAATATAAAAATTTACCTACAATATTATTATCGAAATAAAACTATTTTTAAGAATATAATATAATGTTAAAAAAAAAAAAAAAAATCAGTTTGAAACAAAATCAGTTATTACTATAATAATATATAATATTTTTAATAATAGTACATTGTCGGTCGTCTGTGCTTTTTAATAGCGTAGGTGTATAGCAAACGGTTCACGCAGCTACTCATGTCCGTTATCACAAGCAGCAAAATGTACTATAAATGCTAAAAGTACCTATACCGCAGGACGTTTAGCTCAATAACGTTTAAAAATGTAAATAGCGTCCATCGAAAATGTCACTGAACAACTTTAAAGTATAGGTGCCTTCTACAGTTATCTTATACACGCACACAGGGTGCTTATGGTGTTTTTAGTTTTTGTAATTTCGTATTTGCGTACATATAACAAAAATATATCTCATACACCGAATATATATTAGATACAATAATAATGCATGTTATATTATGTACCTACATAAAATATGACATTGGTTAGAGGCAGGTAGTATAATATATGTCTGTACAGCGTTCCAGAATAAACAATTCGTATACCTACCTTCTCTAATCGTCTAATGCGTAGCCGCATAGGTAAGTACATTCTATATAATATATTAACATGACATAATATACTATATTATTTTGTAGGTATGTACATACCGTCTAAATACGGATAAAAAATAAATAATTCGTCTAATTAAAAAAACCAATCTTTGCAGTTTCAAATAGTAAATATAGTTAAATTTTTTTTCAAAAGCTTTAGAAAAAATACGTTTAATCTATATACGTCGTCATGTACTAATGTACTACAATATGATATATTATGCGTTTTCATAAATGTGAATCGATCGTCTATAACGCGTACTTGCGGTATATACCGTATATCCTATGCATTTACCAGCATATATAAGGTACGCCATGGGTGTTAAATTTCTAATAATGCACCGACTTTGTAACAATACCGAATACCTACGCGTGTTCGCGACGAGATCGCGAGAAGACGAAAATATAATATATAAGTAGAAAAAAAAATCTAAAAAAACGGTGAAAAATATATTCGCGGGCTTGTCGCGTGTGTAATAATGGGATCGTTGTAAAGTCAGACGGTGACGACACGTGTCTTAACTCTGTTGGTACTAGATCAAAAATGGAGAAAAAAAAACATAGAAAATTCAAGTCAAAAACCCTAGCATTGCAGTTTTGGGCGTTTGAATGCATGGATACGTGTCCCGAATACATAAAAAAAAAACTTTTCGAGTCGGTTTGTGATTACCGTACGTATACCTATTATGTAATATTATAATATATACGTATGGGGAAACCTTTAAAATATTTTCCGACAAACGTGTACTAAATATTTTTTTAGAATTTTCGCTTAAATTTTTCGTGCTCATTTTGGTGAACACGAGGGCCCGTGTACCGACCGTCACGAAATACAGAGATACAGAGACCCCTGCGTGTGCTAAACATTATTAAGTTTAATTGTAATCTATATAAATCCAACAATAATATTAGGTCCTATTGTGACGTAACAAAATTAAGTTCAGAAAAAAATATAATTAAATCCAAATAATGGCAATGCATTACCTGATTATATTATAATAGTTTTAAGAAGTACCTATATAGGTATTTGGTTGTTTTGTCGACTATACCTAAAGTTTCTAAATCATCACCATAACAATTCAATTTCGAAAACTTCTATACGGTTTTATGGGGTTAACCCCATTAATCCCACGTGAAATTCAGCCTCGTGTTTTAAAAGTATTCGTAAAACTAGAACCACAAAAGGTTCAATGCAAAACATAATAATATAGTCGAACATTCCAAAAATACCGGACGTAAAATTAATAAACACACATACGTACGACAGAAGGTATTTTTTTCATCTACTAAGTTTTAAAATTAATGTTTTCAACGACTCGGATGAACCTAGGTACTTACATTTGAACCAGAAAAATACGCGGTACGCTTTTATAGGTAGATAGTACGTATACTTTTTAATTTTTATATTATAATAATATTTAATTATTATTTTTGAAATGCTGAGAAGTATATTGTATTGTAGCAAAATTTGTTTATACCTACCAACACTGCCAGAAAACGTTTGAAAACTAAATTTAGTAATAACTAAATTATATTAAAAATAGCGTGTAAAATATTCAAAAAACGAACTGTGACTTATTGGAATTGTAGAATATGAATAATAAAATGAAAAACAATTTAAAGTTGCAATTTTGAGAAAAATGTTGTCGTATTGTACATATACATTTTATACTTCTCGTTCATTATAAATATCAATGATTTACACAAGTATTCGTCCCGTTCGGTTTGTAAATTCAGTATAAAATCGTGTGAAGAATATATTATATTTTATGGAAAACCCCGTATTCAATATTGGTTTATATATATCCACATTATTATTTTTATAATTTTTATTAATATTAGATGACATTTTAATATTATTTTCGTGGTATTCGATTACCAATCGATTAATATTAAGAGCATGAATTGTTTTAATTTTCAATAAATACAAAATGATTTTCCAAAAGGTTTTTAAAAAAGGTGGAATAAATGGGTATTATGGATGGATTTGTTTCACTGCCTGTGTAATGTATGGACATTGTGATAAGTTGTATGATCCATCATAGGTATATCTTTTCTTTTATCTTCCCCTGAATCGATACGAGGATGTAGAATTTTATTATAATAAATCAAATAATTTCTCTATACGCACGTTATTTTAAAATATAAATATCACGTGTTTCACAGCAAATTAATTAAATACAGATGTTCCGAAGAAACATGAATATAAATTATAAATTATGAACAAAAAGCTAAAAAAAATTAAAAACCCACACACACTGCAAATGAAAGGATATAAAAACTGACCGGAACTTTCCAACACATAATACATTTAAATCAGAATTTGGGACGAGCACTTATAGATATTAAAAAAAAAAAAACAATAGATGAATTGTTGAACGCGGCATATACAATATTATAATTATTCAATTGTTTGTTGTTTTGGAAAATAATTGAATACATGATGATCTAAAATTTATCGTAGATGTACGTAATCGATTAGTTACCAGTGTAAATGTATTTCTAGTGTTGTCAAGTTGACGATAATTTAATCTAGATGGGAGATCGAACATCATATTTTATTGGAAGTAGCCAAAGGGTAAGTTTTACGCTTTAAACAATAATGTAAATTTAAAATTATGTAGTATAGGCACTTGGCTGTGAACATAGCCTTATATTCTTAAAATTTTAGTGTTTACCATTCCAGAAACAAAGTCATATTTTAATCTGAAAATTTACGAGTAATAATATTAAAAGTCTATTTAAAACAAAATGGTCGATGATTTTCATATCAAACTCTACCATATAATTAATTTATATTTAAGTAGATATAATGCAATGTCAAGTTATGCAAGTCATATTATATTATTCGGTTTATTGATTAATATATTGAACAAAATTTCATTGATATAAAAATGAGAGAAGAATAACTATAATGTAGATAACTATAAATATTATTGGCGAATGAGTAAATTATAAAATCCAAAATTCATGAAATAAATCTTTTATTCGGTGGGAAAAAAGTGGTTTTGCGCGTTGGTTTTTTATCTTTCCCTTGCGAAAAAGGATTAAGATAAAATATTGATATAGATGCCGACTGCCATTTCGATCCCAGATCCTATCATTATTACTATTGGTCCTAATATTTATACATTTCATTAATTTAATATTATTTCATAATCAGATTGCGTACAAATGTATAATTTTTGAGAGATGATTGTAGAAAATACGTTAGAATTTATAACATTAAGTGTATTGTTTACACAACGCAAACATAAAATAATTGTATTTTAAATAAAAAATAACTCCGTGTGAACAATGCCATTTTTCTCTGACATGAAATAATATATTATATTGTAGAACGATATTAGATTGTCTTTCGAGCCAAATAATGAAAATAAAATTGGGAGTATGAAACAATTTGAAGGCTTAACGTGATAAAAAGCCTAAATATCAATTTAAACATTTAAAGCATAAATATTATATATACAACAAATATAACAGTATTTTAATGATGTACATTATATGATATTGAAGTTTTAAAAATAATTTGTGTTTTGATAGAAGTAGTTTTGATTGTATTTAGTATTAACCTTATTATTCAGTAGGAGCTGAGAGCTCTCTACATTTTTTGGTGTATTCCGGAATGGTATAAAAAGAACAAAATTATAGGTAATGATCCGAGGAATCATCAGTGTAAAATGCGTAAATAGGTACGCAAACTAGTCTGCTAAAAATTGGGAAAATTTCAAAAAAAAAATTATCTGCAAGGGATTTTCAGTTTGGATATTTTACATAAAATTCAAAAATGTGTATAACTTATTTTTTTTGCTCCGTGATATTTTTATGATTTTTTTTTTTTTCAATATTTAAAAGCTATTTGAATAGTTACGTTGGTATATACTATATATTATATTATTAATTATTATTATACCTTAGGGGCATATTTTGACCTGCGGAATATGCATAATATACCTAATATATGTGAATATATTACAATATTATGCGTGACGAAAGTCGTCGGGATTTTGCGATAAGTATTATTATAATAATATATACATATATACAACAAACGTAGTGTCAAAAAAAAAAGAATATATTCGTTGAACTATTTTTTGTAGTAGTTCGAAATACGCAGTAATTATAGGTATATTTTTTCGGCTGAAGGTTGACGGGCAAGAAAGTTTTAGGGGACCTTCCTCTCCTGTCACCCTCTCACACACTCTCTCTCTCTCACTCTCTCTCTCTCTCTCTCTCTCTCTCTCTCCCTCTCTCACACACACACTCCTTCTCACTCTCTTTCTATATTTCTCTACTACACACTCATTCTATACATATAACAATATATTATATGTATAGTAAAATTGAATGCGCCTATTCGACAAGCACCTAAAACTAAGTAAAAAATAAACGCAATATTATCATGCAGTGGGTATCAAACCTACCTAATAATATTATTATTAAAACGATTGAGTTGAAATCATACGAGCAGGTATTATATTATTGTTATAATACGTTTTTGGCACGTTCACATGGGATTGTTGTTGTTGTAGAGGATGACGCTGAAACGTCTCTGGGCCTTTTTGAACACTGTAGTGACCGCGTTGCTGGCCACCGACGTCCACGTGGCCGGGCCACCGCCGCCGTCCGAGTGCCGATAGTGCGGCACGTGACGGTGGCCGTCGTCGGTCTCGTGGAACGGCAGCCGACCTCATGGGTGGTGGTGGTGGTGCTGCTGCGGTGGCTGCGGCAGTGGGTGATGATGGTGGAGTTGATGGTGCGGCGGGTGTTGCTGTTGATGGTGGTGTGGGTGGTGTTGGGGCAGCGGGTAGCTGTCAGGGCCGACGACGACCGCGGACTGGAGCTGTAGGGGCGCGCCGTCGTCGTAGAACACACTGCCGCCACCTCCACCCCCTTGATGCTGATGCTGATGATGTGGCTGATCTTCACGATCGTCCACCGGGACGCCGCCACCGTCTCCGACGTCCGTCGGGTCCAGTTCGTCCGAGTACGTGGTGCCCCGGCTCTGAACAAGCGACATGCTCTTCTGGTAGCTGAACAACTGTCGTTCCAGGCTGTAGTTTTCGGCCTGCAGAGCTGTGATCTCGCGTCTATCGTAAAAAAAACCTATTTTTATATTATGTGACATTTACGATTTTCAATATAAAATTGTATTATTACCATCTTGTAGTTACACAAACTAATGGCAACAAAATAGAATCAAAAACTACCATAGTCAAAAGCTATATTATCAATCTTAAAAGCCCAGATGTTCATGACGAACAGCGGTGTTCTACGAATAGGAAACATGGACTCTCGCAGGGAATCAGAGAAGTTTAGTAAGAAGTTTTCGAAAGGAAAATTCTAAAATTCTGAGAGTGCCTTTTGGGCCATACAAGGATAATCGAACTAGAGATAGGAGAAAAATAAATAGGTAATCAAGAGCAGGACCTTCTTTAATACGTATATTCAAAATATTTTAAAGATAATACCATGTATACAAAATGCTTATAAAAATAATTAGTTAAAATTTACTTGAATTATAACAAATTAAGAAAATTGTTTAACGAGAATTCGATATTTTGTGCGTAAATCTCTAATTTCGTCAAAATTCAAATTTCAAACGTTCATAAAAATACTTGTGAAATAAATTACCCTCAATTTTTAATTCTAGTTATAACAGCTTTTGAGGAACCTTGTATTAAAATTTCAAATCTTAGCTATGTACCTATACAAACATTTTTAGACATTTTTAACTTCAAAATAATTTCCAACTGTTGTGGATTTGTGCTCATTTATTATTTTTAAACTTCAGTAATAACAACTTATGTCTGATGAAGAAGCTTGAATACATTTTTAAGTTCTTTGACAATAAAAAAATTGTTTATGATCATTTAAAGAAAGAAAAAAATGTTAACGTCTATAAATAGCTTAAAACAGTCAAAATTAAAGTGAACATTTCGGGAAAATATTTACTATTCTTTGTTTTAGATTTACAGCAAAATAAGAAAATCGTTTGATGAGAAATCGTTATTTTTTGCTTGAATATCAAATTTCATCAAAATATAATAGTTACAGATAGTTACTCAATAATTTAATTATTTTTACAGCTCCTAACAGACAAAAATAACACAATCGTAAAAACAATATATTTATCGCTCCGTTTAGAATCTTAAATAATATTATGAACTGTAACACAAATATTTGTAAAATAATACAAATTTCATAGTTTAGAACATTAATGTGTCTGTCGACTGTCTTGTCATCGCCGTGTCTAAGCACTGCACGTGATTCCCATTTCCTATCCATCACCTGTCGTGATTTTAAATACCTTTGTAATTAATAATAAATTATATATTGTACAATGCTACGCAAGCTCAATTACTAGAAGACATTTTAAATACACATCTATTATTATTATATTGTGTTGCTTTATTATTATTTATTTTTATATTATATTCGTCGCAGATATAATGTACTTATAATTAGTGTTTGAAGTATGAAATATTCCACAAAAACGTGAAACATTGAAATTTTTTTTACACAAATAAAAACACAATGAAACTTATTTTTTAACACAATGTTTAGTGTTTTAAATTCTAACGTAAGAATTCAGTAGGTATATAATATGCATGTATTATACTATTGTATACCTACTTGTATCATTTAAACATTAAAATATTTAAACATTTTGAATATAATTTTAAATGTATAATACCTAAGGTTAGGTATACATTTAGGTACCATACAATTATAATGAAGGTGATTCATGACAATTATATGTAAATATAAAACTTATTTAAAATTAAAACAAAATTTATTAAAATACTGAAATATTTCATTTTTTTAAATTTCATGAAATTTTCAAACATTACTTATAATGTACTAATAGTAAACAATTACCGAGTCGGATAACACCCGGGTCTGATTTTTACACAACCGTCCCGATAAATGTTGAAAAATATAATATAAATGTTAAAATATTGGAAGAGACGGGGATGGCTGTACTCAACTGTAGCCGACATGAGTTTACAAGACGGTAAACGTAATAAATATATTTATTACATTCGATTTTACACAATACAAACACGTCTTCGTGATCGTCATAAACTTGACTTTTCGCCTAATACAGTTGCGTAACTGTATATTATACATAAAACTGTGATTAGTTACAGACGGAGATCGGTTGATATAAAATTAAGGGCGAGGGATGATACATGATAAATAATTTTGCAAATTGAAAATTGGAGCAATCCGACGGGATAAAATATTTTACAATGGTTTTTTTTATAACACTCTGTTTTTGGGCGAATTGATATAGAACGTTTTTGATAGACTTAAATCGTAATAAAATACTGGACACACGTCATCGTACCTACCTATTTCAGACAATCAAGAATTCATGGAAAACTGTAAAATAAAAAAGCAATACATAAAACAGGTGTTAGGCGCGTCATACCATCACTCGCTTTCACGCAGGATATAATATAGGTAGTGTATAATTACTATTATTATAAATTTGCGCCTGATTAAATTATCGAGTTGGAAAATAAAAATCTTGAGTGTTAAACATATTATTATGATTTATGATTACCTAATAAAGTTTAGTATAATAACGTTTATATAGGACTAAACTTAAGAATTTATGATTTTATGTGTAAAAAAAACTTTTTTAAATTTATTGTTAGTTATTTGTACTTTAAAATACTTTATCAATAGCCACAGTCCCTTGGATAATTTTTAAGCGAAATAAGCGCTTATTTAAATTTTAAACACCCAAAAACTGATTTAAGTTTCCAAAGAAAAAAAAATGTTAATAGCAACTGTAAAGTTATATAATTTATGTAGTTTAGTTATTACTTAAAAAAAAAATAGTGTGTTAATGTTGTTCTGAACGGTTATGTATTAAATGTTATATAATTTTTGGTTTAACGGTTTAAGTCAAAATTTTTTTATTTATAGATTATAATAATTAATAATGCATATATTTTATTGATAAATAGGTAAGTACTAATTAGAAATAAATACATAATTATTATTCATTGAACAAATAATTTTGACTGGTTATTTAAAACTTATAATTTAGTTCAAACTCATTGAAATTATATATTTGTATAGGTATTTAATAAGTAATGTACCTAAATTAATATCTTTATATTCGAGATCGATACATTTTTCACTGTTAAATATCTTCTTTTATATGAACCTGTCATTATGAAAAAGAAAGAATAACGAACAAAATTTAATAAACACGTGTAACGTATTTCATTTAGCTAATGCTTATTAAAATTATTAACGATTAAAATAATAAAATAATATGTACTCGTAATATGAAAAAAAATTATAATTTATTAAAAGTAATTCGATTGAACACAAAATTGTTTTAATTTTAATATGTTTATTTATTACATATTTTCGAATAAAACTCTATATTTTACAATGTCGTTTATTTGAAAATTTTAAATATAATGACGGTGGTTGATAATATAATAAGCTATACAAATCGATAAACTAAAAATTATTTAAATTTGTCGAGTATTTTATAATTATTTTGAATCGAAAAAATAATTAGTTTCAACAAATATGCAAATTTATTATGTGTTAAATAATAAATACACATCGTCATTTTCCGTACACTAAACTACATAGTTAAAACGAAGGTATCAAGTTAATTCATCGCACATTCACACGTCAACGTATTGCCGTCAGTTCACGTGTGACGTCAATTCATCGTGTTGTTAATATTGTATGATGAAATGTTAGGTAAAAAAAAAAAACTAATTTTGGTTTACCTAAACACTATATTATAAGTTTGAAGCTATTAATCTTGGAACTGCTGACGAAGTTGAAAACTGATTAATCGAAGAACTCTATAATAATTGAACGAATATTATTTGATTCGATTTTGCTTGCCACTCATTTCACGCAGTTTAATGAACCTTTACTTTAATTTTGATACGTTTTAACTTAGTTGTGATCAAAAATGTTGAGTGAATTTATGTATTTGCCGTTGTTCTTTTTTTTTCGCACAAACTTGTATTTTACGTTTGTTTTAATTTTGTACATAATATCATAATAAGTCATATTAAATTGGATTTATAAATAAAATATTGATTTAAAAATACCGAGTGTATGTAAGTATAATTGTATTAATTATTCGTTATTTACGCATTTGTATTTGATTGTGTTAATTGTAAAACGTTTTAAATAATTATGTTACAAAAGTTCTTACCACATCGTTATTATTTAATATCTTGTGAGCATTCTATAAATATGTGTATAATATATTGATTAAGCTTTCATCTTTTAATAATTTACCAACACTGTATTAATGTTTCAATTTTCTAAATATACTGCAATATTTATGTAATTTTTTTATACCAAATACGTCATTATTTATTTTTATTATTTGAATATTTGTTGATGCATAAAACTGTAAAAAATTGACGTGCATTGAATTGACGGGATATTAAATGACTCGATTTGTATTAAGATGTCAGCAAAATGTAAGTTTTGTATCTCTCTGGCCCACGCTTCACATGGACTAGATAAATTCACGCAAAATCATTTTTTTTTGTGTTTTCGAGTGATTTTAGAGGAAAATCACCCTTTACAGAAATCATAGACGATAATATTTTTGAAGGATTAACATATTATCAATTTGTTTAAGCATTGTCCCTCTTAACATAGATTAATATCTTATGAAATAATGCATTACATGTACTTATATTGTAATTTATAAAATATTAAAAGTTGAACAGTATATATATATTTTTTTAAATGTTGGTCATAACATTATGGTACCGACCTTCACTCTAAGTGTGATGTATACATTTCAATAACTTGATTGAACTGCAATACGTTTTATACACCTATTTGTTTCGTACTAGTAAGTATAGAAGCCCTCATGATTTCATTAAATATATTCGTTTAAATACAATGAGTTAATTTACAAGGTTAAATACTCGTTTCTAAATGGTTATTAAACAGTAGTAATAACAAATTAATATTAATTAGTATTTATTACTAAAATCAATAACCATTTACAATGATTAGCTTAAGTTACTTATGCGTTTGGACAACTACAAGAACATAATACATAAGTATAGGTAACTGAAATATAAGCTTGATTTGAAAAATAAAAAAATGAATTCAATATTCAGGTTTAAAATACCGAAAGTGTAAAATAAATTATTATCTGCTGTATAAAATATGTATTTATGTTTAGTTTATAATTTACACGAAATATAAGTACCGTTATAGATGAAATGAATACAATTGTATATACCTATAAATTATAATAATTATATTAAATATTGTTTGAAATTTATATGTATACTTCAGTTTTATTATTTTTCTCCGGAAATTATAGAAATATAAGTAGTAATTATGGTTAACAAATGTCGTGTGTACTGGATATTAGCGAATAAAAATGAACATTGTGCGAGTAAAATTCAGTATATTCAAAAACAATACTACTGATAACTGATTAAGTAACTGTGTTGATTACCATTCTTAAAAGTTGCACTGCATTATTGAAAACACGAATAGAACCTTAAAATATATAAGAAATATCAAACTGATACCATTACAGTCAACAGAATTTCATAAAATTTTATATTTTTTCAAGTCGACGAGAATATATCAACAATGGCGACCGACCTTTATACACTGTTCAGCAATCTTAACAAACACAGTTCATAAATAATTTATATGATATATTGTGGGAAATTACACGAATGATCTTTATGCTTTCTTTCCCGTATTTTAATTTAAAAATAGTTGAAATGAAAAGAAAATTAATTTATTCATTTCAGTGCTCTACTTATAACTTACCTTATCTTAAATTCAAGAAAGTAACAAACAAATAAAATAACACCCACTGAGTGATATACTAATAATATGCACTTATCTGGCCTTTAAGCTCATATGCGTTTTCTGTATAGTTTAAAAAATTGATTGTATCAAGACATGGCAGATTAAATACTATTGTTTGTGACTTTATAAAAATAAAATTATATTAAAATGTTTCATCCGATTGAGTAATTTGAAAATATTTGTTAATCATTTTAACAATCAAAACCAAAAAAATAAGCAAGTAACTACGAAGGAATCAACTTCAAAACGTAAATAACTTTAAAATTTTAAAGAATAAAGTGTAGATCTAAATTACATACATCATATTACTACGATGTATGTGAATTTATTGTATTCTTTACTAGCAATCGGCAAAATAAACTATTACAATTGAGAAATATTGATTATGATGATACGGTAAGAAAAACTTAAAACTTAAAAGGATATGAGTATCATAGTATTTTCGAAATCAAAATATTATAAATATTATGATATAGACGTTTATACGTTAATGTATCAATATTATGTTACTTTTATAGTTTCATCGCTTGTAAAGTTATATACCTAACACAGCCAAATATGTTGTACCAGTGTAGACATTAATTATGTATTATAAAAGTGATGGGCAAACCTATAGTATTGCCGCTCTGCTGTACAGTAGGTGTGGAGAGTACCTCGTCGTCGTGTAGAGTACTTTAATGGATATGTTAAATTTGAATTCGATGATAAATCATTGCATTCGAAAAATGATTCTAAGCAGAGACGGCCTGTCAGACTGCAATACCTATGATTATACTAACTACTAAGTACTTACTTACCTAGTACATTTTATTATATATTCCTATTCTGGTAAATTATTTTAATATTATATTACAACATATACACATTGCGTATGACAAGTATTACATCAACACTAAATAAACACTTATAATATTGTTAAAAATTAACATAGTATAATAAATAGAATAAAAAAATTGATTGTATGGGTTAAGATTAATGATATAATATTATATTACTATTAGTAATACGGGAGGGCGTTATACGATATAAATATAAAATATCTTAAAATAAATTGTTCTAAATATTTTTAAATGATGCAATATTAAAATTTACGAAAAAAATAGGTTACTAAAACAGCAATACTTTGTTTGAATATTACATTGGATATTTCCATTTAAACTTCAAAAGTCACTAAAATTGTGCTTATATATATATTTTTGGCTATCAGAGAAAACTACTTATGATAAGCATTGTGCAAAGGTGTTAAATTGTCAAGTCTTAGATATAAAAATTGAACATTCAAAACATTATTTACTACGAAATAATTTTAAAATCTTCGTGATTTAAAAGAATTTTGTCAAAATTTAAACTAAAATGCTTTCTAAAAAAATAACGCTTAAGTACCTATTATGATTTTTTTTGGTTTGTGAAGAGAACAACTTATATGGAAGCTCCTATTAAATTTTCAAGGTTGTTGATCAAGCCTAAAATATTTTAAAATGCTTATTTATACCTTAAAATTAACACAATTTTATAAAAATTGTAATGAGTAAATAAAATTATAATTGAAGTAACGGCGAAATTTTCCAAGCATCTACAGTTAAACATTTTTTAATCACATTAAGAAAACTTAAGCCCTGTGATGAAAAACCGAAATTTTAAGCTGGAACATCCAAGTTCTTTAAAATTTAAATTTCATACGCTCTTTAAAAAATATTTTTGAAATTGCAATGAGAATATGCAATTGCAATTTGAATAATGAGAAATAAAATATATGGAACATTGTTTTAGTTATAAATATTCAAAATTTTATGAATTTTTCATTATAAAATAAAGCAATTTTTCGGGATTTTGATAAATTTCGTGAAAATGCGTCAAACGCTCTTAACAAAATATTGGTACCTACGCTAAAATTTGTTTTTAATAACTTTATTCTAATTTGGTTTTAGATTATTATGAATTCAATTATAAATTGAACGAGTGTGAATATATATATTCAAAGAATACCGACAGTTTTATGCTAAATAAACGCTGTGTTATATTATAAATGTATAACCAATTACCGATGGTTTTATCGTGGGTAACAATTTTGATTAGAATTTCTGGTCTAATTTTGATCTTCTAAGCTGAATATCGAATAAGCTTGTCGTTCACGTTTAAATTGGAATGTATATCTACACCGGTTAATGTATTTTGCACGTATGCGGTGATAAATAATACTACATACGTACTACATCGGACTTGATTAGAGCTAACAATTAAAATTATAATTTTTATTAATAATTCACGTCAGATAATTTAGTTCATGTGGTTTTGACATGTTATAATGTATTTATGTTCGTTATACAAATATTACAGGATTTACACAGCATATAGGTTAGGTATATGGTAATTTATTATTTTGACAACGTTGCAGAGTGGAATATATTTCCACCTTTTTTAATAATATATGCATAACCATCCACATTATGTGTATCCATCCCAAATAATATTATATTTGTTTATTCTTCTTAATTATTCCGGAAGTTAGGTATTAATAGTTTGGTACCAATATATTGATAAAATATATTATATACTTTACGTGATAATTACACCGGCAATACGTCAATATTACGAAATTATATTTTGACAATAATTGTATTGTTTATTATCTATAAAAAATACATTTTTTTTAAGTTCTAAGTAGAATATTAACATTTACTAAAAATGATAAATTTATCCAATTTATGTTGATTATATTTAAGCTATTAAATTAATAATAGTATATGGTTAAATTATAAAGATGAGAATACATATTTAGATTGATATTTGGAAAAATAACATTTACTATTATAGTACCTAATATACGCGTGATACGTTCCTAGGATATATGCATATAAAATCTATCAACAAAAAAAAATGTCTACTAAACTTTATGATCATTTTTCTAATTTATTATCAAACCGTAATGATATGAAATAGTTTTAAAATTCAAATATGGATGGAATTATTAAAAATTACATAATTTAATGATTATTAGTGATAACTTTTTCAGTGCCTACTGCCTATACGTACGAGGATAGAATAAAATAGGTACTTAATGTTTTTTTGATTCTATTTTATTATAATAGTGTTGTTTTTTTTCGCTTATACAAACAGGGAAATAATGATTATTGATTTTATTAGACAAACAGAATAGATTTTATTTCTTTCGTTATGACATGCGCACTGCAGTTTAGTTGCGTATAAAACATAATAAATTATCAACGAGCACAGCATTAACTATACTTTGTAGGCTGTTTCGAGAAAAACGGTAAAAATAGCTCAGATATGGTTTGTAGGTTATAAAATATTTTTTACGATTGCGTGTATTAAAGGACTTAGGTGGACGTTAAACAGGTAGTTTTACACTGTAACCCATAAGTATAATAACTTGTACCATACAGATGTGTACAAGACAGTTGCTTTTTTCCCATTTCCTACTAACACTCTCACACAAATTAGCCGGTTTTCAAAAACCGAGTTAATACTTTTTAACAAAGTGGCCGTGGCAAGCAGATGGCCGTTGGGTTATCCGACTTGATTAATTATGCTGTCAAAGGATATTCGTATTTGCAAGGAGGAAGGAAAAATAAGAGACCACTTTTTTTTCTTTTTTTATATTGTTGCTATCTATCCCCATGTAACCAACTGCGGTTGAATAATTTCGATTATATTACGTCCAAAAAAGGTGGTGTCTATACTCAATAGGTAGTTTAGCTAGTTGATTAATAAAAAAACACAATTAACCCTTTTACCGTGAAGCATTCATACTAGTAAGCGGTGGTCGTCGTTTAAAGACGTCAAAATGGGAATTGTTTTTTACGCCTTTATGGATACCTATCGTAAATAAATAATGAAGGCCAAGTGATTAACTGTATGCAAAATCCATTAAATACAACCGACGTTTATTAATGTATTAAACAATCCGGCTTTATTCGTTAACTAATTTTAAATGTTTATGGTTAAAAAAAAAAAATGGAATAATATGAAAATCTTTTTCATGAATTAAAAACAATTTGGGTAAAATTCTATTTTGAACAATATGTATTTTGAGAAACAAAAAATTAAAAAAATTATTTTAATAAGTATGGGTTATCGTTGTCATAAACATTAGGCAAAAGCTTTCTTTACATAATTTGTTGTGAACTTAATAATTCTTGTATAGATAATTTTATTTTATTTTTATAATATAGTTTTGATGGATGGAGTGTTTTTAAAACTAATATTTATAAATATATGCATATAAGAACTTTTTACTTTTTAGTATAAAAAATATTTGAAAACTACAACAATAAAGTTTTTTTAAATATGATTTTTATTATAACTTTTGAATATTATTATAGTTGTTTAAAATTAAAATTAATATTAATCACTCATAAATATTTAAATAATTAAAAAAAAATCATTCAAGATATAAATACTAAGATATATTGCACTCATTTAGCTCCACTCTCACATCGCCAAGATAGTAATGTGATAATTATAATTACAAATTGCATTAGAACAAATAATGAAATGAAGAGATCTTAATTTTTTTTGGTCAATGTTTTAAATAAGTAAATAGCTTAGTTATCAACTAATAATAAAAATAAACATTGAATTAATTCCATATTAAATTTCGAATGTATTCGGTAGTTTTCTTGTATTCATAAAATCGAAGTATTGATACCTTTAAAATCTACAGTGATACAAACCACAAATCCAATTAATGGATATCACGAATAAATATCAAATTTTTAATGGAAATTTGTCTATCTGACATCAATAATAATTCCTAGTTGGTTTAAATATTTGGTCTCAATCACCAATGTATGGTGTTCTGTAAGTTTTTACTCAATATGATTTGTTCCGTTGTTTGCATTACACATGTAATAGCTAATACATATGTTTGACGATTATTTGCACTACTCGATGTTAGCACATAGAAGAAAAGTTTGAATAGTATATGAGTATAATTCATTGGTAATTTCAAATTAATTAATTCAAATTTCCTTTTAATAATAACATTATAACATCAGTAATAACATCAAGTTGTCCAAGTTTCGATATTAAGCATACGTATCATAAAATCTATCCAATTATTGTAAGTTTGTATATTTTAATGGTTTGCAATACTTTATTATTATCAGATTAATATAAAATAAACTTTCGAACAAGTACAAAGTCAAATACTATATATTATAATTTATAGTATAAATCAAAAATAGTTAGTAAATTTGAAAACATTTACCATACATTAATAAAACATGCTTTAATATAGCTTATGGCTAAATGGCTTTATAATCTTTATTCCACAGTGACCAGCTTATATTATGTACTATATGAGTATACTTAACGGCCACCGCACAATTTCGACAATACCTTTCCTTTTTTCGTACCGACTATAATATCTAAATAAACAAAATCCTTATGTATAATATGATATTTATCACATATTTTAGATTCACTGAAAAGCGATGGTCTTCTTGTGATTTGTAGCCTTTTGGAGCTGTAATATTGCTTCAATCGTTAACCCCGAGAGTGGTTTGCTTCTAGTGGCAAATCGGATCATATTGGTACATTAAGGAGGGGGAAGGGGTCAAAATTAAAGTGTATCGTATACATTTTCTTTATATACCTACAACGAAATAACTAAAATTATTATTCTTCGTGTAAATATCTAGTTTTACCCAAAATTAACAGTATAACTTTAACTTGAAATCTATAAAAAAAAAAAAAAGAATTTTCAATCCTTAGCTAAAAATACACATCATTGTTAAATCAATAAACATTTATCACTCCCTTCAGAATTTAATATATTTAGATACATTTTAATCCAATTATTTCATGACCTATTCAAACCGTTCCTTGGTATTGGCTAATAAGTATTTTAACAAGATCTAGTAATATTATGTGAAATGAAATTATAATAAGTTATATTTAATATAATATGCGATATGTTTATGTTAAAAATTAGATTGACCTACAGTATAACTGATAAAAAAATAAATTACTAACATCAATATAAATATGATAACATAATAAAATATCCTTTGAAATATAGGATGATTATTAGACCGTCTTCGCTCAGAATCGTTTTTCGTGTGCAATTATTTACCATTGAATTCAAATTTAACACATCCAATACAGTAACCAACAAAATGACGAGGTACACTTGAAATCAACCATAGCAGAGTATACTGACTTATACTGACTTCTTTGGTTATTTTACACTTTTGAAATATATTGTTTAAGACCATTGATCGTTATACAAAAAGACTTCGGGTGGTTTAACATAAAAACAAGTAATAATAAAATTAGGTAACACGGCGTCCTGGATAGTCAATTTCACTACACTGATGTCGAGAGTTGACATTTTTTTCTATAGTAGATAATACTATTACGATAAAAAAAAATGAGCAATAATTAAAAGCAAGATAAAATTATTAGTTCCCGTATAACATAATTTATCTATGGTGACTGAATGCAATTTTAGCCTTCAGGTAATTGAAAATGATTTTTTTAGAAATAAATTATTTTAATAGAAAATTGCACTGCATTTGATCATCAACTCTCGTTTATAATATTAAGGTGTAATTAACTATTATTATAATGTTATAATAAGCATAATATATTATATTATATAATTTAGTAACATAATATGTTTAAAAGTATGTACAGCAGAATTGTACACACAAATTAAGTTCTACATTTACATTTGATACTAATTATAATTATTTATTAATTAGAAAAATGCATTGATTAAACCATTTTTTTTTCATGGTTGTTTAGTATAATTTAATAATGTGGATAATAAGTATGCACTGTAAAAAATAAACTTAACCCTTATAATGCTCACCTTTGTTTATAGTTATAAGTATGGACTGGTGACACGCAACTTTTACCAGATTTCATGCAAAAATGCAATTACAACGGAATCTACGTTATATTAAATAATTTATGTCTAAATAATAATCAGCAATTACCTAATCACTAACACCTATATGATTTTTTTTTTAATATCTTGAAGTTATTTATTTCAGTGAAATATTTATGAAAATTAAGAAGTGTTTTATTACAGGACATCTGATAAGCTGCATTGAAATACCTTAATAGCATTCAAGTTATGTTTAGTCTATTTATTTTATTAGATTAAAATATGTTGTATAGTATATAATTTATAAAAATCATTAATTAAACCATAGTTTTTGTAGTATTTATTAAGAACTAGTAAAATTTCAAATTCTCAGAATTCATTTACTAATATAATATGAATGATTGATAATTTATTTCTTGTAATGTGTACAGTTTTAAATATTTTCGTGAGATTTAACTAAAATTTAGGTAGGTTTTTAAAAAATATAATTTTCCTTAAAAATATATCATGCATTTATAAGTACAGACACACGTTTATTTTTGATCAGAATTATACAAACATTATTTTAAATTATTATATTTTAAATATAAATACTATTGTATTTATTGTATAAAATGTCTATTAAAATATAATTGTTTATACAATTTAACTTAAACATAATATATAAATAATGTATAGTGGAACACCGTTTTAACTATATTTCTTTACTCTTTAGTTAATTTATCAGTAGGTACATATAATTTAGCAATGGCCATAGATTATCATTGAAGAACGTATACCTAAATATAAAATATTTTGAAGGTCACTATCATAAATCATGGCTCGTACAACCTAAATCCTTTACGTTTGTCAGTTTATCTTATTAGTGCATTATAATTTATATTTATAAAATAAATCTTTAGATAGAGTAAAACCTAAGTTTCTTAAATTTATGTCACAAGATAACTGAGTAAACACTGATAACGACTTACCACATTGCACTAACGTGTTTTTGAAATGAATAAGAAACATTTGTAAATATTTATGATGACGATTAGTACGAGCTAAATAGACATATTCAGATAAATTCTTTATCTATTGAATTCCTCTACATAAAACGATTGATGTTCAGCCATTATTTAACCTTATATTTAGCATACGATCAAATATCAAATAACCATAAAATTACTGCCTTTGAAACGACGTTCTATATACTAATAGTCAAATAAGTTCAGTATCTAGTAGTACTAAACTAAGTGTAAATTAATGATATTTAGTTTTTGAAAATATTTTTATAGATCGTAATATTATATTAAGATATAAAAACCTATCTATATCCAAAATTTAAGGTTTAAATATTTTCACTAGGGATATTTGCTGTTTTGGTAAAATGTATTATACCAACTGTTTTATAGGTAATGCGATTAAAATATATTATATTTTATAAGTTTTCTCACATGCTTACATAAAATACTTCACATCAGATGGAAATTTAATGTGTTAATGTAATAATTTTAGCTGTGTGTTTGATCTTTGATGTATGCATATTAAAAAATGTATATTGCACATGTACATAACATGTACATTATATAATAACATTGATCTTACCTTTTTTATGAATACCATAATTTTTGAAACTAAACTTAATACTTAGATGTAGGTACCAAGTAATATTAGTTTAATAATAACTAAAGGTCATATTTCGTAAATATTTGGTAGTAAGTATACATGTTTTGTCCCTTTGCACACTTGTTAAACATAAAAAAGACAAACTAAAACCTCGTCCCTTCACAAATTTACGTTCAAAACAGAATTTCTAAGAACAATGTATTGTTTAACTTATCAAAACTTCTTTTAACATCATTAATATTAAAATACGTTTAAATATTCGTTAAATATAACTAGTTAATTGTGTACATTTGGTGCATTATATTTAAGTGTATATCAAATATTTATTTATTTATTATTCAATTTATATTGAACAAACTGACAAATTTCAAAAAATTAACATTCATATTTAAAAATATTATTTATCAATCATATTTTTAATATTTTTTAGTAACTGCGAATATAAATTTTGTAGGAAATAATTTCATGTTTGATGAACAGAGATAGAAATTTAATAGTTTTTCAGTACATCGTTTTTGTGGTGCTTTGTACAATAAGCTACTGAATTAATTTCGGTATTACTGTTAAATGTATTCATACAATTATTTTAGGTCCTGAACAGATGCGATTATATTTAACTAAAAATTTATTAATTCACAATAGAAAATGTTATATTCTTTTTATACTATAATATGTATTGCAACAGAATTTAACGATTTTATTAAAAATAAATTCTTGGTGCTTATATGTAATACATTATATCCAATTTACTTACATTCTCCAATACATTTAATATAAATACATAATTCTCAATATTATGCCAATATTCTACATATTTATAATAATATGTTATGCAAATGCTATATGTATATGTATATGTAAAATATACGTTGCGTATAAGTACTCATAATTGAACCGTGGATAAATTTTATTTTTGTGAATATAGTCATAATATTCCATTTTATAAATTTAATTATTATATACTTCATAATATATGTTATATATATATATATATATATATATATTATTAGTGAGTACAAAAATGTATCTGATTATAATTCTATATAAATTGTCCAACCGTTATTTAAGAATAAATTAGTAGTACCTAAAGCTTAGGTATTTCATCCGTGGAAATAATATTTCCGGAGTAAAAGGAAAGCAAAATATACGTTATTATTAACGTTTATTCAGTGGTAAAATGTAATACAAGTTTCAAACTGATTGGTCGTATATTGAAGAGAAACATTTTAAATTGATAACATTTATCAGATTTGTATTCAACCATTAAATAAATATAATGGTTAGGGAAGAGAAAATGTATTTTCTAATTTAATGTTGACATTTAGAGAACAGAAAATGGACGGTTAAATTTAATAGATATTCTTACTATTAAAAACCACTTCTGTAGAAGTTGTTATAATCAATTATTATATAGTTCATATTATTTTGGAAGCAATAAACGAAGATATTTTATTTTTAAATTGACCATGCGGCTATAAATTATTATATAATGCATTATATAATGCATTTAATTATAACATAATACTGTATAGTATAATATACAATTTATGGTATAAATAATTAAACAAACTTACTTTCATTTAAATAAAAACACAACTTATTATATTTTTGTCGATTAATGGGTGTTTATAATTTATTCATATCAAAAAACTAGGTAAATGTTAGACTACTTGAAGTGCGTTTTTTGGAGGTTAGTGGTCATAAATGCATTTGTTAAAGACATTTATTTTATCTTGAAGGGCAAATAAAATTAATTCCTAACACTAACATTCAAACATTACATGGTTAATTTTACGAACTATATCATCATACTAAAATCTGAATCAGTATGTTCGGGTTTTAGCTTATAAATAATACTAGATTGATATTAATACAAGGACAAAAGAAGTTTCCTGTTTTTATTTCACATTTTTCCACACTACTTCCGCTAGTAGATTGGATTTATTTATTATCCTCTAATCTATTTTAAATTCTCCTTTTACAACCTAATATACCATAAGTGCTACTTAATAGGTTATTGCCAACGAAATTGTTCCCACTGTATCCCTTATTTATAATATCATCTTACGTCTTCAACTTTCAATTTAGATTTTATTTTACTACATAATATGTTTGTAAGAGAAAACTACCAAAACGAAAGTGTTATAAGACGTTTAAAATTATATTTTTCAGTGAATAAAATATTGTCTTCGATAAATGTCCACTTTCAGTTGTTCAATGTGATAAACAGAAAAAAATATTGTGTTTCAAATAATAAATAATTGAACATGTTTATGTTGTGAATAAATACATTTCTTGGAGGAACGATAATTAAAAAAATATTTTTATATCTGCCATATTTAACACTACGTATTTATTTATGTAATAATAATATATTAAAATAATGTTGTGTATGAAATTTCTAGAATTTGTTAGAACTTGATTACATTTTTATTTTATATTTCTGTAAAAAACGGGTTTTTTGATTGAAAAATATTATTAATAAATTCTCTAAGAAATATTAATAAACGTCTGATAACTTTACGAAAACAGTGTTTTTCATGTTATTAAAAAAAAATTACAAATTTTATTTTATTATTTATTCTCAACAATATATTATAATTTATAGGTGATACTGGGTGGGTCTCTAAGAGATTGAAATTAGACCAAAATGGAATGTAGCCAATTTATCTTCTGTTCAAAACAGTTAAAATGTTATTTACTATAGTTTTATTTTATTGAAATTATATTAAAATAATATTATACTTCTGCTTTGTATACATAATAAATATTTCACAAAAAACAGATTTTATATCTCTTTTTTATCAAAAATATTTTTATATTTTAACTATGTATATTTAATTAGGTGGTAGGATAATATTTAATTTTAATCAATAAAATTACTTATAACAATTAGGTAATATATTTCTACATGAGAGATATTATTTTTGTAAAGTACTCTTTTCTTTACTTTTTAAAATATAAAATGCTTAACAATTTTGTCACGTTTACTTCATTTAAGATACAGTTCAAGTTGATGAACATTTTAAAATAAAACTTTTGTAATTACAAGAATCCTAGAACAGGTAAAGACAACACTTATTTAATATCTTCAACCATTTGAGAAACCTGCCGTTAGTTTTTACCAATGCTAAAAAAAAATTAAATTGTTCGAAGTGCCATTTATTCTAGACTCGATTTTCGATATTTAAAGGTACATACTACACGAAACTTTCTAGCCATGCATCTAACTTAAAAAGTGTTTTAAAAAAAGTGATATACAAAACATGTTTATATAATTGTAAATTGCAAAAATTCTTAATTCCTCACACCACTCAGAATCTGTAATTACCTATAAGTTTCAAATCTTAATATACGTTTAATTAAACGACCTAAAATCTTTTAAGTTTTTTTCGAACACAGTTCACAAATTGTATATACTTTTAATTGTACAATAAAATCATAAAATAATGAATATCTTACATAAATGTGTCAGTATTATTCTACAGATACATTTTTAAGGATATCTTAAAAATTAGAAACTATGTTTAAGGGGATTGGAAGGGGTGATTTTATGTCTTTGTCCAACACACGTGGAACATAGGAATTTAGACATATTTTCATTCCAAGTTCCAACGTACCAACTGATCTAGTGAAGCGATAAGAATTCTAAAAACAGATTTTAATTTTATCGTCATGTCTACTTGAGATCGATTTTCCCACATTTTTTATTTTATCCCCCTAAATCCTAAGAAAATTTGTACTAAAAATTAAATGGAATACTTATATTTTTGGAGAAAATAAAATAAAAATATTAAAAATCTGGGAAAGTCGATCTTAAGTAGACTGACGAAAAATTAAAATCGTTAAACCATAATATATTTGTTAAAATCAAATAGTATACCTTTCAACGGCAAGCCACATGAATGTGTGCAATGTAATAAATTAGTCGATATTTTATTTTATTAAATTTTGAAGTAATAAGTGTATCCCTTTTAAGATTGATCACCTAACTGAAGTTTGTTTCGTATGTACACTGTGGATAATGCTTCAGTTAGTGCTTCTGTTAATTTGTTTGTACTCAGTGTAGTTTATAGGTACTTTATAGTAATGTGAAACGTGTCGACACCGTCCTACATTATATTGCAAAAGTCATACATTATTTATTCGATCACAGTGGTCAGTGATCTGTTTACATAATTATTATCATTAATTATAATAAATAAAATGTGTGTCAAACCAACGACGTTTGTAACTATTTTGATCGTACTATGGGTATTACACTCTGAGACGTTATATTCTTAAATACTCATAAGTTATAATTAGGGCTGGGATTTTAATGACATAAAAAATCCCATAAAATGTCCTAAAAAAAATGCTTTTATGACCTAAAAACTCTAAATAATGCCCTAAAAAAACCCGAAAAATGCCCTAAAAAAAAATGCTTTTATGATCTAAACATTTTTTTTTTTAATAATTTAAAAAAAACTAAATTATCAAAAAAAATTAATTAGAAACGGTGTTAACGACGACAAAACTCATACTGAACGTCGAACGATATCATCGGACGTTGATTTTACCGATTTAAGATTATTTAACAGGAAATGCGGGTAGAGGTTACTCAAACCTTGTCCGATAATATAATACGAATTACGAGTACCTACTTATAATTTGTTATATTTATTTAAAAACCATGTTGATGTAATTATCTTAAAATAAAATTTCAAATTCATACTTGGTTAACAAAACTCAAAAAATGCTCCAAAAACTCTAAAATGCCCTAAAAAGTTAAGAAAATTACCTAAAAACTAAAAAATGCCAAAAAATGCAAAAAAATGCAAAATAAACTTTCTTATTCTCATTCAAATGTACATAAAACAAATTTGTGACAAGACGAGCATTGCACAGTAAGCTCAGGAAAACAATGCAAAATGCATCGAAATCCCAGCCCTAGTTATAATAGATAGTAAATTAAATAATTGACGTTTTATTATTATTTTGAAAAATATATAAATTTCACTAATCGCAATTTCGTACTAATTATAATTTATAGTGTAGGTAGGTATAATTTAAATTCTCATTAGTATAGAATTAATTGATTTTACCTTTATAATCGGCAATTCTTGTTGATGAAGATTGAAGATATTATCTAATTATTTTTCTTAAACATAATACAATGATGTTAATCCTCGTGGTTTTTTTTTTTTGTTTGTTCAAATTGAAAAAGAAAATTCAGTTAAAAATTAAAATTGTCTTATCTTTGTTTTTAATGTTAAAAATCTGAATTTTATGATCCAAAGAAACTTTACTTATTATACTTTTAATGTTCCCATCTAATAAAACCGTTAAGAAAATACGCCTAGGACAACTAAAATCAACACATAACTGGTATAAACAATTTCATAAAACTGATAGGTATTTATAATTTTTTCCTTATTAGGTAATATCTATTTAAATTTATTTAAAATACAAGACTGAATTGTACTTTTTTATATTATACTACTGGTTATATTATATTACTACTTTACAGATTTTCTTAACTTAATGTATTTTACCAGGCACTGTTCTATTGTTACATATAATGACAAGATAAATAAAGGATTTTCTTTTTAGTTTTTATTGTATTTAAAGTGTTTCTTTGTTATTTATACTTAACAGTTGCAATGATAAAATATATTATGAAATGTTTATAATTAGTTTAGTAAATGTTTTGTTTAAAATTAAGGTTTTTCTTATGAATTACACTTCTATGACTTAAATTATATTTATTTTAAGTTATAACGTGTTAAGAAACATTGTAACATTTTTTTTTTTTTTTTTTTTATTAAAAGAATAATTACAATCTATACAAACATTTTATACAATAAGTAATTTTTTTGATGGAGAATAGCGTTAATATAACAGAGAGGGAAGGTACTCAGTAGTACCACCCGACAGATCAAGCAAGGAAATCTCTAGGCCAAGATCGTTTCAGTCTTCTTCTAGGATTATCGGGAATTGTACAAGAAGACAGGCGTTTAATTAATGGATTAGTATGGTGATTTAGCTTAGCATGGAATGAGAGGAAGTGGGATTTGGTTAGCTGAGAAAGTGTGGGAACGTTTAAGTCTTTGTGAAGATTGGCGTTTTTTATATACCAAGGGGCAGAAACGATTTGACGGAGACATATTGATTGGAAGGCTTGTATAGTTCGCAGGTTTGAGGATTTCGCGGAGCCCCATATCTGGATGCCGTATGCCCATACTGGTCTTAAAATAGCTTTGTAGATTAACAATTCATTGCTGATGTTTAGTTTGGAGTGGAGAAGTGGATGGAGCAAGTGAAGTCTAGAGTTTACAGATTTCCTTTTGTTTTTGAGGTGTTGAGCCCAGGTGAGTCGTTTATCAAACGTTAGGCCCAGGTATTTGACTACAGGGGTTGTTGGAATTAAATTATTATTGAATAAAACTGGAGGGCAGTTTCCGGGTCTTAGTGAAAAGGTAATAAAGGAGGATTTGGAGTCATTTATTTTTATTTTCCAATTTTTTTGACCAGATCTGGATCATGTTTAGATGAGTTTGAGGGTTGTCATTTGAGGCCAGGATTATTGTATCGTCGGCGTATGTGCCTAATGATGTATATAAAGTTTTCGGAGTGTCATGTGCAAATATAGTGTAAAGGAAAGGTGCTATGTCGCTTCCTTGGGGGACGCCAGCTAAAATAGGAAATCTAACCGAGTAGCTGTTGTTCACTCTAACTGAGAAGGTTCGATTTTCAAGATAAGACTTGATAATAAGGTAATATGGAGCAGTGAAAAATTTTTTAAGTTTATAGAGTAGGCCATCGTGCCACACTCTGTCGAAGGCTTGGGCCACGTCTAGCAGGACGGCAACACAGTAGTGCTTGGATTCCATACTAGTAGATATTAAGTCGACAGTACGAAGGAGTTGGTGGGTGGTTGGGTGTTTAGCCCTGAACCCGAATTGGTGATTTCAGAAGTATTTTTTCAAACTTTTTTGAGAAGGTAGGAAGGAGGCTTATTGGTCTATAAGAGGAAACATTGTAACATAAATGAAAAATTTCTATATTTAATTTTTTAATTTTTAATTATTTAATAATAATTAAAAGTTAGATAACATTACTCAATAATTTGAATGTAAATTGGCTATATGTTTATACTTTATATGTCGTGTAAAGTATAATCTCTACATTTAGTTAGGCGGTTGGATTTATTATACTACATACATTTCGATAAATTAAAATAATCGAAAAGTATAGTTTATAAATTATAATTAGGAAGTCATAATTTACAAACGTGTAAGTATATAGGTATTCCTATATATCTTCTTTTTTATTTTTTATTAGGTTTAAGGCTTTGACGACTGAGGTCATTAGCCTGTAGGTTGGCAGGGTTAGTACAGTAGGGTTGGAACGGTTGGTACGGTCGGTTAGGAACACGTGTATGTGTGGCAAGGTTTTTGCGCACTACGAACCCGGGTGGTCAGTGGTCACCCATCCGATAACTAGTGGCAGCGACCATTGCTTACTCTCAATCACGCAGCGTGGTTGATTTCAGCCACTACGCCGTTCCGAGCCACCCTATATATATATCTTATAATACAAAAATATGTTTATAAAAGAGTTCAACATCTGGTATGATTGTCATTAAATATTACAAAAATAAACTCAATAATTGCCATTATCTACATTGCAACCATCAGCTTATTGAAGTAGCTGATCATAGGCGTGACAATATAAGACTTCATCGGCAGAGGCAGCCTAGCTAATGATCGGCGCTACCTTATTGGTGAACCGAAAAAAAGCCCTATACACCCAAAGCTGTATTTTTTTAAACCCCCCCTACACAGTGAAATATTTATATAATTTTAAAAAAAAAGTCCAAATTATCTGTTCACAATAATAATCTACAGTAACTTCAGAAATATTATTCATCTGCAGCCTTGGATTACACCACCTAGCTACAAATCAAACATAATACCTAGATGCGTACCGTACCGTCGTCGTCTGTCTCAATAAGTCTTTATAGTAGGTTTTTCCGATTTCCGAAGTCAGGAAATCAATTTGACAATACATGTTAAATAAAGATATTATATACCTAATTTTGTTGAGCATATCTTTGTAAGCAAATGATAATTATAACGATCACACAAAAAAATCGAGCTTTAACAAAATAAATAAATGTTGTGATCCTTCTGATTTAAAACTCGGTTGACCGGCACCTTTCAAAAATTGCAGGGGTAGCCCAGGCACCCTAGCCTGCCACTGTAGACACGCTTATGAAATTAATTTTAATACAACTATTATTACGTATTACAAACCAACCGAATTTTTTAATACAGTCTTGTAAAACTATATAGTAGTAGGTAAGAACCCAATTTTTCATTATTTTCTTCAAATTATCATTATGTGTAATCATTTAAAAAAGCATAAATCATAACATTAAAAGTCAAAAAGTCCGGCAATGAAGTAACTCATCCGTCTCAACTACAAAATGATACGCGCATTAAATGTATAAAAGCCGTTTTGGTCGTATGAAACTGTTTTCAAGTGGGGTTGAAAAAACAGCGAATCTAGTGATTTTAATGATCAAAAAAGGCATTTATTGGCTTAGTTAAGTAGAATTAAAGTATAATATTAGATTAGATTAACCTCGAATATAAACCGAAAAAAGTCGGACAAAACACCTATAAAAAATATAATTTAAGAGAATAATGTTTCGCAGTACTGAGTATAAGTACTTTTTCCACGTGACACGTATCGTATATTCATAAAATATAGGCCCATAGACGTTGCAATTTTTATTCAGTCTTGAGTAGAATAAAGACTATTACGGACGAACAGTAAATCAACTCTTAGAGTTAAACTCTGTTAAGTTTTAATAAAGTGTACTAAGAACGTACTTTGTTTCTGTGTGTGTCTTTAGACGTCTTCTTATGGAAAGGATGATATGCTTGAAAGATAAACTATTCCGTGCTCGATCATACTCATCACTAACTTAGTTGTTTAGTTTGCCTACACCATCATAAGCATATGAAATGTGGTTTATGTGCGTACATTTTGTATTAATTTATATAGCGAATATTGGTTTATTTTCGTACCGAATAGCTTAGGTATACAATAACTTAAGAAGTCGATGTATTACAATTGTGTATAACATAATTCAATAATTTTACTAGTGATGGATAACAATGGGAGGTGGGAGGTTATGCAACCTTTTTTTTAGACATTGTGATGACTGATGAGTATAATTTAGTGTACTCTTCTAAGATAAACTTATTTCTGATGCATTATAGGTACTGGACATACTACTACTAATACTAATAATAGTGCAAAAATACGTTTGGAGAACTAGGTAGTTATATGAGATATACAACGAATTAAAAATATTTGCAAGGTATCTAAAATGTTAAATGTTTAGGTTATGAAATAATTTAAATATAATTAGACATCTTATATTTTATATACATATACCTATACACATAATATTAAAAAATTCCCAGTTGAAAAATTAAACGATTAATATTATTTAATATATTTTAATAATTTCTTATTTATAACAATCATAAAAGTGCTAAAATGCGTATTGAAAAATAAAAATGTATCACGGAGGACAATAATGCAACCACGTTATTAATGGTGAATTTAAATATCGTTATACTTAAATGTTCATATTGTTTAAGAAAATGAAAACCTATTTTATTTCGTTAGGTTTTTTATTGTTTTTATCTCGGTATAACACATAATCACGTGTTGCATACGTTTTTATTATTCCAGACCACACCCGTAAAAAAAATACTCAACAAACTTTTTACTTTTGCTCTAATGATATCGATGTTTAAATTATTTTTTTTATTACTGTCAATAGTTTTTTGTGTATGGTTTTCGGTATCTCGTTTGAAAATAAAACCGATAGTGTGCGTCACTATTGGGGTATGATGGATATTAATCTGTTTCGCGTGAAGAATCCCTCGGTCGTATTATTGACAAACACGCACATATAAACGTCAACCACAGTTGGTGCACATCTTGACAATAATACTATTTGTAAAGAGATATAAGGACATTTTTAATATTGGATTTTGAGTAGGTAATACCTCCACGCAATCAAAATATTGTTGGAGTAGTGTAAATTTTCAATTTTTCAAATAAAGCCGCCCGTATGTACCTATACTATCTTTGTAAACGTTATTGTTCAAGACGTATTGAATTCGACGTGTTTCTTGTGTGCATGTTTATTTATAATCAGATTATACGACTCGGTTAACTTGAATCCGATATTTTAACGCGTAAAATACATAGACTGACGTATATTTAAATAGGCGTCGACAAAGTAACTATATGTAACCAAATATTTTGTTAGTAAAATAAGTTTATTTAACGTGCACAATAATACAACCAAGATAACGTCTTAACAGTCACAATAAAATAAAATACAAATATTGAATCAACGGTACATCAATACATTGACTATATAATAAAGTCTGCCTCCAACATAAAGTGATTGCCATTTTTATAGCCGGATACATAATATTATTAAGTGTTAACGTTAAAGACGTAATAGATTGGGCAACAATATTAGTGGCTAATGACTATTTCCCCCCCGACAACATTGAAAATACTAAACGCACAACAATTAGCAGACTAACAGTGCCATTACACATAATAGTCTACGATGATAAATAATATATGTTTAAAGCCGATTGGTTTATGACTCTGACCAAGAAATTAAGTTAGAATTTACATCCCTTTAGCCGATTATAATTTTACCTTAGAACAATTTAAATAGACAGGTACGTTACTTTAAAGATGAATTTAAACTAGGTTTACTTTCTGTTTTAGTTAAATTATTTATTTATCAAATATGATGTTTAAATTAACTGGGTATTATTATTTATTTCGCGGGCTTAGATTTTGCACTATAAATTGCCATGATTTTTTTATTTATTATATAAATTCCAGTATACGACGTTACCGCATATTATCCTTTTAAATAATAGTAATAAATGTATGAAATTTAATTTAAAAACTATAAAAAAGCGTACATTATTTCAATATCCTTTATTTCCATAAAACCTAGTAGAAAATAAATAAAAATCTAAAAAAAATTCCAATACATAATGATTGCGATTACTGATCTTGACATGACGATGATTACGTGTTTCATGCTGTTTTAAAATGTACAAATATCAAATAATATAAAGATTATATCTTTGAACAACATTTACACCATACGTACATTTCATCTCCAATTAGTGTCTGTTATCTAACGATCTTGTTTTTAATTCAGAGACACTTACGAATATTGACATGTTATAATGTACTATTTGGCTGTATATATTATTATGTACATTGTATATTATACTACATGCAATTTATCTAATATTAAAATATTTAGCACTTAAGCCTTTACAGACTAAGAAATATTATATATTTGTTTTGTTAAACTTAGAAAACTATATAATATAAACATGTGTAGTATAATAATCATAATGGATATTATATAATAAGGCTTGTTGGCGAAGAGGATGAACCATTGGGTGACAGCACTTCGACGTGATTCTAATGAAAAGTCGTATCTCATGATAATATATTATATGTTAAGTTAATCAAATGATAACGACTCAGGGCCATTGCCACTTGAGCGTTCTGAGAGGATTTTCAGGGATAGGGATGTACTTTGATCGCATGGTGGTCGGTTTAATTTTTCAGAGCGGTTTCTGTATTTTAGAAGATCAAAGACGAATACGGGTTCAAGCAAAAGATTATAAATGGTAATTTTTGTTTCGAGGATGGTTTAGTATTTCCCTGGTTTCGATCTATAAGTAGATAAAGCCGTCTATCTAATTTTAAATCAAACTTATTTCTCTGACTGTAACACATTTTATTTAAAACGAAATATAAACATTTTAGTAAGATTACCTCATCTGGTAGTTGTGAGTTCTACTGACGTCGTCGTATTTATGGTATGTGGCTTGGAACAGTAAATAGCTTTCTTCCCATTCGACTTGGACCCTCAATTGTCCTTTGTCTGTCAAAAAAGGACAACCCGAATCACGGAGCTAGAAAAAAAAAATACAACACATGGTTAAGGTATTTCTTTAGTGGTTGTGAAAAGGATGACCCCATAATAGTGGTTTTAAAAAGCGGTGTGGATAGTGAATACAATGAATTGAACTCGCCTTTATATGTAATTTTTTTAAATTGTTTTAATACAAAATTGATAATATTATGCAGCGAACAACATCGTTTATTTCACTCTCACGTAATTTATAAATACTTGACGTATCAAGACAGTTTCACGTATAAGTGTTTGGCATTATTCATCACATATTATATCATTATAATATAGCACAGGTGCGCTAAGTTTTTTTTTTATTGACCTATTAATTTTTGATATCACGTCAAAACCACAAGATAAAAATAGCGGACGTAAAACAGCTTAGCACATAATAGTTAAAATACAAAATAGCGACTGTTCAAAATGGATAAAATACCTTAATATTATACAATATATTATACTAGTTAATAATTCCAACGATGAAAATATTTATTAATTAGTAAATGTTTTGAGAAGAGTTGGCTTAACAAAGAAAAATGTAAAGTTAAGTTGTAGAATACATTGAAAACTGCAGAGTTGTGAAGAGTTTAAAAAATATATATATTTATAGGCATTGGTACTCATAATAATTGATACCTATTTAAGGATTATTATTTTTCCGATTTATTTGTTGATTCACATTGGAAAGTGTAAATACTACCTATTGTATAAAATAGTATATTTAAGTTTTATTATTTTTTTTTAATGTCATAAAAAATACTGACTACTTTATTACTAAAAAAAAAAAATAAACAACTAGTAATATATTATACCAGGTATATTTGACTTTCGTACAAATCAATAAATATTTTATCGCTGAAATTGTTAACTACCTACCTATAGTGTGTTGTATAATGTTCATTTTTAACCCTTTTTAACATTCATTATTATGTGTTTTAGCTATTGCACACTTGGCTGTCTTGTCGTCGCTGTTTTGACATTTGCTATTTTCGTTTCATGGTTATGTCGCCATGTCGGTGACTCATATTTTTTATCGGATAACATGACGTATATATATAGTAGGTATTCTTCGTACTACCGTTTTTCGTCCACCGATGTGATACCTAATATTCGAAATTAAATAAGCCCAGCATTCAGTATTTTCTGGTTATGATGGTCAATAATTAAAACCGTCTACATTACAAAGACACAATATTTACTACACCGTGTTTATACAGCTCACGCTACACAACAAACAATTAACAATTAGTTTGCTCGAATAACTTGTAACGCTGTTAGTATTTGAAAAATATTTGATTAATGTATGACAAATACAACGCTAAGTAACAAAATGCGTTATGGCGTTATTATTGAAATAATTTATAATACCTACTCAAAATTGGGTTGCTAAGCCCAATCGATAGCGTCGACAGCACAATATTATTGTACCGCATTTGTGTTAAAATATCATGAAAATTAAGACTCGTGTGGTAAATTTCTGTCCAAGCATATTGCATTTTTTTTAATATTGATATTTTCCACGTAGAAAAAAAAAACAATAAATCAAATAATGGAAGGTTAAATGTAATATTGACACAGGTCCGTATATATATATGGTGTTAGGTTATTGACAACCGTTATATTTTCGACAGACGGTGAAATAGGGTTCGCATGTCAAAAATTGGTTGGCACTGATCCTCGTTGATACTTTGACTACATAATACGACCGTCTAAAAGGTGAAGGTTTATCCCGATCACGTTTTGTAGTGTTTCCTCTTATTCGGCGTACCGTGATATTGCCTTTTAATTCGGGAGTTCACGTCATTCTGGATTATTATACAAACATCATTATAATACAGTAACTATAAACTGCTTTGTCATCGAACGCACTCGGGTGGCTATATCAAACTTCGTCAAGTATAAATATCTTATTTTTCGCAACAAAGAATAAATGGTAAAATAGGCGAACATACAATTTTTGGGGGGAAAAAAAACTATTTATGGAATAAAAAAACGATCTAATAAATATTTTAGCCGTTAGGTACATATATATGGTTTGGAATTTTAACAAGTAAACACATAAAATATGCATCGCATGAAGTAGATTGGCGTGTTGATAGTGCATATTAAATTAACAACACACTTAATTATTAATAAGTAATAACAATATAACAGTGTAAACTACCGAATTGACGTATTCAATGGATTTTTCACCACCCCAACTGTTATATTATTCATTACAATAAATAGGCCGTAGATTGGGAATTATCTGGTTAGTATAAATAACATTATTAAAGCACGTTTTCAAGTTTTCGTGTAAGTACTTAAAAACTGGCTACTGAAAATGTCTATTTTATATGCTGAACACAATTTTTAGTTTTATGGTTTGATCAAACTCAACAGGGGCAAACATTTGTTGCCGTGTATATCATATTGTTTAATATGATAATATAGTTAATATAATCGTTTAATAGATAATATTTACTCTATCCTATTCAGTAAAATATAACTTATTGGTTAATGTTAGGTACCAATAATATACGTATAATGAAATATGTTGTTAATATTACAATAGATACTGTCTATCCTGATATCAATTGATGTTTTGTCATGAATCATTATAGGCCATTGAAAGTGTTTTTGGGTAATGTCAATGTTGTTATTAACTTTGTGACTTGATTCAGTAAAATATTATACAATTTATGCAAAGCCTTAATAGCGGTGTCTTGTTGTAGATTGGTTTATTGTTAATATACAGTAACTATAATAGTATTTTTAGAGTAGAAACAATATCACAAAGAAATTAATCGTGTTGTGGAATAGCAAAACGGAGACTAAAATGTAGTGTTCGACTTTCGTTTGAAGTATCCATCATCATTATTTAACACACAAAGTAATAATATCATTTATTTTTTCATAACAACATTTCCGATTGATAAACTCTTTAACCATTAAATATATACCGACTATATTATTATTCATCGCGGTAATGCCTAATTGTTCAGAAACGTCTTCACAATTTTTAAGTCCCATGATTTATTTTGTGCGGAATTTCAGCTAACCGGGCTGTCACCGCAGTTGCTCGCCAGCGCTATTTGGCCTGGAGTGGTCGACATACGCGGCGGAAACCTCCCGCGTTTCCACTCAGTGTTTCCTCACCCGCAAAATGTCAACGCTGCCACTGCTACTTAACATATTTTCTTTCTCTAGAATATAATTCTCTCCACGAAAACTCTACAGGTCAAACTGAACTAAGTCAGTAAACTTAATATTTATACACATCAAATACGAATACACATTAAATACGAAAATCGTAATATTTTCTAGACGGTGCTTTTGAGATTTTAAAATAATAAAGAATCATTGATAAAGCCGTACATATTTTGTTTGTATTCATTATTATCCGATTTTAATCGAGGAAAATGTGAATATAATACTTTTTTTTGCCTAAAACAAAACATTATTTAGGAATTAGGACTACCTAGGTATAATTTATTACTACCTACATCGTGTGTTATTATCATGTGTATTATTTATTCTTAAACCATGTTTCATTAATCTATTTGTTGGAAAACTTTGGTTGAGATATCACTGTGAGTTGTATTTTTTTTTTATGTAATATTTATTAATATCATTTATTATTCATTTCGTGAATGTCTAAAATTTTTATTTTATTATTACATTTTATTTATAAGATAAAATCAATAACAAACTTATAATTTTTCTTTGATCGTGTGATCAATATGTATTGGATTTTTACTGATTGTTCATTAAAAAAGTGTAATTGTTTATTATAATTTAATAAAATAAATGATATAATTAAGTTATTTTCAAAATTGATATGTAATATTAGCATTTCCACTATACCTTATAGTAGCAGTCCAAATATGCTGTACACAAATATTTTAATTTTATGTATTATTTATTAAAATATAACGCGCCTAATTTCGTAAATGATTATTAATTTCCATATTAAATACGAAGCCAAATAAAATATAATATTGTCATGTATTATAAAACAATATTATAATGATCAATTTACATTTAATAAATTGTAGCCTAACTATTTATAATTATCCATATTATGTATAAAACAAATTATATTTGGTATACTAATTACCATATTAGTCTAAAGAAATAAGAAATAAAATGTTTATTTACAGAATAATACATTATCTTCGTATAATATTTATTTACATTATTTAAATGTTATATTCAAAGTTCAAACATTTTCATTTCGCGAAACGCACAATTGTTTTGCATTAGAAAGTGGGTTTATTCAGACTTTATACAAATATTATCGCTCGATGCTCAATGTACAATGTATACATAGTAGTTAAGAAAATATACTTTTTAAACAAATTCGTATAAAGATAGAAACTACACTGAGTCCAATGTAGAACAGGGTCTATAACTTATATTATTAAACAAAATCAAAAACCTCATTATGAAATAAATTGAAACAAAAACTTCAAGTAGGTAATCAACTAATATAAATATTTTTTTTTAATTGTTTAATAAATGTAACAATTAGTATAATTGGTATTTATGTAACAATAAAAAGAAAATTAAAAATGAATACCAAGAAAATAAATCATTGTAAAAAAATCTATTACCGATAGGGATTGCCCTAAAATCACGTTATTGTTTCAGAAACCTTAACAGATAACATCAACACAGTACATTTACAACATATATTTTTTATACAATCAAAATATATTATTTTAGAAGATAACATAAATTTGGTGCATTACAATTATCTAGCCATTTTTCTATAAACATGGCATTTATAACTAAATTAGATTCAGAATAGAGCGATTGATAGTACATTAGTAGGTACTATCAAACAATTTTGAAACGTGATTTAATTGTAAGGTTCCTAATAAGTCATCAGTAATTCTTATAGAAGTTAAAAATAGCAAAATAAGTAAGTTCAATTTTTTATTTATTGAAATCTTAAGTTTAATTGTTGAAAAATAGATTATTAAGAGAAAAAACCCGTTTTTTTCTTTTTATAATAATTGTAATTTTTTTGTTGTAATTTAAAATATGTTAATTGTTGTCATTTAAAACTTTTCGTTTATGAATATTATCTATTTGCAATGAAATTTTTAATAAAATATTTAATAGACTAATTTTAAGCTCTTTATATCACACCATTATATTATGGTATGTTGCGGGTATTGACTTATACTTTAATAGAAATAGTATATTTTGATATAATATTATAATGATTAGTAATATAATATATTAATATATTATACTATACATTATATATTTATTTATTATGTTTATTTATTATTGGAAATAATAAGTCCAACTTACTGTATAACTAAAGTCTAAAAGAGCCATATAATTAAATTATAAAATATCCTTATCGATATCCTCTTCTCCGATCACAATCGTTTTTCGAATCCAACGATTTAACATTGAATTCAAATATAACACATCCCTTACAGAGACTTATACTCAATGACGATATAACAATATATTTTAGACACTAAATACTATAATAATATAGACTACTACCAACTAGGGCAGACTTTTTTTTTTTAATGTCTTAGTTATCCTAATAATTTCTTTCGACAGAAGTGACATATGGTTTATTAAGCTTAAGTATAGGCAATTGTGGCTAATGGCGTATAGACTACACCGCTGCAACGTAGCACTTATAATAATAACAGTCATAACATAGCCATTGCCTGTTTTTACATTTTTATATTAAATTTACGATAGAATGTAAATGTAATGAATTACATACATCACTGCATAAAGGTATATTAAGGTAGGTGTAGGTATAGTTTCTTCCCCATCACTTGGGATAATCATGTTTTCAATTTATATTTATATATATGCATAATGCGCGCGCATATATTATATTATTATGTATTTTAGTATTTACACTGTAACTTGATATTACCTATACTTATTTATTTACCCAACGGTATTAATTTCTAATATTGTGAGAAAAAGCAGTTAAAAATATTGTAAATTCATCGCAAACCTGGAGTGTGTTATAGACGAATTCCCCTCTAGACACGCACCTGTGATTATTGATAAACGGAGTTGATTAAATCAAAATTCGCGCATATTGTCTTATAATATACGCATGTTATGGTTATGTAATTATTAATCACGGACAACTAACACATAACATTAATTTACCAATGGCTATAATTTATATAGAATTATTGAACACGATTTTAAAATTATTTATTATTCATTGTTCATTATAAATTACAATATTAAATGTCATTTATTTATTTCTTAATATTGTTATTAAATATGCTCGTTTGTTTTATCATATTGCGATAACAATGTTTGTTCTAAATGTTATTATACTGTTTATAATGTTTGTACAAAGTAATAATTACTATGTAAATACGTTTTACTTTGTACAATGTGGAACATGTTATAATATTATAATACAATTTAATGTACAAACATGCTTTGCGCACTTACATTTGGAATTGTAAATAACTTAGTAAATATGAAACGTAAAAACTGTTACAGACTTATAATTTAGAATTATATTACAAATTTGCCGGAGAAGTGAATTGCCGTTGTAAATCGATTAATTTGTGTGTACTTGTGATACTACCTACTTGAAGGAGTGCAATTTAGTATTTACTACCTATAGGACCTATATTTGGTTTTATTCCCAAAGGGCCAATATTCGACTAATTCCACTCCACACTAATCGATTTTGTTGTAATATCTTTAGACCACTATTATTTATACAGTCAACTCTAAGTAAAGTCTGAGAAACTATAAAACGGCCCGTTTCTTAACACACATTATAAATACAGTCCAGTTACTATAGTAACAATAAAAGGTTGTTCGATGACTCAGTCGATGAAATAATGTTTTGATTTTATAATTAATACAGTAATGGTTCTTTTGAAAGGCAGATTAAATTATATTTTAAATTCAAGTCAAGGGCTATGTGGGTCGTGTGTCCAACGCAGGTAGGTACAAAACAGCCTTTTTTTTTTATATATTTACATAATCACTACGGAACTCAAGTCAGGATAGAAAAACTGGACTAATTATAGTCATATTATACAAGTTATTTTTCAACTATTTATAAACATTTTAAATTTTGGACTTTTTTTTAGTTTTCTATTTATGTTGATATCATATTTGTTTGTAAGTCAAAAAGCTTGAAAATGTAATAAAAGGTTCCTTTATAATGCATTATTTCTTTATAAGCATCTGAACTTCAATTTCTGAAAAAATTCGTCATAATCACAACAGTTTACAAATTATTTAGTAGTTAATAGCTCATAACACTTTTTATCTTAATTTATGCATTAAAGTAGGTATTTAGGCTGAGGTGCAAATTTATTTTCTTATACGTGTTCATAGTAGAATTTAATAAAAAAAAGTTTAACGTTAAGTATATACATGTATATACCACATATTATAAACATAAACATTTTTTCTGAAGTATAACTTGAAATGTTATCAAAATTTGACATTCGTAAGTAAAATAACGATTCCATCTCCTCACATGGTGTTTGTTGTTTAATTGTAATTCAAAAGATATCAATTGTAGAAACTTGAAACATTTTAATATTAATCAAAATATCATATACTACAAACAATGCAAGTTTTAAAAATATTATACTTTTTTTAAGCTATTTATAGGTATTATAAATTTATGCATTTAATCCATAAACCAGATTAAAAATAATAATCTCTGATTTTGTCATGTAATTGGAGAACATGAATAATAATAAACTAGTAATTACTATGAATTGAATAAAAATAATTTTTAAAAACGACATAGGTAAAACGCACTTTGTCTATTGTTCAAATGTTGTTAGGATTAACTGTAAAATACATTTAAATTTTAGAATTAATTAACTACTATAATAGTAATTACTACAATAATAATTATTATTAAATAGTTTTAATGAGAAATGTAGTGCAGAATAATTTTATGCTTTGAATTATTCATTAAATTAATTGTTTCGAAAAATTGTTGTCCTTACAACGATTTTCAATTAGTTAAAATTAACAACATAATTATGTTGTACGACAACGTTAATTTTCAAATTAATATTTCAACAAATTGGAGCCACTGTAGAGTGTTTTTGATCTTCAATAATAGCGATTAAATAATACGCAGAACATAATTGTCGGGAGATTTCAAGAGATAATTGATACTCGTACCAGCTATGTTATAATTCAAAACATGACTATACAATTAAATAGGTATTAGCATAAGAAAAAAAATTGTCGAACATGATACAGAAACCCGATACTGAACATTCGTCTCGCTCTACTCACTTCGGCCAAATGAATGGTGTATATTTAATATTTAATGTTATACATTTGTATGATACGCGATGAAAAAATTTCAAAAATATACATATATACCAAATCACAATTTTTTATTTAGCAGTTTTAGTTATTTCGTTGTAATTCAAAATAATTTCAACTGTAGGGAATTTAAAATGTTCACAATGACGTAGGTATAAATGATTATTTTTTATATAGGTATACAAGGTAGTTTTCAAAATTAATTATGAACATTCAACACATTTTAATAAATTAATATTTATAATAGCAAACAATAAATATCAATAATTATATAAAATAAATCAAAAGACACAACTATAGAAAATTTAAGTGGTTAAAATATTAGAAGTATAAAGTGTAAAGGCATTTTAGCCAATAGGTAAGTATCTACAGTAATACAACATTAAATTTACTATTCTGTTTTATTGTTATAACTTATGAGTATAGTATACAATTATTGTATGTAAATTAAAATTAGTTTCTTGAATAAAAATGACCAAGTGATTTATGTTGATCAATAAAATATTTGATTTTTTAAAAAAACTATTCTAAATACAACTTATAAGTTATAATATGAAACCAACTATCATCCGTAAAACCTCCTATTTGTGTGACAAAAAACTCTAATCTAATAAAACCTTCAATGTAGTAAAATATGACAATTCATACAATATTTTCACAAAATAATATTGAATTTTAAAATCAATTTACGTTTTTAAAAAAATTTTCGTGTCTCCTGAATTATCGGGTTTTAGCTTATTGGAGGTTATTTATAAAAAAAATAAAATGGTATAGGTACCCTGGAATAGGTAGGTTCTAATATATTTTTATTCCAATGTTTCGTGATAGCAGACAACTATAATAATAGCCTGCAGTAGGTAGTTAACATATTGATTTATAACCTATATAATATAAAGTTCGTTAAATTTTTTCTTTATGAAGCTCTTATAATGGAGTACAGTACCCTAACAAATAATCTATTGTTCACTAAACTAATAACGTCCCTTCATAGGGTAGGTATTAATTGATCCATATATAATATGGGATGGGCCTCAGTATGATCCATTTTCCTATATTAGTTGTGAAAACACGATGGCTCACTATAGTCACCTTATAATAATATTATTAGTAGGTATATTGTTGGTTTTTTCTACTATACGAAATCATACACTTTATGAAATTCGTCATAAAAAATGAATGTATCATATTATTGTCTAAAATACATAATAATATGATAGTCTGACAACATTTGAGATTTAAATATGCATGACGCTTTATGTGAATTTTTCAATCGTTTTCATATGTCTTATATTTGATTATGTGAATTTATAATGTTTATCTTCAATTCGTTTTAATTTTGAAATTATCAATAGTGAATTCTAATTTACCGGATAATCAATACCGGAGAATAAATGAGTACATTTTTTTTAAGACACCAAATGGGCAATATGTCAACACGTTAACCACCTAATTCATTGGTTTGATATTTGGCTAATTATATTACTAATGCTTCTCAGTACAGCAAGTATCATATCTCATGTTTATAATATTATAGAATATAAGTAATATGTGCACTATTATTGTACTTATAAATTTACAGTATTATAGTACTACAAATTGTTATTGTTTGTTTATATTTAGTTATCTATATCATCATTTTTTTACTCATAAAGTAGAGAACTATTTTTTTTTACTTCTACGAGTGTCTTATACTGCAGTGCCTATAATATTCTTAAGTTAATCAGGGTTGTTTTGTCAAGGAGGTAGATACCATAATATACTTAATCATAATAATTCCTTTCCTTATTTTAAAACTCTTACTCGAAGCTGATTTGAATATTAAATGTGGTTTTTATTTGCTTTAATAGAAAGTAATTAAAAGTGTTGCTACGTTTAATACAATATATCATTATAAAAATAATTTGAATTCGTAATTCTGATATAATCCATATTAAAATTACTTAAATTATTGCATATTTGCACGCTAAAAAAATATAAATGATAGACGAATACCCATTTAATAATATAACCTGAAAGAGATATTACATTGTTTAATAACAAAACAATTTGTATAAATAATATAATGCATTACATGTTAATAGGAAACAAAAATTACCTTCACTGTTTTATTTAATACATTTTTAAAATGTGCATAGTAAAATTGTCTAGTGGCTCCTTAGATGTATTAAGGTTAGAACATAATATATATATATATATATAGCTATTTATATTTTACAATTATTAACTGATGCACACAGGTTGCTTCGTATTTTATAGAATATATAAAATATAATAAACTAATAAATGTTTTAAGTGGTAATAAAAAATAATACTTTACCTATCACATGATTCTTTCTTAAATTTGAATTTGTATGTAAAACAGAACGAGATGATGCAAAATGTAAATTAATTGTATATCATTAGCTTGTAAATATTTTCATAGCTAGATCAATTAAATTTAATCTAGGTCAGATTAAAATATTATATTTAAAGTAGTAAAAATATGTTTTCATACATATATATTATAAAAAGTTATATTAAAATTAAAATTACATTTTTTTAAAATTTACTATTGATATACCTAATTATTATTATACTCAATAGTATTTTTTGGTTTCTCTATTTTTTTTTGTGTTTCTTAATAATAGGTACATGCTGATTTGTAGAGGTAATGAGTAGATATTTTTTCAATATTGAATTATTGATTTCATCAAATATTCAAATAGTAATTTAATTTTTAACTTTTCGACGATATTTGGGTGGAAGGCGAGTATGCACGAGAAATAAAACGGTGACCGGTCTTTAAAACGTATACATTTTTATTTATTTATTAATCATGGACAAGTAGGTACACGTTATTATAAAAAAAAAATGAATACCTACAAAAATAACTATATCAAAAAAAAAATAATTTTTCATCTATCTTAGTGACGTAAACTATAACATATAGCTTTTAACCCTTATCCATCACAAGAATAATAATTTATTTCCGGCCTTATGGTTATTCATAGGAAAAAATTCATACGAAAAATACTCCAGATATCATAAATACATGAAAACAGTAACTAGACATAATAACTTTCAAAAAAAAATGTTATCTTGCATAGCATTTTAAGATTTTTACATGTAAATAATAATAAAAATGTTTAGATAAAAATTAAAAATTATCAATCATTATAAATATAGTTTTAAATTTTTAATATAGATCACATATTATTATAGCAAGTAATCAATAATAGTGTTTAAATGGCCAATTTATAGAAATTTTAAAATCATGATTTTACGATATATTCTCTATATTATAGTCATGTAATGTAAATTTAAAATTGTCATTAATAATGACTCATTTTATTATAATCATTAGGTACCAATCAGTTATGACTATATAAGTATTAATTTTTCCAAACAGGTTTATTTTTTTATGGAATTCTAATGTCTTATATACCTTGTAGTAAAATAGTATTCGTAATACTTCGTAAAACTGTTAGTTTTACATTTAAAAATCCACCCACAATATCCCCGAAACAAATGTGAAAAAATAATGGAAGTATAAAATATTAGGTATTGTTGTTTAAATCCTTAAATCATCTTGAATTTTTCCAAAAGTTCTTTGTTAAAAAAAAAGTCACCCCGTATGGCCGTTTAATATTATAATAATTATATTATAATTTGCACGTACTCGACAATTAATGTAGGTATATTTGTATTTTTTTTCGATTAACCATGGTTGTCACGTATTAATATTAGTTTTTACTTATATTAGCCATACAATGAATTGCATTATGTTCAGTGCTCTATATTGCACTGTGTTGTTAACATAATTGTTTACTGTAATATTTTCTAGAATATAATTTATTTCTAAGAAAAGAAAAATTCAATTTATTCAAAATTATACCTACTAGAAAACGCTGATATTTTTCTACGGGTGATATTTTGATATAGCCCTTTCAGTTATATTGAAAAAAAAAAAACTGTTCTTTAATTATGTAAATGTAAACATAAATCGATATATATAAATATTATAATAAATGTAAAAAGGTAAAATTTTAATCGAAATCAGATTGGATTTACTGAATATTTATTATTGTAATTCCAGGCGCGGGTGTCCTACCATGATTGTTCTTGTACATACCCACCCACCCACCTGTTATATGGTGGTTCACCCGTTTTTCCTTTATTAGTTAATTATTAATCCGACTTCTGATTTTTGAAACTATTAAGGTATACGTACCTACTGAAGAACTATATTTTTAAATACTTAGAGTGTTTATATGTTTATATTAAAGAATGGCATAATGTGGCAATAAAAACTTATTTTTTTAAAAATAATTTCCGAAATTTTTTTTCAGCTTTTTGTTAGAGAAATTCTTTTTTGAAAATACATATACATTATAGTTCAAATAAGTAGTATATGAGTTACTTCTATGCTATGATTTGAAAATCATAGTAATGAATTAATATTAAAGAAGTTTATGTTTGTAAAAGTTATTCGTGTAACATTAAAATATAATACATATTTTTATGTAAAATCATTATTAAAAACTATTATTTTTTAAGACATAGATAAGTTTGATAACTCAGAAAATATTCATACGAATTATAATTTAAATACTTAACATTTTTCAAAAAATCATCTCATTAAAGTTTGGAAAATGGCGATTTCTCATTTGAAAAACCTAATTGTATCATTAAAGAATACTCCATAAATGGTTTGAAATTAAAAGTATTTGAAAATATAATTTATAAGTTTACTCACGAATTCCAAAAACCAAAATTTAAATAAATGCATTATTACAGAATAAAAGTGGTTGAGCATATTCAGTGAATCACCCTGTATTCTCTTCTACCCACCTCCTGTTATTACTTCAAAAATTACATTAGGTACTATTTTAATACTTAATGGAAATTAATTATTCAAGTTTTAAAATATTTACATAAATTATCCCTATAAATTAGGAATCTCGGATTTTTAAGCTACACGAATATAAACATTTACATTTTTTTTTTAGCTTAATCAAACTATAAAATAGTTAAATTTATAATAAATGTGGCCATTTAATCAGTTAGAATTAAAAAATATAATTTTTTTGTTGATTTTTATAATGGACAATTTATATTACAATATTAAATAAGTTATTGTTGTTCTGGAAACAAAAATGAATGTTTTGATTTTAAAATAATATCGAATTGGTGTCACTTTTTAAGACAGCCTTTTAAGACCCAGCCTAAGGAACGTATCAATATTATTCAGTATCTAAATTTTGCATTTTACATTTTTAATTTTTTACTCTATTTGAAATAAATTATCATCATGTCACGGATATGTAAGAATCGAAATACAAGGCAAAAATATAATATCTAGGTAGTTATGTAATGTGTATAAGTTTAAAAATGTATTTACATTTTTCTATGTAATGAATACTAATATCTTTGCATTTACTCAAAGTTTGAGTAAAAATGAATACATAAAATTACAAGCCAAAATAAAAATCTATATGGTCAACAATTTACGAAGTGCTGTCCTAGATAGTAATTATGCAATACTGTATAGCTTAAGATATTATAGGTACAAGATTCAATCTTAGGTGCAATAACGAAATTTAATAATATACGCTAGTGTTTCATAATATTTGTATTCCTCATTGTCACAAAAACAAATGAACACGGTAATTATTATTAATTTAATTAATAAAAATAATAAATATGGAAGTTCGCTGATTCAAACAATGACTTTTTGTATCAAGTTATTAAGACTATTTGTTTGTTTAGTATTACAATAAAACATTGATGAATAAAAAAACAAGTTGGTAAAAACTGAATACATTGAAGTTTTAACTGAAAAACAGAACATCCAAAACATTACTTATAGTTTAAAAATGAATATGAAAAATAAGCATTTTAAAATTTAAACCAAACATCGTGTCTATTAGGTAAACTGTAAACATTACATTATGAATATCAAATAAATGCAAGAAATAATTGTATGAAATAATTTTCTGTAAAAATAATACACAAATATTTCATAGTTTTAATTTATACAACTCATCACCAAATATGCAATTTACATTCGATAATAATACAAAAACTCTAAAAGATATAAAAGTATTCGATTGAAATTTGTATGTAAAAATATACTCTGTAATCATAAACAAAAAATATCGAATATTAAACATTTTTAAGTAGAAATAAACTGGATCTTTTAATGTTTAAAGAATAAAATAATCTATTAATAAGAAAATTAAATTTCTTAGATTGAGATAAATATTGATCAAACAGTAAACATGATTTATTCAGAATCCGATTCGGGTTTTATTTTCGATTTTCAGTCAGTATTATTTTGAAACATTTAATTTAAATGGTCTTAAGCATTTAGACAGACGAATACAATGAAGATAAACTGCTCAAGAAGAGTGCTGGATATTAAAATGTAGATGTATTTCCTTATGATGAGATTGAAGTAAGGCACCTATTTATAAGAAATGAAGATTTATGTATTTTTTTTAAATTGTTTCAAATGAAATAAAACAAAGAAATTTATTTTCTTGAAAAAAAAAAAATATATACCAACAGTTAAAAATATAACATTCTAATATATTATGTTCAATATAATTTGGTACCTCCAAAATATATGTAGGTATGATACTATCCAGAAATGTATGATAATTTGTCATACAAAATACATTATATTTTATTCTTAGATAATTTAGGTATATTAATTAAGACTAAAATAGGGTATCCTTTTTCAGATGTGATAATATTATATAAATGTCTTATGCGGAGATTTACTTCTGTTTAATATTTAATTTGAATGATTATTTGGTTTTCATTAAGGTTTTCAACAAAAAATATGTTCAATGTATTTTGGATTCAAGTACCTACCTACTTATTTTAACAACTAAATAAAACACATAATTTTAGCTATTCGCGCATTTTATTTCTAGTTACACAAATGGTAGACCCAAGTCCCATCTTTGATGATCACAGTTATTTTGGTGCCCCTATTTTGACATAATTTCATCGAAATATTTTATTTAAATACAATAATAATTATTAATCTATTCTACGAATCTTCGTAACCTTCAAATCTTTATTATATATAGTATTTAAAATTATCTTCTGCCGTGGGAAAAGTTGTTCTCTCATCGTCCAGTGTACACTGAAATAGCCTCATGCAAACCTTTGTTTTTTGGTGTGGTCGGGATCTCCAGGTTATGAGAATTAAGCAAATCGCCATACCTACATTTCTCAAGTGAAATATTTTTCAAAAAAAATTAATAATAAGGCCCACATTCACTTATAGGTGTTAGGCAAGAACAACGATATTATAAGCTCAACAGAACAAAAACTTAGTATTTTTGAAAATTGTGACTGTGGCCAAAAATTTTACAATTATACTGGAATGTATAAAACGCAATTCAATAAATACAAGAAGAAATAGAAATGGCATGAGTCACAAAATGTATAAATGTTCGAAGGTAACAGTACATTGGACATGTTATACGCAGAAACGATGAAAACACCATTTAAAATGGTCATGAATTGGAATCCAGGAGAGAGAAAACCCCTAGGGAGTCCCAGAAAAAGGTGACTGTATGGGATTTGGAAAGACTTACAGAACACGAATGGATGGTGGTGAAAACCCTTGTAGGGCTATAAAAGCCAGAGGAAAAAATAAATGTAGCGTGCTACTAGATATTTATCCTCTGAAAGGTAAATTGAGGAATCATAGATATGTTTTTAGGTATGGTGCGCAGTGCAAAAATATCAAGTACCTAGCATGCGACATTTTGTTAAGAATTTAATGGTTTAAGAATATTATAGATTGATTTTTAGTATACATTTAATTCATTTTTTTTATTGATTTATGTATATATAGCGGTAGCCAATTTATGCAAAAAAATTGGTTAGAAAAATGGTTTCCAATGAACATATCAAAAGTATATAATATACTGTCTCTATTCTCTAAAGTAATATAATTATAAATATTACAAGACATATACACTTGTAATGGCAATAATATCTCTGTATAGTAGTTTATTTTAAACACGGATATTAAATGTTCATTTTGATTGCAAAAAACTATTTTTATTTACCTATTTGTAAGTTAGGTTTTAACTATAATCCATAAGGGTGATTTAAAAATTATATTATTATCTATATTTTATAATTTATTATGTATCATGGGTTTATAACGGCTTGGTCTTGGTGCTTAGGTAAAATAAATGTACCTATATAGACTTTAGGCACATTATATAATATATTATAATGGGAACAGTATATTATATACTATTATACTCTGTTGACGTGTTCTACAATATACGATAAGATCACAATTTATTTAAGAATATTAATTTAAATAAACAGTATATTATCCAAGTATCCAAATAATTATTATTGGAATAACACTTCCAATAGTAAATATGAAGTCATTATAAATTGGATTTAGAATAATTAATATCGATATAATTAAGACGTGTAGGCTGTATTTAAAAAGTTTTTATGACAATTTACTGAAACGAAGTTAATGGAAATTACAATTGAATTCAAATAATAAATTATAACGATTTCGAAATAATAAATCTAGATTAAATAAGTCTCAATCGTCTATTTAGTACACATTATTGTTGTCGGTCGATGTAGTGGTCTTGCGTGAACTGGTCTGACCTACAGCACAAAGTTTCTGACACGTCACTGAGTTGCGCCAATAGCTGATATACGATATAGAACACGTGACGGGCTGGCAATGACGTTTAACCGATAGAGTTCATAATATGGAGATGACCATAAACAACACGTAGGAAAATTACTATTAAAATCTTATTTCGAACTAATAGACGGGTAACTGCAGCCTGCAATAGTGTCAACTAGTAAAACTATATCACTTACGGCGGAATCGTATAAGCTTCCAATGTCTGATGAGGTTCAGAGGATGTTAACTCCGAGAATATTCGTAGCCCCACATCTCTAGAACGCCCTGGTAAGCTCCCCCAGATAATATATCACGACTTGCCTGATACGATGGGCTGTTAATCACACTGTGCCACGTGTAGTGCACGATATTACACCGCTATGGTTGACTACCTACCCTCACCACGCACCATCCGTTACGATTATATACATGTCTTAGAATTGTGATGGTTACGCATTTCCATAACGTATCAGATACAATGGATACAAAATATGCTTCTATTATTATTTAAATAAGCGTTTCATACAAAAAATACATACTATCTAAAACATATACGCACATTTCTCAAGACGGCACAAAGAAAATCCGGAAAAATCTGTACTTTTGACACTGATTAAATGATATAAAACTGCGTGAAATATATTATGTTAGTTATTTTTTAAATACCAAATTCAGAAAATGTTAACGTTTTGCATATTTTTACGTTATTTGTAAAATATTTGTTATGTCGAGAAAATGTCACCACGTTATATTAACGTACAACATTGGTTTTTATTAATATCCAATTTCAGTTCTCTGCCAATATTATTTACGTTTACTATGTATTATTTTTATATAGGTAAGTACAATAAACATTATATAATATTTTTACTATAATAAACTAACTATTGAAAAACCGATAGAAACAAAATAATAATCAGAATACTAAATCATAATATATACAATGGAAAAAATTAATAACAATTTAAAATTAGGTCTTATCAACTCTTACAAATTAGTCGGATAAAATAATTCGTATATTCAAAATATAATATGTATAATATACCTATTTACCGAGATTAAAATGTTTAAACATTTTAACAAACCTTATACAATATATTCATCAAAATATGATTTATAGGCATTTCGTTGTACAAAAGAATCTTGGACATTTTTAAATGATCCTATCGAAATATTTGCTGAAGAACTGGTTTTCAATAGGAACAACTAACTATCAATATTCATCATGAACCAACAAAAATTGAGGTGAAAGGAATAAAAATCGTTTTTATTACAAATAAAATTTAGGAATCATATTAGATATATATTATAATAATGGGACACTAAACAAAAAATACTTTTGACGAATCTCGGTCATGCCAATTACGGTACTTATTAACAAATAGGTAAAATAATTTATAATTTATCGGTGTATCATAGTTTAATCGCCTCTTAATATTTTACACGGAATAAGTAACTCATAATATCACAGAAGTTCTAAAGATGTATTCATTTTTAATAATATAAGTAGCTATTTCATAAATGGTTGGTTCACTACTAATGACAGGAGACAAATATAACAAAAGGATTCCTCCAAGGATTTCACATCGTTCATTAATATCGCTAATTGCAAGTGCTTAAAATTAAAGGTGTGTGTAACGAAGTAGCTCAGAGTACACTAGAGAGAAGGAACTGGTGCAAAACATAATTTATAACATACATTTTACATATTATATACCTACTAAATTAATATTTTAACTATTATTTTATTTTTAATTTTAAGCTCTGATCGCAGTAAGAAATAATATGTACTTATATAAATATTATTGTTGCAAAAATATAGTCTTGTTATTTTTTCAGTGTTTTTTTTAGTAAAAATTCACAAAATATCTCATAAAACACTTCTGCGGATCGTAAATTGTTGAATCTTGATGGTACTTTTATGTGGTAAATTTTCGATTTTTTGTACTTTGCTATGCTATAATCGCAATAATCAACAATAAAAATAAAAATTGTTGTGCTCAATATAATATAGGTACAATAATTTTTTAATTATTTATTGGTATATATTTAGAAAACATGGAAACTGATCGAGAAACTACACATATCTAACCTGTTCATATTTGGTTTAGAAAATTGTTCACGTTACTAGAAAACGGAAACCATAACAAAGAAACAAATTGAAATATTATGTAAAACTAATTAACCAGTGACATTTGTTCCGATATTCTTCGAGTTATTTATGTTAATCGTCAGTTCATATAAATTCAATTGGTTGGTTATCACATTACAGTGACTACATTTTGGTGTCTTTGTTCAAATGGTGTTTGTTCGTTTGATTGACAAGCTGGTTGAAAGATAAGGTTGCTGTCAGTTACAATGTCCTAAGGAATTAATTTAATGTTATAAGGGAACATAGTTAGTGACACATTTAACCAGTATACAATTTCGTAATTTCATCTTTATTTGAATGACAACTATAATGCCATTTGGTTTTCATACTTGTTTATAATAATGAAATCATAATTAGTTTTATTTTTAAAAATTTTTTGACCAAAACTTGGAAATTGAAACAATTGTTATATATTTTGAAATGTTTTAAATATCTTTACATACCTACCTATAAACTATTTCATCGTTTAAACAATATTTTTATTCACACTTTATACATAATAATACAATTATTAATTATCATAATAATTTATTGTATTCCTCTAGTCCTCTCTAAATACATAATGAAATATTGTTAGTTATTTTTACCAAATTTGAAATTAGTGGAGCTATTACAAATTGTTTATGTGTTATATCATGTAAATGATAAAATACATTTTTTTTTAGTAAAAGTATATGGTGTGGTGGAAGAATGCATCGAAAAAATTTACGAGAATTCGTAACATAGGCATTTTAAACATACACTTTATTTAGCTCTATAAAGGCTGTTCTATTTATTAATATCTTATAAACAAAAAAAATCTAACGTTTCGGATTCCTGTTTAAGGTCTGTTAATAACTCAATTCAAAATCAAAATAAAATAAAGTCTTTTCTTTCACTTTCCGTTTTTAAATCATATATTACTCAGGGAATTCTTTACAACAATCTACTATAGGTATTCTATTACCCCTCAAATTCGATTTTATTAAAAAATACATTTTTATATTGTACCTATATCTTATGATTTATCCGCTTATCTCTTTACTTATTTCTATTAACTTCTGTCAGTAATAGGTACAATTCACTGGAAAAAAAAACTACATTAGCTATACCTACTACCTATCATCACATTTCCATTATCTTTATAATTGCATTATACAATACATAGTTACCGTTTATTGGACTTTCACCAAATGTTTTTAGCTTATGTTATTTGAAACATAATATTATTTTATACTAAACTATAATCTTTTAGTTGACCCAAACATATGCTCAACATGGTTAAACAAGTACTATACAGAAATAATTATATACTTTGTTATCCACCTTCCTAATGGCTATTTTCCGAGAAATCAAAACTGAATAAGTTCATAAGGTATAACACATAAATTATACTTAATGAAAAATTAAAGCAAATTGGATTTTATTTTTATGTTTATATAAATGAAAAATAATGAATATAATATTATGTTTATTAAAACTAACTGAATGTTACTATTTATCTAATTACTTTAAATCAAACAATATATATTTGTATTTTGGATTATTTTTGTATACTTAAATTTAAATTTAGCTGCTACCTATGGCCATTAGTTTGTACATGATAATTTATTATTTTTATACAACACCAAATTATATTAAATTTCATTGCAACTTTGATTATAATAAATTACTAGTACACAGCAGTCATCCTCAGACAAATTAGTCAGTGGGTTTACGTGACATGAATATGCATCAAACTACCTATCAAAATGTTTTATCTTTATTATTTTCCAAAACAAAAAAATGATATTCGAAGTAAAAAAAATCTAGTGATGTGAGTCTCGTAAATCTACAGTGTGAATTTTACAGTCTTATCATAATACAAATCAGAATTTTTATACAATGTTAATGACCGATAAATGAAATGAATCATTGTGATTATTGAATACCACATTTCGTTAACCACTGCGGCACTGAAGTATTTGGATAATAATAATATAATCATGTCGCTTAATATATAATATTGTCTAAATTTTAATAAAACAATGATTAGATAGGTATTAATTATTAGTTTTAATTTAATTTCTTGGTCACAAAGGCCTGTTTTTTACTTTTTAATTCATATTTTCATAAATAGGTTTGTAACACTGCAATAGTATATATTACAATTTATAATAATCAAAGAGACTATTAAATTGAATTTATCATTATTATTATTTTATACATATATGATATATATTTACTATAGAGGTACCTATTATAAAAGATGTGTTATTCAGTATTTTGAATTCTAATCTAAACTAAATTAATTCTATTTAATTTTATGGCATAAAAAGAAATTAAGATTATTGCGTTATTTTATATTTCTCTTGACTTCTTTACGATAAATAATTGTGGTAAAATTCAATGGATACTCTATAAATTAATTTTTAATAATAATTTACTAATTATACCATAGATTTGGTTAATTTACCTGTAAAATTGTTCGGTAAATTACCAAAAAAAAAAATGTTTGGGTAAAATACACATTACATTAAAAACACATAACATACATATACTACTCCATAAACACCATCGCACAAAGGTAAATAAGAAATATTTTTTGGGTTAGGGCAAGTAAAACAGACATAATAATATAGAAGTGAATATATTTTAGATTTACAACAATAAATGAAACACAATACTACAATAGATATGTATAGACATTTTTTTTTTAAATTCATGGGATAAAAATATTTAAATATTTCTTTATACTTGGCAATATTAAAAAAAATATATATTTTTAAGTACCTAATCCACTTCCAGTATGATAAATAAAAAAATACTCACAACGAGCATAATATCCATGCATGGAGATTATATTATTATGTTATTGTATTTGGATTTACAATGTTATATTACAGTATAAGCCAGTTATTGTAGGTAGTCAACATACGTCTATCGATAAATATAAAACTTTTCTAGTCTTAATATAGAATACTATAATAGTTCGTATTTAGTATGACCAAGAAAGATCTTTTCAAAAACTTAGTTAAACGGCTTAAAAGAATATGAAAAACAATTTTTACTTTATGATTTTTATTTGATTTTGTTAAGTTCTAGGTCAAGCGTATTCACTATGCAGTGAAGAGATTTCTTTTTCAAAATGATTTAAAATATCATTTCTACACACAGTTCATCCGCTTATTATGTGAAGTATAAACAAACAACTTGTTATTAAATATTGTTAAATTGAATATACTTCCAGCCTCCAGGTCTATAACTATAAAGATAATAATTTAATCTATACCGTATTTTATTATATACGAACCATATGGCCGTATCTATATTTATATATATTAACATCCAATACATATTATATGTATTGTATTTTTATTTTGTATAGAATTTAAATATACACCAGATTCTTAAAGTTATATAATGCGGTTTTTTTTTTTTAATATGTATCTAGTACCTACATTAATTTATGTAATTTTAGTTATAATCAACTAGGTCACTTATTACATTCAAAAAATATTATCTTCCATCTACATTTTAAAATAAAATTAAACGACTCCAATGAATTAATAAACACCTATCCACGTGTAATTTTAATTTTTTTTTATAAGTTAATATCAAAAAGACAATTTTTATGCACATATATACTATAAATATTTTTCCTTTTGAAATTGTTTATATATTTTATAGCGAATGTATAGGTATAATAAATAATACAATGTTGATAATAATATTATGTACAGGTACTATTATACCCATTATTAAGTTCCTATAAAAATGTTTTCATTTAATCTAAAACTACTAACTGTTAACATTACTAACAATTTACAACATTTATCACTTATAAACCAAATGTTCTAAGGCTACACATATATCTAGTAATTATTATTTTAGATTCGGAGCGGCGCAATGAGTGTATTGATTTCACAATGATGTGTGTGTGTGTGTGTGTGTTTTTTGTGTCGTGTACACGATAACTACTGAAGTACTGACTAGTCAAAATAATGCTTTGATTTTTAACTTCAGTAACTTATATGTTGAGAAAATGAATTTATTTGGTTTGTTCAAAAGATCAATATTGAAAATTCTCAGTAGTTTTAAAAAGATTCAGGATAAAAAAAATGAAAAAAAATTTAAGAAAAACGCAAATTTTTACATAATATAATCAGTTTTTGACAAAATCGATTGTGTTTTTTAGTGAAACTCAAGTACGAATATAAAACAACAAATAACCATAGATACTTTGAATTTTCTCCCAATGTGTATATTAACATTTTCTATACGCTATACATGTTTAAGCTATTTATAAGCATAAAAAACCTACAATTTTCCATAAGTTTTTTAATAATAATTGTCATTAAAAAAAAATTTTGATCGGTCAAGAAACTTGAAAATTCAATAAAATATTCCTCCTTAAGTTGTTATTAGTGGAAATTTAAAAAAAAACATTAGCGTACATTTACAATAATTTTTCGTGATCATTGAAGTTAGTTTTGAAAAAATTTGTCAAAATCACAAAAATATACAATTTATTTTGAGTTACAAATTCATAAAATTATTTCTATTTATAACAAAAAATTTTCAATTTAATACAAGTTGTCTCATAAGTCATAAGTTCAACTAACTTTGACGGAAAAAGTTCAACGGAAACTTAAATTAATTTTTTATGAACATTTAAAGTTTAAATTTAGACATTGGATATTCACCCAAAAATACATAATACATTATCCATTATCATAGTTCTACGTTATAAATTTAAAAAATATTTTGACTGAGTTATTTTATATTTATAGACATTTTAAATTTTAAATTTTCTATAAATGTAAAAAAAAGTTTACGTCGAGTCTAATAGTTTTAAAATTTAATAAATAGTTTTAAAAGTTGTTTTAATATCAGTTTAAAAGTAAATTAAAAATATTATTATAATATAGGCTGACAGACATAATTCTTCGTTCATAATCGTTTTTTGTATACAATGATAATATTACATCAATGAATTCAAATTTAACAAATTCATTACAGTGATCTACACAGAACCTTATTCAATTACAGCAGAACCTACGTATCCACCTTTATTACTTTTTCACTTATCTTAATTATTCTTACAAACTACTCTCGCGTGCCCCAATTATATTTTTAGCATATTGTTTTTAAATTACTGTACTGTTTTCCAATACATGGCATAATCATTTATTATAAATTTCACATTATAAAGTTATTATTATTATTATTATTATAATTTGGCTATATTCATACAAAATTCATAACGTCACCAAGTAACGCGAGTTGTTTATTAAAGTTTACCACTCAACTTCATTCAACCTAACTTTTTGAAACATTACCTCAAAAACCTACAAGCAATATTGACAGACGTTTAAATTAACGTGCAAGTGAAAGCCTTTCGAAGGCATGAATTCCACTATCTATACGATATGAACATTCCTGCAATTAACATTTCGAAATCAGGTAGTTATATCATACATCGTTACTGTATTATATTCAACACTCGGAAGTTTTAGCACTAAAAATGTTACTTTTTTGCTCTTAAATATGCACTTCAAACTCCAAAATATGCACTGTAAATAGCATGAAAAACCAGAAAATATGTATTTAACATGAAAAAAATATAAATTTATTAGAAAAATATTAAATGTGATTTTTCAATTTTATAAAATGTTTGGGCTCATGGACTGTCGTGGACTATTTGGACTGGTTGAATTATAAATAGTTGATAAAAATATTAAATAACTTAAATATGTTTGTAAAAGTGTACTTATAAGGTCTATTCATTTCCTAACCAAGTTAATCATTATTTTCAACATAATGTGATAATTTCCTATATTATGTATATTATAAAAATATACTCAAAAATAGCATTAAAATCCCTAAATTAGCAAAATCGCAATAAAATCCGTAAATATGCAAAAAATAGCAAAATAAAATTTCGTGTATGACATCAGAGAAGTGTGAATAAACATATTTGTACTTACTTTGGATGTTCTAGAACGAACTAAGAAAAATATGCATTTGCTAGAACTTCCGAGCCCTGGATTTATATTTTACTCTTAAAAATAATTAACATATTGCAATAATGTGACATGAAATCGACGACTGGACAAGTGGTGTAGGAAGCATATTCAGCGGAACTCGTGAAAATTTGTTTTTCGATGTTTGCAAAGTAATCAAAAGAAAAATACCTACAGACTATAAGACAGTTCATGTTTAGTTTAACGTACTTTTACGCACTTGACTTTTTTTCCCTCTAGAGAGTTTATCGTCATTATAATACGTACCTATAACCTACTACCTACATATATTGTATTATTATTAATTATTTACCTACTTTTTGCATTATCTTCGCTACCTGAACAACCAATCTGGACATAAACTGCGCTAAACAGGATATGAATTATGAGTAGGCATACAAAATAATATGTTTACATTTCTAATTTGCAATCTATGTTCTATGATATTTTCTATATAAATATAATATCATATTGCAATATACGTTTTTAAACTAAATTAAAACAGCAGAAACATAATATTACAATAATGTTAGTTTTTGTCATGCCTTGTGCACTGCCACGTGCGTATAGAATATAAAGGATGTTTACTAATAATAATTATTAAATAATTTTTTTTTTTAATTGTTATAAGTAGTAGTTTTAGATTATAGTGTAAGTTTAATTTTAGATAGGAAATTCGTACATTTTAAATAACTAATTGCAACCAGGGGCGTATACAAGGGGGGGAATGTGGGGGTCAGATCCCCCCCCCCAATAGGCCTTTTTTAAAATTTTATAAAATAGTGTTCTTAATGACTTAATGTAAGGAAATTACAAGGAAAAAAAATGGCAAGGATTTTTTGTAAATTTTTATTTTAACACATTCAACAATTAATTAAAAATAATTTACTTAATATTAATCAGTAATCATATATTTATTTCATATTCATATAATCGTATTATGTAATATTTGATAATATGTATATTATATATACAAGTATAATAAATTATTATAAGATAATAATATGTGGCAGACCAGCCACGGGCCGTCGCCAGTCGCCACCGTCACCGATATCAACGCGGCGGAGACGACGCCCGCATGTCCGTGCGTATAATAATACATTTTCCTATACATTAGAAAAAGAAATATAAAAATAGCTAAAAATAGCTTAAATAATAAATATTATTATCTAAAAACAAAAATCAACCACAAATATTATGTCAGTTGTACGAACAAGTCATAACTACATATAACTACTTGTAGAATTTAAAATAAAATGTATTGAATATATATATGTTTTATCATTTATTAGGTATTTAAATGTGCACATACCTAGGTTTAGGTATTTTTGTTCCATAATAATTTGTTTGCAACTGATCCCCCCCCCCATACAAAAGTTATGTATACGCCACTGATTGCAACAATATTAAAAGCTTTCTCCGGGGACTTAATGAATCCTATCTGTTATTATTTGGATATTTGTTTGTAACTTTAAGCCAACAATTATTGAAAACAAAAAACTAATAATATGCATTCGACATATTTTGGGACATACCTACCTACTTTAGTAAACTAGTATCTAACAGTGCACTGTTTGTTCCCTCTCTCTATCTGGCCCATGCACAATACACAAATTCATGTTTTTGAGAAATCGTAGATTAAAATCACCCATTACAAAAGTTAAAGAAATTAATATTTTTGAGGGTATGGCTTGATTTGTCTAAACATTGCACAAAACAATTTAATAACCATGTTAAGAATATAATCTGTGTTTGCATGCAGGTTATTTCACAATAATTCGGTTTTTAAGTAAGTTTTAGCATTTTTAATTTGGGCTAAGTTTCTATACTTGCTAAAAAATTGAACTATCGTAAAAAACCCACATACAAATACAAATAATGTTCTTATTATTAAGTTTCATAATAGGCCGATTCAGTCTATATTTTTTAAAACTACCGAAGTCAGAACGTGATCTGCTGAGATCAAATTTGCTAAGTAATTTGCATTTGTAAGACGGTGAAAACAAATGTGTGTGGTGTCCTCTTAAATTATTTTTCATATCTATATATACAATTTAAGTCTATCCATGCTATAGTTAAAAATAAACTATAATATGTCCAATTCGATTCATACGTGGTATTGTTTTGACGTCTATTAATATACCATAACAGCTAGGGTACCTATATAATATTATAATCGTAATTCATAATTATTAGGTCATTATAACCGTAGTCGCGGTATAGAACACTGTACGATTAACAACCAGACTCAGCTTATCCACGAGTTGGAACTGCTGTGGAACGTAAACGTTCAGCTCCTGTTGGGCGTTTACAACGCGCAACAGCGGGTGGACAGGTTGCTGTCAGCGACCGCACTCGGGCGGGACCAAAAGACAAGTAACGGTATCGATACTGACAGCGAAAGTACCGATACTGACAGCGACAATACCGATACTGACAGTGACAGTACCGATACTGACAGCGCGGACGCCGACGCTTGTAGTGGCCATGTCGAGAGCGGTACCGGCCAGAATAACGCGGCGGCGAAGGCGACCGCCGAAGTGGCCGTGCGTACCATCCACGACCTTAACCGGCGATTGGTGGCATTAATGGCGGCCACAGTGTCGGCCAAATTGGTGACACCACTCGAAACCGTGATTGAAGAAGACGAGGGTATCGGATCCGAGGTGACCTGTCCGCGGCGGCAGTGCAGACCGGAGCGGCCAGTGCAGCAGCTTATGAAAACGGAACCGTTGGCCCGGAACCGGAAGTTTGGAAAACTCGAACAGCAATGCTGCATGACGAAGGTGACCGCCGAAGCGGCCGTGCGCACCATACACGACTTGTTGACCCTTAACCGGCGATTACTGGCATTAATGGCGGCGACTGTGTCGGACGAATCGGTGTCCGTCTCCGCCGTCAACAAACGGCGCTGGCGGGAACTTCGAAGTCACATTGAAGAATACGCCGTAGACGGCCCGGTAAAAGCAATAATATTATTAAGTTTCCGTATGTTTATTATAATAATTATGAAAATGGTAAAACGTTTATTTTTTTTTGTTCATATAGAAAAAAGAGAAGACAAACGAAGACGAAGACTATAACAATGACAATGACGATGAATTTTATGACGCATCCTCAATGGAGTCCGAGACGTTATCGCCACCACCGTCCACACCACTCCAAACCGTGAGCAAGGAAGACGAGGGTATCGCATCCGACGTAACACGTCTGCAGGGAGGACAGTTCAGACCAATCCGGTCAGTCCGGCAGTTGATGAAAACGGAACTGTGGGCCCAGCACCAGAAGTATTTTGGCAAGCTCGAGCAGAAAATGTTCATGACGCAGGCAACCTACGCGGGTGACCCGAGGGATAGGAGACAGACCGAGCAGGTACAGTCAGCCGCAAAAGTGCCGGAAGCCCCCTGCACAGAATCGCAGACTGCAGCAGCGTCATCGCCTCTAGTGTTGCCGGACTACTCGGAAGTGGAATTTTTCTTTAGCTGCTCCGAAGAAGATGACGACGATGATGACTATGACCGCCGAGAAGACTTTGCAGAGATCAACTGTACTTCGTCGTCAGAAAAGGAGACCGTGGATTGGACCGACTTCTGGAGCGACGAAGAGCCAGTGCGGTTAGCTGCCATTGGCGCTCCAGTGGCGTCGTCGATGAGATCGCGGAGGTTCTGTCGACCGCATCATCACCGACAACCACATCCTCCAATCATTGGCGACAGCGATTTGGCTACCGACACTATGACGTCGACCTCATCAACGGAGTCTGCGGCCGCGGAGGATCAGGTGGACGAATCTAACGTCGATAGCGTTATTACAACGAGGATGATCGTTACCGCTCGACGTAAGGGGACCGCAAGTGTCGGCAGCGGTTCGATTAAACGGCGGTGGGGCATGCTACCCCGGCGGTGTTTCAGTGGTGACGTGGATGCGGCAGAGAAGCCGACAAATTGTCCAAGGCCACCGTCCGTGGCTGACGCGCAAGTGCAGTTTGGCGAAGGAAACGTTTTCGTGGTCGACCTCAGTGGTGGTCGTGGCGACGGTGAACTGCAGCTGTTACAGTTGCGCCGCGAACTGGATGCGCAAAGACGTGAAAACGGTCGACTGAACGACATGTTACTGAGATTGCAACGCGGAATGCGACCGAGCGACCAGGGGAAAGGCGACAGTGGCCCCAGTGTTCCATTTCCGGACTCGGATCCAAGCGATTTGCCCGAACCGTCCCGGCTTGCTTTCGGAGCGGTCCACGGTCGCATCGACAATTTGTTTTCACCGCTCCTGTCCTCACAGCCGATTTCGGACGACGACGTTGACGGCGGTGATGGAGATCGTCAGCAGAACCAGCCGGATGGTGTGGAACAACAGATGCAGCTTCTGGTGTACGACGGCCGCGCAGACGCGGCAGTCTCGCGAGAGTCGTGGTCGGAGGATCCGTTAAACGACGACATCCGCCGAATGGATCACACCAATCTGGTAAACGTGGGGCTCCCAAAGGTCGTAGAACGGGTCCGCCGGGCACTTGTGCTGTTGCAGCGTCGGTCAGAAAATTTCGCCTCAAAATGAATTATTTCTTTGTTTTTTAGCGTACACGACGAAAATAATAATTTTTTCAAATTAATATTATATAAGTATAGTACCTATAATGACGTGTGTAATAACTTTACATTGAAACACGTTTCTTAATATTATTTACCTATACTGCTTGTAATTTTTTCCGTTTACGTTCGGTTTTGTTTATATATATATAATATATTATATATTACATCATTACGACACTTTTTTAATTTTTATTCGCTAAATACCTAACTACGCAGTAGGTGAGTTGATTCCCGAGACCTACTTTATATATTAGTTGATTCCCGGGTCGTTATATGTCACAGTATACTGGTAAGCTCATTAGCAAATACCAATTTTTAAAAACAATGTGTTATAAATTTTTACCAAATTACTAATTTTTTTAATAAGAATTTTTAACCTAAATACTAAATGTTTTAATAATATTTTTTTACCTACTAAATTTTTTTTTAGATGTTTTTACTAATAAATGTTTAACAAAAAATTGAATGATTTTCAAAATATGAAAAAACTAAAAAGAACAACATTTTTGAAAAACTTGTCAGCCAACCCCCTCGTGGTGTTTCTTGAATTAGGCGAATAGGCTGAATATATGACTAAATATTGAAAATAATATATAATGACCACGGAATCAACTCGCACATACCTCTTAATGACCCGGGAATCAACTTGTACGTATCTCTTAATGACCCGGGAATCAACTCAACAGTATCAGTGCAGGTAAACAGGTACACGGGAATCAACTCGTACAGCCCCTAACTATACTATTATTATTTTAAATTGTTACATCTATCTTTTCATCTTACGATATTGGTTCTAATATTATAATAATTTTCCAATAGACTTATTTCCGTTGTGTGTGAACGTATTACTACTACTACTACCTAGATAATGTAAACAATTACTCTCTATAATAATAAAATTAATAAATAAAAATAATTGTTTAATATAACAACAATGTAAGTCACAGGCGCCCATAGACGTGTCTATGGTGATATCCTAGGGTGCTTAGGCTACTCCTGCAATATTCAAAAGGTGATGGTCAGCTGAGTTTTGAGTCAGATGTGATATAACTTGTATTAAAAAAAAACAAATTTCTTTTGTGCATTGTTATAAAGATATGTTTGTAAAAATTATGTAACGGGTAACTATATTCTGTTAATAACATGTATTGTCGAGTTGATTTCTCCATCTAGCTATGATTCTTAATGCAAATTTCAATATAATATTATGTATGTGGTAGAATTTAAATGAATTATTTTTAAAACTATTAATAGAGACATAAAAGACATTTTAGTTTCGAATTAGGACTATATTTTAACAGAGAATAACAATTTTAATCATTTTGTTTCCATTTAAAAATATTATTCGTAGATATTTGAAACATTTAAAGTATATTATTATATTTTATACACACAATGACATTTTCAAATTCAATATTTTCGGCAATTACTATAATTAAACCCACTGAATTATAAATAATTAATAGCAAGATAAATTACTTTCATAGAAACAATATTATCACAACATATATTTGATAATATAATATGCTGACGAACCATATTCGCCCCGAATCCTTTTTTTTTTGTAGACATACAATGGTTTTATATCATTGAATTCAAATTCAATATAACCATTACAGTGACCCACTCTACATCTACAGTAGGTACGGCAGAGCTGTAGATCGGTAGCCACTGCCCACCTTTTTTATAATTGATTGCCTAACTAGGTATGATAAAAATAATATTTTGAGATCTAATAGCAAACATACATCTCTCTTCTAAACAAATATAATTTATTCTGTATTATCATTTAAGATTTTTTTTTTTTTTTTGTCACAAATGAAAACTCATTTCTAATTATACAATATTATGGTTCTTGTCTTAGGATAACAAAGTTTTCAAAATGACGTGATTTGTTTTCATTAGTTAAGTTAAGACAAACTATCATATTTCACTCTGTGTTACAAGGTATAACGAAGCGCGGCTTTTGCGTGTTTACAAAACGTATTTTTGTTTTATATTGTTTTACAAATCTTATTATTATTTTTTAACGGTATACAAACACCGTTGTTCGTAATGAGTAAAAAGAAAAAAAAAACCAAAACCAAAATGATAAATCATACTTGTGGGACCAACTCGAATATTATAATTTATAATGCACCTAGTTGTTATTGATTTACGATCGCTTCCGTACACATATTATAACGGGTGCAATGCCGCCGGGAGTCGTTTAATTTCGCGGGGGAAAACATTGGCACGTACTTACCTCTTTGACGCTTATGTCGGTTTCCATTATAATCCCTTCGTCAGTGGCGTCAGTGGCGTAATAGTGGCTGAATGGTGCACCCGGTAATGGCACCGGTTCCACGTGTCCCGTTTTACCGTGGTAACGCAGCAGGTACGCCGTCCAACAAACATACCTGTCACATAATATAATAATAATGATAATTTCGATTTAATAACATCGCGATATTTATTATAATATTATAATATTATGTGCAACGTGTGAGATAATCGAAATCCGTTATAATATGTAAATTTAATATCTCTCAGTTTATTGCATGCGTATTGTGTATACGATTTTAATAATCCGTGACAGTGCATACGGAATATATTATAATATCAATAATAATATTATTATTATGTCAAATATTGTGTTTTGTACCTGCTGTATAACAGAATAAATTTCAATCGGATATATTTGGCTACGTGACCTAGCGTTTAAAAATTATGTAAAATAATTAAGGTTTTCCTTGTTGAAACATTTGAAAGGTACCCAATATTATTAACGAACAGCTTATGAAAAAAATAAATAAATTATTGCTTTTGGAGAAAAAATTTAATATTTGGTACATTAAAATACTTGATTATAACGTATATTTTATTTAAAACATAAACATTATACATTGTACGTACCTAATATTTAGTAATAGTTTCTGTTTCATAAATGCTCTACATATTATGTTTCTATGTATCATATTTTAAAATATTAACTAGTGCTATGACTACTGTATCGTTGTTACATTTAATTAACTTAAAATTTATGAGTAGGTACAAGGTAGGTATCTAAGTATCTAGGTATATTTTTTATATTTTATTACAATATTATACATTATAATCAAGATATGAGCTATGTGGTCACAGAAAAGTGGCTGTTTGTATAATTTAACATGATTTTAAGATATATTGGTTCTGCACGTATTTCAGTACATATTAGTTCTATGCTACCTATCAATGTTATTTGGTTATCATACCTAAATCAGCTTTATATCTTATTTACTAGATATTTATACTTTAAATTATTTTTATGCATATTATATTATTATTTAATTTTTAATTTTTTTACAATCTGTATTTATAGTAATACAATAATCTAATTAGATAAAATGAAAATAAAAATAAATAGAAGGCCAGGAGAGGGGAAAAAGCCCAATGGCGGCACCCCGAGTATAATATTATTTAAATTTATTTTATTTTACAACTAATTCTCGAGTATAGTTCCTCCACTGGAAATACTCTTCAATCTGTTTGCTTTTTTATGTAATCATATTCTAATACTAGACCTGCTATTATTGTTCGAGTTATAACAGATTGAAAAAGTATACATTTACAAATCACAATGTTTTAAAAAAAATTGACTGTAGTGGTTCACTTGTACCTATTGGTTTCATTACAATTACGAACTACAGTAAGTAAACAGTTGAATTTTTAACGTTTAATTGTTTAATAAATTAACATACAAAATCCGTTTATTCGAAACGGTTTAACATTATTGAAAATGGATGTAGAAAATCAATTATTTATTCAATAATTAGTAAAGCTATAAATATCAATTTTAATCGTAATACTCTAACGTCCAAATGGTTTAATGATTATATCTCGTTTATTCAATAATAAACCTTTACACACTCATAAAATAGTTATAGTTTCTGAATTTATGAAATGAATTCTATTTGTTCCAGTTAGTTGAAATAGTGGCTTGAAAATATTTAATGATAGGTTCCTAGGATATATTTAATTTTACATTGAATTATAATATAAAACATAATATAGACAAACTTGGGCCTGCTGTGGCTCGGTGGTTGGCCTCATCATTGGTTGGTTACTAACATTTTCTGAGGTCAAGCATCGGCCGACGTCGCTAGTTCTCGGATGGATCAAATCCTTGCCCCACATACACGTGTACCTCAACCAACCATAACCCCCCCCCCCTTCAAAATTCTAAAAGGCCATATGTTTCCGATGCTTAAGATAAATATAAAAAAAAATATATAGAAAACTTAAGTATCAGCTATAAATTTTATTTATTTACAATTTATAAAGAAGTATTCATATTCTTCAGGAATAAGGTCCGATTTTCCTACAAATGTGCATATAAACTTAGTTACATTTTCAGTGCTAGACGTTTTTATCATGATTTAGAAAAGCTACTAGAAATTCTAAAAATAAATTATTTAAAACACTAGTATAGTGATGCAACTTTTAAAGCGTATACCTTTTATCCGTATAAGTGATAAATTACTAATACATATTATACGGTTTTAAAAGCAACAAATTCTCCACTTTGCTCAGAATTTACATAATATACTCCTAAGGGTTTCTAAATTAAAGTAGCCAATATTATTATTTTTGGTTTTGCATAGGTAAACTAAATAACTAGATTTAGGTAAATTATGTGTTTATAAAATATATATCATAAATATTAAATATTCGTATTCAGTGTTAATATTATATGATTATTGAAGTACATTAAGAGTAATTTGAAAACTTCATACTATTAATATAATTTTCACTACACCGTATTCACATATTTTTTCTAACATATTATTCATGATTTTTATAAGTATTCTTTTTATAGAAATGTAAACATTTATGTACCTGTTATGAATTTCCATTAAAATAGGTACACATTCAACATTCTATTAATTAATTTTTGTTTCCATATGAATAATTATTTATTTATTTCATTTATTTACTGATATGAATTTTTCATTTTGTTTATAGTTACGAGAAAATGAAACAATAAATAATACTAACAGGTAAATATTAATTTTTATTGTTTAATGAAATATGAAGTAATTTGCATGAAATAAGTAATAATTCACGAGCGCTATTGAAACTACATTAGGGGACAAAAAACTTTTTTAAAACTGCATATTGTAAAGATAATTGTTTGCAATTTTCATTGTATATACGTAGGATGTAGGTATAATAAATTAAATAGTTTAATCGTCGAAACAAAAATAATAACTTAGTTTTAGACTTTTAGTATACAAATATTAACTTATGGACTAGACCCTAGACGTAATTCACATGCTGAACAATAATGTATGTTTAAATAAAATGTATTATTTTCAATATCCCCATAAAAATGGTGAAAGTAAATTTTGTAAAAAAAAATATAGTAAAACAAATTGTTAGATAATATACAACACACTATTTTTGGAATCTTAATATGCTTTCTGGGTTGAATGGAAAAGGTTATGACAGTCTATATATTCTTGCTATTGTGTTTCTTTTTTTAACCAAAATTGGGGACACTATCTGCTGAATCTCTTAAGAGATTTCCGTCATTCTGTACCAGGTAAACTGTAGGATAGAGAATAAGGTGGAAGTGTAATATGTCGTCGTGTAAGATGTTTAGTTTCATAAAAAATAAAATATAATAATAATATTTTCGACCCCTTTAACTACGGTATTATTTTACCGACCCTTTTGAACTATACGTAGTCCGTTGCATCATGGATCTATAGCATTCCCTACAAAAACTAATATTATTACAATATATTCGGTTGTTTGTTCAACTATACATTTTACCTCACCATTCAATATTCATTTTAAGATGTGTTAATTATTTATCAATACTTTATAAACTTATTGTTTCTTTATATTTATCAAATAGCAGAATACTATTGTTTGTTTAAATACCGAAATATTAGTTTATTTTTCTACAGTTATATATATATAAATTATAAACATGACTTATTAACTACCTAGTACTATTATAATATTATATTATATAGTACGTCATGTTATGTAAGTGAGCTGCTAGCAGGCAAAATGCATGAATAGTAACTATTCAATCAAAGGTCAGGTATAATTAAAGACCGATACTAGCACCATTCAGTTAATTTAAAAATAATAAATTTAGATACTCAAAAATAATTTCACTGTTATTTAGTAATAATATAATTGTGCGTTTCTTTGTTAATTTTATTGACCGGTTATTGACGAGTAAGCTAATAATATATTATAACAAAAAATATTGGGGGACTGCGGAGTAGCTGAGCGGACTAAGGCGTCGGTTGTGACGCACACCGGCGCTGGTTCAAACATCGGTTCACGGGCGGCATTTTTATTCGGGCAAGTCACTGTGTCGAGTGCCGCCATCTCCCACCTGGGTATGGCAGGTACCCACGGATGACCACTTAAAAATCTGCCAAAACTACACACACGTGTTACACCACCTGCAGTTCCCTCCCCTACAAACAACAACAAACAGCTAATGGCCATAGTTGCAGGGCTTCACGATCAATAAAAAAAAATAAATAAGGATGTTTGATTTCAAAATTTACACAATACAATGTTATAATATCATTATTATTATTATTGTTTATGATAGAATTGAGCTTAAATATTTTACCATCGTATATTAAATCACAATGAAATATATTTATATATACTTTGTTCGTATAGGTTCATAGACAGATTGAATAATACGCGATAATATTAAAGTGTCCATCATAATGATAGTTCATACAATCACACCTATCGTGATAGTAATATTATACTAGTTTTCTGTTATATTGACTTTTATAGTTTTATGTGTTAAAATAATATATTATAACAAACTGAATTAACAATCATATTTCTTGACACTTAATATTGGTTTGACGGTTCATCTAAAAATGATATTCGTACATATTATACTAATCAAAAACCTATAAATTAAATGTTATAAATTGTCATGTCCATTTATCACGAATTATTGTATGGATAATAATATATTAGTAGGATATGGTAAGTATGTACCTAATAATTAATTGATATTATATAATTGATATATTATAAAAATAATAACCCTTTATTGGTGCAAATCATGGTGCATTTCAGAAAATATGATAATACGGTAATTGTTACTCATTACACATTTTAAAGCGATACTTATCTGGGTTTTATTTGTACTACAGACTACATTTGAAATTATCAAAAAGTGTTTTCTTAACAAATATTAGTTTTTCACATACAATGAATACCAGGAATGATTAAGTTGTGTGTATTTATTTTTATTAAGATACCCCCAGTTTATGTTTATATATATATTACATGGGTGGATATAAAGTTTTTTCCATCTTGGATTTAATACAGAGTACTATTGTTGGTTTCAATCTCAAATGTAATATTTAAAACGTATATAACATGAGTCAACAAGACAATTTTTATGTTCATTCTTGAAGTCCTTCACTTACTCAATTTCAAGTAAGCATTATTAAAATAAAATAAAAAAATGTTTTAAAATTATTTTGATACCAACAATTCTAGCTGATTAATCATTTATTATTGTATTTTAGATTCTGAGTGGAAAGATGAATGTATTGATTTTACAATAATGTGTGTTTTTTTTTTTCAATTTATTTTTTTTTTGTGTATGTCATCACCTTTTAGGAAAGTAAAAATGCTTAGATTTTCTTCAACAATATCTTTTCTGATAGGAAAGTGAATCAAGTTGGTACTTTAGGGGGTCAAAAGTAAATATTTCCCAGTAGTTTTCAAAAACACAGTGAAAAAAAAAAGAATAATTAAGGAAAAACGGGAGCGATTTTGATTTTTGGTCTAAAATAAATTAACGTATATACATGAAATTTTCACTGGTTGTTTATAGTTGCATTTTCTATACACGATAAAGTTTTAAAAATATTTTGATTTGTTTTGAACTGTTTAGGAACATTTTCAGTTTCCAATTTTATTAGTATTTTTTTCTATATAATATAGGTTTTATATAAATTACATTATTCACAATAATATCATCAAATATACTTGATAATATCATAGGCTGACTGACCGTTTTCGCTCAGAATCGTATTTTTTATACAATGATATTATATCATTAAATTCAAATTGAACACCATCCATTACAGTGACCCACTTGTAACCTACTGTACAGCAAAGCGACATCCACTTACCCACCTTTTTTTAATTTAAATGTAAATGGCTATGTAAAAATCGTTACATTATAATAAAATTGTTAGTTAAAATAACAGTGCCCATCGTGTTTTAAAATTAATTAAACTGTACGTGATTAAATAGAAAATATATGACATATAAACTAAAAAGGAGAAGTATTTGATTTTAAATACCGATACTTTAAGAAAGTATTTAAAATACTCGTCCAAGTATTTTTTTCAAATGTATTTAAAATACGTGTTGGAGTATTTCAATAGTATTTGAATACTTTTACTGAAGTACTTTACAAGGCTGCCGTGTGGTAAATGTGATAGTACACCGTATACCATTGATAAATTTAATTGGAATATCATATTTATTATTATCATTATTATTAATAATAATGACTGAATAGCTTAACGCAGAGTATAACAAATACAATGAAGTTATAATAAGTCTCAAATACCATTAGAATAAACAAAGTAAAAAGGTCTAGAAATATAGAAATAATTAAGATTGAATCAAAGGATTGTAAATGGAAAAAGAATTAAGTTAATGTCGACATTATGGAAAGAAACGTACAATGCATTAGACTATCTCTGATAAAATAGGATGTCAAGGACCTTCAGAAGACAGATTGTTGAGTTAGAGCCAAGAAGTATAATATTATAGTACCTTCACAACACTATAGTTTTAATTATAATTTGGATTTAGTCTTATTTCCTATAATTTTAAACTATATTATATTTATGTTGATCTTATCGTTGCTTTTAATTATTAAATTAAAAAGTTTTTAATTAATAAAAGTATTGTATTACGACGGAAAACTATTTACAGTTTTGAAATTAATTCTACTTGTCTGCCTGAGGTATTTCGAAAATATTTTGATCTCAAACACCGAAAAATGTGACAGACCGGCATGCGACTTGCACAATTACGTGTGTTTGGTGTATCCCAAAGATAACAACTGTTAATACTTTTCGTACAATCTATGACCTAAATTCATCCTAATTCTTTATAAATATAAGTACCTATACAGTATGGTCATATTACAGTCTATAGATAATTGTCTCCTTCTAATAAGATGTTAACAATTAAACTAAATTAAGTATTTAAATAAATAATATACTATACTAATTTTTATAAAATTTAATTTTAATTAAATGGAGATCTTTTTTTATTAAAATAATGTATGATATTGGTATATCAAATTGTATTATTTTATTATGCTACAATATTTTTTTAAAAAGAAAAACCAATAATTATTCAAATATATAATATTTAAAACTTTTTTAGTTTCGAACCTAAAAAATATAACTGAATGCTTGTATAATACGTGAAATGTTGTTCATAATAATGCGATAATTGTAGTAAAATGATTCAACTCATACAAACTAGAGATTTGAACGTAGAGAAAGATAAATAGATGAATTCGTCTCAAATATTACACGTTTCGTTAAATTAATAAATCCACATAGTAATATCGTAAAAGTATTGATTACATCACAAGTGGTTGATAATAATACACAATTAAATTTGAAGATATAATTGAGCAATCCATTGACCCCTTGAGTTACATTATAAGACTACTGTTACCAGCTATTAGCTAGAAAATCGACGTATTATTGAACAAAAATACCATGTACAAGGTAGTAATGGAATACTGAACTGAGAGACGGTATACATTAATTTAAAATGCCACAGTGGTTGTGGAATATTTAGGGCAATGTTAATTATTTAGCCTTAACGAGTAAGCGTATCTGGATTTTACCAATTACAAACTCTAACAAATACCGGGGATTAACACCGTACCTGCAAGCCAGGATCAGTGGCAGTATAAGCCTACGATTATAGGTACCTATGAAACCATGTGCAAAATCTAATGAATGATGTACGTGTAGAATTTATTTGAAATAAATTTACTTAGACGATAGATAATTGCTGAGTATTATACTTCATCAACTATTAACTTTATTATGGTTAAAAATTACGGCAATTGTCAGAAAAATAAAGTTTCAAAAATCTAGGAAAGTCGAAAGTGCATTGAAATCTAAAATGTAATAAAATGAGAAAAAGTATATTTTGTAACTTAACTGATGAATGTTAGTGTTAAGTAGTGAAACTTTACTCTTGAAACAATATTGATCTGTATTATTAAGTTAAAACTTAAAACAGTGACATTTTTCTAATACAAAAATAATAGGAGTATTGTCAAATTCTATCCACGATCATAATGTAAACTTACTATCTTGGAGTTTATTATTGTAATATAAATCGATGTTGCCGAAACTCTGTTCATAAAATAAATTAAATATATGTGACATTAATTATTACCACGCGGAAAACTGTAACTAGCCATGATACAAATTTTAAAAATAAAAGTGGGTATTATCTATATGTTTTTATTTCAGTAAACACATTCGTGTTATCAAAGTTAAGACAATACTATCATGATGAATGCATTTTAAAATATTTTAATTAATCACAAATTGTATAGTTTTATTTCTACTGTATAATTGAAAAATGTATAAATGCAAAACAGTTCAATTAAAAATGCAATGTTTGCTTGGAAGTATTTTTTATTTATTTTATATTTATATTTATTTTGTTTATTTAGTATGACAGTATAACTGAATGTCACATTGAATTCCTCATCCAAAGTCTATACTTTCATTTCATATCTTCCATACAATTGAATGAAACTTTTATGAATAAAAAAAAATACATATTTTATTTATACATCAATAATTAAAAGCGAACAAAAACCTATCAATATTATTTAATACTCATGTGAAATAAAAAAATATAAAAAGAAAACATGAAAAATAAACAGATTTTATTATATAAAAAAAATTATTACCTGCGATACATTTTTCATTTATTCACCGTCTGAATATATTTTATTTTAATTCCCTTATATTATTACGTGCCAAACGAAATTGGCGTTGTTTTAAAAAGGTCGTTTTATTATTATCGACACCGCGTGAATTGAATGCGCATGTTGTATAGTAGTACCTATTATAGTATTGTTTGCTTTTCTCTTCTTCTCTCCGATTATTCCGTTCACTCGTCACGTCATTATATTATGCTGTTGCAGAGGAAAATCGTTAAACGGTTCTTTCATTATAATAACCAGTGTATCGTATAACAAAAACGGGTGCGCAAAAAATATAAAAAAAAAATAAACAATAACGAAGCTCAAACATACAGCGACGAGACGTGTGCGTTGTCGGTGTAAAAAAAAAAAGTAAAAAACTCACTCTCGTACACGTGGGTATCAGTGTTATTATATGCCACCGGAAAAGCGTTAATGATATGAACACAAGTACGCGGTGTGGTACAAGGAGAGCTGACGATTGGTTTGACAAAGAAAAGAACACAGCTCATTACTTGGTACGTATCAACGCATCTATTATTATTGCATTGTTTCAGTTTGAATGTACATTTTTAGTCGGTGTGGAGTATCATAATAATGCACACACGAGAAATCGTTAGGTACGATACGATAGCTCAAATTCCTCGCAACATATTAATATTTAAACGCAACTCAACTTGTGCTGTAAAAATAAAAATGTAAAATCGGTTTGTTTTTTTCGCTTTTAGATTATATACCTATCTACAACGTTAATAAAATCCACGAGAATTTCCGCTATTCACGCATAATCAGAGGCAGTTAAAAAGAAAAATGTATAATAAATCAGGCTGGCCTCTGCTTCGAGGGAGGACTGGCCAAAGGGATGGCAAGTCTGATCAAAGACTGTGTTCGGTGTTAGTACTAGACAAAAACAATGTTATTTTATGTTCGCTTGTCGCCATTAGCACGAGCTTGTCATGATTGCTTAGGACGCAAACGAACGATGGTTGTCGTAAAACCCATAACGGACTATAACGAACCCCTTAGAAGTGGATAAACATGACGAAGTGTTGGACAGGCATAAAAATGATTATTCTGCGAGTTTAATTTGGCTGCACATTTATAGTAATAATAATAATAACAATAATTAGCTGACAGTTGTTATTAAAACTAACACGGTGTGACTGGAATAAACTGAAATTGTGCAACAAGGCTAAAGAATTGTTTTTAAATGTAAGTATACAGCCATAATGACATAGATTTTTGTTTTAAGTGTATATAAAATGTACGTATGAACTCGTGTCGTTTCGTTGATGTATATAAAAATAAAATAACTGAATTATTTAAAGTTTAGAATCTTTTCTGTGTAATGTAAAGAAATAGGGCTAAAAATTATTTGACTACTAAGAAATACTAAAAAATACAGAGTTATTAATGTTAAATGTAATGTGTTAATTAAACGTAATTACTAATTGCTTGCACGACTCTATTATATAATATTAATTTATTATAGGTAGGTGTGTACGTACTATTATTAAGTATAGTAAAGTATTATAAAGTTGCTATATTATTTTATATTTCGTACGTTTCGCACAAACGCGTAATATAAAAATGTGTACTTACCAGAAAATTATATTCACGTTCTACAAAACAATATTAATGAAAATACATAAAAAAAAAATGTAACTAATTGGTAATATTGTAAGTGTTTTCAAATTAATTCTGTGCAATGAATTAATGTACGTGTTGTACAATCGTTGGTGCGCTGCTCAAAAAATAATCCTTCAATGTGATTTCAAATGCCTGTCATTTTGTGGCAAGAAACAATTTTACTATACCCAAATGAGTCATTTGTATTAAATAAAAACATGTCCAAACATTGTACATGGGAATATGGGATGTAGAATAAAATTACGTCTAATAGTACACAGATATTTCTAACGGTTATAGTATTTAATGGCCCGCAAACTCTTTATATGTACTTTACAATTTAAAAATATGGTCTGTAAAAGTTTACAAAAACATTTAATGTTATAATAAATCATAATAACAAATTGTATGTAAATTAATTTAAGAATAAAACCTCTTTATATTTGTAATATGAGTACGATAAATAAAGTGATGGTATAAATTACAACTGGTCACATGGTCGCTATCGATACTCACCTACACGAAATTAATTTAATCATGGTTATATTATTAGCTTCCAGCATTAATTTATTACTTGATAAATTATTGAGAACGTTTTTCTACTAAACGTATTGTTGTTTCCCATACCACACATTATGAATGCGAATATAGTTACAATACCGCCATAACTTATATTGTGTATTTTGTGTTATATAATGTTAGGTAAATCCCCACTAGATTTAGCTTTACTAATCAGTACAAAGCCATGGGGATATACTTTGAAAATAATCACAAATGTAAATGAAAAACAAACGTATCGTTACTCATAAGGTAAAGATTATTATGAAGAAAACGTTAAAGATGTTTGCTTGGATTTGTTTTACCAAGGAAGATAGTGGAAAACAAAAAGTAGATTTTCGTTTATGAGAACATCTATTACGAAAATATAATGTGAATGATTAAATAAAAAATTGATTTCAAAATAATAAATTTTAAGGGGTCCTCTGTAAAGATAATAAATACCTACTGATCTTAAAAAGAACATAAACCTAATGGACTACCATCTAAAATATAATTGTAAACAGAGATTTAAAACTGTATTATAGTTCAAAATACAAAATATTCCGTCATAATACATAACCATAATATAGAAATATCCTATCACGTAAGCAATTAATATATTTTGATACTTTACGTATTGCTTATAATATATATGATAAAAATTACAAATAATGTACGTATGGGTAAATATTGAAATCATTCAAAAAGCAATTAATACTAACTATAAATTATAATCGTTTATTGATTTGGATTAATTGTTCGAAATCGAAATAATAGAATTTAATAGAATTATGACCTGTCACAATTGGACATTCACTTGCATTTAGCTTTTATAACAATAGTTTGGCACATACCTTTATTATAATTATTACGATAGTGAACATCGATAATTGCCGGTTAATGTCAACATTTCAACTAACGTTATTTACCGTAATACATATACCGTAAGTCGATATATTATAATATTGAAACCGTTTAGAGGTGTAGTGATACTATCTATAATTATTATACTAATTAAAAGTTTCGACGATTGATCTATATAGGTGAGAAAGTAAAGATAGTAAACTAACACTATCTTTGCACATATTATATTAAACTTCCTTCTTCTAAACTTTAAATAACTATAATATTGTTAGCCATCTTTGCATTAATAATATAAATTTTAAACTTTAGAATAATATTTTAGTATAATATAATAAGTTTTACTTTTATATTAAACATTTCAAATGTATTTCATACTTTGGGATCGATAAATGTATTGGTTTTCCAATGATGAAGTGTATTTTATTTATGTTGGTAAACTCTAAAGATACTTTTTATACCAGAAAAAATGCGTCAATCTTCATTCTTGCAGTTAATTTCTGGTAGCAAACTATAGATCTAGTTTGTACTTTTGGGGGAGTTAAAAGTAAAAAATGCCCTGTAGTTTTAAAAATAATAGAGAAAAACCAAAAAAAAAAAAAATTACGGAAAAACGGGAACACATCGATATTATTATTTTGTTGTAAATATTTTATTTTAACATATTATTCTAGAAAATATGATAACTTAAGTGCTATAATATTATGCAGATGTGCTATGTATATATATAGATATCAGTTTGATTTTTAGTCTTTTTTTAGATTATTTTCGATTTTTTTTTCAATTTATGTTGAAAGATTGTTTTTCACCTTATTTGAAAATATTGAAAATTTAAAACAAGGTTTGTAATAGGTATTCTTATAAATAAAAGTATCACGACCAATGATGAAGTACGCTCAAAACCTGTCTATACATCAGACCAAATTCCCTGGTTTTTATTTTATATTGTATAAGATAAATATATTAAAATTAATAATATATATTTTTAGTTACAATAGTAAATTAGTAACTAACTACATAACTTAATTTAACTTGATTATTCAATACGTATACTTGTAGATATTATGTTAATAGTTTTTAATATCATTTAACATGGATCATTTTTAAATACTTTTTGTTGAGATGTATATTTATCTAAAAAGTTAAAATAATAAATAATGAATAAATTAAAATAATAAAATAAATTTTACATAATTAAATTTATTATAACTTTGATATTATAACTAGGTATATAATTTATTTTGTTACACACAGACCTGTGTCATTTGTATGACCGACTTATATAAGATATTTCTACATTACTGTAATAATATTATATTTGTTTAATATATTACAGAAACTACTGTAATTATAAGGCCAATTGCTTAACAAAAAAGATATATAATTTATAAAATTAGTTTCTTTGAAATTGAAGCATAAAAAGATATGCCCAGTCCAGAGAATATAAACAGCAAAAAGAATCATATAAATCAAGAAAATGTATTTGGAATGAGTTTTAATATAAATCCTTTTGTAAAATAAAAAAGAAACGGAAGTATTGTTAGAGAATGCCATATGAATTTACATTTCACTATATATTATATATTATAATATACATTTTTATTTTTGTATTTTCTTCGAAAGTTCGTTTTTCATTTAATTTCCTTATGAAAAAAATTCTGTGGTTGACTCCGCTATAATATTGTCATAGATTTATTTAAATTGGTTTGTGGAACTAAAAAATCAAAAATCATTTGCACTTTATATTTGTCTTTTATTTAAACCGATGATAATAAATATACGTACGAATTCGTGATATAAAAAATGACGTAGATAAAAACTACAATATGAAAAAAATCGACAGGCAATAAGTTTAAATGATGTGTCAAACATTTGTTATAAAAGAATAACAACGTATAGGTACATATTAGTATATACTGCATAAACGCTACGTTTGAATGAAAATACTGTTTAATCGACAAATTACACAATTGTGACAGAATGGCGGTGATTACTGAACCAAATTCAAAACGTTTGGCGGTCGGTCACTATACTCTGATTACACATTTTCAACTTGACCATTTAATAACCAATAAGTATCTATATTAATGCGTCTAGAAAACAATATGAATGCAGTAATCTGTATTTTGATGAAATTTGTGTGAAAACAATTTAAAAAGTAATAAACCGAATACAGCTGATACTAAAGATGTTTGCACTCAACATTTATTAGCAATATACATTTTAAGACGCTGATACATTACGGTAAATAGCATTGTTAAGGTTTACTTTAGCCCTTTATGCTGGTTTTAAAATATTAAGTACCTATACCTATATAGTTATATGTATACCCTACCAGTAAAATATATCAAAAAATGATAAAATATTAATCAGTCAACATAAACTAAGAATTTTATCTTCTAATTTACAGAGTTACATAATTAGATAACTAGTAACTACTAAAGTTTATTCAGTTCAAAACGAGATAATAAATAAAATATAGTTAAATTTCGCCATTTTATCTATCGATTGTGTGGTGTTGATATTTTGCATTTTTATCGAAAACTCGAAACACTTTCTTAAACTTTGATACCACGCTACCGCACTCTGTACCTAACCAATTGATAGGTACAGAAATATTATAAAACATTCTCTTTACAAACATATTGAATAAACACAACGGTGCCAAACCAATATAGCTTTTTGGTTCCACTATAAATCTAAAATAATAATATCGTGTGTGGTGTCATGCGGGTGTCTTTGAAAACGTCAGATGAATTCGTAACATAACCGGGGCTTAATGGAAACGCAATGAGACTGGATTTAGAGTATCGAATGACGAACGCCATATAGACAACTAAATCTCGTCGTTGTCCCTTTTTCAAAGTGTAACTATGAATAATATGTACAATTGAAACGAGCATTTTCCAAAGCGCTTTCATGTGACATTCAGCACCCAAATGATTATGTAAAGAATAACGACACAATATAAAAAAAGAAGCTTTTTACGATTATGTTATGTGAAAATGTCCATACGATTGTTATCATTATTACAATAGAGAATGAGGTTAATGATATAGTCGTTTTTCTATAATATGTCATCTGTAATACAATACTCGAGGTTTTTTTTTTTTTTAATGTATAATATATCCTTACTTCATTTTCATGTTTATAAAACGTTCTCTGTTTTGTTGTTTCATAACTCTGAAATTACTTGTTGGTCATCGAAATAACAGTTTGTTTTTAGATCCTAATAAATCTTGTTCGAAATATTTTACGACATGCGATGATTTTACACTAATAAATACGTATTTACAAAGAGAATTACGTAGTTGAATTGTTCAAGATGATAATAAAATGTTTGTTTTTATAATGGCTTTGACTAAAGTTTTATTAAAATTAAAATAAATATATTGTCTGTCTTAGGATTATACCCTAGCAGTCTAGCTCAATTACCTTCCCAGGCAAGCACAATGAAATCTCGACAGGAATCGTCGATCTCAATAGGATGTCCCACTGTGTTCTTGGGAACGTCTAAGACCCCCCTACAGACTTTCCAATGCCCGTGTCGTGGGCTCAAAACCAAAAGGTATCATCTCAAAAGGTGGGTAAGTGGATGTTGCTCTGCTGTACAGTAGATTACAAGTGGGTCACTGTAATGGATGGTGTTAAATTTGAATTCAATGATATAATATCATTATATAAGAAAAACGATTCTAAGCTAAGACGGTCAGACAGCGTATGATATTACATGGTATATTTGATGATATTATTGTGAATAAAGTAGTTTATATATAACCTATTTACGTGGAACCTTGTTTTAAATTTTCAATCTTTAGCTATAAAAGTTGAACATTTTATAAATTTTTAACTACAAAAAAATTATTAAATTCTAAATTTGATAAATTTTGTCAAAATTCGAACTTGAAATGCTTATAAAAAAAAACTGTGCCTACGTATTTTTAATATTTTTCAACTGCTATTGTAACATTATATCAGGAGCCTTATATTACATTTTCACACTTTTTTACCCAACAAATAGGTACTATTTTATTGATATTTATAGAAAAAAAATTGAAATTTGACAATGTCCGTAAACAGATGAAAAAGAGTATGGTGTATATAAAAGGCTAATATAAACATTCAGTCAAATTTTCAAATATCTATAGTTATTCGTGTTTTTTAATAACAACAAAATAAGGAAATCGTTACATGAAAAATCGAGTGAATATCAAATGTTGTAAAATATGAATTTCAAACGCTCATAAAAATTTAATTTGAATTTCTTGTAGACATTTTTTTTTTATAAAGGTAGACAAACTTATGGATAATCTCGTATTACATTTTCAAATCTTAGATTTAATAAGAAAATTTTTATGAATTCTCAACTTGAAATAATTTGCTAATTTTTGTGATTTTTCAGTATTTTGTCAAGATTTGAATTTTAAATACCTAAAAAAAAAAATTGTGACTATGGATTTTTAATATTTTCAAATGTCATTGTAACAATATAGTAGGGGTCTTGTATTAAATTTTCAAGCTTTTTTACCCAACAAATATAGTAAAACTTTATCATCCATAGAAAAAAGACTAATAAAATTGGAAACTGAAAATGTTCTTAAACAGTTCAAAACAAATCAAAATATTTTGAAAATGTTATCATGTATAGAAAATGCAAATAATAAACAACCATTGAAAATTTCATGAATATACGTTCATTTGTTTTAAAGTTACACCAAAATACAAAATCGATTTTTGTCAAAAACCGATTTTACGTAAAAATTCTCGTTTTTCCTCAATTTTTCTTTTGTTTTTCACGGCGCTTTTGAAAACTACCAGAAAATTTTTACTTTTGAACCCTTAAAGTACCAACTAGATTCACTTTCCTATCAGAAAAGATACTGTTAAAGAAAATCTAAGCAGTTTTACTGCCCCAAACCGTGATGACAAACACAAAACTAAAAAAATAAAAACACATCATTGTAAAATGAATACATTCATCGCTCCGCTCAGAATCTAAAATATCAAAATATTGTTCAAAAGAGAAATTTTAAATGTCATACGGTACAAACTGTTGTATCTTTTTTTGTGGATAATGAATGATTTTTACTGATTGTTAAATCTATAAATTAACAATGTAAATCAGCGTTAAGTACGTCTTGAAATTTGTTTTTTGATCTGAATAATATTGTACGTCATAAATCTTAGAACTTTTTTATTCTGAATTAAATGTGTGTTTTCTCCGGAAAATATAGCTGGGTAAATAAAAAAGAATATGACGTGGTTTTTAACCCAGAATATTTGTATGCTATTATTATAATATATAAAGTTATTATAGTGTTTAGGTAGAATACAACTATTTAATAACATTAAGTAATAACACATTTTTAAATTGTATCCACATCTTTTAATTTTAAATAACTCTTAATAAAACACTTAAATATTGGGCATGCATGGTTCTTTATGCTCTTGAATTGTATGGAATTGTTGACTAAACCTATATATGGATAATGGATATGAAAAAGCATCATTTGAATCTGAGCTCAGAATATTCCAACTAAGTATAAGAAATATCTGTTGGAGTCCATACCGTCGCAGTATACTCTAGATAATACTCAAAGAAGTCGGGGTATGCGATAGAAAAATCAAACTTTTTTGTTTGAAGAAATAATGTGTACTACTTAGGTGATTATAAATTATTTAACATATAAATTGTTCACTCAGTTATTTAATTAGAAGTATGAAACTACCACTTGGCTTTTTTCTTTAGATAAACAGTGTGTATGGTGTATATTATGCGTGTATTTACTGTTGGAAATAACATTTAATTTTGATACAACTCTACAATAAAAATAAAATGAAATAAATACCCAAATTATTCCTTATAATTTATATGGAAATTTTCTTATAAATACGTATTTTAATGATAGTTATGTAAAAATATTCGTGTGTACTGTAAAATGTATATTATTTTACTTCAGAGATTGCTGATTAAAATTGTTCTAAATTTAAATACAGACATCACAATCGTTAAGGTTTATTGATATTGATATTTTTGTATCGTCATTTGGACATTAAAACATTAAAAAACATGAGTACTCATATTTTATAACTAATATATTTGAAATGTCCTATTTATGAATGTTCCATAAAGTTTTGATGTTGGTTTTTTAGAATTCAGATTAATGCAAGCGCTTGCACAGTATAATATCATAAACGTAAACTGTTAGTGCTTGAAAAACGTATGTCTAACGACCAATAATGACGAAAGTTCGCTCAGAGAGATTATATACTGCCTTTCAGTTGAGTTTACTGGAACCAATGTAAGTTTAGTTTATGACTGTCGTACTACGTTTAATTTGCCAATTACATCGTGTGCAAGCACTCTATTTCTAGTGGCGTCAAACCTGGCATATTATACAATCGATCAGACTATCGCACGCAGGCATAATAATATACGAGTATACTATATTATTCATCTACCTACTGAATTTTCTACTGTTGATATATTGTTTGAGAACAAGAAAACATGTTTAATTCGACGATTAATTATTTGCAATATTTAGCTTCTGATAAATCTTATACTTATGTTATTAACTATTATATTGTACAGCAAGTGACTATCATAAAAACATATCAGTACAAAGTTCAAACTTTCTTTACGCGTGCCACCTTAGTTGACCTATAAGTCACATAACTTTTTCTTATGAATAACGTAAGATTTTGAGATGTTTAGTGGACTTCTAAGGTACAAACGTCAGAAAGAGCAAATGTATAGATATTCTGTAGCTTAAAATGCTTAATTACAACCTTAAAGTTCTATAATACATTTTTCAATAGGTATGTAGTATGAAAATACGTGTGAAATACAATTTTATGCTCAGTGTATAAAAATAAAATTCACCCTAACCTGACGGCATTTTATAATATGAAGCAACAGAATAAAAAATTCCTTGTATTGTAGAGTGAAACACAACTAGATACAGTTGGCTTTAATAAAAGTTTTGTCAATCAAACCATAATGGTTGAAATATGTTTCATTTGAGTTATTTTTACAAAACTATTTGGTTGTTATGATTATTTTTGAATCGTTATTAAAAGGTAAAAGTATTATGGTATTTTACAGAAATATAGTATAAAGTATTACTTTTTAGTTTTATTAATCCGTTTCTTACGGTGAAACAGACTCAGCAAGTTAGTTGAAAGAGTAGGTCAAATGAAGAATTCATGAGTTTAATATAGTAGGTATACAGTGAATAGGTACAGTGAACCCTTTTAAGTAGTAACTTACAATGCTGGAATCAAAAATATCTTAGTATAAGCTTATAACAATATTTAAGTTTATAACTCAACATAAATGCAAAATTACTACTAAATACTTAAATATATTTTTGCGTTAAAATTTTAGGGATAATTTAATATACACGCAATCAATATTTAAAGCTACCTGATAAATAAGCTTTTTTAACATTTCAATTGAAATTATAAACTTTTATCAATACATATTTAAAAAACTGAATGAAAAAATTATTATTCATAATATTATACATATTATAATATAACTATATATTAAAAATTAAAAATATGAAATTACCAACTATTTAAGTAAACCAAATTTAATTCATATCATCACAATAGAATGGCTGTGTTCTTTTAATATTTTTCTAAAAAAAAATCCATACCATTTAAAATATATTATCTTAGAGATATTTTGTTTTTAAGTTTTTAACACATATATTATATTTTGCGTCTTTTCCGTCACCTGTCAAAATGAGATTTTACGCCGGGTCCTACGTGAATCCGGTGAAAAACAAAACAGCTTGTATTTCGCCGCACTGCATTGCATTGCATGGTCAGAATATAATTCGCACTCACTCGCCACATTCAAGTAGGATACAGCAGCGTTAGGTTCACACATAAACCATCTAACCTACTTACAGCAGTATCAGTGGTTACACTTTACACGGATAGGTATTAGGTTGGGCTATGCTTATATAATCCTTTAGAGCGTAGCCCTATCCTCACGAAAAGTGTGCCACTAAGCAATGCTTGGAGTGCTGAACGGAGCCGGCAAGTGTACCGATTGCGACCGGTCCCCTTACCCCCTATGGCGAGTGGCAGATAACGGAAAATAACCTATAAGTATTTTAAATAAGACCCATGTAAGAGGTAGCTTTCTTCAGAATAGTTTTATAATAAGGTTTATAGAACTCTGTTACGCTGTGGTGAGACGAGTGAAGCAAGAATGCATGATAGTCCTATATCTAATTTTGAGTTTTGTGAAAAAAAAACTGAATGGTATTCATGTATAAAATATTTCTAGTAAACAATGAAATGTTAGGCTGTTTTCATAGTAAATCCTAAATTTCTTACTAGGTATTCAAATATGTAGTATTTTATTATTTATTATGTTATATTTGCTACAGTGTGTTACTATATGGTTCTTTAAGAATTCACAAAAAGAAAAAAAATCACAAATATTAATGATATTTTATGAATTCTAAGAAAACAGTGATGAGACCTACGTCATGTGAACGCCGAACGGTATATGGGCCTAAATTGTTTAGAAAGTTATATTATAATATTTTACAACACTCCAATAAATCAATGCATAATTTTAATTGTGACTGATACTGTCAAAATAACGCATTTTTTACATATTTTTAACTTGTATTACTACTTGCGTATGAATTACTTAGTACACTTTTTTAATATATTTAAAATCAAATTTTTTTATTGTCTTGGCAATTTAATGTTTGAACCATAGCCAACATGAATGTATTTAAACATGTATGGTATACCTGTAGGTACCTACAAGATAAAAGATCAATCATCAATAAATAACTACAAAAATTAAAATGAAAAGATAAATCTAAAAAACGAAAATAAATATAGTCTATAATAACTAACGATTTAAATCAAATACTCGTATTAAAAAATACCAAACATTTAAAATTAAAGATGAAATATACTTAAGCATTACTGTTTTTTTTTATATAGTATATATTATATAAAATATATATTTTATATAATTTAGAAAAAATATTACAAAGTTATAGTTGAATCGTCATTTTACTAGTTACTATACAAATCTGTTTTTGGAAATTTATTATTACCGACTATTCCACTTGATTTTGTATTCGGAATGCTTTTTAATAATTTTAAAAACGTGGTACATTTTTAGTAATGACGTTATATAATATCTTTATCATGCGCCAGGTTTTTGGGAATAAAGAAGATTTTTCTACACCGGTCTTAATATTATCTTCTCCGTATTTTTTTATCTTAGTTGTAACACGGCGTATCGTATAGGCAAAAGTGGTACATTAATGTATTAGGAACTATTTTTTTAAATTCATTGCTTACACATTTTTAAGCTACTGGTCTGAAATAATCCTTAAGAATAAATTGTAAGTGGTGTCAACTTTCAATAGCTGACTATTCATATAAGCAATTTATTCAATAAGCACAACCTACTTGCATCAAAACTAGTGACATGGATAATCAGTAAATTACTTATTAAACCAATTAATGTTTTTTTAGAAATACCTAATATCATTTTTTTTGTCATCTAAATAAACTACGTCATATAACGTCATATACCACTATGCACATTTTTTTCTTTTACTTTATACAGAATAATGACTAGCAGTATGTTAATATTTGTTTATGAATTCTAAAAATAATTAGTTTTTTTTAAGAAAATCTGGTAACCTACCGATATGAGTTCAGGGTTGAATACACTATTTTAATATTCAAAACAGTTTTTATTCTTAAATGTATAGTGCATGAGTAAAAATTATCCAAGAGACGGGTCATGATCTGGCGAATAGAGTAAGAGTAGAAAATTAACAAAAATATTTAATTGTTTTTAAACTATAATATAATTTATTTTTATGGTTGTAATCGGTTTCTCGGGTTTATGAAGTAAAAACATGCATAAAATCATTGTGTTTATGGTTTCAAATAAAGAAATTATATTTTAAAGCAAATAAGATAAATTAATGTATGTTTGTAGCTTATATAGGTACTTAACAACTACTTAACCGATTTTGAGAAAATTTCAAGTTGTTCTTGGAAATATCATGAAAGTGTAGAAATTAGTTTGAACCACGTTTGATTCATACCTATGTTAAATCTGCCACAGGCGAATTTTCCATCTCGGATATTCACAAAGAGAGGTATACTGACGCAAATTTGTCCGTGAACTGAGGTATACCAAAACCAAGATATGCCTATTATATAGCGGTATATTATTTAAATGTTTTCATTTTTACACGGGTGAAGACGGGTTATACAGCAAAAATTGGATGTTGATTCGAATATAATAGACTCAAAAACTACTAGACCGTATTAATAAAAGTTATTTCAATAGAATTCTTGAAACTTGGAGGGTGTTAATAGCATATTTTTTTAATCTTCTGTTAGTAGGTAGCTAAAGGTTAGCTAAAGGTGCAAACATGATTTTTTCCAGTTTTCAAAAAAACAAAATATATTTTTATTTATTAAAATGGTTGTCATTACCCACTGGTTACATATTATATTAAAAGAAATATGATACATGTGTACCTATGCCCTAAATACATTTTTTTTATAAATATGTCTATTAAAAATAATAATCCTTAGCCCGGGTAACGTCGGGGCAACTACACACAAGGCATTTGTTTAAAAAAAATGTAAATAGAAATTACAGATAGTAATAACTGTATTTGAAGCTTATAAGAGTAAGCAATAAAACAATTAAACAAATTATCTTTTAATAAACTGCATTTGCAAATCGTTGGTATAAACATTGAAAATATGGATTTGGTAATTAAGTAAGATAATAATTATATAAAAGTTTTACTTTCAATTAAATACATTTCTTATCTATTAGGGGGTGGAAATAGTCGTCTTTTATAAGGAAATAAGTAAGAACTTTTAATAATATAACCAATTATTTGGAATCATCGATTTTTATATCAAAATATGACAAAGGTTTTTTTTTTTGTAAAGCTATTTCTAAATTGTCATTTTATTTCCTTTGATATTCTTTATTTAAGTTCAATCAAGTCATAAACAGAAACATATTATTTTGTGACATTTCACTTGTTACTTTAAAACCATTAGAGCAAACATGGACTAATAAGATAAATTCATGTATACATAATTACATAATGTAAAACAAATGTTTTAGTATAGTAAAGTTTAATTCGGAAAAAAAAATTATTTATTAGGTATTATTTATAACATTGATGTAATTGTTATTTATTAGCATAATATTAATTTTGAATTATTCGCATTAGGGAATTGGAAAAATCAATAACATGACTATTTTTTAAATATAAAAATATTACATGATTATTTCTTAAAAAGGTGTGTATTGATTTAAAATACGCCGTAAATAGATTTTACACATTGTATTTCATGTGGGTTAAAAAAAACAACTTTCAAATTTATATAATGGACCAATATTATACATTTTCAACAATAGATTTTTTAATTTTCCTATTTCTACTACCTATATGTATATATTTTGTACGTTTTTATGATTTTTTTTTAATAAATTATAAACAATAGGAAAAATATTTTTAATTTTAGTTAAATGCTGATATGGATGTATTAAAATGTACAGTTTTATAACAGCAAGTTGAACGAAATAATCATATTATATGAATTGTGATATTGTAATAAATACATAAATTATGATAACAACCAAAGCATGCTCACGTTTCAGACTAGTATAAACAACGACAGCTACGTATGTATAAATACGTTAAATATTGAACAGACGATTTATACTATAATAATATTATGGATATGTGTCATATTTTTATTTCCATACAGTTAATAATTACGGCATTCAGTGAAATATAAATTAAATTATATTCCCTTTCATTTTTATACCAAACTTCATCGTTACATGGAAATTTAAAAAAAAAATGTATACGAGCCTTATTAATTTTTTGTTATTATTATTACATATTATTATGGCATGTATCAAAGATTATTTTTATCGTCATAGTAAAACTCAAATTAATGTTTGGAATAAATAAATGTCAACAAGCATTACAATCAAAAATTTCAAAACAGTGTTGTTGTTTATAATATGTTGTAATCATTAATGCTATTTATGATAAAACTTAAATTATATTAATGTTAAATTATCATCATACTATTTGACATATTTCACAGAATAAAAATAGAAGCGTTAAGTTATAATACCTACAAATTGCATCATTTTATAGTTCCTAAATGTCAAACTATAAAGACTATTATAATACTAATTTTAATTTCGTTCCTTTCGGTTGTATGCGCAGTTCAATAAAGATATTATGCTATATTGTAAAACATTTACCAAAGGCTTTAAAGTATGATATAAGATATGCCATTAATTAATATTGGTCAGTTATTGAGTTGTTGAGTTTCAATTTTTTTAAATTTTTTTATTTATTACTGTTTTGGAAGTTTGTTTACCGTATACGGTATACCTAGTGAAATTGGATACATAAAACCACTCTATGTATAAACCTGTCACGAACTCGACATTTTACTTTTTTTGATACCTACTGGTTTATTCCACGAAACGAGATGTTTTTATTTAGTTTGCAACATTGTAAAAAATAATTGCTTGGTTTGGTTTTCTAAACTATCTACGTCATAAGATGTATATATTTATTTATTAACTTATTTGTCCTCGTCGTGTTCTATGCTCACATTTTTAATTTGATGTTTTTAAAGTCTTCAGAACACTGATGCTATTGAGTTATTTTTATTTTTTTTAGTAAGACTGGTGGAAGAGAGTAAATGTTACACAGATAGCTCTGGGATTCACATATTACATAAATTTGTCATGGATGCATTAAACTAGGGTTCACATAACACAAATTTGAATATTTTATTATGCCGTTTGATTACCTGAGATGATTTCTGGGCACGTTCTGAATATCTTTGTAGACCATATGAAGTCGGACCGTTTCCGATTGGCAATCGCTTCTTATGGACCACGCGTGCTTGTCCCGGTCGTAACATTGTGTTTTCGTGGGCGATGCCACAACGCCACTGGACGCTGCTGACGAAACCCCGTGCTGGTTGATTCCCGTTATCACTATGCTGGATATAACTTCACTCAAGGTATTCGCCAACAACATCTCGAGATGTACCCGAATCGTGCCCTGAAACAACATAAATACACCATACACGTAAATATTATAACAAAAGATTTTACTGTTAAAAAAATTTAAATAAATACTCAAATAATATTATAATGATTTCAATTGTTGGCAGTCGCAAAAATACATATTATGGATTATAAGTAGGGATAGGGTATACATAATTTAGGGCCAGTTGTTCCATCTCCGATTAAAGTTAACCGAAGTTTAATTGGCCAAATTTGCCCGATTATAAAATCTGTTATCAGGTGATTAAGTGTAACCGTAGACGGTACTACAGGCCCTTAGTGTACTATAATTTTAAATCCAAATTTACCAATAATTGTATTTGATATTTCAGCTGTATTATTCTAACATTCCGTCTGGGACTATACTTCAATGTAAAACTATGTACAGTTAAATTCCCATAAGTATACACATTATTATTAAGGAGTACGATTGCATAGGAGTACCATTAATATGTGCATTAACATTAAACATATTATAATAATACTTTTATAACTGTTATAGCTGAGCACTGCGCAATAACTCAACTTAAATTTAGTTTATACACTTACATAGTACCTATCATAAAGATTTGATTATGGTATGTATAATATAAATACACGGTTATCCTAGAATATTTTTATTTTCAGTAAACCTATTTATGTTATTTTTCCCTTAATCAGATATTGTTATAGATAAATCCATTAATTACAAGTAAAATTGTATCCTCGTCGATTTTGTATATACCTAACCAAAGGCATTATAAATAATATATACAATAATACAATTTTATAAATTGATTCATAATTATTAATTACGATGTATAGTACGCTTCAAAGGTTGTTTAATGTCGAAAACTATACATTTAAATAATAATACAGACGTATTGGCAACAGATAAAATTAAAAATAATTCAACACAGTTATAAAATTATTTCTTAAATTTGCTGATTGAACGAAAAATAAAAATTAGGGTCTTCATAACATCAAGTCTACGAATTGTTTCGCGTCAAGCGTCAATCTCCAGGTCTCCAAGTGCAAACTTAAAACATTTTAATAGTTATTACTTAAATTTATACTGTGATTTGTTTACTGTAGTCTAATTTATAAGATTTTTTTTAATTTGATAAAACACGATAATATGACTAAAATTAACCTGTCAATTAAAATACTTTCAGAAGAAATTGAGGAAATAAATCCATGTTCAGGGTAGAGTGTTTCAAATTATCAACTTATATAAAAGAAACACTTTTAGATTTCTAGAATAAAACTTATTTGTAGGTATATAGAAAGACTAAACTTAAACACTACGAAGACAATTGCAATTTATCTAATTCGATTTAGACGTAAAAGCCACTGCTGTCACGTACTAAAATCGACAATTGTTGATCAACGATTTATTCCTGTTAATTTTTTGGGCTAGATTTTTTCTAGTTTACAACAATGCCTTTCTATTACAACAAGACACTGTCAGTACAGTATATAGTAATTAATTTCTTTATATAAATATAGCCTTGGCGGAAAATTAATATTTAAAAATAAAAGTAATAACCGATTTAGAAAATAAAGAAATTATTACTGTACCTACTCTGTCCAGGGAGAGAACACGCCGATTCTGTATCACTACTCGACACCGATTCAACTATGACAGGATGTCACATACTGGGGATGCGCAGAAGAGCCGATTTTCGTCGAGTCTCGGCGTGTTCTCTCGTTAGACAGATTCGTACGATAATGTAACATAAAATATTATAACTATAAAAAAAATAGTGTTATACAGTTGCCAAAATCCGTAGTGAAATATACACCTAATCGTACGTCACGTCGCGGTCGGAAGACGTTTGTGAGTATAAGTAACCATCACATGACAAGCTCAAAAGATGTGAACGGGATCGCCGTGTAAAACCAATGTGTGTTAATGTGTGGTATCATATATCAGTGTGTATTGTGTAATTGTTTGTACTTAGTGAGTGATGGATCGAAACAGCTGAACTGTACAGGTCTAAGATGGTTTGGCACTGTCCCAGATTCTGAAGATCTTAGCAACTAAAATATAAAGTATGTCTAATTTATTAGAGGAGACGTTGGTCCTGACAGAAAAAATACTACAATTTTTACAGTGTAACGTATTACTTCAGTTGTTATTTAGACGACAACTGCAGTAATGTTATAAGTAAGTAAGTAAGTAACAACAATAATACGAATGTAAGACACGACTGTTCAAAATAATTTTGATAGATTATAATATTATAAGTATGAAATTCGCATAATTTATTACAATGACAGTTGGAAATTATGTTATAAAGAAAACGTCAAGGGCCCTTGATATGTGTTATCTGTAAATATCTCTGTCTTATAAACTCACAATATTACATATTATCAACACATAACAAAATTAAAAACCAATTTTTACTGTTATCTTAAATATTATGTGAATTGACCTATTTATAAAACTTAAAGATAAGAACATTATCTATGTTCGTAGTTACGTTAGATTTGTACGATATTTAAATTTTTAAGAGATTTATGAGAGTTTTTAAATTATAAAATTGTACATACCCATAACTTGCTCAATAATGTAACTATACAGTGAAAAATTAACGTAGGTACAAAAAAATTATATTCTTACCTCGAAGTTTTATAATAGGTCAATTAACTTTGATAATAAAGCTGACCACTCAAAATAAGTTCTTCTAAATAAAAATGTGCTATGTTGTACGTTCATAAAATGGTGATAAGTGATATCACACGTCATACGGGTGTAAAATTATATGAAACTTAATTGAAATAGAAAATACAATCGAACAACCGTATAATAAAACTAATTAGATTTTATATAGTATTTATAAGGTGTGTTAGAAGCTTAAATAATTTCATTAAATAAACTCGAACGTATTTTCCAATGTTGTTGCGTTCTCTGTAATTATTTAACTGAGCCATTCACTGGAACACAGACCTACTTTTAAAGTAAATTCTAGTGGTTTTTACACTCAAAAGATGTATATAGTAGACGGGTTAACCACAATAAGCTCGGGTGCGTCTGTAATCATGACAGTTAGGATTATTTAAAGTACACATATAAAAGGTTCTTTGGCCTTGATTTTCATGTATGTAATAAACGGTGAGCTTTACTGACCTAACAGAAGATTTTTCCGTCATTTACTGATTATTCTAAATCCGAATAAATAAGGGAAATGTTAGTTATTTTATTTTGTTATGGACTAACATCACATGGTCTAACACAAGAGCGTAATTTGAGTTGTTGCAGGGTATGCTTAAGCAGACCCAAAAATGTATCAAGATATACATATACAAGTGTTCTAAACCGACTAAAAATAACCTTTAGGTTAATGGCCCAAGTTGTCTTAACCAAAAAAAAATAAAAAATATTCATAATACATTACATTAATTAGTACAATATAATATAATATAGACCTGCTGAAAATTATTTTTGCCTGCCCACTTGTTAGCATGCCCTTCAAAAAGTTGAAATTACGCCCCTGGTTTAACGTCAAACAATACATATTTCATCCTAATTTGATTATGTCAACGTAAATTATAATTTCAAGTTTCAACTGATGAAGAAGAATCTATAATTACAACCTGTCAACGTTATAAATTGTATAGATATTAGTCTACTTATTACCTATATAATTATATCAATTCGTATTTTTTATCGATTTGTTGTCTTTAGTGATTGTAAAGCCTCAATATAAATTTTGATAAATAACTTTAGAATAAGCTATTTGAATTATTACCAAATTATGAACTGGTAAGGTAACAAAAAAGTAAGTTATTATATTATATATTATTATGACTGTTATTTATCACTTTTTATTACAGAATATCATAGTATGGATAAAATAATGTAACGTAGCTTATGGGTTCCAACAAGTGGCTGCTTTTAATAAGAATATTGGTGCATTTAGAATAAAATAGATTAAAATGTTAAATAATATGTATTGAACATGCTATTGCATATAAATACAACTATAATTAATTATATCTGTGGTAATTATCTACTTGCTTTTTACCAATGCTCAACACCAATCTGTTTTTAACAATTGCTTATTATTTCAAGTGTACTCTAAGTTGCATCTATTATTTGAAGTTCATAACTAAATGAAGCTAAAATCCGGTGTGTTAAATTCCACTATCACCACGAAATCATTTTTATTGTATACGTTTAAAATTCTTAACATAATAGTAAGTTCAAAGAAGATAATAATATGAAAAAAAATCATTCGTCCAAAAATGTACCTATAGTAAAGTTTTACTGTTTAAAAACTTTGTTATTTATTTATTTCATCCAAATTAATTACAATAAAATAATTACAATGAATTTCATTAATAATTTTACTATAGCTTATACGAATACGATCTGAGCTATAATTATAGCGAAGATTCCGATATACCGGTATACCGGTATGCACTGTGATTCCCAAGAAGCTGAAGTAATCTCGTATAGTCGTTTCTGGTATACGGAGTTCAACGATATTACAATTAATTTTATAGTAAAATACTTATAAAAAATAAATACGCTATGGCGTGATCGACTTGTCCGTGTCAAGAGAATTTATAAAAATTGAGTTATAAATACCTACGTCATCGTCATTGAAAAAATAATTATATTATAGTACTACTTGCCTCAATAATATTGAGTATCTATTATTTAATGAGTGTAGATGGAAATATATATATCTTGAAAATAATTTAATAATTAACCTTTTAATAGAGATATATTTTATAATATTTGTCCAGTCACGATAAATATATATTAGTTTACTTGCAAAACTCAAGAAATTAAATTAAGGGAACGTGCTTGAAATTCGAATATCATAGAATTTATTCGCAATTAGTATAGTTGAAATTCAGAAATTATTCAATTAACATAATATCTTAGAATTAATAAAAAAATATCCTGCATTTTTACTTATATGTATATTTTATATATTATTATATTCACTATATTAAATAATAAGTCCGATAAAAATGTTTAAAATGTTAAATTTGTATTCATTCAATTTTTTATTTTAAACAGTCATCACAAAATGTAATACCTGTGTAATAATATACATTTAACAATAAAAGTGTTTTATTGTGTACCTGCCTACTAGTTTACTGTAGGATTTATATTGAAATAAATTACTATAACTTCTAACAATTTAACCAGCTATATACATATTTTGGGTTGTTATTATATATTCAATATTTGTATACACATCTACATACGAGTACTATTATAGTGAGTTAAATTCATAAAATAATAAGTACCTACCTTAAATTCTTTTCATGCATTTGTATGTATCATGTATATTTTATATGAATTTTCAATTTACGAAATATGACATTAATAAGTTATAATAAACCGCTCAATATTAACAAAAAATACAACGACTATCCACACAATTTGTAAACGTTATTATTAGTTGTGTAACATAACAACTTTTTACTGTTTGAAGGTATTTTGTGTATTTACAAAATTACAATGATAAACTATGGCTATGTTCGTACACTTTAAATCTATACAAAGATCACTGTAAGTTTTTTTTATATCAATCTTTGTTTTCATTATTATTTGTCTGAAATCCTCCAAAACTATCGACACATACTTATTTTAAGAAAACACAAGTCTGCTGAGAATAACCTTCGAATCCCAGTTTTATAATGTGCATCATTTATTATTATTTGCTGTTAAGTCTCAAGTATCAATACTTTCACCTGATATATAAGTATAAATCTCTAATACTTTATGGATGGTTAATGGTTATATTTATTTGATGTTTTAGTCAGTTATTATATCATATGATTTTATTTGTAAATGTAGGTACTTTTGTAAACAATAATTTATTACATATTCAATTTTTCTAAATAAAAAAACCATAATTAATCACATTGTAATCACATTTGTATGAATACAAATTCCGAGTTTTGTTTGTTTTTGTTATTGAACTTGGCTATTGTGACAAGGGAATGATTTTGTTTTAGTTACGATTAGAAAAGAAGTCAAAGATAAATAAATATCGTACATTATATTATGTAAATAATTTTAGATTAGTGTAATAACAGTTAATACATTATTAAATATACAACAACCATACAATAATTAGCTCAAACAAAGTTATACTAGAGCCAGTCATTAATTAAACCAAATTTAACTGTGAAAGAAATAATTGAGTTATAAACAATTTTACTGTACAAACCTTTGTAACAAGTTCGGAGAACTTATATCTGGGATGCCAGCCATAGCTTTTTCCATCTGAATCGGATACATCATCCAATATTCCTGAGTCTAGACGTTTTTCTCCATCGCCCAAAACTAACATGTACCGAACACGGCATTGATGGTCAAATCCTGTGCATCGGTTCAAATATACAGACATACGGCCTTCAACTGAAGTACCTAAAAAAAAAAAAATTAAATGTTAATAATACATCATAATATAAATAGTAGCTGAATAATTAAAAGTGGAAAAAGATGGTTCCAATTTGAAAAACAGAAGTTTGTATTGTCACAGAATCATCCTTAAGTGGTACAAAAAGTCTCAAGTAGGTATTCCAAACTATGGTCTCCATGTGTAATTAAAAATTCCAAAAATCATAATTTGAATATATATATAATTTAAGCATAAAAATAGGGAGAGCATGATTAAAAAACACCCTGTACTACTATGCTATATGTATACACCTTAAAAATCTTTACTGATGAAACGCCCTCTTAAGAATAAAATATAAATCTCAATATAATTTTCTGATGCAATAATTCGTTTCACATTTTTTTAGTTTGAATAAAAAACTTTCAGTCTCTCCAACACTGGTCCGCATTATAATTTTTCAATATTTCTGTTAATTTTAAAATTATTTGTCCATTTATAAATATGTTAGAGTTATAGTTGTATGATTATATTTAATTAATATTGGATAGTCCTACAAAGAAACTTTGCTACTACGCATTCATTATAAATTGTAAATGCAAATCTAAAGTCATTAATAATTCAATACCTCAATAGGGTCATCAATTTTTATTTCAGGTGCATTAAATATTTTGAACTCTTGATAATCTCGTACGAAATTCTTCAACTAAATCGAATTAATATTTAATATAACTTACTTAGAGGATAGCACCAATAATAGCATAAAGGCTTACTTATGACCTGAGTTTGTGTTTTAAAATGTACAATGTTAATTTAATTTTTAAATAAAATAATATTAAATAACATAATAATAATTTTAATGTGTTTAAAATGTTTAAATATTTAATTTTTAATAGTAATAGTTACCAATTTACTTCAATACAATTTTAAACCTTATAATTTTGAAAATAAATGGTTTTTGTATAATATTATGTTTATTACATCCCTCGAAAAAATGTCCCCATGATATTGAGTTATTACTAATTACGTATAACCCACGTATATCATATCCATAACAAACCAAATATAAAATAATAAATAATTAAATAGGTAGTCGTTATGTTAAAAAATATATTAGGTATGTATTATTATATTTTGTAAGTATTTTATATCTGTAAAAATATTAATATTTATTAATATTTTATATTTTTATATATTGTTTAGATAGATTAGGTTTAATAGAAGTTTTTTGTTGAGAATATGACGAAACAATAAAAATTACCAAAATACTTTGTACATAACAAAAAAAAATATCACGAAATATCATGAAATATTTTATATTATTTTAAAAAAAGTCATTGTATGAACAAAAGTTTTTTTCAGTAGGTATGCTGAGCTTTGAAAAAAAAATGAATATAATATTATATTATATCAGTAGGTACCTACAATCAAATCAAGAGTTGACGTTGCTTATTATACAACTGCATAATGATAGTGAATATAAATATAGTTTAAATATACCTAACCTATAAATATACAAAACTTGATTTGAATTTTAGATTTTGAGAGAAGCGAGAAACGTATTGGTCTTCTTACAGTAGTATTTTTTTTTTTTGTGACCACTATTAAGAATACAAAGAGTGCTTCAAAAACTTCAAGCAGTCCTATTTAACGAATGAAAATTACATTCATTTTGTGCTTTGAAGAAATCGTTTTTTGATATTATCAGTAGATTATTTAATGCATTAAATAAAGTTCAGAAACCGTGGTTTTAATCGAGATCCAAGCACAGTCGTTATTATATGCGATGATTTATGATTATTTTCAAATTTGTAACAATAATGAACTGCTTATAGCGCCAATGATCAACGAATTGATACGATAATAACTAACGAGAAATTACAGGCATCTGGTTAATTTTTTGATATGTCAATTTAATTATTTTATTTCTCACAAAAACCAAATACAGACACTTTAATTCATTATCATATTATAATATAATGTAGCGTCATCACAAATAATGATCTCATATTAAAATACTCTTATGACATCATCCACCATTTTTCAATATTAACCGATATTGATATTTTACTACTTATCACTCATCAAACATTTCAACGAAGCACGCACGTATTTATAGATCTTAATACATTTATTACACCTACATTTGAATACGTGAATTAAATTTGTTCGGCAGGAAATAGTTATCTATTGCATAGTTGTAAATTATGATAATCATAGCGTATCGAGTAATTAATAACATCCAAACGTTAAATAATAATATAAGCGTTTTAACTGATACATGTAGAGCTTAACCGTACAACGTTATAGTAACGTTATTGTTGCTACAAACGGATTGTATTGTACACGTGTGCAGTGTTCATAAACTATATTAATACAAGAGACAGTACATAATTGTTATTGTTGTGCAGTTCGTACGGTTTAAATTCAATCGTGTACTGATTGCTATTTGCTTCTAACATAATATTACAATATTATTGTACGAACGAATAACACGTAAATGAGTACCGATCACAATGAAACGCGAAATGTGAACTTTTTTTAAAAACTATTAACCATCGTGATAATAATATCATCTGCGTATGAATGTTTGAACTTTTATATAGTGACCGTGGACGACAGGATAAACAGTGGCCCGCGAGTAGTGTGCGCGAGAGATTGTATAGACGCGTTTAATATTATTATTATCATTCTCAGTTCGTAGTGGATTGTATTATTATTATTATTATCTATTATATAGTTTCAGCGATACGCGAAGTAGGTGTACTGATAGGTATTAAAGTGATATTTTACTATTATCGCCGATGGTTAGGATAAAATTTACGAAGTCATAAAAACCAACGGGCACTTACACGATACGTCTTTGACGCCGTGCGGGTACAGCGCCAGGTTCCAATCGAATCCGCCGAAAGTGAAGTACGACGTCTCCAGCTTGCACTTGGTGCCCCTGGGCGACGCCGTGCCGTACTGGTGCTGGAGCGCATTTCCGGCCGCCGGGTTGTGGTGGTTCTGGATCTGATGGTGGTGGTGCATCAGCCGGGACGTGAGCGACGTGGGCACGCCGAACTCCGTGTCGTACACCGTGCGCACGTGACCGATGGACAGTTCCAGCTGGAACTCGCCGTTCGCGTCCGTGAAGTTTCGGCCGTACAGGTCGCTGACCGGTATGTAATTTCGGTTTCCCTGGGCCGGACAGTCCGTCGTAAACTTCACCTGCAACGGGACACGCACACAAAGTGGTTAGGTACATGATAGTATAAATGGCAAATGGCATACATTTTATGCCGCACTTTAGAAACGTCGTAAACGACACGCGGTCTTAAGTTGGTTAAAACTGCCTAACCGTCCTCCTATAAGAGCGGCACTCAGTGTTTTTCAATAGCACTTAAGTGGAATACTTCTATAACCATATGCCGGTATACCAATGCCTACGAATCACCGTATCGACATTATCTGCGCTCTCGCTGCAGCCCACAGTTGCGGTATACCGTTATCTGTGCTGTCGATATAATATTAACACCGATAACCGAAAGACGACCGTTTACTTTTATTCATTTAGACTTTGATCTGTTCATCATTCACTCTATCAAGAATTTCAAATTTAACCATTACTTGCAATAATTCAATATAACCCAGGTGTACTCGTACAGTATAATATTGCAAACATGTCTTACAATTTCAACTCGCAGAATATTATTTTGTCGATTACACTCACGTCTCAGAGATTCATTACACCGAGTAAGTACTTTACACTGCGTTTGGTTTTTTTTATACAATTCACACTGTTTTTGTTACTATGCCTACTTAACTACACGTACAATTGGTGGTACATAATATTTGATTTTAAAACAAAATAAATAAATTTACTTATACCATAATATGGTTTTAATGATGGCGTTCAGTTTTTTAAAATGTGTTTATGGTAATATGATATACCTACGTGTCAAAAACAATATTATGAAAATATAAATAAAGTTAGTGTTCTGAAAATGACTTAAAATTAAATAAAAAAAGTAAAACCTACACAATATTCCCGTATAAAATTTAAATAATATAATATGGAAAAACAAATTATGATTATGAACACTATAAAGTATAAATATGTTAAATAATTGTTATTGAAGAATAGTAAGTCAATTAAATGTCCAAACGTTTGTTACATGTCTACATTTTTAAAATAATATATAAAATAATTATAATTTTAATAAGTACAATATGTTAACATAGAGTTTAAAATATTTTGTTATAAACTATGGTTATATTTTCTATTACCAGTATGTTTGACATATAAATATATTTATTGAAATTAAAATATTTGCCTACAAAATATATAAAAAATATTATTATTTTTAAAATCTGTTGAAATTGAAAAAATTGAATATTATAAAACGTGTTGAATATAAAATGTTAAAAAAGGCATTCAGTTTTGCAGGTAGCAAAAAGTGTATTTATACTCATCGTTATCCATGTCCTCTGAAAAATGCTAGGTACTCATTAAATTATTGTATTTTAAATATTGTATTGCATTATTATTAAATATTTATTTTATATGATACTAAGTCTTACTTAAATATAACCAAAATAATAAATTTATTTTTTGCAACATATTTTATTAAAATATTAAGGTTTACTGTTTTTATGTTTACGATAAAAATTCACATAAAAAAATCATTGAGCTAATTGAAACATACGATGGATAACATTTTTGCAATAAAAAAGTATCAATTTCATAATTAACATTTACGAGTACTTTCTTTTTCTTGTACTAGCTAGAATTACTTTGGTTCCTAACGGTCTAACTTATAGCCATATATTATGCCTCCGTTTAAAAATGTAGTATGTAGGGTCGTATACGTGTATAGCTTTAGTTTACTGATTTAGCTAATAGTGATAACAAATGGGTGAAAATAGCACATAATATACCTACTTCTGTATGTGCATTTAAAACATTAAAAAAAACATTTCATAGTCAACGATATGTTTTCATAGAAATGAGACAGCAGAAACGATAGTAGGTACGATATAGGTAATAATAAAAAGCAAAATCTACATCGAAAAAATATTAAATAAATTTTATGAATAGCAATATAAAATTTTATCAATAAAATATTTATTATTATTAAATTATAATACTTGTAAACAGTTATTAAAAAAATTGTACGAAAAATAAATTAGGGATGGTAATGGCATTAATTAGGATAATATAAAATAACACGTTTCAGAATACCCTCTAAAATGTATTTATGATTTCTGTTAGTAAATAAAGATGTTTAAGATCGAAATGATTATAGACAGTATATTATAAATCAATATTATTCAACAGTACTTATGACTTATGAGAATTGTTTATACGAAACATGATAATTAACACAAGTTATTTAATTTGAATTATACTATTAAATATCAATATACACATGGGGATGTACATACTCATTTTTTCTTATAATAGTTACATATTTAAATGTATGGATTTTCGAATTCTTAGGTAAACTAAATAGTTAAGATCATATTTACTAATTCATACATTTTTTATGTAGTTTAAATAGTGTCCTGTGCAGGTGTACAGACTTTGTTAAATCAGTACCACGTTTTTCGTGAAATGATAAGCAGATTACATATTTGTATTTAAATGTCGATACATATTATATAAATAGAAATTCAAACGAGAAGTTATACATTATTAAACTTTTTATGTACGAAGGATAATAGCCTACGATAATAGGTTTAAGTAGGAGCAGCGATAGTTTTAAAATGATTATAATTATTAATATTACATCAAAACTTGTAAAAATTATCTGAGTTTAAAGTATTAGACAAATATTGCATGATACAATATTTTATATTTGATGCAAAATCACTATCAAGGATTGTTTATCTTTCTATGACGTCTAATACTATTTAAAAAATTCTTCATTTGAATTTTGATTTAGATACTTAAATATATCTTCAATAAAATCATCTGCTCAACAATTAACAGTTAAATAGAATATCTATTTCTCATTCCAAAAAATAATAAGCCTATTATTAAATATATACGTATTCGTTTATATCTGATGATTTGCTAATTAATATGTTTATATTTTTTTTCATTAATATGTATTATTTATAAAATTTAAAGACATATCATGTATTACGATTTATAGTTGAATTAGGAGAGATAAAAAAGAAGTCAATTTAATTATTTGATTGTTTTTTTCGTAGATATCGTTAGAACCATGTTTGAAATATGTTTATATTTTTGTTGCTAAAACTATTATTTTCATGTTTCTAGAAACTATAAAAAAAAATACTGTGATGCGTGACGATAATATATTTACTTTTAAAATACAAGTCTAACGTTTTATTACTTTTTTTATAGTGTGTATTATTTATATAACTCATTCAAAATAAATATATTCTGGGATTTGTTTCGAAAACATGAAAGTGTAATAACAACTAGGTACAAATTATTTTACAGAAAAACACTTATAAATTATTAAAGGACTAAAATGTAATATTTTAAATTAGAATTAGCCATAATAACCAACAAGTACATACCTACTATATAATGTATAGTAGGTGACATGATATTATATACATGAAAATATTTATAATATTGTAACTATAGATATAATATTGTATAGTATTATTATACTGCGACTAAGATAATAAACAAAGTATTATAAATAATTCAATAGCAATTAATAAACTGAATTAGCTAATGGATATAAAACAACATTGGAATAATGAAAACAAACTGCAGTATATTTAAGTAGTTGTAGTACTCGAATCCAGAATACAGTCAATTTGAAAAAGCTAAAAGATAATATAAGCTTTTTTTTTGATTACTCAGTTGGAATCTTTTATTCTTTTATAAATACTATTAAGTATAAATTCTAATAAAGGACCTTTATAAAGACTGTATTATTGTAAAGGTATATGGTAGAAATGTATAGAAATAATAAACTATTTTATACACGGTTAGTAAAACTTTATAAACGTAACCTAAATTATATTAAAATTAATAGAACGTTATTAATAGTGTATAACATATCATTTCTTTTCATCGGTGTATATCGTACAAAATTACCTACAGAGACAAATAAATACAAAAATGTATATATTAAAAAATAAATGCTTGTACTCAGTTTAAATGGTTGGTTAAATACTACCTACAGTATGAAATATAAAATATAAACTGAATTAATCATATTGTAACAAAATCGTCGAAATTATCAATGACAAACTCATTCGATATTGTATTATCTAATTGGATAGATATTAACATAGTTTGATGATTGAGAGTGGCGCCAAAGTATATATTTACCTATAACAATTGTCGTAGGTGATTTTAGTAGGTAGGGGGTCATCTTAGTCATTATATAGTTATTTTATGAAAATGTATTTAATAGACAACATAAAAACTATACTTGGTGTATGGTAAAGTAATTATAAGAAATAGGTGGCTGTCAAAATTTTATGTGGAGGTGTCTAATGTCATTGGTAAAATTTTGTACTTCGGTGCCACTGATTGGGACCCAACCATTATTTTTATGATGGACGATCCTTATACCTCTGTTAATGGCCAAATTTCCCTGACAGTGTGATAAATTTATCGTGCTTGGAATCTCCCGTGGGGATCACTACGATGTAAACCGCAGACATGAAACGATGGGAAAATTCGTTCGTCGGAGGGGTTATATGGAATATAAGCAAAAAGGGGTCACAGTGAACAGGAAAGTAATATAGGCTTACACAATAACGCGTGGGTGAAAATCAAGACTACGTTCATGTGAATAATTTATCGAACGTCCTTCTACCGGAATTATTCAAACAGGTATGCACCCGTACTTCGTTCTTTACATTCGTATTATTGTGATGTCATAATTTCTATAACTAATATAATCTAAGCATTCCACCTGCATAAATAGGTTCAGATATTCCTTCCAAATAAATTATATACATTATGTACTTTAGAAGTTGTCTGAAAAATTAATGATTCATTATAAAAAAAAATGTATTCAAACGGAAAATCAAATTAATTTATCACAGTAAGCATATATACATTACTTTAATGAATATGCTAAAAATGCATTTTTAAGAAATATAACTGAATAGGTACCTACTAAGTATACACACAATAAAGCTTATCGATCTTAAACTATATTTTAATCTCAACAGAAAAATGACAATAGTGATAAAAGTAAAATAAATAACAAACTATGTATACACTTATGAAAATATATTTAGTTTGAAAGTATTATTATACCTAGCATAACTAGAAAAATACAATGACATTAATAATAAATCAGATTTACAAAAATAAATTTTTGTTATTTTTATATCATCCAACAAATTCATAAACATACGAATCGAACATAGTCTTATCTATAAGTATTTTTAAATAATTTTTTTTGCGTAGCACAGAAACAGATGACGATTTTTCGTAAATAAAATTTTATTGTAAATTTATTAATAAATTTAACCAGCAAAAATGTTAACTGTAAATTAATAGTATAATTTGTTTTTATTGGGTTATTAAAGTTTACAATCTATATTCATATTCCTATACTATAAGCAAATGTAGCGTAAAATAATAGGACCCGACCAGAGAATTGTATGTGCCCGCCGTCCAGTGACACTATTCAAACTTCGGGCATTTATGGAAATTTGTTTTTAATTTTAATTAGATGATATGATAAAAAAATGATCGTGACATAGCATAGCCAATTTTTTTAAATATTATATCCTATTTTTATGTGAAGGATTGTCTAATTATGTATAAAAGCAAGATTAGAAATAAGGGGAGTCCAATGGTTGAGTTTATATTTTTGTTATTTCGTATAGGTATAGGTATACTATGTAAGCATAAGAAGTATTTGAGACTGAGTTCGTGGTTTAACGTGTTGTTTCTATAACTTTATAACTTACTAAGTATCAAGAACTAAGAAGTGTTGGTTGTAACTATCAATCGAAGATAGAAAACATTGAACTGTTTATTTAGAAAAATTAATAATTATGAAGTTGTATATTATATCTAAACTACATTATAGTAATAAATAATAATTGTCGTGAAGCCTGGCAACATTAGCTGTTTGTTTTTTGTCTGTAGGGGAGGAACTGTTAGTTAGTAAACACGTGTGTTTTTGGTTTGGCAGATTTTTTAGTGGGCACCCGTGGGTATCTGCCATGCCCGGGTGGGGAATGGCGGCACTTCTCTCCTGACACCATGACTTGCCCGAAGAAAAAATGCCGCCCATGAACCGAGGTTTGAACCAGCCCTGGTGTGCGTCACAACCAACACCTTAGCCCGCTCGGCAACTCCGTCCCATAATTGCCTTTTATATAATATAATATGTATACATATGTAATATAAATATGTATGTATGTTTGTGTATTATAGTTCATATTCAATCAATAACAACTATTGTGTTCAATCTTAATTCTTAAGATCTGTTAACAGCAATTATCCGTTCTCTTCTTTCCTGTCATTCGCTTTTCTTTTAACTTCTTCGTATATTTTTCATCCTTGATTCTTTACAATATTTTGTTAGAGGTACTTTGTATATTTAATTATTATTATTTTTATTAATATTGTTTTTTTATCGTTTAAAAGTTTTATTACGTAAACCTCTTGCAAACTGTAAATTATGGGTGGTAGGTAGTTAAGTACTTAAGTTTTTAAAAAAGAAAAATGTTTACATAACTTTAAAATGTAAACTTGATTTGTTCAGTATAGCTTATAGCTTTAAATTAATGATATATTATAAACTTTAATCGATATTGATATGAAAAAGACTTATTGTGAAACCTCTAAACAAAGCTGAAATGAATACAAATACTGATTGGCAACTACCTTCGTTGTTCCAAACATTATTTTATCCTGTCATTAATTTTTGAATGTTAAATCTTTGATAAAATATTCTACAATAACAAATATTTAGATATAAAAACACTATTTATACAATAATAATACATTTCATAACACAGAACATTAAAATATATAAATGAATTCCATGATGAAATATATTATGTTATATTTTTTAAATAGATTATATTTCTGATTGTTTCCATGGAGCCATACAGGTATAAAATATATTCAACTAACAATCAATCAAATCTACAGTATATTGTATAAATTGAGAAATATATAATACATAATAAATATTATATATTACAATGTGGCTTAAATATTTGATAAATAAAAACTTAAGATATGTTTTTATGACAAAAATAAACATACCCCTAGTTTACACATTGTATATAATGTATATTGAATGACATCATAAAGTGCACAAAAGTAAAGTATACTAAAATAACATTTTTATACCAACCTAATAAGATGTTGAAAAATATTTTTTCAGAAATTCACAGAAGTATGATCCGTACTTGGAACATGTATAGATTTCTAATTTTGTTTACTCAGAAACTTAAATGAGTTATTGATTTTGAAAAAACTAAGAATATTACCGTAAAAACAAAGTACTAAACGGGTCTCCTAGTTATTAAATATGTACGTTAATCGTTCTGCACTACGTAATTTCGTAACTGTTTAATATAGTCAAATCATTGTAATTTATACATAGCCATCATTATACTTACACAAATACACAGACATGGTAACATATTATAATATATTAAATAGGATGGATGGTTATTACAAAAATTAAAATGTAAAATCAAAGGCTTGTAGCGATTTTATCATAATAAGAAACAAACGAATAAAAATGTAGGTTAGGGTATGTAGCCATGTAGGTATTTAAACATTTTCAAAAATAAGTAAGTAATTATATATGAAATGTATATCATCTACTCACTTGTTTACCAGCAAATGATTCGTTCACGCTGAAATGTTCACGGTTGAGTATAGTGAACGTAAAATCCACATAAACGCGCACCGATTCGGAAGCACTCTTCCACACTAGGTACGCTCCTAACATCTTGTCAGTTCGTGAGAATGTAATTGACCATTTTTGATGGCCACAAGCAAATTCCTTGGACGTAACGTCCCGGTCTGGATCACGAGTTACTGATTTGGTCACCACGAATGTAAACACATGGGTCTGAAAACGGTCTGGCAACTTAACCAACCTGTACAAGAGTGCCATGATTGATCGATGATCGCATTACTCAGCCTGTGGACAGAAAAAATAGAAAATAACTCCATTGTTTGTCGATTTACTAGTTAGGTACGTAAAAATAACAAATAATTGTATTGTGTTTTTAATGTCCGTAGTCGACTAACAATTATTAAATAAAAAGTATAGAATAGAATATGACCTATATTATATTTATATCTGTAATAAAAACCAAAATATAGATTTTGAATTATAGTACCTGCCTAAAAATGTTATATTTTTTAATATTGATTTAAAATATACACAAGAACTCATGTCCAATGATAATCTCGGGACTTTTTAATACAAAGTGATAAAAAAATTTATTGGAAAGCTTATTTTCGGGTCGTATGCCCACCACCGTCAACCAACATAAGAAATAGAATATTCACTAAATCTCAATAAATATTACTTTTACTATGCCCCTTATTTAAAAAAATGTAATTGTAATTTATAAAAGTAAGTATATCAATTTTTCTTGATTTTTGAGTCATGATATCAAAAACTTCTTTGAACCAAGAAAAGATTCTAAGAATGCATTGTTTAATTATAAAAGATAAATCACATCAGTAAATTTACTCCTTACTAATATACTCCTTATGATGAATAATATTGTAAATGTAGGAATTTCCGTTCTACGGAACATCAGTTCTATTACGTACTTTTATATCCCAAAAAAATATACTTTTATTAAATTATCTATATTTTATTTAGTATATAATCTTTCTTTAATTAAATATTTTAACTTACTAAATGTAAAAACTAAAAAGAAAACACACATAATTTTAAGCTTAGATTACAGTGCCTACATAAATAATTGGTAAATATTGGAAAATATTAAATGATTAAAAAACAGTATTTATGGCTGTTATATAAAATGTAAGATGTTATCAGGTTTTTCCGTCATACATTTTATTAGTTCAAGCAATGACTGTTAGAATTTCTGATTCAACGTAAAATATATCAAGTTGTATAATCGTTGATTCTCAAAAAAAAGTATGGAAAAAGACAACGAACCAAAAATTATTTAACTATTATCATAAAAAATTAATTTTTTTGGCTTTTATGATAAATGCATGGAAAAATTAAGAAAATTAGTTTTAAAAACAAATTTGTAATTTTAAATTACACTTCATTTTAAACTTAAACATTTTAAAAATAGATTAATATTTTTAAGATCGACATTTTTTATTCAATATAATCAACATACGTAACATTAAAATTTTAAATCAGTCACATATATTGAAACGCCTTTAGAAATCTATGTATTCCTCTTCTGTATTTATTTTACCAAAACTTCATGTTGTTACGAAATAAAATGTTCCATGTTGAACAATGAAACTGAAAATGTAGACTAATAAAATATTAATGACCAGACAAGATTGAAAATTTTATAGTGTTTGGACCGTCTCTTTAATCCTCTAAAGTTCTTGAACTTTTAACAAGTTTTTATGATAATATTTTTTAAGCAAATACATCCTTTTTAAGTTCATTTTGTTCTCATAAATATTTTATGTTTAATTTATAAAATAATAATTAGTTGATTAAAAAAAAAAAAATCATTAATATATTTTGAGTACGATAAAACAATTATAAAAATGCGCATTGTTTAGCAAAAATATGATTGTATCAGGAAAATACAAAATATTTTCCATTAATCACATGGTTTTATTTTTCAATAAAACATTTGTTTTTATTGTAACATCGTGGAAACAATAATATGATACACAGTGGTTTTTTTTTTTAGTTGAGTTTAACTTTAGCCTTGATATTTGATATAATTATTTTTCTTGTTTACATTTCTGACACTTAGTAATCCAAAAATACGATCTATATGAAACCATATAACAAATGAGCATTATAGAGAGTATAAGAAATAGTTTTTAACCCTCTTCCTTAGCTGAACTTACAGATGAAACTCGTGGGTTCTTTTTGAACAAAATAAATTACTAAATTATTTATTATTTATTATGTATAGTGTATAACTATTATTATTACAGTAAGAATATTAATTGTTTTCTATGAGTAATAAGCCATTTAATAAATAAATAATAATAAAAAAAAATTATTGTGATAAAAGAAAACGACGTGGCTGGTCGTAAAGTCGAAGAAATACAAAACGCAATGCGTAGTAATATAATATATAATAAATAACAATGATAATATTTTGACATATAGTGGTATATATCTATAAGGTTACTCACGTGACACGGTTACACGCATACAGAAGTGAACACGCGCAAATATTGTATAGAGGTACGCGCGATGACTTTGCGATGGGCGATTTGCGAGGATATAATATTATTATGGTGATAAACTGTGTTTGCGTACCATATAATGAGGTATGACCTAGACGTCTGGAAATAAAAATAATTCGTATCAGCGGCTCTTCGTTATTGCTCTCAACTGTATATGACATATAGGTACTAAACATTGAACATTCAGAAATTCTCTTTCCGGCCACCTCGATTACCCGACTACCTTATTTTTCATCTAGAGTACATTATTGGATTACATATTTGATGGTCCCTTAAATGCATGTATACATAGCAGCTATAGCTCCGGCTGAATCCTTTCATGTCCTTGTTAAATGACAGTCGAGCGTATCATGGACAGATGATGCAGATGCTGGAAGTGATTGGTCCATTTGTGCAGCGAAATCAAGTCGTCACATTGACTGATCTCGACATGTATACGATAAACCAGATTGTGTAGTCATTGGTGAGACACTTTTGGAAGACTACTGTTTCAAGTTGTTTGTATATATAATATAAAATATTATATTACTATAGTAAAAACTAAAAACATCATCTAAAATATGCGTGATTTAATCGCGTAATACTCTCAAATTTGTTGACAAACGTCTCATAAATAATACGGTAACATAATACATTTCCCTGTCAGCGGTTGGCTTGTATATTTTTATTGGGTGATTTTTGTTGGGTTAGTGGGTAAAAGAGAGGTCTATGCCAACGCCCGCCCGTATGATAAATAATATTTAAATTAGAAATTATGAAATTAGTACTTATAGTTTAATATTCTTTTGCCTATGGTATTGCTACAGTAAGGCTTACATGGTAATATTGGTATACATAATACAAACATGTAAATGCAGATGGTTCTAGTGTTAATATTTACACAAACAGTTATCATGCGATAGTGCACCGACACACATATGACATTATCCTCTCTAGTTTCTCTGGATTTCGTGACGATAAAATAAACAATTTTATTTTCATAGAGTATACCTAAAAACAGTATTACTTTTCTGCACTGCAGCCCGTGATCTGTATCTTATATCGTGTCACTCTACGTCTCTACCTATCGATTACCTAATATTAATTGTATGGCTTATAACACACTCATAAAATTGTGAAATTAAGTTAACAGACTAGGTACGTAATATTATTATAAAATCACACACATTATGGCACCGGAGCCAATAAACAACTCACCGATGGACACAAATTCACAAACATAATTCAATGAAAATTCTTCCACCTCTACTTATGAATCCAAACAATATAACATTAAGTTATCACCTCCAATCATCGTCAAAGACGTACATATTAAGGACTTAATTTTACTAAAATCTAAATGTATAGCAAAACAGTTGGTTATCTAGAATTTTTCTCAAAATTTCTAAAAAAAATATAGAAGTTCAAACAAACTCCTCTAATAACTACTATTTAAATAAATAAATATTTGTTATAATTACCCAATGTTAAACTGCATTCAATCACAAAATGAAATTAATATTTCGTGATGTTATAGGAAACCTACATCCCTCGCTAATTAGAATTAACTACAATAATAATATAAAATAGTCAATAATAATTGGAATAGGAATATATAATATATTTTAACAAAGTGTCGTTGATGGGTGTCTCATTATTTAATTATTTAAGTTACTGCGGTGCTAAACCTCAAATATGAACCTCAAAATCATATAAGTTTATTGTAGTTATTATGTGGATTCTGTATTTCCTATTTTATTTATAGTACCTATAAATATATTATGTATATATATTTACACATCATATTTTTTCGTAATCCAGCCCCCTTTTTTTATTTTAAGTGCGTAACTAATAAGAAATACAATTGATGAAGTCAAGTGTCAACACAATATAATTGCAATAAACCAACTATTTTATAAACTTGCAAACGTACGTGTATGTTGTGTTGTGTTGTGTGTATTATTGTTATTATTATTATTATTATTATTTATGCCATAACAATGCGACCACGAAAAACGAACACACAACACGTGTGTGTTAGTAATTCGATATTAAAATATATATCTTACTATTTTCATTTTTATCTATTATTATGTAAAAAGTAAAGTAGTATAGCAAATAATTTCAGAGTGCTCATTATTACACTACTATAATTAATTAGGTAAGAACATTATATCGGTTGAATAATCAGTTTTTAATTTGTATCAATCTTTCAAAATAATATCCTTCATCATAACACGAAAATAGATTTAAATTTATTAAAAAAGATACCTTGCAATACAATCATAATATATTATATAAACATTTTTTTTAGTATTATAGGTTTTTAAATAAATTAAATTGCTCCATACAATCCGAAAAAATCACATAAGAAATTGTTTATCTAAAATAAAGTTAATATTATAAATATTATAAATATATTATAACTAACAGATACATTTCATATTAAATTAAATGTAAGTACTATAATAATAATATGAAGTCGGCACAATTAATTAAAGTATATAATTTTCATTAATTTATAAGCTATAAATATTAGACAAAATATATAATATCTATATCATATTATAGTGAACAATTATAATAAAATAATAATGACATTTTTCGTGATAAACGGTTTTTAAGTAGGTACCTAACCTAAGTACCTACCTACAACCTACCTATCTGAAAGTGTAAGAAATGGTGCAACACGCAACTATTTGAAAGTTGTGTATAAGAAGGAAATACGGTAAGTACTCCATTTCATTCATCAAAACATTCGAAACAACAACGGCATTTGAACTCATGCCACTGACACTTTACTTAAGCCCTACTTGTATGATATTGGCATACATACAAGGTATACGCGTATACCGTATACGTATTACCTCTGGCTAAAAAATAATAAAATTTAAAATATTTTATAATTTAATATTTACTCGAAATGATAGATCGTCATAAATGTATGAGAATTGATAAATAATTAAATATTTATGTAGGTATATAGTATAATATTATTATAATTACTAATTGTTTAATATAATGGACCTTACTGATGGATCTAATTTAAATTGCACTATTTCTATGCATAATATACTTAAAATATTTATTCTATAATAATTAATAACTAATAATTTACATTCAAATTGTTTTTGTATTTATACATATTAATATATTATTATATGGTATCTTATGTATTGTAATCATTAATCTGTATACCTACCTACTAACAAAGTTAATATATAATTTTTTTAGAAGTAACACATAAACAGCAACTTTTCCCTTTTTAGTTATTATAATAATATTGTTTTATGATTAAACTAAATCGGTATTAAATCTAAGATAAGTTACGAAATATGGGTTACCTATTTAATAATCGGAACTACGTTTTATAACAACTGTAAAAATAATTTTAACTGACTTTTGATGGACGGACGATTGCCCTGGAAACGTCAGTTTCAGTCGGCGTCAACGGTAAATAATTTCTACTCACCTTAAAAGCAGTAAAAATCATAAAATATATCTACAAGAAAATAAAATTGAAAATTTTCATTATAAAATATTAGGCATAATTAATATCTGTTGAGTAAGCATGATCAACTATCTAGTGTCTACTATTGACTCAGAAATACTTGTATTGGCTAATATTCATATATTCGTTTTAAAGATTTTTTCCGTATTACACTAGTTGTTAGCTGTAATTATTTAAAAAAAAAAAATATTTACTGATATACTACCATATTATATAATATTATAGTATATGTATAATGCATAAAATACGTAAATAAAGATAACAATTTTTAATTAATTTACGTCCAATTTTGATTCCTGCTTCAGTTCAAATTATGTACCTACATTATACACATTATAGATTTGTATAGATTTTAGACTATAGAGACTTTATTATTTACCATTTTATTATGACTACGCTATTTGTCCACGCTGCAAGATAAACTCAAACCGAGTTGAACCCTAGTGGGGACAAATAACATTGGTAACTCTCAAAATTTGAATATTTTAATTTAAAACTTTTTTTATGATCAAATTGACACAAGACATGTACCTGAACACCGTACCATAGGCAGACAATTCACGTAGATGTGATTTGCCCAAAAATAGCGAAGTACACCTGTACCAAGTTTCATCCAAACCGTTTAAGAAATTCAGAAATTCAGAACGCCAATAAGGCAATAATATTAATATATGCGTAGGTATGTCACGGTCCCACCGTTGTGGTACTTCCAAGAAATGCATTAAAATAATAATAATATGGTCCCTATAATATATTACTCTAGACACCGTGATCATGACCACGAGAATAGATAACGACTGGCCAGCTGTTTCAATATTAATTGTGGCGTCTAAAATATGAATAGAATAATAATATTTAATCATTTTAGCGATAGGGATGGAAAAATTACCATACTAAATTAAGTAAAATATCCTCGTAATTATCATTATTTTTTTTTTATCGGAATATAAAGGGACATATTATCATCACAAGCAATCTTCCATTATTTAAAATTAAATTATTTATCTATTTTTTATTATTTTACCAAAGTTCACAAAATTACTCTTATTGATTAATGTTTTCAATAAAGTTGTAATGTAAGTAATATTTCGTCATATACGATTATTTTGATCTTAAACGGATCGCCATTAATATTGTGGTTGGTATTCTTTTAGAAATCCAATTAAAATAGTTATCTGTGTTGATAATCAACTATTGTCTGCACGTCTTTGTTGGAATAAAGAAGCACGGAATTATTTCACATATTTTCAAAAGGTCTTTAATTTGTTTTTTCTTTTTATTAGTTAGAGCATTTTGCAGCAAGTACAGTTTAACAGTGGCACTGTAATTATACTAAAATTAAAACTTATTAGTGAACCAATTTTAACATGATATTAAAAAAAAAAAAACTATAGTAAGTAAATAATTAGTTTAAAAGTACCTAATCACTTTACTTACTGCTGTAAATATTTTTCAAATTATCATTACAATTTCTAGTAATCATCTGTGTTTCCTAACCCACACATACTGAACATACCCATTAAATAAAATATTCAGTCGAAAATACTTACCATCATTTATCTATTATTTACCAAGACAATAAATTGTTAGAATAAGAATGGAACGTATTTAATCTAACAATCAAGCATTACTCCATTAGGCAGTGATTGATAGTTTAATAATTTAAAAGGAAAACAAAATAGGTAGTTATTGAGTACTTTGTTATGTTTACATTATAACAATTATTTTATACAGTGAAAATTAGTATAAATATATGTAACAATATAAGTAATAGAAGCAAATAATATTAAAACGGATTACTTTCATGCAGCGATTTACAACAAAAAAAATATAAAAATAAATTTTATGTAATAAATATGCGTCTTTCCAATCTTGAAAAGGGGTCTTTTATTGGTAAAATTCAAATAATTTAGTTATTTCAATAACTGTTATCTCTTACTTAATTTCTATTTTTAATTATTTTAGATTATTACACAACAAGTTTATTGTATTAATTATGTATACCTACTATAGTATATTATCATGTACTACTGTCAAACACAATCAATTTGAAGTCTGGGTCTACTAAGAAATAAATAATTTAAGCATTACTATAACTAGTTATTAAAATAATAGTGACTTTAAAAAAATTTATATTATTATATTTATAAAATGTATCACACTTCGAGATAATTTATTACACAAAAGCGCTAAAGAAATCGTTAAGATTTAATTATCAATCTCGTTGAATAATTTCAATTGCTATTCATAGTCAAGTATAAAAAAATAAACGTTAACTTTAGATGTGTGTAAGGTATATTATGTAATATATTAAAATATTATGACTATCGTCAGTGTTATCTCCAGGTATAATACTATAGGTTCAACATAGTTCCACACACTATTCAAATTGAATGTTTATGAAACGACTGAATACCAACGATTATGTCGTCGAATGTTGCATTTGTATTAGAATGTAACGAGGATGAAAGTCGAGAAACTGTTGCGCACAGTATACAGGTGAAATCTGCTATGCGGTGGTTGCTAAAAGTCACAAGCAGGCATCCATATCGATTGCCGGAACACGGAAGATAATAAAACTTGTAGGTGGCGTACGACGGTCAATCGATTATGTGCATTGGCAGTTGAGTGGAGGCCAAAAGGACATGGGGTAATCCATCCGACTATATTTATAGTTAAATGACTTTTAAATGCCTAATTAAAAAAAAAACGAACGACATAACACTGTGAAATACGATATAGTTACCTTAACTATATGAACTAGGTACTGTATTAGAATTTTTAATTTTTAATTTAAATGTTAGCTGATAGTGTAGCCGATAAAGTAGTTCTCGATCTTCTCCTGAACAAAGAAAATTTTGTTATACTATTATTGTATCTAAAGCATAAAAGATATTTTTTAACCAAAAAAGTCAAGCTCATGTATAATTAATTAATTTTTAATTTATATACTTTATACTAATATATACTATACATACAATATACCAGCCATTACACTTTATATATTATTATATTATTATATATTTTACTCGTAGAATATTCATAATTGTATTTTATTTCATTATAATATTGTGAACTCAGAAATAATCATAAAATGTATAATTTGCAAAATACGAATCTTAACAGAAGGAAAACATTTTTAATAAATCGTCTCCGGATAGACCATACTAGTTTAACACGCAAGTTACTAATAGCCAAAGAGGAACTTCCCAAGTGCACATCCTGTGGGGTTATATAATCAGTTAAACACATAATAGCAATTAACAGAGTGAAATACATCAATGACCTCAAAAAATATATCATCCCACTCAACATAGACGAAGCATTAGGACCAAATACCAAAACATCACAAATATGATAACCTTCATGAGAAAAACTGACTTATATAATAAAATTTAGCAAACATAACTGTACGAAAATACTACTGTATGTATTGTGTATATTTTATGAACTTAACTATAAATTTATGATTATTATATTATTACGATTGTTAACTTTATATACCTATCCATAGGCCGTAGCTAACATTTATATTATATAATTAGGTACTATAAATTAAAATCAAAAACTAACAACCATTGTTGTTGGCGTTTTTTTAGGTTAATATATGAAAAATAAACATAAACAATGCCTGATCCATTTTGTTCCAAATTAATTTTCATTGAATTTATGAAACATATAAATACTAAAGGTATTTATTTATATCATTGTACTTTTCGTCATTCGTCCTATAAAATATAAAGTCACGTAATTATTGAATGTACTTAAGAAAACATAACTATAAAATGTACCTTTGGATCTTCTACGCGTAACATAACAATTTAGCACTTTTTAAATATATATAATATATGTTTTAAGATTAATATTAAAATGAATGAATCCATATGAGCTTTGAATCAAATTTTTGAAGGTTTGCATCCTAAAAATATGGTTTAAAAGCGCAGTTTAAAAACAATATTGAATTCAATTTTTTTTTTTGCACTTTTACTGTCTGAACTTTTACTGTACTTTACCCATAATATTTTTATTTATACTCTTACACATTATAAAAATAAAATATTTATAACCAAATAGTTTAAATAAAAAATAATAGGTTATAACAATAAATAAATAAACTTTTATTGATACGGAATAAATTATTATTAATGTACGTATAAATGTTGGCATTGTAATGAATAGGTTTATACTGTATGACAAATGCAGTTCGTTAATCTTTTGTCGTAATATATGTAAGTATTCATATGACAGAGCAAATACGTGTCAATCTAAAGCATCAGCATATATTAGAATTCTCTTATTACAAATGTGAAAATGTATAAATAACTATAGGTAATTTATAAAATCAAATATTTTAAGATCAATAATATTACAGGGTTAAGCTGTTCGGCCTATAATGTATAAAGTAGTAGTTATGAAAAAAAAATCAAAAAAGGTGGATAAGTGGATATCGCTCTGCTGTACAGTAGGTTACAAGTAGGTCACTGTAATGGATGGTTTTTTAATTTGAATTCAATGATATAATATCATTGTATAAGAAAAACGATTCTGAGCGAAAACGGTCAGTCAGCCTATGATTTTACCAAGTATATTTGATGATATTATTGTGAATAAAGTAATTTATATGTAACCTATTTACGTGGAGCATTGTTTTAAATTTTCAATCCTTAGCCATAAAAGTTAAAAATTTATAAAAAATTAAATTAAATTTTTAACTTTTATGGCTAAGGATTGAAATTAAATTTTTAACCACAAAATAATTAATAAATTATAAATTTGATAAATGTTGTCAACATCTTAAATTTAAATGCTTATAAAAAAAAATTGTGCCTATGTATTTTTAATATTTTTCAACTGCTATTAGAACGATATATCAGGAGCCTTATATTAAATTTTCACTCTTTTTTATCTCTTTTATTGATATTTATAGAAAAAAAAAACTAAAAAAATTGAAAACTGACAATGTCCGTAAACAGCTCAAAAAAAGTCAAAATATTTTATAAATTTTATGGTGTATAGAAAATGCTAATATAAACATTCAGTGAAATTTTCAAGTATCTACAGTCATTCGTTTTTTAATTACAATAAAATAAGTTTATTGTTACATGAGAAATCGAGTGAATATCAAATGTTGTAAAAATATAAATTTCAGACGCTCATAAAAATGTAATTTAAGTTTCTTGTAGACATTTTTTTTTTGATAAAGGTAGACAAACTTATGAGTAATCTTATATAACATATTCAAATCTTAGATTTAAAAAAAAAAATTTTTATGAATTCTCAACTCAAAATAATTTGCTAATTTTTGTGATTTTTCCGTATTTTGTCAATATTTGAACTTTAAATGCTTATAAATAAAAACCGTGACTAAGGATTTTTAATTTTTTTCATCTGCCTTTGAAACAATAACCTAGGAACCTTCTACTAAATTTTCAAGCTTTTTTAACCAACAAATAACATTTTATTGATATTTATAGAAAAAAAAACTAAAATAAAATGGAAACTGAAAATGTCCGTAAACAGCTCAAAATAAGTCAAAATATTTGGAAAATGTTATGGTGTATAGAAAATGTATATATAAGCATTCAGTCAAAATTTAATGTACCTACGGTAATTTGTTTTAGAGTTGCACCAAAAACCAAAATCGATTTTCTCAAAAACAGATTTTGCGTAAAAATTCCCGTTTTTCCTTTGTTTTTCACGTCGCTTTTGAAAACTACTGGGAAAATTTTACTTTTGACCCCCCATAGTACCAACTAGATTCACTTTCCTATCAGAAAAGTTACTGTTGAAGAAAATCCAAGCACTTTTATTGTCCTAAAAGGTGATGACAGACACAAAAATAAAAAAATAAATAAAAAATTAAATTTAAAAAAAACACACATCATTGTAAAATCAATACATTCATCGCTTCGCTCAGAATCTAAAATCTGTAAAAGAACTAACATTTCTGTAATAAATTTGAAAAATGTAAGATGTGTGTAATTCTAAGATTGTATATAAGTAACTGTTACTTTTCTCACCATTATGATGTATTTTGATCAACTTTATATAGTTTTAAATTGTATCCTTTATATTATGTAATCACGTAATATATTCAAATAATAATTTAATCCAGAATGCGCGTTTAAAAATCAATATTATATAATATTTATTGAATGTTGGAAGAATAATTTGTCTTCTATAACTAGTAGAGTAAATAGTAGATACAGTATTTGACATTTTGATGTAAAGAGTAGTACGGTAGGTACTGCAGTATAGTGCACCACAAATATCAACACTTGAAACTTCACTTATCGTATAGGAAATGTAAATGCTATAAATATAAAAAAAAACTGTTCATTCAAAGTTCAATACATATATACATATTATACATCAATATAATACTTAAATAAAGCAACTACTTCAGATTATGAAATTAAAAAATTGTCATTTGAAATTTAAAATGTTTTATTAGTTTCATCAACAGACGGTGAAAAAATAACAAAAAAAAAATGATATTCTTAAAAACAGCTGGATGAATAATCCTGTATATTTATAGTTATATTATTAAATATTAGGAATCCTATATTATTTGATATTTGAATATTATATTTATTTTATCACTTACCATGCACATTGGTGTTTTTCAATGAACTCGAATTGATTAAAAGTTAACAAGTGTTGTTATCACCTAAAACAAATAACAATAAAATATTATGTTAATACCTAATAAATATTATAATAGACCTGGATATTATTATTATGATTCAAACGACCTACATCAATGATCTCGGAATCATCATCACTTATTTCCTATATATTATATTTCAATAAAAACATCCACTCTACACTTTGTAAAGCTCTTAATGTATTGGGTTTCATCAAGTCAAATATCCAAAATTTTTCCTCTGCTACCTGCCCTTGCACCCTTTATTTAGCCTTGGTTTGATCCATTTTTGAACACGGTTGAGTAGTTTTGCAACTATATCTTGCGAAGGACCAATTAAGATTACAGCGTGTCTAAAACAAATGTTCACCATACATCCCTTCCATTCTTAAAATAGAGTATCCTCCTTATGATTATTCTCTTATCCGTAACACTGTCAAAATTCCTACTCAATCTTTTTGGCTCCTCGACGCCTGTGTCGCAGGTTTCTAATACCCTCAATTTTTTTACCCCTGTTAAAACTCTAGGTCATTTTAACCCCCCCCCACCGGTAAAGTTTTTTATGGGGGAGGTAAAAATATCCGGGGGTAAAAATTGCCTGTTACGCCCGTTCCAACTTTATTTCTTCCCTTTTTAGTGGTTCGTTAGATGCTCCAGATCTAGATGCTCCTGATATCCTTATCTTAATCATCTTTCATGTTCCTTCTTACAACGTTAGAAATCATCAGCTATTCGCAGTACTTACTCATACAACTTATCATGGACACAATAATTATCTCATTCATAAAATGATACGTCTAGCAAACCATTCAAATAATATATATTTTATCAAACTTTAATTTGGTGCTGGGACATTCTTTATCTATTAATACATATTTAATTTATTTAATTATAAACATACCTATATGTTATACTATAAATTCTAAATTAAGTTTTGTATTTTGTATACATATACACCTTATCAAAATATCTATCTAGTTTTAATTACGAAAATATAAAATAAAAACTAAATAAATAATTAGAAAATTAGAGCAATCGGTAGGTACGTTGGTTATTGAAATAACTAGTTTTAACTGCATAATTTATAGTTGAGAACAAGACTAAGTCTGTACAATTTTAGTTGAAAAAGTTCCTTAGAAATGCGGGTTATTTATTATTATCCCTTATCTTTTTAAATACATATATTACCTACCGTAAAAGTGTATTATTTTGTTTATCCCTTAAGCTATAATAATTTAATTGAATATATTATAATAATATGATAAGAACTTTTATTCCAGCGTATTCAATTTTCTTAACATATGGTTATTATTTTATCCTACCTATATAAATAACTGTTTTTCTAAATAATACACCCCAGCTATTTTATTTATACATTAGTTTATGAGGTAGGCACTATAAAAAAATTAACTACATATGTATAAGAAATGTTATAATTATTAAGAGCGTTACGGAGTGGCCGAGCGGACTAAGGCGTCGGTTGTGACGCACACCGTCGCTGGTTCAAACCTCGATACACGGTCGGCATTTTTCTTCGGGCAAGTCACGGTGTCCGGAGAACAAGTGCCGCCATCCCCCACCCGGGTATGGCAGATACCTACGGGTTCCCACTTAAAAATCTGCCAAAACTACACACACATGTTTACACCTACTGTTCCCTCCCCCGCAGATTAAAAACCACCCAATGACCTAAGTTACCACAGGTTAACTAAAACAAAAAAAAAAATTATTAAGAAAACACCTGATTTTCTTTTTTTGTGAAATTTGTTTATAGTTTTATTTTTATTTTTATTTTTGTTTACCAAAAATGTTTAATTACTTTTAAAATTACTTCTTGATTAAGCGAGGTACATATTATACTATCATCAATTAACATTGAAACATTCTTTTTCGAATTTCAGTACCTAACTGATGTTATTTATTTTCTTATAATAAATTTTACTATATATTTTTTATAAAAAGCTGAATATTTTCTTTTTTTAAATTATTTATTGGTAGGTATTGTAAATTTTATCACAAATAAAATACATACTAAATTAAAAAATAATACATATTAATAAAATAGTTAAATATATTGTATAAATGTTATCCATTTATTTTTTTGGGAACGGATTATTTTAATATTATGAAAACTGCTTATAACCTGAGTATTGCAACAAATTATGTAGTATTTATTTCAAAACTTTTTAGTTTTTATTTCAATCAAAAAATATTAAGTTTACCAATAAATTATATCTTGTCTTGAATTGAAAAATAGCAATAAATTTATGAAAAAAATGCTAACAATTTGAGTTCTTGAAATCATAATAACTTTAAGTATGTTATTCAGAAAAAATATAATATAATAATACGTATATCCTATAACATTAATTTTAAAAATATAAGTTTTAACTGTTTATATCTCAATCGTATTTAATATATGATAATTATAAATATTATAAAATATAAATACAGACATGTAACTTTTCACACAAATGTTTAAGAGCTGAAAGCTATATATTATATTATAAAGTCTATTGTATACGTATATGCGGTTACATGGAACGATTATATTGATACATCTTTATCTCTCAGAATAATAAATAATTTCTATGTGACTTATATATCTCTAACTATAAATATTATTATAAAATGAATGCTGTTGCCAAATGGTTTGAAATAAACTAATATATTAATTCCACTCGCTATATAAATATATATATATATATAGTTATCATATTATGAGTATTGAAAATATTATGTTTGTATAGTAGTAATACAGGTTATTTGATTTATATAAATCAAAATTTAAACTAATTAACTTGAATACTTAGGTACCAATATTTTAATAACATATGAATTTAAATGAAAGAAATGTAAGAAATCGTTTATTTTACACTTACATTAAATGTAATTGAATTTGTTATGATCCTCGACGTCTTCGTTAGAATGTTTATCTATACCCAGGCCCCTATTTAGGGGGGGGGCAGGGTGGGCCATTGCCCCTCCTGGTGGAACTTAGGGAGTGGTAAATTTTCATGAACTTTTTTTTATTATTAAGCCAACATAATTATAACTTTGAAATTATGTAAAATGTTTTTTCCTTATGTATTGTGATTTGGTGGAGGTTTCTCCAAAGTTTATTTTAGGATGATATTCTCTCAAATCAATTTTTATATTAACAATAATAATTCCTTGGATAACTGATCACGGCATGATTGCAGCCCGTGGCTAGCGTTGTTGTAAATAAGTAAAACACAACATAATAATAAGAATGTTTATTTTACTATTATGTAATACGTCTTAATTATTAATAAAATTCAATTAAAATAAATACTTTTTTTCAGTTTATAATTTATTTTTATAATAAGAGTATAAACTATAACTAGTTGGATGCCAAAGGTACTAGATTCTTTCAAATTAATATGTGCAATGATTTTTTTTCTAATAAGATAAAAAAATTTAACGCTAATAAATAAATCATTGTAATATTGTATTCATTTTTATTTTACTATTTTTACTTATACTTTTTTTATAAAAACTATAATATTTTTATTTAACATTGGTTTTCCTAGAGATTTAAGAGATAACTAATAAATTAAAAAATATGAAATATTGGAAGGAATGTAGTTTAGCTGCAAATCGATTTTCGTGAATTTTTTTCTTCAAAATTTGTGTTTTCCATGCTTAATGATGGAAAAAGCCTGTCAAATTTTCTGTAGAAGTTATAATATTAAAAAAACTTTAAAACCTTAAAATCTTATTATTAAAATACCAAAAATTATATTTTTGATTTTTTTTTTGGAAATAGTGAGTTTTTTATCCTTATCATTTTGGTGAAATCAGAAATTACCTATTGTACTTATCGTATATTATATTGTTAATTATTAATAAAAAAATGTAATAAAAAAAAAACCCCGACAAAGGTTTCCAAAAAAAAATTTTCAAAATCTAACCACATTTATGAGTCATAAATTATGACCCAAAATAATAAGTACCTTACATTTTAAGAAATAACTTTTTAGGGGGTGGAAAAATATTTTGCCCCGGGGCGCAAAATGTTTAAATATGGCCCTGTTTATATCTAACCATTATTCTCATTTGAAATCTAAAAATACAATAAACACTCAACATGCGTATAAAATACGTATAGAATAGCTTTAAATAATATTTATATGTAACTTATTTATATTCATATTTTCTTATTATAAAAAGTAAAAACTATCCACGATTCCTGCACTATTTCATTTTATATTATATAAATTATATAAATAGTATTATTCTAATTATAGATATTCACATTGACAGCATTCATCCTTTATAAGTTAACAATGTATGTATACGACGAAAACATCACTTAAATAAATATATTATATTGATTACAAATTGGTGTCTAATAATTAAAAATAACGATCATTACTATGTTTCTTTGAATAATCTAGATGAAAACAATAATTTATATCTTCATTTTAGTATATAAAACAATCTAATATCAAATTTTAATTCAATTATATAAAATAATATTACAAAAAAAAAAATCATTGTCACTAAAAAAAACTATAATATGACGCATATCTAAGCACTAAGTTTTGTATTTTACTCAACATCTTTAACATCGTATTTCATTTTATTTATTTCAATGAATAAGAAGTATGCCTGAGGGAATACCCTGGAAGATAACCACTTACGAAACAATGCTGAAAATCATTGAATAGAAACAAAATCTAGATTTCATTCAAAGTAATAAAAATAGAAAAACAAAACTTTTTATTTGAACAAAATAGAAAAATAATCAAGAATATTATAACATGCTACTTCTCTTTCAATGTACGATGATGTAGGTATGGACATTTTGATTTACAATTAATTATTAATGTATGGTAAATTAGTTTTTAAAATAAAAATATTAATACATTCAACTAATCATTATAAATATAATTTGTGTTATCAATAATATAATATAGGCAATGCATAAAAATGTGATAACATAAAATTGTCTGATGTTCGTATTATTTTGATTTTTTTATCTAAAAATAAAATTGATAATGCAATTGATGCAGGGTTTTAAATACAGGGTTAAATGAGTGGATTATATTAAAAACAATTCACTTGAATGTATAGGGTATCTTAATAAATGGAGAAATTTATATACAGTATTAAATAATGTATTATACACTTTTCTATTAACACATTATATTATAGGTAATAATATAATTATAACATTGTACATTGGACCTAGTACATCAATTATTTAAGTATTCAACTTAACATGTAATAATATAATGTATTAGTTTCAATAGAATTAAATGTATTTCAAATACACTGCAATTAGCAGTCATTGTATATGAACAAAATATTGAATATATTATTAAATATCTAAATGGGTAATTAATACAGTTAAATTATTTATAAAATGTATGGTACATGTATTCACTAATTTAATAATGGGCATTATAATCATTAACTACATAGTTAATATTTTCTTAAATTAGGTTTGTACTTTTTTTTTATTGAAATAAGTTTATATTTCACCCAATACTATAATAATATGTAATATAAAAATATTTTTATGTAATAAAAAGAGCTGTAAATATTTTCAGTGATAATACACACAATCCACTTAACTCTTGCAAACCAAATAATACAAAAAAATCTCTTTGGTTGAAATCACGTTATAACGAATGTCAGATTCAAATAAAAGTTTTTCCACGAACTATATAATACATATTATGCAGAACCAAAGTTTATATTTATTTCAATAAATCGATCTGCTTAGTTGTTTATTTGTTTATTTGAAATATTAGTGATAACAAACTTCATATTATTCTAAGAGTCTGGAATGAAAAATATTTTTTTTAAATGTAGTGATATTTGAATTTTATCAATACAGTTGAACTACATTATTGAATACATTATTAATTAAATAAAATTTAACAATATAACACAGTATTATCGTACAGGTAAATAGTAAATTTATATCATCGCTGTTATAATACGAATTTGTTTAATAGCTTTTGTACATCGTCGATTATGAACAATTAGTACCTACCTATATTATTTTTATATTCTAAGGCCTGCTAATAACTATGTGAAGTTTTTTCAGATTTTCAGATATAACTTTATTAACATATTAATGCATACCATACGTCCCCATACTATTTCAGTTCAATGTGATATTATATTAAAATAATAAAATGCTAAGTTAAGAGTATATAATATTATGAAGTATAATACTGTATTTGTACGTAGTATTTAGTTACAATTATTTTGAAACAAAAAATGTAACTCATTATTTAATCATAAAATAATGCTTCCATTATTGTTTAAAGTTATAACAATACAAGTGTAATAACTTAAGTTTAATGAATATTGACTTGAATACGAGTTTATAATAACTTAATAGAGTGCACCGTTTTAATTTAAAACATGTTTTATATTTAACTGCACAAACGCTGCTAAATGGAAGCAACAAACAAAACATACATAAAAAAAAAATTGTAATCTATATTGAAATTTAATTTAATTTGACTAGTCATATTATAATATATCTTCAATGTTAATTATTAATTCATCCGTACCTATATCGATCAAAAAAATCGTAATTAGCCTTAAAAGTGAAAAATTTATAATTTGTAAAAAAACAATATGATTTTCATCTTGTACATTATAATATATAACGCGTTTACATAAGTATTGAACCATTTAATAACTGTTGCTGGGAAAAAAACTTATATTTTTATGTTTAAAACTATATGGCATTTATAATTGTATAATTGTATAGTTAAACTATGTATATAGGTAGCTATTTGTAATTTGTTTCTAGTTTCTATTTGTACTTATATTCAATTTTGTTTTAAGACTGTATTATCCACCTCCTCATTAACAATGAATATTTATCATATTTTAAGATAGGTATAATATTATTATATAACGGATAAAATTATTTAAAAAAAGTATTTTTCATGAACTACCTCACTCATTTGAGGTTTACGGACTGTATATATATACTGAAGTTTCAAAAATCAGACAAAAATTCTGCACTATAGCTTTGATATCAAATGATAGGAATATTAAATATCAAACAAATAGTGTCTGTAGTATTTTTACATTAGAAATTCTCAAAGCCATCCAAAGCACTCAGCTTAACGATGATAAGAAATATTTAATAATATCTGATTCCTTAACCACTCTCATCAGCATACACAAGTACACAATTTAAAAAAAACACCACAACCAATTATCGTTCAAACAATCAATAAAATAAACGACCGCAAATATAAAATATCTTTTGCGAGGATTCCTGGACATGTAGTCATAAAAGAAAATCAAGACGCTGACCAAATATCCAAAAGCTACAGTTAGTGTAAAGAAAAACACGATTTATAAAATTAAATACAATAAATCCAATCACATTACTGAATGACAAGACTAATAGTTCAAATTACAGAGTAATACATTCAAAGAGATCAAGCAGTCCATACTACCTAGGCCCAAAGCCCAATATCAAAAAAATACGTGGTTATAATCAACCGACTTGGAATACCTATTGGCGACACTTGCATCACACCACACGGACACATCGTGGCCGAGGAAGATACGCTTCCATGAAAGCCTGCGGTACACATCACAGTAAAACACATACTTATTATTGCCGACGAAATATTGAATTAAAACACTAAAGTAACAGAAACTTTCAGTAACTCTACATTACACTACAAGTTGCTGTTGAAATTATCTCTAAAAAACCCCAATTGCATACAATTTGTATGCTAAATATAACGTGTGAATATAATTATACGGACGATGAAGATAATTGGGTGTACAACAATAATATTTTCTTTTTTTTTCTAAGTTGATCGAAGTATTACTGAAAATTAAATTCAACAAAATTACGCATTTAGAAGCTACTGTTATTTGATACTAATATGTTTCTGCTTTTCTGGTGACTACATATTATTACACTGCAAGTGCGGTAGTTGTTATGGCATGTCAATAAAATACTATACCCATGCAGGGGATCGTTATGGTTTACCAAATTATTACCCGTGTATTATAATAAAACTTTGTAGTACCACAATACTATCCATTAAATAAAACACTTCATTTTTATAATAAACTTTGATCCTCACTTACATTATATTTGGAATTAAACGTTAACAACATATATTTCGTTGTGACCATTTATTCTTAATAAGTATTTCATATCCAAGTTTTCTACAAAAATTAACAGCATTGTTCTTTGCTTTATAGACTTATAGTAATATTGAAAAAACTAAAATCGTGTACTAAATAATATTAGTGATAGGTTTTAAATACAATACATTTAATAAATAATCGAAATGAAAAACTAGTCATTACTTAAGGTACTTGTATTGTAAGTATTGTAAGTATTGTAAGTATTGTAAGAAAGAAGTATATCCTCGTGAAGTGTACAATCCTAAATGAAATACTCGTGAACTATAAGAAACAAAATTCGTGTTTATTGGAAACCAGAAATTGCACTCATGTTAATTGAATTAGATCCACCGAGTTAGAATAGTTATATGATATCATAAAAACCAAACCAATTTATGGTAAAATATTACCTTAATTAAATTATATAATATATAGAATAGAAAAGTTAAGTCGTACGTATACATTTTTAATTCAACGCATTTGCGAAAACCTATGATGAAATACAATATTATAATATATAATATTATAATTCATTATAGCTTCAGTTTTTGTATAAAATACGTAAGCTATAGATTACAGTGCTTAAAATATTTTACTGTGATGCCGATAAAGTATATCTGTGTAAAGAAAAAAATTGATATTGTATTAGATGATTCCATATTATTATGCACTTAGAGAGACTTGTTTTTTCGTTTCTTGAAGAGCTTTTAGACAGCACCTATGTAATATTCATGTTAATAATATGGTAATACATATTATGTGCATTCAGTTCTGTACACGAGGTGATTCTATCAGTATAATTATTACAAAATAAACACTACGGAGTCATGAGAATGTTTACTATTCGATTTTCGGGTGATATATGAACTATTAATTAGACACAAAACCAAAAAGAAAATGTACTACAACTACAATGACTATATATATAATACGTACCAATGGGACAAAGTTATAAAGGCAAACGATTAAAAATGATTGGACATAATAATAACATACGCGACGGCGACGGAACAATCTCGCGGTGTTTTCGGCCGGAATAGAGTGGTGGCGGCGGCGATGACAAGTGTATCGGAGTAAAAAACGGGAAAAAAAAATTTAAAAAAAATTGTATTCTCATAAAAAAATCTACGACGAGTGATCTCCTCGGTCGGTGCGGCGGGTGGCGACCGGTGGTCCGGGACGGGGAGGTGGCGGTCACTCGCGTGCGTTGTAAGCGTGTTCGCGCGCCGGATGGTAGCGAGCGAGTGACGGGCCGCGGGCGCCGACGACTGCCGTTATACTGTTGCGGAGCGTGCACGCACTATCGGAATGATAGTATTACTATATACGCGATATACGTGTAAACGCGGCGGCGGCGGCGAGATAAACCTATGCGGCGCAGCGGTTTCGACGGTTCCGGGCTGCGCTCGTGGGCATCGTATACCTTTTTACGTGTGCTGGTGCGCGCGAGCGTATACGCAGAGTTCAACACCGTATACCGTGTGACGCGGCGCCGTGGCCACTGGGTTCGTGGCCATCGGCGGCGGTGGCGAGCGGTCGGTGCGCGGTGAGGGGTATGGGGGGAGAGGACGTGTGACGGCGGCGGCCACGACGCCCGCGCAATTATTATGACCGCGCACCGCCGCCGTCGCTCGACCCTGGCTGCGGCAGCAAACAAGTGGTTCGCGCAACAGTGTGCGCGACGCGCGACCACCGACCCTTACACCCGCAGTGTTATGTGTTGTTTATGCGATATAACTATATTATGATTATTATTATTCTGCCGCCGTGTTTTACACCACTCGGGGTCGCGAACAGGAGGTCAAATTATTATTATTATATATTACACAATTATTATCATCCATATACCGCTGTGAAACTGTCTGATGTACCAGTGGCGATAAATCTAATAAGTATAGGTGATGTGATTAGAAATTAAATAGGTACATAATGTTTACAAAGAATAAAAAAGGATTTATTCTCTTAGCGTGACCATCATTATATAATATACCTAGGCTCGCCAAATGGAGATTGCTCGATTCGTTATAGTCAGGCTATTCTTATTACAGTTTATAGATACGTATGTGCGTTTTAACACCAGTTTTGCTGACGGCACCAGCCTATAGAAGAAGAAATAGTTTTAAGAAAACCGTTATCAAAATTATTGTATCCACTAAAAAATTACACGTTGATTAAGTTATTGTTTTACTTTACATAATTACGGAGGATTTTTGGTATCTGCCATTGTGCCTTAAGACAGAAAATTTGATTCAATCTTAATCTTTGCTGGTGCCTGGTGGTATATGGATAAAAAATTTGATCTAGCTGACACTTTTTTAAGTAAAAAATATTAAAATAAGTACTTTTCTCAATAAACATTCTAACAATAACAACTGCAAAACGTAATAATATTTATGCAACACCAGTTTTTGAGAAAAATCTAGATTTTAAAAACTTAAAATATTCACAAAATATAAGGATTAGTTTTAATACAATATATTATATACAGATGATTTTTTCAAAATATTTAGACATATTTTAAGCTTTTTATACCACCAACCTATATTTATATTAACACCATCCTACTACAGGATCTGCAATATTGACTATTAGAGATTAGTCATATCAATATATTATGATATGCAATGATTTTGTTACAAATTAGTAACTAACTACAGAATTAAAAAAATACCAATAGCAATAAAAACATAATAATATAACATAAATTACACTTAGAATGCGAGGCGTCACCGTTTTCGGCCAAAATGTACCCTCCTTCCCTTTTCGGCCAGTGTCACTTTTCGGCCAAAACATACTGTTCCTTTTACAATCATAACAACTTAACAATTTGTATATTTAATTAAATATGATTGAATCCAAAAATGTGATTTTTTAATAAACATTCTTACCTACAATTGAGTGAAAAAATAATAAAATAAAACAATTGGCAATAAAATGGTTTAACATATTATTAACTTAGTCAAATAAATTAACTATTAATTTTTGTTTAAAAGATGTTTCTATTTTTATTACCTTTACTCTTCAATGTAAGTTTAATTTCGTTCATAGTTGGTTATTTTACTATCATAATTATTATTATACACCTATTCTTGTTACCTATATGTTTTATATGACTATATTAATTTTTATTCGATTAATGTAAGTAATAACATTGATTATAAATACTAATATAAATATATAATATAATCAATTGTAATAATAATATGTTATAACAGTTAATTGCCAATTGTTTTATTTTTTATTTTTTTCAGTTTTTTTACAGTTGTAGGTAATAATGTTAAAAAATCACTTTTTTGGATACAATCGTATTTAATTAAATATAAAAATTGTTAAGTTCAATTGTTATAATTTTAAAGAAAACTGTAGGTGCTGGCCGAAAAGGGATAGGTAAGTGTTGGCCGAAAAGTGACACTTGCTGAAAAGGGGGCCGCCCAGAATGCGGACCCATTCATCTCAAAGCTAATTTATTATTTTTATTTTTATTATTATTTACATTTAAACAAGTTAACGCAACTAGATCTACTCGTATATATCCGTTAACATATTTTTTTTAAACCTATTATTACGAAAAATGTTTCCAAAACATATTAATCAACTTTATTTTATTATACAGTTATTAAAAATAATTATTATAGACCTTTAATGTATATTTTTAAAATTATATTTGGTCGTTTCAATTAAGTTTGAAAAACAATGGAATAATACGTGTTCATTGTTTTGGAGTGTACCTACTATCGTTGTATTATGCTTTAACCCGACAACAATTAATCATCACATTCTAAAAACTATTTCGAGTGGAATATATACCAGTGATGTTGATGAATTAACTGCAATATGATATTAAAATCATATAAATATATAATACAACCCTGAACGCAGAGCCGTGTTAAGCAATTCAGCGCCCTGGGGCAATTCGCGACCCCTTCCCTACAATTGGGGCCACAGGTAGCATATTAAGCGCAAATAAAGGCGCCCCCCTTACTTTTACAAAAGTATGGTGCCCGGGGGAAATTGCCCCCTTTGCCCCCCCCCCTTAACACGGCTCTGCCTGAACGGTAAAACAAACTACTAACTCTTGTATTGCAAGTCCTTCTCCCAAGTCCAAAATTGTCATGTATCCCAATCAATTCCATATTTCTACTACACGTTATGAAGATAATGAACATCTTCGCCATTGTACCTATATGGCTATATCAATAGCTAATTTGAATGTCTCCTTTTATCATCTCTATATTTGTAAATGAATTCATATGATTTATTCGTATTATTAATTTATATTGTACAATTAAATTAGGAATATCCTATAACTTGTATTGTTAATGGTGCTCCACTTGTAATCTTGTAATTTATATCTATAACTTTGAATAAATTAATACATGATAATATTATATTTGACGAGAAACCACCCCCAAGAGTGAGCCTTACATAAAGTAGTAATATCTTATAAATAATTTTCGAATAAGTACTATTTAGATGTAATTAAAATAGTATGCAAACGTCAGAACAACTCATCACAACAATTAAGTTTTAGTAGTTCTGCGCTATTTGATTACTTAATTAACTTATATTTTGAGTTTTTTTACTACCTACCTATTACATTAAAACTTAAAAGTTATAAGCAAAATAATTAAATTTTAACATTAAAAAAAGGAGTTTAAAGATTATTCTTTAAAATAATTGCCGCGTATCATATAGCCATTAATAACAACCCTAAACATGATAAAATATTCTAAATTACCAAACACCTTTAGCATAATTAAATTTTAATTTATAGGCATTTTTAAGTTAAAAACACCACAACTAAAAAATGGCCAAGTGGGGTAAACTGGCAGTGATTTCGAAACGGATCACAGGTGGTCACTACTTCTGAGCAAATTGGCTTAACTAGAGAAAAAGATATCACAATCTCTTCCCCTTGGGATGGCAACAAAATATATGATGAAGTATCTAAAATGTCTGTCACTAGACGACTGAACTAGGGCTGACATAGTGTCAAATGAAGAATAAAAGAAAAATATCCACCACAAAGTTAATACATTTCAGTTGAGGGTTCCGAAGCCAGTTTTTCAAATTTTCCACAATTCTATAAAATTTAAAAATAAAATTTTATATTTTAGTTACCGCCTCAATTATAAGACTTTTCCACTAATCTTCTATCCGATACCTATTTAGCGGGGGTTGATAGGGTGTATTATATCGAAAAAAATGACTTTACGGGAATAACTCTAAAGATTTGTAGAATTGTCGGATTTTGATGACTATTTTTTTATCTGAAAGAATAAAACTTCCTACGACCCGCATCGATCTCTGATTTTGTATTTTATTTCAAATATTTGTATTAAAAAAATTGTAAAAAAATGCTTTTTATTTCGTAATTTTTTTAGACATATTATAAAGTTGAAGAATAAAATATTGAAAAACAGAGATCGATGCGGGCTGTAGAATATTTCCCTCTATCAATTAAAAAAAAAATTATGAAATTTGGTTGATTCTACAAGGTGGTATTGTTATTCTCGCAGAGTGTATTTTTGAGGACAAAATGGCATCGGCACTGGGCGCCTTAATAAATTGTATTATGATTATGCTAGATAACTACCTGTTTGGATAATTTGTAAATACCATTGAATACCTAGTCTAATCTTTTAGCTCAACCAGTTCAAATTTTTAATTTTAACTACGAATAAGTAACTTCTAATTATTATAATTTACTAATATACCTACCTAGGTGTATTTAGATATTAAACTCTAAAATAATAAAATATTCCAATTCAAGTATTATAATTAATATTTATAATTTTTAACAATGTATTTAAACAATTATATTTTATACTATTATTTAGTTTTAAAATAACAAGATATTATTTTTATTTTAGTGTAATAAAATAGTAAAAATACAATATAAGAACAATTTTTGAAATGCTTTTATCTGTTTTTATAAAAAATATAATATGAGCTCCCGATTTTTATTAACTTTACAAAATGTTTTCGAGTTATTTACACCTAGTAATAGAAAACTAAACAAAGGATATTGAATTCAGTCTTCTTAAAAACGCTCTTAGAAGAATTTCTAAGCTATCTACGATGAATGACTTTGACTTGACCCTTTGACTTTTTAGTATTTTCACAAAATAATAATTTTTTCTTATTATTTTTAACCAATCAATTTAGGTATTATATTAATTTCGGTATTGGAATAACCTTCAAAAATGTTTTAAGAGATACTAAATATACTAACAATAATATTTTCCATAACGCCAATATTTTTAGAAATAATGAGTGTCGCGTTATAATATGGACCATCTGGTATATATATTATACTATACAATATACTGGTTAACTCCATGGCTTAAGATTATGGAAAATATTTTGTACACAGTTTTAAATATTATGTGTAACAAATAAACCCAAACTATACACAAAAGTTATATAGTTATTGTATAACCAAGCTGTACTAATTTAACTTTTAACATTTTCATAATGATTTTTTAATTTTGTCAGGTATTTTACACACATTTTGTTTTGGATACACGGGTTAACTATCTAATAGTATTATTATTAGGTATCATGAATTCTGTTTTTATTTTAAATAATAGTATCTGTCAATATGTTGCAATATATTATAAAAATATTAACAATTCGAATAATATTTTAAGATATTTATAATCATTTGTAGTGATTATTATTTCGGTCATTATGGAAAAAAGTGTGCTCTAAAAGTTTCATGCGAATGTATTTAAATATTTTAAATACCTAATATATTACGTTACAGTATACTTTAAAAAGATTATTTTTAAATTGTCTCAATAGTTTCTGAACACTGAAGAGCATCCACGTAAATGTTTGACAAAATATGTGTTTGACCTAGCTCTAGCCACTATCGTTCTTGAATTCAATGATTCATCGTTGCATTAAAATTTAATATCACAATATAATACCATCTTACTCAGATGAGAGGGAAGTGAGAGGACTAAGACTAGTACCCAACGCGGAAACACGCAGTCGGCGTATCCTGTTTAGATTTTTTTTTTATAGTTAACATTTTCGAGAGAAGTATATTTTATATTTTAAATTCAATTTAAGACAATGTATAAACATTATTTCTTGTTTTCGTCTTATGCTCCAATTATTTTATAAAGTCGTTGAAATGACTTATAATTTCGTTTATAATCATTACTTTAGAATTCAATACACTAAAAACTGAAAATAAATGCATTGAAAAATAGTCTTAACGTTTTTATATTTGAAGTTTAAAAATTTCAGTTTGTGTTAATATTCATTTTATACTTTTGTTTATGTTTTATTGTAAAATATAAATAATAATATTGTATTATATTGGTGGATAATGCATATGCAATTTTATTTCAAATCCATGACATTTTTTATGGCTATATAATATACTATATAGCCGTTTACATCGATGAACCATATCTGTATTCTATTTCTTGTTATTTCTTTGGTTGTTAGAGCTCTTGCATTTTTATGCTACCACGTAACTTAATTTTTTTTTCTGGGGTGTGGAATGGAGTAGATACTTTTTGTCCATGGGCTAGTTTGTACATCTACTACAGTGATTACTCGAATAAATTATTTAATTTAATTTAACATAATATAGCTTATAGTAGCACATTTTACAATTTTTAAAATACAATCAGTAGCTTTACATATTCTAAATAGATTGTCATATTATTTATTAAAATAAATTGTAATTTATCATAATTTCTGTTCAGGTGGCACCTTCCTATTCTTATTGATGTTTTTTTATGTCTAATGTTATTTTATGTCACCACACTTACTTATTATCCCTTGTCTATTGTATAGATTGTAAATATACTATTTAAAATAAACAAAAAAAAATGTATCATTAAAATAATTGTTTTGTAACCTTTTTTACGTTTACCTTTTTTACTTTTTAGTTATACTATATAATATCATTAATATCAGTTTATCTTCTATGTATTGATTAGATTAAAGGTATTTATCATAAAAAACTATACAGAACTATACTCAATGTATAATGTTTATGCATATTGCATATGTATATATTATTATATTGGACAAACCATATAAATAGGCAAACGATAATTATGCTCAATTGATTTACTTACCTGCCCTAAGTCTATAAACAACTCAATTAGAGCAATAAAGAATGTGGAATAAAAGATCAAATTCGCATTTTTTTCTTTTTAATTCTTTAAATTCGTACCTAGGTAATTTAATTTTAATTTATACAGCGGAAAATCAATAGATTTTAATTATCAAACGTAGTAATTATTAATACTATTTACTTACATTTTTACTGTACTAGGTGAAATGCACACTTTTAATTTTTTATGAGAGTAATTAGTATATAATACACTATTATAATATTAATATAAACCTAAGACCTACAGTAGAAATTAATGCAATTTTATTATTATTCTTTCCCTATTTTATGATCTGAAAATATAGTTGCTCTTGAAATTTCAAAATTATATAATGAATTTAACGATAAAATCGGTAATTTGGAATGCATTCATAATTCAATTGGATCTAAATGATGCGAAATAAAATAAAATAATTTTATTTCAAAATACATGAATATTATATTATCATAGTAAACCTCATTCCTCCATGACAAAATAACAAAAATAATAATTAGGTAACAATAAACTGGACAGGAAATATAACTGATCTTTTATGAAACCATCAACTAAAATTATTATAAAAATAAATGTATAAGTTTAAAAATATATAAAATATCTTTAGAAGTAAACTTCAATAGTAAATAGAAACATTCTATAATGTAAAATGTTTTTTTGTTATTTTTTGTAAGGTGTAATATACAATCTACTGAATACAATATGAAAGTTTTTCCAACATTAAGTGTTACCAACTTTTCAGAAACTAAAAAGTGTCCAGTTCAGATGTTAGGCTTATAGAAGTTACTTCATACAGTTTTTAAATACACCATAAACACCAGAAAAATTATTAAAACACTTTTCAAATAATCTATAAATAAGTAATAATAGTGCAGACCACGGTTGGATTATAGTATAATATAATATTATAATATTACTATGAAATAATCTGCCACAAGTTTTGAGTATAAAAAAGCAATTATGCGGTGTAAGGTTTACTGCCTTGAAACCAATGTATAGTAGTTTTAATAATTTATTATTATAGATATCCACCACATTGTTTTTATTTACTTATATAGTTATATCCCAATGCGGCGTGGTGTATAGGCAATTTCGGTACATTGGTGTGTAGATAGCTTTTGAATCCAGTGGTATTAAAAAACGATGCAATAATTATTATTCTAACATAATACTAATACATTCGTTATATATCCAATAAAAACTATACCCTTTATGAATCACCTAAAACGTTTTGAATTTTTCAAAAAAAAATGTTTATAGTTATATAAATTAAAATTGTGCACTATTTTAAAAACAGTAGAATATCTGATAAACTGTTCATAATTTAAAATAAGAATTTTAAACAATTACATAAACTAAAAATTTTAAGAACTGAATTGTATTATTTTATGCTTTAGTTCGTTACAGATAACATAAAAATGAACTACCTATTTATACCTGCGAAAGTAAGGCTATTCGTTTTAATTTTTAGTAAATTTGATTCTACTTTAAAACTAAAGTAGTCAGTCGGTATAATGTATTATTCAACAAATGTGTAAAAACTAAAAATAACCTTTGCGAGAAAGTCAATTGAAACATATTATGTGCAGTGCTCGAATGTGTGGGAATGCGCAGGGGGATGGAGCTCCTCTACTATTTTTATTTTTTCTTTAAATACCCCAACTATTTATTTTTTTGTACTTGGACGAGTACAGTGTACAAACTAATGCCCAAAATAATTTTTATTACAATGTGGAGTGGATCTAAATTGTTGTCAATCTACCAAATATTTTGTTGAACTCCTCTAAAAAATCTAAAATAACTCCACATTGCAGGCCGTTTTTAAGGGGTGATTCAGGTGGGCAATAACCAATCCTGATATATGTTAGGGGGCCAATTATAAAAAATTAAAACGATGTTTTTGAATATGCAATGGAAAATTATAAATTATTAATAAATATATAAATAAATTTGTGTAACATTGGTTCCTTTGATTTCTTGTCTGGTGGCACTGCTGGGAGCCTTCCTACTTACAATTAATCAAATGTTATATTAGGTCACCACACTTACTCATTATACCTGCAGTATAGATTGTAAATATATTTTTAAATAAAAAAAAAAAAAAATCGGTTCTGAATCTACAACCAAGAAATATCTTTTAGGCGAAGTGAATATTTTTTTTTTTAATGATCTCCCTTTTTACGAAAATATACTAAATTGGATATCACCAATCCTAATAATTATACCTTGGGGCATGTATACCATATATTAGTATGCTATAGAAATACTATCTTCATTATTTTATAACAAAATAGATATCTAAATAATATTCAAGTCTGCAAAAGAAGATTTTCATATCAATTTATTATGAGAATAATAATATAACTCAGTCTTCCCAAGTTTATTATAATATTATACAATTATATTATATGTAACTCTCGCACGTATTTTTTGTCGTAAAATTAGAATAATTTTATTGGAAAATATATAATACCTATTTTATTTTCTCCGACGCACATAAAAAACCCGTTATCTGGTTCGATAAAAACAAGATCGGTACGTTATTGTCATTAACATTAACACTCAAAATATTCCTATAAATAGCGTTAGCAACCGTAAGACATTGTCTACTGATCAGCTTACACAGAATACAGAAACGCTTATATGGCCATACACTGTTTCGCTGTTCCACTAACGGTTTACTTAGAGTTTCTCAAGCCTATATCTGTTGCAATTTCGCTTGTTAATTTGTTTTTCATTTAAAATTTTTTCGAACATCATGTTGGACGTAGGTAAGCTCTAGTCTTGAAACCGTTAAACTTCGTGAAGAGCGGGAACGCTAATTCGTCGCCGGTTTTTCGTTTGACGAATACGTAAGTTTATTTGATATTATAGAAATACGCTGCTGCAACCTTGCAAGCCATTTGTGTAACGAGTTTATTGACGAATTAACTTTAAACTATTATTATTAACTATTAATTGTATTTATTTTATATTTTTATTGCAGGACGATAATATTTCTTTAAAATCTACTGTTATTATCAGTTATATCAGTAATATCGGAGTTGACGATCGTATTATATATAATCTACTCGGGATTGACGATAACCATGTATATCCGCAAAGCGTGGACTTCAGTTCTCAATATGATTGAAAAAAATATCCCCGGGGTGATGAAAACAGCCAATGAAGAAACAGTGTCTCGCTATTTCTCCATTTGCACGGATTACCTAAATAAAACCTATAACCGTCATACTCGTGATTGTCAATTCGTTTTTCTACTTACAATTTTCAAACGTCATCACGGTTTAAATGAGTGCTTGTATTAAAGTATTTGCAGTTAATCGTTGTGAAGAGCGGACACGCAAGTGGCAAGTCCGTCACCACTAATTCGTTAATTCCTATGTCCGGATTGATGGTCGTAGAAGAAACCGTGAAAAAAGACGCTCCGGCAATAATTATTTAAATGCGTATACAGAAACTGCAATTATCCTATTTATGTTTTTAACAGTCCGTCCGTATAGAAGCAAATCAATCTTTGAAATATTTGGAAGTAGTCACACACGACTATGTTGAAGATGATACCGAAAAACAAGCGTTGAATGGTGATAGCTGAAATAGTACACTTTAACGTATTAAAATCGACGATAAATCTGTGTTTATCGATATTTAAAGGCCATCCGCAGCGAAACCAGATACTATGTACATTTTTATTGGTAATAATTAAAAAGCAGAATTTAAATATTTTTTTTTCTATTTTTGATCTAGAAATGACACGTCTAATTATTGAAAAAAAAAACTATCTTATTTTCTTAATATAGACAAGGGATCATGTTGGACGATGGTATGTAAAAAACATTTAAATATACATGTTTGAAAATAAAAATGATATAATAATTATATGTTTTTGTAGAGAGTTTTTACTCTGTATGTCCAGAAGTATTAATAGTACCTATATTCATTGCAACACGGTGCAAATCTGTGAAGGTTGAAATTCATCCGTCCTGTGGCTCAGGAGGAAATATTATTCAGCTTGCTAAATTATGTGATAAAGGTACCCACTACAATATTTTTTTATTAAAAAATTAATATCGTTTTCGTGAAAATAAAATATGAAAATATTGTTTCTACTTTATTGTAGGTAGTAAACGAAATGTAATTGTCATTGTGTATACAATTTATAATGACTACCTATATTGTATATTATATATTAATAGCTTATATTAATTGTTTTTGTGTTTGTATAGTAATTGCTGTGGATCTATCACATATACGAGTTCATAGTGATTTTTTCAAACTTGGGAATGAGATAAAAAGTTCTGTGATCGTCACCTCACCGCCATGGGGTGACCCGAGGTGTAACCAGATGTCCAACATTGGGCCGTCGACGATGTTTTTAGATAAAATCTGGAAGGTGAGAAGGGAAATGGGCCCAAAATAAATAATTGTTTATTTATAATATAGATCAATAGTTTATATTTTAAATCTCTTTAGTGTTTATAAATAAATAGTCAACGGAATTGAGATAAATATTTGCAAGATCAAAACCGTATTCATAGACAAATATCAAACAGTCTGTTCTTGTATTCCCGATCCAATAATGTTAGCTATAAGTTATTATTGTGTATTGAATATAAAAACATAATAAAAAAATAACTAATAGACTATAAAATAGGGTTCCGTGTCTTTACGCCGACGGTATTTTCGCCGATAGCATCTACGCCGACGGCATAAACGAGTATATCTATGCCGACGGTATCAATGCCGACTACAATATTTATTAATACGACAGGGTTAGGTTATGAATAAAAATATAATAATAGCTATTGCCTATTGGCTATAAGGTAATTAATATTGAGCATACAAACATTTTTGATATAGATACTCAGTAAATTAGTTATATTTTTCAATAGTTAATAATGATTACCCCTTTTACTATTCTGTTTAATATCTAGGTACCTATTTATATATTATTATATTCTGAGAGTATGCAATTTATTATACTGTTGATACAAATTAATACACATAATATTGCCCATTAATTACATCTAAACATATATTTTGGGTTTTATACATCATTATGATATATTATAATATGATTTTATGATAAAAAGTAAAAAAAAGTAGGTAGTATAATTTACTTACAAATCAATATGTTTTGGGAATCGATGGTAAGCAATGTCTCTTGTTTTGTCCTGTACATTTGGCACATCGAAGCAGCACAAAACGTATAACCATTTTAAATAAATATTAATGAATATAGTTAGGTACTTGAGAAAAACAAAAAAAAAACCAAAGTTCTATGCACAATCCGAATTATAAAGATTTAAAACGCGACACAAAAAACGGAAAAGGTAAACAAATAAAATATAATTTAAAATATTAATGAACATAACGTTACCAACTTCTTGGCGGAGCCTCTAGTGATTCGTTCGTACCTTCAAGGCTAAGCCTCCACTATGTTATCACACCCGAGAGCAGCCGTTAATCATACTCACGATTTAAGATAGTATAAGAAAAACGATTCTGAGCGAAAACGGTCAGTCAGCCTATGATAATACCAAGTATTATATTATAATATCCATTTCAATGGCCCCCCACTTTCGAAATTTGAACTTCTGACCACGCAAAACGTTTGTGCATCGTTTGTGCAGGAATGTGCACCAAGTCCAATCGTTTGTGCACAAAAACTGAAAGCTCTATCCCTAAAACAAAATGGGGGGGCCATTGAAACGGTATCCCCCCCACATTGAATATTTGGATTTTTGAATGTGCCAAACGTTTATGCATCGTTTGTGCAGAAATGTGCACCAGGTCCCGACGTTTGTGCACAAAAACTCCCAGCGCTATCCAAAAAACAAAGTGAGGGGTATTAACACGAAGGTCCCCGTTTTTTGAAATTTTAAATATTTGTCATATTAATAAATGTTGTTTACGTACCTAATAGGTTTAATAGAATTTTACTATTGCCATGTAAACGTCTAGAAATAGTAGGGCAGTAGATTCATAATATATTATATTTAAATATTGTATTATAATAATATGAATAATATAATAATATTATGTTTTAAATATTCCTAGGTTATTTAAAAATTAAATACCAGCGTTTCTAAAATACAAATACAAAAATCTTAATTTAAAATATCTAAAAACATAACTACCGCTTATAAATTATAACCACAGGTTAGCAATACTAACTTAAAAAAAAATAAGTTATAAATTAATATAATAATTGCTTAAGTCGTATACAACCGAACGCAACTTAACCTAATAACTATTAGTTGTTACATCTTATAATACGTATTTTGGGTATAACATTTAATTTTACACTTTTAATTTAATTCTGAATTGAAAATGTATCCCTCATACAGTTTTTTACTGTTACTAAAATAAACATTATTGTTTATATGTAATATTATACCCACTCAGCACTCAATATTTTTTATAATTTGCAAGAAACCATACATTTGCACCAATAAATACATTATCTTTCTTGAATTACTGTTAGAAGCAATCATAATAAAATATACAGCAAGTTTATAATTTAAGTTAATTTTTTTAAAAAATATTAAAAATATTATCGATTTCTTGTGTTAAATTAACAAAATTGTTTTAATACTATATTAATTAAACAAACAAATCTGAATTCTTTCAGTACACACTATACCAGTGGTCGGCAACCGGCGGCCCGCTTTAAATTCTACGACAACGACATTTAATCGAATATTATATCAAAAAAATCATATTGTATAAAATATATAATTGAACGTTTCTATCAGTCATATTTTATAATGGTAGATATACCTTGACAGTTACCGATAAGATACCTAGAGTAGATACGACGAGTGTATTTGGATTATAATATTAATTTTCTATTCTGTTCAGTAAAGTAAAACGTTGTGTTTTTCAACTACACGCCAATCCATTTAATATTGATTATGAAGATGTTGATGTTGAGCTTCAAATGGAAATAATAGATTTGCAGTCACAAGATATCTTAAAAGACTCATTCAAAGCATCTCCTTTACTTTTTTTCGTTGAACTTCCGGCATCATTTTCAAAAATTAAAAATATACCTGCAAAATACTTCAGTATGTTTGGATCCACTTACGTGTGTGAACATGCCTTTTCTCATATGAAAAAAATTAAAAATCCATACCATTCACGTTTAATTAATGACCATCTCCACCATATACTTCGAGCCAGCACAAGAAATTTTAATGTGGAAATTTAAAAAATAATAAACAATATCCAACAAAAATCAAATTAAGCCTAAAGCAGTTGTAATGTCCATACTTTTATATTATAATTATGATATTATTAAAAACTGTAATTTTTATGCTCTATTATTTTAAAGTTTTAAACAGTTATTTTTTTCTTTTTACCTTCTTCAAAAGGTTGCCGACCACTGCACTATACTATATTAATAACTATCAGGCACATCATTATACATAAGTGTAACGTAAGTCGTAAATGTATCCATATATAATACACTATATATTATATTCTGTATTCTGGAACACAGTTGTTAAATTATTATTTAAATCTATAATCTATTAGAATGTTAGTTTAACAATTAATATAATACTTACTAGAAAAAATACTTTTTAAGAGTATTCAAATACAGATACCTGTTTTGAAAAGTATGTAAAATACGCGTATTCAAGTGATTAAAAAGTATTTGAATACTTTTGCTCAAGTAGGTACTTAAAGAACATTTATCATAGCTGATCTGAGTTCCAAAAATTGAACTTTAGATTTATAGGTTTTTTAAAAATACTTGAAATCATAACTTCATCAATATTAGTCTTATCGGCTTGAAGTCTTTAAGATACAACGCAGTCAAGCATTTTAAATTGTTTGATATGTTTTTCAAATTCATATTATATCGAAAACGTAGATCATTCAATATTGGTCGTATCGACTTAAAGTCTTCAAGATTCAACACAGCAAAGCCTTGAAATCAAATTTATATTCTCAAAAAAGTATCGACATTAAGATTGACAAAAGAAAATTTCCCGCCAAATTAATTTTTGAATATTTTAAATTTTGAACACATTTTTGAATTTATCATGTATTAAAAAACTAAAAACCCAACCAACTGTACCAACATTCGATACTAATTATACGAATGGCGATACCGATATAAAAATTAATTTATGTAGGTATTCTATAAAAAATATCTATTTCCATATTCAAATATTATTGAATAATTCAAAAAAACTTCAAAATCAATATTTAATATTCAATATTTATAAAGGCAACTGCCTTTTAGGAAACCAAAAAAAAATTTAAAAAAAATTAACTGTAGGAATACACATTACAAAGTACAAACTAAAATGCCAAGAATATTAAACAGAAAAAACTATTTAAAATATTTATTTCATTAAACAAGGATTATTCAAGAAGTACCAGATTGTCAATGTTTAAAATATTTGGCTAGAAATTAAATCCTAAAAAAAAAAAATTGAAGGAGGGTGTTGGCACCCGCAGGCAAATGCATTTTAGGAAACCAAAAAAAATTTTAATAAATTTAACTGTATGATTACACATTACAAAGTACAAACTAAAATGCCCAGAATCTTAAACAGAAAAAACTATTTAAAATATTTATTTCATTAAAGAATGATTATTCATAGGGCACAAAGTTATCAATATTCAAGTCAATACAAAATATTCAATTAGAGTTACATTAATAAAAAAAAAAATTGAAGGAGGGTGTTGGCGCCCGCAGGCAAAGGCATTTAAGGAAACCCAAAAAAAAATTTAATAAATTTAACTGTATGATTACACATTACAAAGTACTAACTAAAATGCCCAGAATCGTAAATTGAAAAAATATTCATAATATTTATAGTTCATTAAAGAATGATTATTCACAGAGCACCAAGTTATCAATTTTCAAGTCAATATAAAATATTCAACTAGAGTTGCATAACTAAAAAAAAAAATTGTAGGAGGGTGTTGGCGCCTGCAGGCAAATGCATTTTAGGAAACCAAAAAAAAATTTTAATAAATTTAACTGTATGATTACACATTACAAAGTACTCACTAAAATGCCCAGAATCGTAAACTGAAAAAAATATTCATAATATTTATAGTTCATTAAAGAATGATTATTCACAGGGCACCAAGTTATCAATTTTCAAGTCAATATAAAATATTCAACTAGAGTTGCATAACTAAAAATAAGAATTGAAGGAGGGTGTTGGCGCCCGCAGGCAAATGCATTTTAGGAAATCAAAAAAAAATTTTGAATAAATTTAACTTTATGATTACACATTACAAAGTACAAATTAAAATGCCCAGAATCGTAAACAGAAAAAAATATTCAAAATATTTTGTTCATTAAAGAATGATTATTCACAGGGCACCAAGTTATCAATTTTCAAGTCAATATAAAATATTCAACTAGAGTTGCATAACAAAAAAAAAAAAATTGAAGGAAGGTGTTAGCGCCCGCAGGCAAATGCATTTTAGGAAATCAAAAAAAAATTTTGAATAAATTTAACTTTATGATTACACATTACAATGTACAAACTAAAATGCCCAGGTTCATAAACAAAAAAAACTATTAAAAATATTTAGTTCATTAAAGATAAGGATTATTCAAGGGTACCCGATAGTAAATGTTTAAAAAGTTTGGCTAGAGGTTAAATCATAAAAAAAAATTGAAGAGGGTGTTGGCGCCCGCAGGCAAATGCATTTAAGGAAACCAAAAAAAAATTTGAAAAAAATTAACTGTATGAATACACAATACAAAGTACAAACTAAAATGCCCAGAATCTTAAACAGAAAAAACTATTTAAAATATTTATTTCATTAAAGAATGATGATTCATAGGGCACCAAGTTATCAATATTCAAGTCAATACAAAATATTCAACTAGTGTTACATTACTAAAAAAAAAATTGAAGGAGGGTGTTGGCACCCGCAGGCAAATGCATTTTGGGAAACCAAAAAAAAATTTTGAATAAATTTAACTTTATGATTACACATTACAAAGTACAAACTAAAATACCCAGAATCGTAAACAGAAAAAAATATTTAAAATATTTATTTCATTAAACAAGGATTATTCAAAGGATACCAGATTGTCAATGTTTATAAAATTTGGCTAGAGTTTAAATCATAAAAAAAAATTGAAGGAGGGTGTTGGCGACCGCAGCAAATGTACTTTAGGAAACCAAAAAAAAATTTTGAATAAATTGAACTGTATGATTACACATTACAAAGTACAAATTAAAATACCCAGCTTCTTAAACAAAAAAAAATATTCAAAATATTTAGTTCATTAAAGAATGATTATTTACAGGGCACCAAGTTATCAATTTTCACGTCAATACAAAATATTCAAGTAGAGTTACATCAAAAAAAAAAAAAAAATTGAAGGAGGGTGTTGGCGCCGGCTTGTCAGTGTTTAAAAATCTATATAGAAAGATCTAGATAGGAATTATATAACAGAAAAAAATTCTCTGAAGACTTACAAATTTAAAAATATTCATATTAAAAATCAATTGAATTAAATTTATGAAAAAAAATTGAAAGGGGAACGTGGGCTACCGCAGGCAAACGCATTTTAAGAAGCAGATAAAAAATTTTAAAAAAATCATATTGCACCAGGTTGTTAGTGTTTTAAAAAAAATATATATATAAAAGAATCAAAAAAAGTTAAATATATAAAAAAATAAATTGAATGGGGAACGTGAGAGAACCTAGTCAGTCTCTTTTCAAATTATATATTATGTACACAGGTACTCAGCGTACTCCCAGGTATAGCCGGTTAATCTTGAAAAATTTTTATACAAAAAAATCTACTAGAGTTCAATGAAGTGAAAAAAAAATTGTTTGAGAAATCTGGGTGAAATTACACTAAACAAAAGAATACGCTGGAAGCTAAATACTGCAATACATATTAACTACAATCCAAAAACTAAATGTTGTTTACATTATAATAATAATGCGAGCTGTTATTATGATCAGAGGTGTATCACGGTAATATATGTATTAGAAAATGTATAAAAATGAATGTAAATTATAAAGGATGCAAAGAAATTAAATGATAAAAGGTCCTGCACGGACTCTACTATGTGATTGTAATTTATAAAGGACATAAAATATTTAATTTAAAATAATATTGTGTTTGGTGGGTCTACAGTCAATATTAAATTACAAACTATAAAGTCTAAATGCAAATAAAAACATAGTCAGATATCTGTTTTAGTCTTTGTAAATATGTGCGGAAAATAGTTAGATTTAGTACAATGTAAAAAAATATGGAAAGGAAACCCTGAGAATTCTTTGACAATAGGATATTAAAACACAAAACCATATATTAAATGAAAACTATTGATTTTATACATTTTCTATTTACAAAAACTCATAAGTATTGAAAACCTTATAAAACCCTAATAAAATAATATTTTGTTATATTTTAAAATACATTTTATAATTTGTTGTGGTAAAAAAACTACATTTATTTAATTGTATTTAATTTTTTTCTAATAAGTTTTTATAAAATTGACTTTATCCCAAATGAATGTTCTAATTTCATTTTTCAATTCGTTGATAATATATGAAACGAATTCTTTGCTTGGAAAGCATTGTTTTAGAAAATTCAGAAAATGCAGTTTATATTTAAATATTATAAATAATAATTTCTGATGCATTGATGCGGAAGAGTGAGGGGGTGGACAATCAGCCGAACCGAAATCTAACATCTTAAACACTTGATATAAACAATTTTTCACACACGCGTCATGGTATGAAAATAAAAAAATATTTATAATTCATGTTTATACCGATTTTCTACCGAAAAAATAAATTACTTTAATCCCAATATTATTTATTAGTCAACGATATCTTTGCTCAGAATCGTTTTTCGTTTGTTCATTTTGTATTTTAATAATTTATACGTGGATATATTATTATTACTAATACTTATAGTAGTTGTGTTTGTTTTATTTCATTAATTTATTTAGTACTATATCAATAAATTATATATTAATTAATAATTTTTAAAACATTGTGTTCAAAAAAAAAAAAAAAATGTGATTTTAATTAGAGTCTTGTAATGTACTTACCTATATTTAAAAAATAAATAAATATAATAATAACTGTTCAACTTTTAGGGACATAATAGGTAACACATTCGTGTATGTAGTATTACACTATTTATATAGGTATATTTATATACCTATACGAGTATATGAGTAGGTATATTATTCATAAGCACTGCACACGTCAGGATAGGCAGTTGACCATTCTGTGAATATACTTTTATGTGTACATGGTTATACATCCCTAATCCCTATGATATAGAATATAGATATTAGGTGAACAATAGAAGTTAAGTATGTGACACTAAATTAATAGCTACCTATAACTTATAACGTTGTATTTGGAAGAAAAAATTACCAGTTATTAATTAAAATTGTATCTTATGACTATTATCAGTTATAAGTCATAACATAATATATTTCTATAAATTAAACCAAAACATATATATATTTATATTAAGTACCCTTTATAGGTATGCACCTATTAATTATAATTATTCTACAAACAGGGACTGGAAAAAGGACGACGGCGTTTATATTTCGCGTATTTTATACATTTCTAGTCCAAAACTAAAATATGCGCCTACAACACTTGGATAGCACATTTTTCGTGACATTAAATATTTGTTTTAAGTTTTAAAAGTAAATTTAAGCCCCAAAAGAATATAAAAACAAACTTACTTTAATTATCGACTCCTTCGGCGGAATCCGTGACGTGTGTAACTGCGACGCCCATGAGGAAACGCTCCAGAATACAGCCAGAACTTAGAATATTGTGATTTATGAAAAATAAAATTATACGAAACGCAGTAAGTTTTTTGCTCATATCTTCTTTGCTTATTGAAATTTTATGAATAATAAAGTTCAATGGAAAATAATTATTCTATGTGTTCTATTTAAAAAAAATATTTTATTCCCAAACCTCCTATGTGCAAAAGTTATGTTTAATATTAAAGTATTAAATAATTTGTTAGATTCAGTTAAAAAACAAAAACAAATAAATATTCACTATATAAATTTATTACTAGTTGAAATAAATTATTCCTATATTCTATTTTATAAAGTTATTTTTTAAAATAGTTTTTATTGTTTCCTGAAAAATGCACTTTTTTTACATAGGAGGTTTGTTCCCGTCAATGACGATATATTTATTACTTGGTTTATAAACAAATTCTAATTGATATAAAATAGTAATTAAATAAAAATAGTTTTAACAAAAAAAATTTAAGAAATACCTATTAATTAATATGTATTACCTAAATAACAAAATAACTAAATAAATTCGTGTTTTTTAAAACATTTTCACGCCCTCCCCCCCCCCCCCCCCCCTTACGAAATTGTGTCACTCCTCCTTAGAGTGGTGCGCCCCTCAGATTAAAAGCCCTTGAAATAGTGCATGTTAAAAAATCAGCCATATCCTCCCCCCATCTCATTTGACTCATTTAGCTACTTTTTGAATTAAGAACGTGACATTGAACGTACAAAACTGTACAAAACCTACATACATTATAGTTATCAACCTATTAACCCATCAATAATATTAAATTTTTATTTAAAAAGTTCCCAGTATCCCGCCGACCCAGTCCGCTCCTGCTTCATATTGTAACCAAAAAATCTAAAAAATCTATTATAAACACAGTTACTTTTCAAAGATATTATAAGTTAAAATTTGGACGAAATTACTTATTAAAACCAAGAATAACGATTTTAGTTATTTTATTGTAATTTAAAAAAAGTAGGTATTCGCGGATTTATGAAACTTTTAGAGTATATTATTATAATTTATATACACGATGATACTTTCAAATGTAATTTTTTGGAAAAAAAATTACCAGTTATTAATTAAAATTGTATCTTATGACTATTATCAGTTATAAGTCATAACATATATTTCTATAAATTAAACCAAAACATATATATATTTATATTAAGTACCCTATATAGGTATGTACCTATTAATTATAATTTATTATTCTACGAACAGGGACTGGAAAAACGACGACGACGTTTATATCTCGCGTATTTTATACATTTCTAGTTCGGAACTAAAATATGCGCCTACAACACTTTGATAGCACATTTTTCGTGACATTAAATATTTGTTTTAAGTCTTAAAAGTAAATTTAAGCCCCAAAAGAATATAAAAACAAACTTACTTTAATTATCGACTCTTTCGGCGGAATCCGTGACGTGTGTGAACTGCGACACCCACGAGGAAACGCTCCTGAATACAGCCAGAACTTAGAATATTGTGATTTATGAAAAATAAAATTATACGAAACGCAGTAAGTTTTTTGCTCATATCTTCTTTGCTTATTGAAATTTTAGAATTTTTAATCGACTGTGTCTTCTGCAACGACTTTGAGATTTGCCATAGATTAAATAAATAAATGATAGATATTATACTAGGTACGTCAATATGATGAATCCACGGATATAATATAATGCAACTTTTTATATCAAAGAGTTCTGTATTAAGGACCAATTTGTTCAATGAAATTTGATATGACAATAAACCAAAATACATTTGAATTATAATAATATGATATAGGTATTATTTAAATTATTATTTTCGTTTATCAATTTAATTATTGATTAAGGTGGTGAATAGATATCAGAAGCACAAGAATATTTTTATAAGAGCATATTGTATTTTATGAATTATTAAATAAAAATGTGATTACTGGATTTTAGAGTTAACATAAAGCCATAAACGTATACAGTAAATTCATCAAATACTATAATACCAACTATATTTTTACAATGATGTGTGTTTTTTTTTTTTAATATTTTTAATTATTTTTTCTTGTGGTCTGTGTAAACGATAAGTATTCGTAATAAAGATTCAATTTTCATATATAATATTATATTATAGGCACTCAGTATGTAATCATATGTTTATTTTTAGTTTAATTTAATTGTAGGTATTTAGTAAATAATAATAGGTATACGAAATTGTGTTTTCGAATAGCAATTTATTGTTTGTATTAATACCTACACCATAATAGGGAACTAAAATTTTGTAAATGATGTACAAATGTATTTTTGGTGTTTTAAGGCTGCTGTAAGATCAATTTATGAGAATCCTTGCATTAAATTGTTAGGATTATTTGATATGAATAATTATTTTATTACATATTGGTAAGTCGATCAGAAACTATATTTACACTAAATGTTAATAGTAAAAAGCTATTAAAATATCTATTATTTGTATTTATTTGTTAATAATAATTAAGACTTAAATATTAGCAGTAATCTTGTTCCTTTCACAAAATGTTTTTTAATTATTTTTAATTTAATTTACATTTATCCCAAAGTGATCTCTGAATAATCATTCAATGATGAATTTAATAGTTACATTCTCGGTTACATTAATTGGATTATGAATTAAAATAAAGTACAGTTTCCAGCTTCTACTACAACATTATTTTATATTTTATTTTATGTTTTTAATTTTTTAAACGCAGTCTGCACCTTGTGAAGGTGATTTTACACGTAATATAATAAAATTGATACTAGTGATGAGTAGGTAAGTACCTTATTGTTTAATCAAATTATTTACACGATTTTTAACTAAAAAAATATCTATGAAGTATAAACATCCGCATTCCCATTAACTATAAATTCATAATTGTATGAGCTATACATGTTACATATATTTTTCGAAAAAACTATTTAAAAAAACAAGAATAATTCCTATTTGATGTCACACGGGTTGAACTAGCAACTGACTTCTACGACAACTGTGCAATTTTTTTTAAGCATAATACGTTTTGAAAACGTCCAGAAAAGGGTTTGTTTTAAGACTGTCTGTCTTGATAACAACTAATTTAATTTAAAGTGTATTGTTATATTATATTATAATGAAATTAATAATTATAGTAAAATATATAATTGCAAGACATTTAATACCTATATCTATAGCCATCTAGGGTATAAACTACACTAAAAAAGGTGTAAGTATGCTAATAAAATATATGAGGTGTATAATGTATTTATGTATGTAAAAATATAAAATATAAAGATTAATAATATTATATTGTTTTAAATACTTCGCGCAAACCTAAGGTGATACCCGGCGTATAGTATAACATGCAAAAAGGTGCGTATTAAACTTGGCGTGGTGAAACGAAGACGTATTTTATACATTGCGCTATTGGGATTAAACTTATAAATGCTTTTACGTCACCTAGTTAACAGATTGTCCGTGGCAATGAATATTTAATTTAAGTCTAAAAAGTAAATGTAAAATAGTAGGTAATAATATGAAAACAAACTTACTCGTAAACATCTACTCTTCCGGTGAAACGTAGCTAGAGTGCCGCCATCGCCGAAGAAACAGCTATCTTCATCCATCTTCATCTAATCATCTCACTCCGATGAACTGAAACTTGAAAGTATCGAAATATTTTATGAAAATAACCTGATCAAACGAAATTTGCGAGTTTGTGTTACAACTTATCCGGTTTAACGAACTGTCCGTTTATATTTGTGGCCTATTATTTTTTTGTTCACTGAAATCAAAATATACAATATATTATATTTATAATACAATAGTATTTCTGAAACTATTAGAATTGTTAACCGTCGCCGACGAATTTCGACAATTGACGATTGCCATAGATATTATAAAATATATTATGCCATAGATATTATAAAATATATTATTTACTATGACAAATCCAAAGAACTTATATATTATTATATAAGTACTCAGTATACCTATACGGTATATTTATAAATCGTATGTTCTTTTACAGAAATCTTTGTGATCTGCAATGCACCTATTCTGGTTTTCTATTTCAATTATAGTTCGCATGCCAAATTTAACTATACAAACTGGTCCGCAAGTTTATAGACATTCTAATACATTCTCCCGCCAGTGCCAATAGACAAAATAGAAATTCGCTAGACTTAACCGGTTTAAAATTATCCCACATTATCCCGCACCGGGATAATGAACCATGTAAATGATATGGTCCAAACATCCCGGTGCATTATTTTTCACACCGGTTTAGTCTAGCGAATTTCTACAATGTGTTTGAGAAGTTATATTTTTTTGGTACCTAATTAATTTACAATATGAATTATTATAAGTTACCTATGTAGGTACTTGTCCAAAACTCGACTACCTGCAAATCATTGGTTTTTATGGTATAGCAATACGAAGTTCACGATTTTCGGTGTTTTACGCACCCGTACAACGCTTAAAGTTTACCGACCTTAAGTATTACAAATTAATTTTTTTTTTAATCTAGGTAAATCAACGTTTTAAAATTGATGATGCAAAAATAATTCTGACACCCACCCATGGTGGTTTTACATAACAAGTCGAGTGATGTTTTTGATTTTAATTGTTCGAGCAAGCGCAGTGTGTTACACCGGGTACATATGAAAATACCAAAAATTTAAATTAGTTATAATACATATAACTTAAAAATAAGACTGACCGCCAAGTTCAGACTTCCCTGTCGTTTTCAGTTAAAAACTAATGATTTCCGGCAATTATTTTTTGCAATATCGTTCTTAATTCGTTGTTACTTGTTTATACTTGTACATATGACTATTTTAAAAATATTATTCGTGGGTAATTGAAACGTCTAAAATATATTATCATATACAAATACGATAATAAACAAATAATAATAATTCAACTTAACCGGTTACGGTATTAATAATATTTAATAATATCAATATAAGTATAGTATACAATATCCTAGGCTGACAAATCGTCTCCACTTAAAATCGTTTTTCGTATACTATGTTAGTATATCATTGAATTCAAATTTAACACTATCCATAACAGTCACCCACTTGTAACCTACTGTTCAGCAGAGTCACTTCCAATTTTTTTTTTTAGATTCTGAGGGAAGCGATGAATGTATTGATTTTACAATGATGTGTGTTTTTTTTTTATTTTTTTTTTGTGTCTGTCATCACCTTTTAGGACAGTAAAAGTGCTTGAATTTTCTTTAACAGTAACTTTTCTGATAGGAAAGTGAATCTAGTTGGTACTATGGGGGGTCAAAAGTAAAATTTTCCCAGTAGTTTTCAAAAGCGACGTGAAAAACAAAGGAAAAACGGGAATTTTTCCGCAAAATCTGTTTTTGAGAAAATCGATTTTGGTTTTTGGTGCAACTCTAAAACAAATTACCGTAGGTACATTAAATTTTGACTGAATGCTTATATTTGCATTTTCTATACACCATAACATTTTCCAAATATTTTGACTTATTTTGAGCTGTTTACGGACATTTTCAGTTTCCATTTTATTTTATTTTTTTTTTTTCTTTAAATATCAATAAAATGTTATTTGTTGGTTAAAAAAGCTTGAAAATTTAATAGAAGGTTCCTAGGTTATTGTTTCAAAGGCAGATGAAAAAAATTAAAAATCCTTAGTCACGGTTTTTATTTATAAGCATTTAAAGTTCAAATATTGACAAAATACGGAAAAATCACGAAAATTATCAAATTATTTTGAGTTGAGAATTCATAAAAATTTTTCTTTTTCAATCTAAGATTCGAAAAAGTAATACAAGATTATCCATAAGTAATAAGTCCATAAGTTCATAAGTTTACCTACCTATATCAAAAAAAAAATGTCTACAAGAAAGTCAAATTAAATTTTTATGAACGTTTGAAATTCATATTTTTACAACATTTTCACTCGATTTCTCATGTAACGATTTTCTTATTTTGTTGTAATTAAAAAACGTATGACTGTAGATACTTGAAAATTTCACTGAATGTTTATATTAGCATTTTCTATACACGATAAAATTTTGAAAATAATTTGATTCTTTTTGAGCTTTTTACGGACATAATCAGTTTTCAATTATTTTAGTTTTTTTTTTCTATAAATATCAATAAAATTTTATTTGTTGGGTAAAAAAGTGAGACAATTTAATATAAGGCTGCTGATATATCGTTCTAATAGCAGTTAAAAAATATTAAAAATACATAGGCTCAATTTTTATTCATAAGCATTTAAAGTTCAAATTTTGACAACATTTATCAAATTTATAATTTAATAATTATTTTGTAGTTAAAAATTTATAAAATGTTCAACTTTTGTAGCTAAGGATTAAAAATTTAAAACAAGGTTCCACGTAAATAGGTTATTTATAAATTACTTTATTCACTATAATATCATCAAATATACTTGGTAATATCATAGGCTAATGGACCGTTTTCGCTCAGAATTGTTTTTCTTATACAATGGTATTATATCATTGAATTCAAATTTAACACCATCCATTACAGTGACCCACTTGTAACCTACTGTACAGCAGAGCGACATCCACTTACCCACCTTTTTTTAATTGACCTCCCTTTTTATTTAATTCCTGATAAACGAGTTTTGGATAAGTACCTACCTACATAATAGGTACCTGTCCTACCTATATTAATTAAAAACTATTTTTAACACGACGTATTCACTTATTATTTTTGTCTTTTAGTTTATCTAATTTTGTATGATTAAAATATGTTTCCTTTATACCCAAATAATTTTTAAGTACCTACAAATAATATAGAACTCAATTTTATTTTAACAATAAATACTTTTATTAATGCAGTGTTGACTTTGTAGATAAGTAGTAATAAATTAACTGTACATTCAGAATAACATGCATTCAGGTGAATAATTATAAGATTGCAATGATAGATGTAAGATGTATTGTTGATTCATCAATACGATGCTGGGTGGACTTGAGGACATCCCATGTTCAGCGACCGGCGTCGACCCGTTTTGTGGCACAGTGGAAACTTCGTACAGCTGACTGTTACAGCTGACACTGTAATATTATTTGAAAAATATTATTTCTACTTAATCGTAATAACTGGGTATAATGAGTTTAATATTATATTATATTACAATAAATATTAAGTACCTATATTATTAGCTTCTAATAATTGGGACGTCATTTTTGTAGATATTGATCCGGACAAAATGATGCTGGCCCAGCGGTATGCCACGGTTTATGGCGTACCTATCCGATGAAATTGTTGGAGACTCTTTCAAACTGGGCAATCTGATAAACGGTGACGTGATCGTTACTTCGCGGCCATCATAGGGTAGACCAGAATACACAAAAATGTAGGTCATGTCGGGCTGTCGGCTGTATGTATGATAAAGTCCTGGAAGTGGGAATTACAATAGCCCCTAAAATGCTGTTACACCTCAACCTTAATAAAAACAAAGAATGATTAAAAAATGGCTACGGAATTGGCCTACAAATCTGAAAATAAGTTTATGGACAGATAACTTCTCAACGTAATATTATGACCGATCCAATAATAACTTTCCATAGGTATATCAGACCTATGTGCGACGGCTGCTCTAACTTTGGTAAGTTTTCAAACTATACCACTCATTCTTGCGGAATGCTAAAGAAAATTAATAATATTATATTAAACATAAATATTATACTGTAACAATTTTTAAATATAGACGTTTTCAACTCATAGTAATGCAGATGGATGTCGACCGGTTTGGGAGCGACGTCTGATACGCCTGATTGTTCTAATGAATTCAAACATAAATAATATATTATTATAATATTTTTATATGTATATAGGTACGGTTAGGTATAATAAATTAATTAAGTAGGTACTATATTAATATAGTCTATTAATTATTTGTTTACTATGCTTTTATTGTATTAAAATATACACAATGACACATAATTACATTATTGGACCGGACATAAAGCAACGTCGAGTTGAGGTACCTGTCCATAAACACATTTTCATCAGGCATCAGCAAAATATAATATAAAACATAAAGTTAAGAAATAAATAAAGAAAAAACTGTATTTATTCATACAATTTTGAAATCAAAAACATTAGAACAAGATGATGCTTTCTTGATAAATTAAAAATATTTGAAGATTTTATTTGTCATACGTTTACATGGCAATAGTAAAATTCTATTAAACCTATTAGGTGCGTAAACAACATTTATTAATATGACAAATATTTAAAATTTCAAAAAAGGGGGACCCTCGTGTTAATACCCCTCTACCTACTTATATCAAAAAAAAAATGTCTACAAGAAAGTCAAATTAAATTTTTATGAACGTTTGAAATTCATATTTTTACATTTGATATTCACTCGATTTCTCATGTAACGATTTTCTTATTTTGTTGTAAACTTGTAACTAAAAAAGGTATGACTGTAGATACTTGAAAATTTCACTGAATGTTTATATTAGCATTTTCTATACACGATAAAATTTTGAAAATAATTTGATTCTTTTTGAGCTGTTTACGGACATAGTCAGTTTTCAATTATTTTAGTTTTTTTTTTCTATAAATATCAATAAAATTTTATTTGTTGTGTAAAAAAGCGTGAAAATGTAATATAAGGCTCCTGATATATCGTTCTAATAGCAGTTGAAATGTATTAAAAATACATAGGCACAATTTTTTTTTATAAGCATTTAAAGTTCAAATTTTGACAAAATTTATCAAATTTAAAATTTAATAATTATTTTGTAGTTAAAATTTATAAAATGTTCAACTTTTATAGCTAAGGATTTAAAATTGAAAACATGGCTCTTAGGCTCCACGTAAATAGGTTATATATAAATTACTTTTTTCACAATAATATCATCAAATATACTTGGTAATATCATAGGCTGACTGACAGTTTTCGCTCAGAATCGTTTTTCTTATACAATGATATTATACCATTGAATTCAAATGTAACACCATCAATTACAGCGGCCCACTTGTAATTTACTGTACAGCAGAGCGACATCCACTTACCCACCTTTTTTTATTGTTATTTTACGTTCAAATTTGGAGGAAATTACATATCAAATAACCAAGAATAAAGATTTTAGTTATTTTGTTGTAATTTTATAATAATTAGTTCAACTTACCAGCTACCGTATTAATAATAAGTAATAACAGTACCTATAAATATAATATAAAATATCCACACTGACAAACCGTCACTGCTCAGAATTGTTTTTCGTGTACAATGATATTATATCATTGAATTCAAATTTAATATCATCCATTATATAGTGACCCACTTGTAATGTACTGTACAGCAGAGCGACATCCACTTACCTACCTTTTTTTTTTTAATTCTGTAGGTACTTGATGAGAGTACTGATTTAGTGATTAATTGACCATTTTTTGTAAAATTAAGTAATTAACAAACATTGCGCTGATGATCTGAGTATCTGACATCGTCTTAGTTAATCTTTTTAATGTTAACTATTTTTTTTTTTTTTTTTATAGTATTTATTTTTTTAGGCACACGTTATTAAGAGAACATTACATGAACATTTGTTGTCTCCGTTTTAAGATTTTATTGATATTATTTTTAAGTTATGATAATTTTAAAATATATAGTTTAAAAATAGTCATAGTACTTGCTTCTCAATTAAAATATCAATAAAAGCCTCCGATGCCCTAAATAATAGGTTATAATCTTACCTTTAAATTTTGTAATAAGTAAATTCTCTCTAATTTTAGAAATTATAGAGTAAAATGTGTTGTTGTGAATGTAAAATGTTCCTCGTTGTACGTTTACGGAGAAAACAAATGCTTGTGTAGTCCTCCTAATATTACCTATTGTTATTCTTAAAATATGTCCACACTTATACCTTATTTTACCATAGTCACACTATAATAACATGTACGGTATCAAAATGAGTTATTTTAACTTTACAACTATTAAATTAGGTGGTAACAAGAAGTAAATTTTATTTTAATTTTAATTTTATCATAATAAATTATTTTATTATTTAATAATATAAAAATGTAAAATAAACTAATATTAATTTTTATTCATATTGTCTTTATTATTAATTTGAGCCGTCATATCATATTGCCAATGTAAATATTAGGTGAAATTGAGATTCTACTATTAAAAGTATTATACTAGGTATGTGACAATTGCTGGTATTATGACAACATTTTATATTGAAATTGGCATTTATAGCTAATTCTATACATTAATTTTGAAACACACACACACACGTAAGTTGAAGTAAAATAAAGTTTAAATTTATCAAAATTATTAAAAGAAATTTTAAAATAAGTCAATGGAGAATAAATATTAACTTAATATAATAATTATACATTTTTACTTAAAACTAGTAGGGGTTCGACAAAATAGTTTGGTTTTTTTTATGTACCTACCTAACTCAAAACCCGAAATTAAATACCTAACTTTAGATAAGTACTTGAGATTTTCAAAAAAAATGAATTATAATAGGCAATAGCATTTTCTATGCTTAATAACATTGGCAAAAACTAATTTTAGATGTCGTTCTTAATGTGCCAGGAGAATAGATACACTAAGTACCTACCTATGTACTACGTAGTTAGGTTACAAACTTACATTTTAAATCAATTAAAGAAAAATTATTAAATAATACACTAATCACATTATAACAAATTTATTTAAGCTTAAACAGCATAATATTTAACTAGTTAATATAAAACACATATCAATGAATAAATTATTATTGTTCTGAAATAATACATAAAAAATGTGTCTTGACGGAGATGAAGAATTTTTTCTAATTTACTGCCACAGGAGACTAGAAATTAATATTTCATAAAAATTATTATTAATATTATTGAACATAAAATACAATATTTTGATTACTAATAAAATAAAATATAAAAAAATGATCTAATTAATAATTTTAAAAAAATATTACCTTAAAAGTCCAAATGCAGGGCCACCAACCTCTGGTCCTTTTTGGAAACCTTTAAAATGTCATAATAAAAAGTACCTAAGTTATATATTTATTTCCATAACATTAATTTATTTCTATTAATTTATAGATGTGATAGGTAGTAACTAACATAATATTATATTAATGAAAATATATTATAATATTAAGGAAGGTAGGAATCCATTAGCCATTTACCTAAGAATAGTACGCAACTCAAATTTGTTACATGATTTTGAAAAAAAAAATAACTATGTTTTAACCCTAACATCAAATCCAATATTTTTATTTTTATTTTTATTCTCCTTAACATCAAACAATAAGGGGTACCATAAAGCTTAATGAAACATCAAGACAATAGTTGAATGCATATTATAGTTAAAAATGTAATTATTTGTACTATAAAAACAACATACCCATATATATAACAAATGGAATAAAGGCGATATGGTAAGAAGTTTTTACAAACTCGGTGACTGACTCCATTCGAGATTTTATTCCTGGTTTTAATAATCCCATTTTCGTTTATTTTGAAATATTTCGGATTTTACTATTAGTATTCAAAATGTTACTGTAAAAATATAAGCACTGATACCTAGAAGGCTAGAAGCAATGTAGATTGTAGAACGAAGTAACGAAGATTCAATTATTGATTTATGACTTCAGTCTTCAAGACTCGAGTAAGTTGTAAGTGTAACCACGATTAAAATATAACAATATGATGTTCGTTACTATATTATCGTTCCTTACTTCCACTCGTGGTCACAATCTAAAGCCGCGGTTAAAAATGATAAGCATATTATAATAACTGATAATAGATCACGATTTAAGATAGTACCACAGAATATATGAAATCAGAACGATCACGTCATATTCTCAAACATTATTCTTAGCCCCCCATACACTACGATGAAACACGATGGTTTTCATCGTTGCGATAAAAACCGTCGGTCAAAACGGAAGTGTGTGGACGAAATCCGACGATGAAACCCGACGGTTTTTATTTTTGTCGAGTCTTGATTTTAAACACGATGGGAAGCTGATAAGAAGGTCCGCCATATTGAATGCATACGTCAGTGTTGCCCAAAAAAAAATCTTAAATTTACCTCTTACTATACGTTTTATTTTTATTTATTCATATTTGTAATTATGAATACTGTTATTATGTTGTAAGACGGGCTGAATAGAAACACTTTTAACTCAGCAATATCATAAATTTAACGGTTCCATTATGGGTTTTGTTCTAAAAAGCTGATCAATGCATCAAAATACTGATCTTTTTTAGAATGTATAATTCAAATTTCAAGATATTTGTATTTATATTTAACAGATTATTTAATATTCTTCTTTTCTTTTTAAATACCATATTTGGTAATTTGGTAACGTTATTGAGATTTAGATTAACTCATAAATATCCAACAAGATGTTAAAATGTATTACACATAAATATATAATATTCAAAATAAATTCAATAGTTTATGTGGTAAAATACTGGTTTTTTCTGTACTATATTTTATATAGTTATAATATTGGTGTAAACCAAATGTAACTATAAATCAATAATAGATTTTAATAAATTAAAAAAATATACACTTATTTGATAAAATTAAAGAATATAGGTGACACACTTCTAGGATACAAATAAAACATAATTCATCATTGAGTAATTATATATTTTATAAACAAGCAATAAAAAGAGTTACTTAGTAGTAATAATAATAATAATAATAGATTATTTTTTATTTCAAAATTGAATACAATTAATAAAATCAGATATTTTAAAAATGCAATTGTTTGTCATCTTAATATCTTCTTTAACATCTATAAAAATACTTTTACAATTTTTTATCATTCTGAGTATTTTTCTATTTTACAAGTCAACATACATTTTTAATATCATATTGTGAAAAATAATATTTTACATGACTTTTTATATTCCAATAATACCGAGTGATCCATAAATTGTATTAACACTCATTATTTGGAAAAGTTTAAACTTACCTTAAATTAACCTTATATAATTTGATGTAATTTTATAACATTTTAGAACAAAATATTATTTTTATGTACATGCTATTTACATAATAATTTGTAAACTTTTTACATTTTTGATTGTTAATAGCAGGTACATAAAAATAATATTTTGTTCAGAAATGTTATAAAATTACAACAAATTATATAAGGTTAATTTAAGGTAAGATTAAACTTTTTCAAATAATGAGTGTTAACACAATTTATGGATCACTCGGTATTATTGGAATAAAAAAAAAAATCATCTAAAATAATGTGTGTGTGATTACAAATGTTTCAAAATGGTCAATTTTCTATCTTTTAATTTTTTTTCAGAAACTAAAGCTCTATTTAAAAATTTAATTGCTGAAAAAATTCTAAAGCGTGTAAATAAATTAATCAAAAACATTTTATTAAAAGATTCACAAGGATGATTAAAAGGTACATTACTCATTTGTTGCTTTAGTTTTAAACCCACACCGTCTTCATAGGAAATGGAAGGGAAGTTATCAATAAAAATATTTTCTAGTTCGGATACAAAATTATAAAAGTCATCATGAGGCATCATCAGATTTCCAAATGTTGAGTTGTCTCCAGTAGGGTATGCTTTATAGAAACTCAAGAGAAATGACTGGTTCAACTCTTTTTGATAGTACGCATAGTCTGTACAAACCTGACAAATATGATTTTCTAAGCATTTTCTCATTAAATAACCACTAATGTAAGTTAATGCATTCTGTTCTGGAATGTCAAGTTGTCTATAGTCAACTGTACCAATGCTAATACATTTAAATTTAAAAAGATTTTTATCTGATCCTTCAAATTGAAGTATTTTTTCAGGTTGTGGTAGTTCTGCACCTAAAATTTCATCTAAATCTTCAATGCAATTTGCACCTGGAGAATGTTTAAAATAATTAGCACAAAAAATTTTTTTAAATGACCTACAAAAATCGATTGGTGTAGGATTTAAATTGTTTCCATGCTGTTGGCGGAAATAACAAAATAAATTTTCTACACGATCTTGGTTTAGGCATCTAGTATATAGAACATAATTTGGATTCTTATTTGGATTTAAGGAATGCCACAGCATTTTTAATGCAGATATTGAAATTAACCAACCATTTATAAAATTCATCCTATTAGTAATATTTGATCCATTAAATTTATTAACAACTTTCATGTTCCTAAAAACTTCAGCCATTTTGTTTAAAAAATTAATTTGTAATTCAGTATTTTTAAATGGTCTATTGAATTCTTTAAGATTGGGTGCTTTATAAGAATTGAATATGTCAAATAATTTGTCCATATCACTGATGAAATCAATAGTGTATTGAGCGCTAGGTGGCAAAATACCAGACTTTAAAGTCGTAGACATACCAGAAGCAACACTATTACTGAAAATTTGGGCAGCTAAATAAACTCTCATTTTTTCAAATGGTCCTGGATGAATATGTGCATGTTTTAATTTTGGAGCCAAGCGAAGATTATTTTCAGAATCATAATTGTAAAAAGAATCAATATGTGATTTAGTTACTATTGAATCATTAATTATAAAGTTGTGTTTAAACAACATGTTCCGAGTAGATTTCAAAAGATGAGGTGGGTCAAAAATGTAAAAAATTTGTTTTCCATCTACTTCAAAATATGGCTTGTTAGGAGAAACATAAAAGCTTTTAGAAAAACTTACAAAATTTGTGCCTTGATCTGTAATAAAAGCTTTGATATTAAGTTTAATATTTTGTAGGCGACAAATTGTTGACATAATTATGTCTTTCAGATCAGTACCGGTACAACTACTTGACACAAGAAAATAAGCAATTGGTTGTTTCCAATTTTTGTTTATTCCTCCAAGCATAAGGACTAAAGCATATTTGGCAGGTTCATACTTTTTACGATAATTTGATTCATGAAAACCTATAATTTTGTCTTTAGAGACATTATAAAATAAATTTGTTTTTAAAGCCATTTCATCGGCATAAAGTACGCAATCTAGCGCCTCAGGTTTAAAACTACTGATTTTAAATGATAGAAAATTAAAAAGAAAATCATTTAGACCAGGATTTATTTCGTATTTTGAAGTTACTCTTCTAAGTGTTCGACTAACAGGAAGGGATAGATGATTTTGCAATAAATTGTAAACTCTTGGACCTAGAAAATAAATACTTAAGGCAAGTTGCTTAATTTCATTAGAATACCTGAATCCTTGATAATTTCTTTCCTTATTCTTGATTTGCGATTTGACAATCATAAAGAGGGTAGGTGACAAGTATTCTTTACACGTTTCCAAGCAATTCTCCAATTTATTGTTAGGTTTATTTGCTATTTGCCAATTCAAATTTATAATAATTTGTTTCAACTCGGCCTGAACCCGTTCACTTTCTTTTAGTTTTTCCTGAAGAGTAACTTTTCGGGGAGTTTTGGATGATAAATAACTCTGTGTTTGTATACCAATAACACTTGTTTCAATATCCATTGATGTTGATGCATCAGATAAACTTTGTGAGTTTATCGATAAACGAGCAGAAGAACCTGTAAAAATTAAAATATAAAATTCCATACAAGTCAATCATCTCTAACATTTAGGCAAAATATAACAAAATTTTAACAAATAGAAATTAATTAAAATAATAAAGATTTTAAGAAAAACTAGAATACAATATTCTTATCCGCGGAATAGGTTATTGCGGCTACCAACGATAAGTGAGAATTCTATTGTGTTTACAATAATATATTTTATGTTCATACCAGGTGTTGAACATGATAATGGCACAAAATCTGAAGTGCTACATTCAGGGTCATCATTATTCTTTGGTTCATCCACACGATCAACTCCCATGGCATCAAACAAAGTAGGTATAGCTTCTAGCTTTAGTCTATTTTTCTGAAAATTGGAAAACATGTTAGTTTCAAAATGTAAAGAACAAACACGATACTTAGTGTTAGCAGCCAAATTATTGATTGATTTCAGGTGATCACTTTTGCAATTTTCAATCCAAACAGCACATCTAAAATATTATTGTAAATATAATTAATAACAAAAAAATAATAAGACATTTTAAAAAAGAATAACAGTTTAGTCAGTTGCAATACCAAAAAAAATAGGTGTAATATGCATTGTTTGGACTAGAATTAATGCTCACAATACAAGTATTAAGTAGGTACCTGGTATGTGTAATTTATTATTTTAACAACCAGCTTAAAATCAAATTTATGGTAGGTTAGGTTAGATTATGAAAGAAAAGTAAGTATTAATGAACTATTAGGCTATTCAAAACCGGAACAAATAAACAAAGATAACAAAGATTTTTCTTACCTGGCAGGTTCTTTTGGGAAAGTAAAAAAACTTATGGTTTCCTTATTTAAAATATGACTTTTACAATTGATCAAACAACATTTTGAATACTGTTTGGCCCGTTTATTAACAATAAACTCCATTGTGAAAAACTAAAAAAGTTACACAGCAATGCAAGTGAACAATTCAGTAAACTTGAAAATTACAGTCAAAAATTTTCAAAACCATATAATAAGGTACAAAAAACCGGGACATCCAAACAACAACGGCGGTAAAATGTAAAATGTTTGGTTAGGAGATTGGAAACTAAATTGTAAACATCGTTACAACAGTGTCACCGTAAGCAACATAAAATTGAAAAAACATTAATATTGAGTTTGTGGTCAATCTGGTGCTTGCATTCAATATGGCGGACTGTTTTTCAGGCGGCAGAAGTGTCCATTTTGATTTCATATATTCTGTGATAGTACTATCTAATCGTGATACGACCGACGATCAGACTGATTGACGAGTGCTGAGTGCCTGAGTCCGAATGCCGTCTATGCTCATTATGCTGAAACAGCGAAAACTTGAAAAAAAGATATAATTATAATAATATTCAATTTACCTATTGTAAATTATCATTTGAAATAGTAACGTCAATATTTGTTTATTACACTTAAAAGTTAAATCTATAAAGTGAAAACTTGTTCTATTCAAAATGTCTGACGATGAAATGGAAAAATTTGAAATTACTGATTTTGATTTGGACAATGAATTTAATATGAACAGACCCCAAAGACGACTAACTAAAAATCAAGCAATTTACGGTATAATATCCTATTAATTATCTTTAGTTATAACACTTATAACTAATAAGTAACAATAAATATCTAGCGTATACCTAGTTAAATAATTAATTTAATTTAGTAAATGATTAGTGTAAATAAATATTTCTTAAAAATGATTATTTTTGTTAAATATGTATTATAAATTATAATATTATATCCATTAAATTTGCAAATTACCTTCTCTGATATACAATCTAAAACTTTGCTTGCTCAAACCGGAGGAAAAAAACGCACTGGGGTGCTTACACCGTATCATTAAACAGTGTGATTTAATGGTTTATTATCCCTGAACTAACTACAAACTTTCTACAATCTATACCCTCTGAATAGCAGACACCTCCAAATAATAGACATATTTTCAGCAACCAAGAGTATCCGGTATATAGAGCTACCTACTAGAAGACAAATACATAAGTAATTGTTCAATGAAATTATACAATATACTTATATAAAAACTGCATTGTTTCTAATATTATTTAGGTATATTATTCATAATTTTTGTACATAAAATTTTTTCAAACAACGCAACTAAAATTTTAAAAAAATTTGTTGTAAAATTACATCATTTCACAGATAAATACCTATAAACCCCGTAGAAATTATTTTTCTAATAAATTGTATATTTATTTTTTAGGAATTTGGGCCGATGAAGAAGGTAATGATAGTGATGATGAACCTTCAGGTTTTGGGGGCCGTAGAAACAAAGATAAGAAATATAAACAAAACTACACTGCTCCTGTTTCATTTGTTGCTGGAGGAGTTCAACAGGCTGGCAAAGATAAAAAAGAAATTAAAACTGAAGAAAAAAAAGGCAACGAGTTGCACAATTTGGAAGATAATATTTCTGCATCTAGGTTTGATAGATAAACATTAAGTATATATTCCTGTATACTCAATATTTTTTATGAACATATTATTACAGTGATGATGAAAAACCAGCATTTAGTTTTGATATTGATCAAGAAGTGGCAGGATTACGAAAGAAACGATCTCAAGTAAACTCAAGACTAATAGACAAAGGATTAGGAGATTGGGAAAAACATACAAAAGGAATTGGCGCAAAACTGTTGCTCGGAGTAATTTATAAATATTTTATTTATAAATCAAAATGTAACTTATCATTTCATATTTTATAGATGGGTTACCAACCAGGTCAAGGTTTAGGAAAAAAACTTCAAGGTATTCTGGCTCCAATTGAAGCAAATTTAAGAAAAGGAAGAGGAGCAATTGGTAATAAATACTTATAAATTAATATGTGTATTTTAGGCTAACTGTCAAACATCTTATTTTTAGGTGCATATGGTCCAGAATCTAAAACTAAACCAATGAAAATAGAAAAAATAGCAGAGAAATCAAAAGATAACAAAGTTCTTGTCAGTGGTTGGAGAAAAGCACGTAAAGCCGAAAAACTTCAATATAATTATAAAACCGCTGAAGAAGTAATTGAAGAAAGCAAACAACCAGGACAAAGAAAACGAGAATTCAAGTACAATTAATGCATTATTAAGTCAACCTAATTATATATTTATATATATTGATATCAATTATTAACGAATCATAATAGGTACATCATAAGTTATAAAATGTTATTTCATTTTTCAGTGAACTAAGTAGAGTAAAAGTAATTGATATGACTGGCCCAGAACAAAGAATTTTATCTGGATATCATGCTATATCAGGTGTTAAAAAGCCAATAGATCAGTGGGAAATTCGAAAAGATAAAAAATACTCAAATTTTGATCTACCCGAATTATTACATAATCTCAACCTATTAGTTGAAATAGCTGAACAAGTATACACAATTTCATAATTTCATATGATAATTTATTTGATTTTAATATAATAGAAACATTTAATTTTGGTATTATTATAGAATATTGTTACTAATAATCAAGAACTTTGTAATTCGGAGGATCGGCTTATTGTCATTGAACAAGAATCCAAAAAATTAGGTGAAAATATAAATGAAAAAAATAATTCAATTGAATCTCTTGAAAAAATGATAACTATCATGGAATCTATAAATGATGAATTAAAAAAAAAAATGTTGGATAGTAGCCGAGCTATACAACTTTGCACAGAAATGAAAGTATGTTATGCAATTATTATCTTTAAGATGATACTTAGTTGAATCTATTACGGTTTAGGAAAATTACTACCCAGATTATCGGTTGAATGGTGGATCAGTTTTCGCTTTATCAATTTCTCAAATATTGATTAAAGAAATGGTATCTACATGGGACCCATTACAAGATCCAACTATGCCTTTCAAAGAACTCAAAAAATGGAAAGAATTATTAACTTTAAATGAGCCAAGTGCTGTTGGTTTTCAGTCAAGTGATGAATTTCAAACATTAATTTGGCAAGAATGGGTGCCTCAAGTTCAAAAAGCATGCAGGTAATTATAATATTGGCTAAAAAATAAATTATTTTTTTCTCAATATTTTAAACTGATTAATGATTATATCAAAGGTCACCAAATGAGGGCCCGCATTAAATTTTTATTTTAATTTTAAGTTTTATTTTTTAATGCTCCCTTTCCTTCCTTTTTTTATTAACATGTACAATATTATATGTACATTCAACTTGTACAACTCCCAAAAACTTCTTGAATTCCTAAAGTGGCCCTCTAAAAATGTTAATTGGTGAACTCACTATTATATTAAAGTCAAAGTTATCTTCTATGTTTTATGTAATGTGATGGTTTCTGAATTTTTTATTTAGGCAATGGAATTGTCGAGATTGTAACAGTATGTTGAAACTTATTGAACAATCATCTGAAATGATACCATCTGACATAATTAATCATGTTCTTGAAAATATGATTTTACCACAAATACAGTTGGAAGTTGAACAATGGGATCCATTGACTGATCTTGTACCAATCCATTTGTGGATTCACCCTTGGCTGCCGTATTTAAGTGAGTCAAGTTCAATATTAATGATAACCTAGATTAAGAATTTCAAACAAAATTATTATTTAATTATTAACATAAATAGGTAAACATTTTGAAACAATTGTTTATCCTACACTGAGACAAAAATTAAGTGTAGCATTAAATGCTTGGCATCCATCTGACAACTCTGCTAAGTTGATGCTTCAACCATGGTTAAAGGTTTTCCAGCAAGGCTACATGGACGCTTTTCTAATTAAAAATATTGTTCCTAAATTACAAGCTGCTCTGCATACTTTTGTTATCAACCCACATCATCAACAATTGGGTAACTTTTATCATTTTAAAAATAATCATTGAAATATTAAAATTTTAAAAAATATTTTTTTTTATTTAGACAATTGGAATTGGGTCAATGCATGGTCAGATGTATTACCATTACCCACATTAGTAGAATTGTTGGACCAACATTTTTTTCCAAATTGGCTTAAAACTCTTACTATGTGGATAAATATGAATCCCAACCATGAACAAATAAGTAACTGGTATACAGGATGGAAGTCTTTAATGCCTGCTATTATTGTTGAACATCCAACTATTAAAGGGAGGTTTCATTCTGCTTTAGATATAATGAGCCGAGCAGTTGGAGGACCTTCTATGCCACAACCACCTCCACCACCTACAATTCACGTAAATAGTTTATATTATTAGATAGGCAAACATCAAAAAATTATTTAGTTATTACTTATTTTTAGAGCCGGGAATTATATGCATTTGCATATTTGTACTAAGTGTATGCACATCAAAGGGTTCTAAAATGTCCACGTTTCTTCTCACACTGAATTTAAACACCAAATTTTAATGGGTTTTTAATAAATAAATAATTTTAATTTAAGATAAATATATTTTCAATTTTGGTAATTTTAAATGAGAAAAAAATCGTTGACAGGGTCTCCTACAAGAATATTGTTAAAATATTGTCATTTTTGCAACACTTCATGAGATCGGAACACGTTTAGATAATATTATATAAACAAAAATAAATCACATACACCCGCATTTCGGCATACTATGATGTTACTTCAACGAATAAGGCAGTAACTCAATTTTACAAATTTTTTTTTATAACTTATAATATTTATGGATTTTATTTTTTTATTTTGATTCTTTTTTTTAAGTTTTTTGAGTTTTAGACATTGTATTTCAAACAATCTAAAATATGAGAAAAAATAAGATTATAATATATTGCATTTTGGTTTTTAAAGTATTAAATGTTTAACTATTTAAATATTTTTTTGTTTCTGAAAAAATATCTAGTAAGTACCTTCCCTTGGTATAAAAATTTGTTTTTTTTTAAAAAAAATCACATTTTATAATGAATAACTTATGGAATATGTTGCACAATTGCATATTTAGCCACTTTTCCCTTGCATGTTTGCATCATATTTGACACTTTTTAAATGCATATAAATCTAAGCTCTACTAATTATCAATATAAATTTAAGAATTTTGATATTTATTTTTAGGGTGGTCTAGCTGAAGCTGTACGTACTGCATCACAAATGCCGCATGGCTTTAAAGAATTAGTACAAAAGCGTTGCGAGGAACGGGGTATTTTATGGATGCCTATTTCTGGTCGTTTTAGAGAAGCTAAACAAGTATATAGATGTGGAGCAAGACTTCAAGCATTTATTGACCGTGGAGTTTTATTTGTTTGCCAAGACGGAATAAATTTTGCTCCAATGTCTGTACAATCCATGTTAGAACTATGCGAATAAAATATTATTAGTATTATTGTTTATATTAATGATAATTTACTGAAAAAATGATATATTTGTAATTAAGTAAATAAGTATAAAATGTGAAATTATTTAAAGTGATTTATTTTTAAAAAAAATTTTAGATTTAATATTAATTTTTATTAACAAATTCTCATACAACGGTTTTCTTATTTTGCTGTTATTAAAAAACTAATAGCTGTAAATAGTTTAAATTTACACCAAATGTTTATTTTATTATTTCATATACTTGATAAAATTTTCAAAATATTTTGACTCGTTTTGAGATATTTATATACATTTGAAATTTAAGATTCTTGAGGTTTTGACTAACTTTTCAAAGGAGCATTTAGAGGACTTTTAATTATTCATTCGTTAAGAAACTAATTATTGTGATGAATTTTTTAGGTTTAAGAACTATGAGATTATATAGAGTATTAGAGTCTATATAGTATCGACTGTAGTTTTCAATATACTCTCCTAGTACCTATAACTATATCATTTTTTTAACCCATTTTCCCGAGGGTGATCAAATTCCCTTTCCAATTTTTTTTTTTTGTTTTTTTATTATATCATTTTTAAATTTTAAGTTTTAACCAACAATCACACGGTGACCTCTCCAAAATAATAATTTATTATTGAACTTAAAATTGATATTAATACTCTTTTGGTTTATTAAAATATAGACCATTTGGTGTCATCTGAACTAACATTATTTAATGAATTAATAATTATAGGTTAATCATTTGCAGGATTTATATTACTGGTGGTTATAGACAGCAGTCTTCAGTGTTTGTTCCTACTATACCTATATATAGTTTAAGCTGAATTTTTTTTTTTGCTTCTTAAAATGCATTTGCCAGTTTTAGGCATCCATGTTCCACTTTCAATTAATTTTTTGATTATTTAACTATTTAAGTAGGGTTTAGTAGTTGGATACATATACCTATTGTGTTTCATGCTTATACTCATACTTATACTTACACTGAATGTGGTTACTTTGCGTATACAACTGCAGGTATCCAAGAGTGTAGAATTCAGTGGTGGAGGCGGGGTACAACCTGTTTTGGTTTGTATGCAACCACTTTCTGTCGGTGAACAGAGAATAGAACAGAGTGTATTGTATAAGGGCGATAAGCTAAAATGTTACTACGAACAATATTGAATACTTCAATAATGTACCTATTTTGCCTATACAATACGCCGGACAACACATGCGTTTGCAAGAAGTACGTGTAACAATATATATACAGAGTGTCCTGTAAGGATACACCCATTAGCCGTAGAGCGGGAGCTTATACGGATGCTATACAATTCTAATTGTATTTGAAAAACGTTTCTGAATGAAGACCGCGGTCTGTCAGCCCCTAATATTACTAATTATATTTGATAACATGATTGTGATTAAAGTAAATTATTTTACTATTATTTACTAGACATTAGTACAATTGTATGTAAAATTCATTTTTGCTAAAAAAAAATATTATTTTAAAATGTCATTGCGTGTGTATAAGATATAATAATATACTCTAAAAGTTTCATATACCCACGAACTGTATTTATTAATTACAACAAAGATAAGGATTAAGGAGATTCCCCCCCCCCCCACAAGTTTGATATACAATTATTAATTACGTGTCCGTAGATGCACTTGATATTTTCATCAAATATATATATTATCATTATCTAAATATAATAAAATTATCAAAATATTTTGACTCGTTTTGAGTTATTTATAAAAATTTGAAATTTTTTAGTTTTTTTATTTAATAAAAGTCAATAACATTATTCTTTGGGTCAAAAAGCTTGAAAATGTAATATAATTTATAAAGTTCCTCATAATTTTATATAATAGCAGTTAAAAATATTAAAAATACATATGTGTATATATGTCGTAGCCACTTCGTGTAATCGATCTTTTCATGAAAAGATTACCATTTCATGAAATGGTCACTCCAATTTAACATCGTGTAATTTATTTCACAATCTGGTCGTTCACTTTGTGTACTGGAATACAAAATTCATTGCACACGTCAAGTTTGATTACCTATAGGTATCCATTATTATTTATTTAATGTATTTATTAAGTATACTTATTTATGACTTCTACAATACCATAGGTATAGATATTTTAAAGATAAATTTAAGTTATTTTATCTAAATTGAATTTATATTATTATTTATTACCTTACATAGTATATTAATTATAACTATTTATATCATATTAATATATTGTTCATATTATAATCATTTTTTTATTTATTAGAACATTTATTAGAACACAAATTAAATAATTATAGTTCTTGTATAAGGATTAACATAATATGATAGCCGATGGGTACACTAAACACTTGGTATAGAACGAGCGCAATAATAAATTCACGCGATTGTAATGAAAGGTATTAGGTAACATACCTATAGTTATTATAATTTATAAGTATTATTTTCCACGTTCTTAAAATATAAATTACCTATGATTTATGAATGTACAAAAACAAGGGGCTAGGAAATTTACAAAATCAATCAAATTTATTTACGATTCCGAAAGTTTTAGATAATATAATAAATAATAATCAACAATATTATTTAAGATACCAGGAATTAATACTTATACATTTTGTCCATGTATAACATTAAGGCATTAACAATGTACCTATTGTCAGGGCCGGATCTAGGGGGGGGGGGGGAGTCAGGGATTTATCCCCGGGCGTATAATTTTCGTGGGCGTATTTTTAAGGTTTGAAATTTGTAAATTGAAATTTTAAAATTGACTTTAAAACAAAAGTCAAAACTTGGTTCAAATAATATTTTACAGAAAATGTGTAATATTGGGTATGCGAATAAAATAAAATAATTTTATTTTTTATCGAGATAAGTTATATCTAATAACATTGATTTAAAAATTAAAAAGGACAAATATGAAATAGGTATACGTAGTGTCGTGGAAATACCCGTCCGCCACTGTCAGCGCGCGAGAGTGTACACGCCTTAGTCTATCATAGATTACACTTAGTTAAACTCTCCGATTAGTGACATAATAAAGTATGGTAAATTACATCGTTTTCTTGCATATAATATATTATGTAGATACTAGATACCCCCCACCCAAAAAAAAAAAAAAAAATAGTCGTGTTATTGTATAAACCTTAAATAATAAAAGGCTGCAGAGAAAAAACCATGATATTTTAGGAAACTTTTAATGAAACATTTTTCCTATTCTTATTATTAATTATCAGGATTGGGATTTTATAGCACTTAAAATTGCATAAATATGCGCTAAAAATATGCAATAAAAACAACAAAATATGCAAAAAAATGAAATTTATTAATTAATAATTTTAAAATGTATAGAAATACATATTGAATAATAAACATTACTTTGATATGTAATTTATCTTTTATTAAAAATCTTTTAAATCTAACATTTTTTTAATATAAAAAAAATATATATTTTACAAACATTATTTTTGAAATGTTTTAATATTTATTAAACGTGTAAAAAACATTTCATTGTTACTTGGGCCGATTTCAAAAATATTATTTACTCGAATTGCCTCCTAAGTACCTACTCTTGTACTCTAATCGCCTGCAATAGCTATAATTAATCGATTTATAAAAAAATATATCAAACATAATTTAGATGAAATATCATTCTGTTATACAGTCAAAAACTTAAGTTTGTATAAAATAAATGTTGTAATAAATAGACAGACACAGCAGTAATAATTGATAATATTAAAAATAATTTTGCTGGTCGTTCAGAGAACTGTTCTAAAGCTTTTCGTTTCAATTAGTTGCTGAGTATCTGTCTGTTAATGTTTTGCTCTGAGTCTTTCGCACAATCGTGATTATAAGTTTACTATTTTCGAACTGGATTTTATTGCGGTTTTCAAATAGGCTGTACATATTTTTTTCGTACATGTCCACCGTTTAATATCAATAGCTAATTATTTTTTGTATCCAAACTTAATACCATCACATATTATTATAATGGTTAGGTTAGGTATATCAGGCACATATTACAATGGTTTTACCCTTTTCGCTGATCTCGCTTATTACGTTCATTTTTATAAAAATGTATGTATACTATAAAATAACGTGTTATTTATCGTGGTTGCGAAAACGAAACTGATTGTGTTGAACTGGTGATGATAGACTAATCACTAATCGCGGATAAGATTATTGCATTCGAAAAATTAATCTGTCTGGTAAATTATACTGTCTAAAACATTTTATTTTTGACCATTACGGAATAATATAATAATCGATAGTACACGTACAACTATCGATATATTAATTAATATTCCAGGTGTGTCATGTGAGGCAATCCGAGTAGACCATTTGGGTATACTCGAATTGCCTCCTAAAACGCCCGGAGGCAATTCAAGTAAAAAAATGTCACCTACCTAAGTTTGGGAGACAATTCGAGTGTCACAGATACATTTAATCGATGTGTTATAATCCATGATAAAGTAAATTTCATGTTATAATCATTATATTACAATTTACAGTACATCACATTTTTGTTTCATTGTATTTTTCCCGTATTTGGGTACATAATATTAAGTTTTGATTGTAACAAATATTAAAAATGAAAAATGTATAATACTGTTATGTTGCAAATTAAATATTGTTCTTTCACATAAAGTTTTTTATATTAAAAGTAAGCAATGGATACCTAATTTAGATTTGTTAATAAATAATTCATACATGTTATTATTATCAATATTATTTATTCTAAGCCTGAAACTTGGAAATATTGACCACAGACTTTAGCTTTAAATACACCATTAAGAAGTGCTTCTAAACTATTACTTGAATAGTTTAAAATCGTTTAAATTATTTGTGGTAAATAAATTATTGGTCCAGTATATTGCAAAAGGTTTTGTAAGTGTTGGTCCTCACAATACTGTGCGAGTGTGCTTGATTTTCCGTAAAAAAAAAATACTAATTCTGGTAATCTCCCTGAGATTGGCGTATTTTTTTAATTTCCCCGGGTGTTAAAAAGCTAAGATCCGGCCCTGCCCATTGTACATACATACTACTTATTAGTCGTTATGGACTGATTTTGTAATTATTTTTAAAAAAAAGTAACGTTATTTGTAACTCTCAACTTTTTGAATAAATAAATTATTACTTAAAATAATACGATAATACATAGTAATAAAGTAATTGTAAAGTAACTTAGCAACATATTAAAATATATTACTACATTATATTGTTTTTAATATTTTTTAGCAACATTCGAAAAAAAATTTATATCAGTAGAAAAATATCATGGACAAATAAGAATTTGGAAATGGTTAGTATACAGTAACATCATAGAACAATAGTGGTACACTGGTACCGTGGTATTAATACCTACTATGAATACAATTTATATTCATCCGTATCGTTCTGTGGCATGACGTACAATTATATCATGATCGAATAACATGGTATAATGGCAATTTAATGATACGCATGTCCATTACCCCGCCGGCCGTCAGTACCCAGTTTGCCGCTTTTCATTGGTTGTCGTGATTAATTTATGTACGTAGTGTATTATGAGACGAATTTATATACAATGGTACAATAATAATAATACAATAATATGCGCAACACCCGACGATATTTCAGTCCGTAGTCATCATACCTGTCACGTAATTTTATCATGACGTATTATATTGTTCGGCAATATCAGCAATCGCCAATCAGCTACTCGTCTAATCTTGCTAGGTGCTACCTCCTGCCCACTAACCAGTGCTCACTGATCAGTGTCCAGTGCCCTATGCCCGTGCCACTCTCCGTAGTCTGTTGTCACTTGTCTGCCACCCGACACTCACATTTAATTTTGTCATCGAACCATTAGACTCACGACCTCAATTATAGTCGTCTAACCCGCTCTCTGTTATTTTTCCTGCTGTTTGTCAAAAGGCTCTCCATACACGGAACTGCAAACAGTTTCTCAGCTTTAAATCTCTAATTCTAACGAAGGACGAATTTCGGAACGTAAGTCTGCAACTATTTTTACACGTCATCGTTGACTCGACAGGGGAATTCAATATCAAAATACGCCTTTATTCGCGATTTTATTATGATACATTTGTCGTCGTTATCTTATCTCTAAATACTATGACAGTTCTGTCGGTTCAGCCCTTGCATCATTTTTCTAACAACTATTTATTGTTACTAAACGTTACGTACATAACTAATAATACATTTTTTTGAGTACAGCTACAGAAGTGATGGACAACTTTGGTGACAATTTTGATGATGGCGACGTCGATCCAGCTGCAGAATTTTTAGCTCGCGAACAGACTCAATTGGCAGGCTTGGAAGACGATCTCAGCACACCCAACGTACCGATCGGTGTCACCCAAACATTATCAAACGGTAACAGCTAGTAATTTTTACTAGCAGAATACAGTTATTATAGTTATCACTTGCCTGTTTTGTGAAGCTTTTTATTCATACCTTTTTATTTTTTTTTTCTGCATGTCATGAATTGTATGTACAATTAGGTTCAGGAAGCAGCTTTGAAATAATTGATAGCGCAGAAAACCAGTTAACTAACCCCGTGATTGGTGAGTCATCAGATTTAAAGTTCATTCAAATAAAACACCACAGTTTAAGCAAATTTTGTATTTTGAGCTATTTTTTTAAACTATTAATATTTACATTTCTTTGGTTATAACTTGTAACAACTTTTATGAAATTAAAATATGATAGTTTCTTTATAGTATAGATTAAAAAAAATTAAAACCCTTGAAATTAAATCAAAAAATAAAACTTTCAGCACATTATATTAATAGCGATAAAAGGTCATGCATATCTAGTAAAAACTAATTGTCTGTTATAATGTGACTATAATCTCATAAGTTATATGGTTTTAAATTGAATATTAATAAAAAGATTAATAATATTAAAGTATTTAAAAACTATATTTTTAATTAAATATTTGATATCTATTGATCTATTTATATGTATATGTAATAAATCATATTTGTGTATTAGGAAAACATACATTAAACATAATTGGTTAAAATGGTTGAACAATTTTAACTATTAAAATGCTTGACATTTTTTAAATGTATATTTTTAATTTTCTTTTTAATAATCATTGTCGTAGATGTAAAATATAAACTACATATTTGAGCATATTGATTTAAAAAAAAAAATTTTTTGAAGATAATAAAGAATAAAAATGTATATCAAATAATTTATATATATATATATATATATATATATCATTGGTAAAACTATGTAGCTTTTGGTTAATAGAACGCCATAGTTATAAAATATCCTTTAAGATTAATCTAAATTGATATACCTATGCATTTATTATATTTTATTTTTAATTAACAATTTGTATTATTTAATAAAACCCTAAGCACCTTTTTAAGTTGAAGTCTAGTTAGGTCAATTTCTGTAATGCTTTTCTACCAATATTATTTGCAGTGTTGTTTTATTATTGTTTTTTTTTCCTTTGACCTAGAAAATGGATTAACAAATGGTTTTACAGCTACAAATAGTGATGATGGTAAGTAAAATTAATTTTACACATTAACATGTATGGATATAAATTAATATTGGTTTACTGCATTAAATTGAAATTATTGTTTTGAATATTTATAATTTGATTTAAAAGAAGCCTATTATTCTAATGAATATATTTGTATTATTATGTAATTTAAATTAATATGTAATTGAGTAGCTTAATCACATTAAAAATAAATTAATCAAAAACAAATTACAAACATTAAATGGAGAGAATATATTATTACGTTTTAAAAGAACGTTTTATTTTAAAGAACTGTCAATTATAAATTTTCTTTTAGTTAAGAGTTAATCTCTAATATATTTATTTGTTAATCATTCCAATTCAATAATACTCGTGTGATTTTGAATTCAAGATACTTATTGCTTATGATTAGGGGGTTGGATTTGTATGCATTTGTATATTTTTAATAGTTGATCGTATTGTTTGAGAAGTAAGAACAAAATATATTTTATGAATGTGTGATTAAAAATATTAATTTTTCAAAATTTATTTTGAACACATTTTACTATTTTGTAACTAAAATAAAAACTATGTACAATTACAAAAAAAATAAAAATGTAGCAATTCATAATTATATAATAATAAACATGTATCGTATTATACTAACAACAAATCAAATTAATATTTTTTAAAATAATGTATTATATTTGGCCATTTTTGGTACTTAAATGCGTATTTTTTAAAAAAGTGTATATTGCATAATATACTTAAGAGCCCTACTAATGAATTCTGATGATATATTTTACATTCAAAAAGTAGGCAAGGTGTTGATTGTACCTAGTCATTAATTTGGTCACTGTTATTGACGTTTCTGATCGGAGACTATCTAACTTTGTGGTAACTGTAGTTAGCAAACAACTAAAACTTATTTTTTTTCTTAAAAAATACTGAGAAATTTCTATTTTCGACCCATCATGATACCAGCTAGATCAAATTTTCTGCCTACAATATATAGTTAAATTTGATCATATGAGCATTTTTTCTACTATAAAAAGTGTCTTTAGACACTAAAATAAAAAAATACTCATCATTATAAAATAAATGATCAGTAGAATTTAAAAAACAGTTTTTCTATATTTTGTACATGTCTGTGCAGAAAAAAAATTGGTTTCACCTAAAAAAGTTTGTGAGTAAATTATTATTTTTAGGCTATGATAATAAATGTTAAAAATATTATATGTTTTAATAGTTTACGTGACTTTTAACTATCTGTTTTTCTTTTTTTCTTCAGACACATCATCGCCAATAATTGCTCCCAAAATTGAGAGAGAAGAACCTGAAAAGATTAAGAAATGGCGGGAAGAACAGAAGACTCGATTAGAAGAAAAAGGTATTATATTATATTGATTAATAATTATGTGGCTTTTTACTTAATTTATTTTGTGAATATGTGATTAGATGCTGATGAAGAAAAAAAAAAAGAAGAATTACGGCTGGTCGCTAAAAGTGAATTGGAAGAATGGTACAAGATTCACAAGGAACAAATTGCAAAAACTAAAGATGTTAATCGGTAATATAAACTAATATTTTAAAATATACTATTATGTTAAATTATATTATAAATATATTTTCTTTAAATGCTTCATTGGAATAGGGAATCTGCAATGTAAGTAGTACAATTTAGACTTAATAGATTGATGACTATTTCTTCCAATTATAAAATGTATTTAATTTTTATTATCTATAGTAATATTATAATTTGTTTAATTTTTATCTAGAAATGCAGAGAAACAATTTGTTGCTGAATCTGATGAAATTGAGCCAGGCACTGAATGGGACCGCATCTCAAAACTCTGCGATTTTAACCCTAAATCGAGTCGTGCTAGTAAAGATGTAACACGTATGAGATCTATCATTCTTCAACTTAAACAGACTCCACTGAAAAAACCGGTATCACCTGCAAAATAATTTGTAATTATAATTTCCTTTCTGTCATTCCTATACAGTAAAATATTTATTCTATTGAGTTTTTTATTTTATAACATTGCTACATAGTAAATATTATATTAATTTCAGAGATAATAGGTATATAATAATATTTGTTGCATGTTTATGCTCATTATATTGTATTATTAATTTGTTATTTATAAAGTATTATTCATAAAATTCAATTATTTAAAAACTTTTCTGTTACTTGTAATATATATAACATATTGCAATAAAAATCAAATATTTATACTTATAAATGGGTTAGTATGTTTTCATTTATTAGGTTATGTGGTTCTGGTATATTATTATGATTGGTAGGTATGTGCAGTTCTATTTAATTATTTATTTGTGTAAGGAAAAGATTAATGATTTAATTTATTTGCTATTTGCATACAAATATTTACTAAAACTATAAACTTGTTTAAATTAAACAATGCTAGTGTTAAGCGGTCCATAACCTGGCAGCTTTGAAAGCAACAGCATATCTATTTTATAATTTATAGTATGTATATTAGTTATCTTCATTAAGTATTTTAACTGAGTGATACTGATATCAAAAAAAAAAAAAAAAAAAACATAAATAAATAAAACTTGTACAAAAATATTAGCTTTATTATTCTTAGATAATTTTAAGAACAAAATTTATTATAGAACTTGAGACATTTCTATTAAAGTTACTGCTTGATATCTGCAAAAATAAGGAACTGGCAATATGATAATATTAAGGACATCATTGCAAATAGAAGAGGTTACAAATTACAAGTGGCCAAGGGTTAATTATTTAATAAAAAAAAAAATTACAACATTGTAAAACTTTAAAGGGGGCATGGAAAAAATCAGGTTGAAGTGGTTGTACACCATTAAAGTTAATACAATTTTCTTCCATTTAGTTGGAAACAAAATCATGTTTGTAGATTTAACTGACTTGTAATGAACAAGCATATTATGATACACACAATCAGATACAAATATTACTTAAGATATGTCAGCACACTATTTGTTTTCACTTTTCACTCTCTGGCCCATGCGCAACAAAGACTAAACACATTCACGCAAAATCATTTTTTTATGTTTTTAAGTAACCTTAGAGTAAAATTGCTCATTACAAAAACAACAGAGAATAATATTTTTTGAGGGTGACATATTGATTTATTTAATATTGTCTCAAAACAATTTAAACATAATTTAAATGTACAACATTTTATTGTTTATTTTGAAAGTCTAATAACAATTAAATATAAAATCGATACATTATCCTCTATATTTTTTATAATAGTTGATTTTTTTTCTAAGATAACTCAAAAATTATAAAAAAAAATAATACGATTTTAGGTGAAAATTTCTATCTCATTTCTATCTCGTGGGTCTGAGATAGAAAACAAATATTGCGCTGACATCCTCTTAACGTAATAACATTAACCCGAGAATGATAACTTAAGCCTTAAGTTAGTTGTTCATCGTAGGTAGTTATCCACAAATATCTGTTTTTATACATACAAATTGACGGATTAAGGCATTCCCAATGTTACTAATAACCATAGATGCAATTTTTTTTGGGGGGTAGAGGGGGGTGCTTGAATGTGATTAGCACTCATTTTTTATGCTATTTATTATTTATTAATATGTATAGCTTTCATTAAATATGTGTGGGGGTGAATTGCTTAATTTGGAGTCCATAACTCATTTAACTGAAAAAATTGTATTTTCATAAGTTAGTAATAAAGTTACAACTCGTTTGGTAAAAACTAAAAATCATTAATAAAAACTTTAATTAAACAATAAACATAGAAATATTTAAAAGAGAATTTATCTCTTTGAATAAATAAATAATTGTTAAATCTGACAACTAAAATTAAACAAAAATAAACATACAAAAATAAGTTTTCTTTAAAATTCACTGTGACTTAATCAGTATCATTAGTATCATTGTAGATTTTAATATGTGGACTAGAGAAAACTAGTCTACTTGATGGAATACTTGATGGTTTAGCAATTAAAGCAGGATAAACTTTTTAGAACCATAAAGAATTTTCTTTTTTTTTTGACATGGATTGGTTTAGATCTGCACGCAAACTTTCAGCCAACTCTTCTAGTGCTTCTGCTTCCGATAACAACATAAGCTATGTAACAAAAAATAAATATAAAAAAGTAAATAAAATAATAAAATTATAGTTAAAATATTCACTTTAGCAGAAGCTATCATCTCACGAGATACTTTTAATGGTAAATGATTAATAACATTGCATAATTCTTTCTTATTTGCTTTAGCTACATCATTCAATGTTTTATAGCCCGCTTTATACAGTTGAGTTGCTCTACCCTACAATAAATATTAAATTAATTTGATTAAGTGAAAAAAATGTCCATAGTACAGTCGAAAGTGGTTAACTCAAATTGAAGGGACCAGCCTGAAGGTTCAAGTTATCCAACGATAATACAATTATAGGAAATTCTAGGGAAAAAATCGGGAAAAAAGATCGAGGTATAGACAATTTCAAGTTAACCACGTTCGACCGTAATAAAAAGATCATATACTTACAAATCTCACTGATGGCAAACTCATTAATGATTCAAGATCTGATGAACTTCCTAATATTCCTATGTTAAGTTTAGGAATAATATTTTGAAATAACATTGGGAAATGATCCAATTTTTTATCTTTTAGTGCCTAAAATTTATAACTGATTTAATTTCAATCACATTAAATATTTTAGTTGAGCGGCGCCCAACCCTATTTATAGCTATAGTTTGGAAATAACAATACCAGTAGGCATTGGGGGCAGGCATGTCAAACAATCTGCTAATTTTTTTATGGACCGCGGTTACCAATATTTATGGATAGTTAATTGTAAAAATGTATAAAACAAAGATTATACAACCTTCATTTTGTGTCACACAATTATAATTCAAAAGATTCTTATCAAATTTAATTATTGTTGCAATAAAATTAACTGAAAAATAAAAGGCTGAAAGACCTAGATTTTAGGGAGTAGGTGGGTAAAATCATATCTTACTAAACCTGAAAAAAATGTCCTGGGCACCATAGTTATAGTTAAATGTAGTATTTACCTCAGTAAATCTTAATATGGAAGAAGCATGTGATGCAGTCCTTGATAAGAATGAATGTATTGTTCCCCTTGGCAAGTTGTATGTTTTAGACACTGTCCAAATAGATTCTTTATTCCACAAATCGTTCAAAATCAAACTCATGAGAAATTTATTCCAAATATTTTCAGATACATTCTATTAGTTTTAACATAAAATTTAACTTAATAAAAATAGTAATAATAAAAAGTTACAAATATTTATCACTGAACTATTTGGAATGTCGTTTTTTTATTTTTTAATTAAAGAAACCTTCTTACTTTGACTTTTCCATAACTAAAGAATTGTGATATACATAATTCATTTAATCCCAATCGGTTAGCTAATGCTTGTTGGTCTCCTTGTAAATTTGTCATCTATAAGAAAATATAAGTTAAAAATCTTTATTACACTCACTCAACACTTTGCTCCGTTCAAGTCAAAAAGATGAATAGGCGGTCGACATGAGCGCAAGGGCGTTTTAAATCAAGATGATAATACAGATGGTTGTAGACTCATTGAGGGTAATGTAAGGGTGTCGCCTTCAACGAATATAATTCTCAGCTTGAATATAATATAATATAATATGTTCTATTGCTATACTTACTATATCTAAAACATTTTGACGTTCTAGTGTGATGCATTCTGTGTAAGGAACAGCTAAGTATAATAAATGAAGTTTGTTAGTCAATATTAATGCACTTGAGGCTTCCAATAATTCCGTATATAACTTTTGAGCTTCTAATATGTCCAAGTTGGCAGCCACTGCAGCTTTTGCAATTGATGTTAGTTTTAATTTATCTTCGATTGGCTTATCAAATGCATTTATTGATTTTAATTTATCTAAACATGATTCTACTAGATCTGATGCAACTGTACATTCAACATTACGTTTCTCAGCTTGTTGAATAAAAAGTGTACGCTTCATCAGGTCTACCAGTTGTTGTTGACTAGACGTACACCCTGTACTTACAGAGCTTAATATCATTGAATAAACTACATTTTCTTCTGTGCCAAGGCAGCTGTCAATATGTTCAACACCACTTTCTAGTAATATTTTAATCTAAAAAATAAAATATTAATGGTCATATAAAATTAAGAGAATGTATTTATTCAATACTAAAATTTAACTCAATTATAAATGTATACTTATACATTTTATCATCAATTCCATAAAAAATATGCACAGGTGTGCCATTGTATTTGTCAACTAGACCTATTATTATGAAAATTACAAAATAAAAAAACCCATTTGTAAAATTATAATGTATTCATAATAACCTTTTCTTTATCGTTTTCTTGAAACAACAGTACACTGTCACCACTTTCTGTCAGACCAGCTCTACCAGCACGTCCTACCATTTGTCTGTATGTGCTTTGTTTCATAAAGTCTCGTCCAACATATGGTGATGTGATTATGACCTAACAAATTAAAATTTTAATTTCAATAAAGCTGAGCAGTATTACATGTTGGGTGGGCCCAGTATCGTCCTAGCTATGGCCGCTGGACTGCAAACAAGGCCAGGGCCACTCCGTTTTTTTTTTTTTAGGGTATTGTAATTTTTTTTTGTTTGCTTTGTTCTTAGTCCATATAGAGAGTAGGGACTCCGCAAAGTATTCATCGAAATATTTAACCATTTTTAGGCACAATTTTTGGTGGGGCATTATGGGGCCCCTTAAAAAAACTCATCCATGGGCCTTTGGTGTGCCAGGCCCACACTGAGTGGACCAAAGAACTGGAATTTTACACCTCTTTTAACAACTATAATTATTGAATCTCGATGAAAAAAAAATCTATTATGAGTACATTTTTCAAATCATTTTCAGAGGTGCTATGTTAAAGTTAGTGGCATAAATGGGGTTAAGAATAAAATTGTACCCTTTTGTTTTCACTTATGGTCTAAAGTTCTAAAATATAAATTGTTTTATTTTACTCTTTGAGCTGGAAGATTTACACCAGCTGCCAATGTTGATGTACAACAAATACATTTAAGAATACCATCTAGAAAAGCTTCTTCTATCAGTTTTCTTTCAGCATTCGTCAACCCTAAACATTTATTACTTAAAGCATATTTCATATGTAATATTATAGTATAATAAGATAATGTACTTTGGGTCTTACCTGAATTATGATATGCGACTCCAAAGAGAATACTTCTGGATAATAAAGGACACACTTTACCGTCACCTTCTTCTTTCAATGCTTTATACAATTCTTCTTTTTGTTTAAGTTTAACTTTTGTTTCTTCACTATTAGATTTATAAAATATTACTATAGGTACATTTTGTAAGTTTTCAATGATAGCAATATCTTACTATAAATAATGCTTACCGTCCAATAGTCTTATAAATAATTTTGGCAATACTCTGACAACTGCTCTTAGTAGGACAAAAAATCAAACAGCTACCATCCGGTAATATTTCACGAACAAGAAGCCCAAGACCACTGGGGTCTAATAGTTTCATATCAGTTGAATAAGCCTATATAAAGTAATTATTAATTTTAATCAAAAAGGTATTTTCAAAAGTTTATAAACTTACGTCAAAATCTAATTTTCTATCAAGTTTACTTTTTAAAGAACCATCAATATCTTTATTTATCACAAATATTTGGTCGTTTAATTTTATAGTTTCGGTGAGCTTTACAGGTCTAAAATCTCTTGTGTATACGTGAGCATTTAAAAAGTCACCTATTTCTTGCATATTTCCAATTGTAGCTGACATACCAATTATCTGAATATTATCTGTTAATAGCTATGGTAAGTATTTAAAAAACAATAATATAAAGTTATAGTTTAAATATTACTTACGCTTAGACTGCTTGGAGTCTAAAACTTTTGTAAGAGTTGCTTCTAACAAAGCTCCCCTTTTTTGTTCGCCGAGAAGATGCAATTCATCAACAACAATCATTCCAACACTCCGTCCACCTAACTGACCATTATCAGCCAGCATACAATCAACCAGTCCAGCTCCTCTCTCTAGAGTGCATACATATATAGATGATTTACGTTTTCGATGAAGTGGAGGATGTTTCCCTTTGCCACCAACATATTCTTCAACATTGAATTCCAAGTTAAGTCCAAATGGACATAAAGATTGCACCTACTCAAAAATTGTGATAAAAATCAATTTTCAAGATTTATCATAATTTACTTCCTACCTTTTCTTGGACTAGTGCAACATATGGCAAAATAAATAGAACATTACGTTCATAAACTATGAGTTCTTTAAGCATAAGAATTTCTGCTACAAGTGTTTTTCCGCCACTTGTAGGCAATGCATAAATCAAGTTTTTTCTTCTTTTTATCGCTTCTAAATTCAAACATTCAATTTGCCAATCTACGTGTAAAATTTTGTGTTATAAAAAGTTGTATGTCTAAAACGCTCAGATTTCAAAAAATTCTAACCATAAAGCTGTGTAATTCTTTTGTGCTTTTTGAACAAATGTTTTACTTTGTATGGCAAACCAAAAAATTCACTATCATCGTCCACGTGCAGACGTTTTTGAGAGTTTCCATCGAACGTTGTTTCTAAATGTCGTTTCTGGTTCGAAACATCTGAAATTACACTAATATTTTTCATTTTAAAGATGTAATTATATAATACTTATATGGGATGTTATTATATCACGAAAACGAACGATTTTTAACGATCTCATTCTAAATAATAATACGTTGAGAGGGTAATAGTTACATTTAATTTTTAGTATAAAAATGATTGGGCTTGTAAGTTGTAGGTTGTAACCACTAGGCAGTGACAAGTTACAAACTAACAAAGTAAGAAAGTAACAACTGTCAAGTGTCGACTGAACGTAATATTTAAAAATATATTTAAGGAGGAATCATGGTTCATCGGTTCATGATAATCATTAATCACGGACTAAGATATCTGATAATTGATAATAAAAACATAATATTATGTTATGCCACGGACCGTGGTTATGCTCTTATGGGGGTGCCAATAATAAGATCTTTATGGGAATGACATGTCATTTAAATATTTTATCGATGAATTTTCATATAAACGGTCTTCATATGTCTTAGGTTGTAAGTGAATAAAAAGTAGCCATAATTATTTGAATATTAATGATGTAATAACCGGGGCTTGAAACCGTTATCAATTTAAACGAACATTTTTTGGATACCGGTTACCGATTTTATACCGGTCCTGTTGTTAGCGGTAACCAATTACTGGTACTATATTCAAAATTACAGGTTACCGATAAGTATGTTATTACAAAACAATAAATAAATAAACAAAATAAATTATATAATAATATATAATAATTTATATTTAGTTTCATATTCCAAAGCAGCTGAATATGTTTTTGAATAATACAATTATTTGAATGTGAAATAAAAAAGTGATACTTCCTCCTAAGGTTTTTTTTTATTATTATCAATGCTATTCCAATTACAATACATTTAACTATTGTACCTACGACCTAAGTAAAAATATTTTTTTGATATTAATAAATAAAACGATATTAAAAAAATGAATACATTTTAAGTTTAGTTGAGCAGATTAGTGAACCAACATTTTGAAGGGACTACGTATTATATGAAGTAAAAATACTATTATAATAATATGTATGCAAATATTCAGAATTATACTCCGAAATATGCGTAATCGCATAAATAATGTTAAAATATGCACAACAAATTGAAATGAAAAAAGAATGGTTTTGAAATTTGATTATGAATGATGTGTTTATGTGTGGAATTCATTTTATGTAGAAAAAGGCGATTAACCACGGTTTACGACTTAAAACTAATATTATTACTAATTCAATTTTAATTTTTAATACATCGAAATACTCAAAAAATATTTTGTTTGGAATATGACATTCTACATATTATATGCCATTAAACTGCAAAAAATTGAAAAACAATTAAGATATAGGTAAATTATTATATTATACCTATTAATATAATTATATTATACAGATATAATAGTAAAAAATATAATTTTATTTCAAAATATTGTTGTTTTAAAATAACTTGAAATTATGTATGAAATTTATATTAAAAAATCTGTAATAGTTTTTGAAATAATAGATATTCTTCGATTAAAAAATCAGCCATGTAACTTTAGGTTGCAGGTCAAGTGACCTTTCTATTGCATTTCTGTATCGCGTGTACAAAACGGCCTATAGGTTATATCTTTCTACCTAACCATAGCGATTATTTCTCTTTAATATTGCAGGCTAAAATAAAGATAAAAATTAAAACCTTGTATTTTCTTCTATACATATTAATTTTGAATTACTGTAAGAACAGCATAATATGAAAAATCATGTGTTGAGTGCAACAGCATGTTCAATAGTTTTAATAGTTTTATATTGATATAACTTATAATTTATAATTATATTATTATTTATTACTTATATTATTTATAAACTTTTAAGTAATATTATTAAGGTATAATGTATAAACAATGTATTAACAGTACATAATTCAGGACTTCAGGTTTCAGGTGAATAATTATAAGATTGTAAGTTGATTCATCAGATTTTTTTTCCGATGGTACTTTTAATTATGCGCCAAAATATTATATTCAGCTTTATACAATCAATTGTTTACAAAATGGATTTTATACGTATTATTATTTATTACTTATAGGTAGGTAGCGGTTTATCTAGTTAATTAATAAAACTTCATATTGTGATCATTTTCAGATAACACTTCATCCAGTCGATCGGTTCAGATGATATAATATTCAATTACATATCGAGAAATGAATTACCAGCAGAGGTAGGAGGGTCAGGAAAATCACACAGTTTTTTCAACGGTAATGATCCGCTACCACGCACTCGATAGTACCTACAAAAGTTAAGAACTTATGTAATTATTATTTTTATTATTTTCTTCACTAGATGAACTTTACAATGACTTGGTCGATATCCGTGATGATTTTCTTGAGCAGAATGAAATATTGAACAACCAAATGATGTATGTGAATCACCGAATTGAACGAGACGACGAATAAACTATACCAATATAATATTTTAAGAAAAACGTATTTTATGAAACACATTAAGTTTACATTTTAAAACAATTTACAACACTATAGGTATAAAAAAATGCCAATTTATCGTTGTTAAGTGAAATTGTTTTATAATTAATTTATTGTAGGTTGTGATAATTATTTTTAGATTACTGTGTTTTATCTTTTATCGATAGGCAACTTGACATAGTTTAAAGTGAATTGGGTACACAAATTACAATAATTTAATTTAAGAGTTGTATTTGTCATATTATGATTGTATACTTGATTACAAGTTACAAGTTTACTACGTTATTGATTTATGTAATATTTTGAAATTACCATTTTATAGCTCAAGCAATTTTTGAAAACGAGAATCATTTTGTAAATTTTAAATTTTTTTTTACTTAGATAAAGTTGAACTATTTTAAAAATTAATCGTTTTTATCGTTAAACTTTTCCTACGTAGCTCATAGCAGGCGTCTAATCAAACAGCGATTCAAAACAGATTGATTAGTGAGAATTGTTTTCTAAAATTGATACAAGCGGGGCTCCCTCAAAAAAGTTAAAATAAAACTCAAAGGCTGTTCTTATTAGTGGAAATTAAAAAAAAAGTTGAGCGTAAATCCACAATATGTTTTCAGGAGTGAAAAAATTCGTCAAAATTATGAAAATTTGCAATCTGTAGTTAGATATAAATAAAAATTATTTTATTTATATCTAAGATTTTAAAATTTAATACAAGGTTCTCCATAAGTAGTTATTTTAATAATAGAAGAAAAATATTAAAAATATGTTTGTATGATTTTTTTTCATAAGTGTAGGTAGTTAAAATGTTGATAAAATTAGATATTTAAATGAGGAATAATGATTTTAGTTATTTTGTTATAATTAAAACATTTTACTGTAGGTGCCAATTGAAACTATTAATGTATATATGTATTATTTTGATGTATACACACAAGGACATTTTCAAATTCAATTATTTTGGAAAAAATTACTGTAATCTACTTTACGTACTATTGTCTAATAGTAAAATAAATTATCTTAACAGCAGTAATATTATCATAAAATATACCTGGTAATATTGTCATTAAAGTTGCTAAAAATCTACCAAAAAGGGCCATTGTACATCTAACTCATATATACAATTCAATACTCAGACTTTCATACTTTCCACTGCTTTGGAAATTTTCAAATATAATCATGATCCAAAAACCAAATAAACCTCCTGATTCTACCTCTTCCTACAGACCAATAAGCCTTCTACCTTTCTTTGCAAAAATCCTAGAAAGACTACTGCTCAAACGTATCGCTCCAATCATCGCTGAAAAACAAATCCTCCCAGATTATCAATTTGGTTTTCGTACCTCACATTCTACTATACACCAAGTCCACCGATTGGTAGATGCAATTTCCTACTCTCTTGAAAAAAAGTTGTACTGCACATGTGCTTTCTTAGATATCTCGCAGGCATTTGACCGTGTTTGGCATCAAGGTCTGTTATACAAACTGAAATCCTTCCTACCTACATCCTACTTCCTACTTTTCAAATCTTATCTTTCTGATCGCTCTTTTAAAATTTGCTATGGAACTGCCACGTCTGAAATAGCAAGTATAAATGCTGGAGTTCCTCAAGGTGGCATTTTATCCCCATTACTCTACAATATCTTTGTATCTGATCAACCCACGTCTCCAAATACCTTAGTCGCGGACTACGCGGATGATAAAGTGATTATCTCGATTAACGATGACCCATATTTGGCCTCCGCATATTTGCAAACCCATCTAGGTATGATGGAAAGATGGTATACCAAATGGAAATTTAAAGTAAATCAAAATAAATCAATACACACTACTTTTACACTAAGACAAGTACCTTGCCCAAGGGTACTACTTTATGACATCCCCATTCCTTCATCACCTTCAGTAAAATACCTCGGTCCAACCCTCGATCAACGCTTAACCTGGGCTCAACACATACGTGAAAAAAGACTCTCCCTAAACAATCGTCTACGTATGCTTAAGAATTTAATTGGCAACAAAGCCACCCCGATTAATATCAAACTTCTCTTGTATAAAACCTTATTAAAACCCATTTGGACATACGGATTGCAGCTATGTGGAAATGCTAAAAAGTCAAACCTGAATAAGATTCGAGCTTTCCAAAATATGACCTTAAGGAAAGTATTAAACGCACCTCCATATGTATCAAATCATACTCTACATTTAGATTGTAACTTAAATACTATTCATGACGAAGCTAAACGTTTTTATAAAAAATTTCATAACTGTCTATCCTCTCATTCAAATCCACTCATTAAAAACTTATCTTCCCTCACAATCCCAGGTAGCCCTCCAAGGCGACTTAAACGTAAATGGTGCAGAGATTTACTACTTTAAATAATTATACAAGTTATAACTAAATATATAATATATTATATATTATATAAATACTAATATTTAACTAAACTCGCATTTAATTAAATCAAGACGAAAGTGTCATCAGTGGGTGGCTTCTTTCCTCAAACTTAAGTATCACCCTATTGTTTCTCTCCCTATCGCACATATACTTATTATGTCTACGATATAGATTGTATATATTCTTCTAAAAATAAAAAAAAAAAATAAAAAAATATTGTCATTAGGATGGCAAATCGTCTTCGTTTAGAAGTCAGAACCGATTTTCGCATTCAATGTTTTTATAGAATTGAATTAAAATTGAACACACCAGTCACAAAGACTGGGTCACTTGCCCACCTTTTTTTCAATTGTATTTTGGTGTTCATTATTTATATAATACATAAAATTGAAGCTGATATTGAATTATACAACATAAACACATATTATTTGTAATTAATGCAATTTCGTGCAGGTATATTACATAAAAATAATACACAGGTAATCAAATTTTTATACAAATTTACAATTTACATTTTAATTATTAATAATACATGAACATAATACATACAGGTAAATAGGTAATATAATTTTTAATAATTACAATTTACAATAATTATTTAATCTGCAATAGTTGTACTACAGCACAACATACGGCTTAAAAATTTTTTTGTGCGAGACCAAATCGTTCGGCGTTTTTGTTTCATGTTTTTCCCGGTGACCTGCACCGAATCCAGACTCCTCGAACCGGACGGCACATCGTTTTCAAATTCGATTGCGGCAATATTCGGCATAGAATGATATGTCGCGACGCCGTTAAATTCTGCACGGCCCATGCAGCCCTCATCGAAAGAATCCACGGATCGACTGGCCGAAGTCGAAGTCATTGATCGGGGTCCATTTTGTGCCATTTTATCGGTGATTACCGGGTCCACTATTCCGAAAGGCGAATTCTGCAGCGGCAAGTCTTGTGTACAACCGGCCAGCGGCAAGTCCTGCACGCAAGACGCGACCAGCTTCCGCATTATCGACACCGTAAATTGTTTCACCAAATCGGTCGGCACTTTATTTTCCTCCACGATCGCCGCTCTAACGTTGGCATAATACGTTGTCTGTAATCTTTTTGCGGCCATGGCACCGTAATATTTGGCTCGGCTCGAGAATCCCCCGTGGAAATCCATTGGCCGGTTCAACGACATCAAAGGCGGCATTATGTACGCTCGGCGTTTCCGACGAACCGTTTTTCCGACGACCAGCGGCAAGTGCTGCAGACAAGCCGCGACCAGCTTCCGGAATATCGATTCCGTTATTTGGTCTGTTAAATCGGTCGGCGTGTTCTTTTTTGCCTCGATCGCCACTTCAATGTTGGCATAATACGTGGTCTGCAGTCTTTTTGCGGCCATGGCACCATAATATTTAGCACGGCTCGAGAACTGGTTTAGCATATTTGAAGACATTTCTATTTTAAAGAGAAAAAGGCGAGTAACTGTAAGCGCAATCTTTAAGCAATAAATTATGAAGTGAAAGACAAATGTTATTTTAATAGTATAGTTGACCGTTCTCATGGAAACTATATATATTTAAATATTATGGTTACTATTACTATGTATGGAATACATTTTAATTCAAATATTGCAAGTAAATAAAACTGGAAAAAAAATTAAATACAAGGTGATTTACCAAGCATACTCACCCCCATATTTTTTCTTTTTAATGGCAATTTACGTTTATATATTTTATGACATATTGACATTAGCCTTTGGTTTTGGGAGCAAAAAATCAGATTTACAAATTGGCTATTTTGGATATTTTGGAAATTTTTTTTATCAGTTTTTAAGTTTTTTATTTTCAGTATTAAAAAATAAAAAATAAAAAATGTATACTAAAAATGTACCGCAATAGTCTATGAATTATATTTAAAAGAAATTTTTTAAAAATATTAATTAGAACAAAAGTTATTTCATCTGTCAGATCTCAGTGGGACACCCACCTGTATATTAATGTTTAACAACATTTTAAATTAGAGTAAAAAATTAAAAATATACTTGGTTGGTTAAATATTTTAACTGTAGTTGTAAAAAATAAAAATACCATATTAAAATAATGAGAATTTATGTTTCTATCTTTTTAATAAATGTCACACGTCATGTTATAATAATATAGTAAAATTGAAAGAAAGCAACACAATGTTACTATAAATCTAGATATATGTTTTTTGAAATTATTTTATATAGTTATATTTTATTTATTAAATATACTATTTAATGAAATATGTAGGTAGTGAACATTTAAAGCCCATAATTAATTGTATTTTAGTTATATTTTTACTAACTATATATTATTTTTGGTTGACATATATTTCATAACCTTAACTTTTTCTCATCTGCTTATGAGGGCCACAGTTAAAATAAAATGACTTACAATTAATGAAGTACTACTCTTACTAGAAAAAAAAATAGCGAATTAAACTGAAAGTAAGTATGAAAAAAAGGATTATAATTTATAGATTATTATTGAAATTAGCTAATGAGATGTACAAATGTACAATATAGTAAGACGTGGTGGTTTGAGAAAAAGTTACTTCGGTGATTACTAAATTCACCCAGGTTAGGTTAGGTTGCGTAGGAATGAAAGTATTGGTTTTACAATGATGTCGTGAATTGCTATTTTTTTTTAATTTTGTGTGTGTACACGTTTTATAGCAGAGAAATGCGTCGATATTTTACTTCGAGGGTGGTTTCTGGTAAAACTCAGTTACTTCCAAATAATTGGGAAAAACAATGGGAAAACAAGAATTTTAACGCTAAACAATTTTTTGACAAAATCAAAATTCAAAACTGTTTATTTGTATAATAATTCAAAAATAAATAACTGTAGAGACTTCACATTTTTACTAAGGATTCATATTAAGCATTTACTAGACACGTTATAACTTTAAAAACGTTTATGACTTTTTGTGCTATTTTTACATGTTTGAAATTTGCTTTTTTTAGTTTATTTTTGATATATTCTATTAAAATATATAAAAAAAATGTTGTCTGGGTGTAAAAAGCTTGACAATTTAATACAATGGTTCTCGTAAAATATTTATATAGAATTTGAAAAATATCGACAATACTTAGTGATGATTTTATTATAAGCATTTAAAGTTAAATTTTTTATGAAATAAGAAACGTTACATTATGTACAAACCGTCTCTGCTTAGAATTGTTTTTCGTATATAATGATTTATCATTGAATTCAAATTGAACACACCCATCACTGTAATCTAACTATTCAATGACGAGGTACACTCGACAGTCGTAACTAACTATAGTGTCGTAAATAAACATTATCTGTTCTTCATCTATATACTTCTTAAAATAAATTCGATTAGTCATCTCGGTGTGATTCATTATGGCTTTAATTAATGAGAGTTATTTGTTCGGACTTCGAGGTGGCATATTACAACACGATAGTTGATAATGAACTTCAATTGGTCGTTAACCGTGTGCTGGATATGCGATGATGGCCAATATATTATTGTGCTTAATAGATAACTATTATAGGGGACGTACACATTTTGTTGTGACACAAACATTTATAAACGTTGCTGGTCATGAAATACTAAGTACATATAATTATATCATATAGGGTTATGGTCAAATTGTTATATTATACATGTAAGATACAATTTTTACTGTAAAGTATCAAAGTCTGACTTTGCACGGGTATAGTATATATCTCGATGATCGAATTTGAGCCACTGTTTGATTTGAACAATAAATCATCAATTGTTGGTAGTACCTATTAAAAATGTGCATTGATCCAATTACAATTATTATAATTATTATTATTACCTATATTATCATATATTATGATGACGTTATGGCGTTACGCAAATATTTATCAAGATTATTAGTATATGCCTAAAATATTATAATATATACTATGTGTAATGTGTATATATAGTGTATATATATAAATAATATTTATTTAAATAAATTAACTGGATTAATAGTTTTTTTTTTATTTATTTAAAGGAAAAGGCTTCAACAACTAAGGTTATTAGCCTGACATTAGATTATTACATGATATTTTTCTTAAAATTAGTTGTTACATAATATATACATGTTTTATTGTTACAATTTTTTTATAATATTTGTAATGTTTAAATAGGTTAGTATTTTGTCTGTTTGATTTTCGCCAAGTGCTTCTGCTATGGTGCGGATTTGGGAGTATTGAGGGCACTCTTCCATTATATGCTTGATGGTTAATGCGGTGTGACAGAGTTCACATATTGGTTGGAGTTCTTTACTGATTAGGTTAGTATTAGGATTAATAGTTTTTTATTTTTACTCTATGCTGTATGACGTGCTATATTATGTGGATATAGTGCACGGAATACGTATCAATACTTAAAAATTTATCTTATATGTAATAAAATAAGTCACGACATGTACTTGTCCAACAAAATATGCAGGGAATATAATATATTACGGGCATACGTTCTAAATTTGACTTTTAATACACATAAAATGTTATGTCACAAAAGGTAAACTATGTAGAACATAATATATAGGTTGCTAGTAAATTATAAAAAAAAGATTATTATCGGATACCCTTCCCAAAAGCTGTCCGTCATATATCAATTACGATACGACCTAAATATATATACCTTTTTATATTTAACATCTACTGTAGATGTCAACTAATAGATCATAATTTATTTACTGGTAGCTATAAAAAAATTGATTATGATTTATGGGTTTTTTATTTTTTGTACAGTTAGCTATGCATTTACCATTTAATACATAATATTATATTGACTGTTAATTGGCGTTCACAAACGAATTGTATACAAACATACCTTAGATCATATACTTACAAAAAAATTATATGCTTACCTACTCATTAGTTATCTACCCTTGCTACCAGTGGCGTCATTTTGGGGGGGGGGGCAGGGTGGGCTTTTGCCTATGTCGTTGTCTAGATAATAGTCTTAAACATTTAACCTTTAAATTTTATAAGAGCTCAATTCGCTCTACTTTTTAAACTAACGGAGATAAATGTGTTGTGCTGAGCGTAAAAGTTGCTATGTTACGCACTTATAAGGCAGAGACAACAAATGTCACTGTAACGTCCCATTAAGAGAACGTCGCACGCGCATGTGTTGTCTCAGTCTTACACACTACGGGATAGCAAAAACGTTTTGGCGCAAGAAAGAACAGAGCAGAGAAGGCTACAGTCATAACTAATAAACAACCTTTTACCACATATTAAGGACACCTTTGGTTGTGCAATATCGTTTTTATTTTTTTGATATCACTTATACGAAAAAAGTTCTTATTGTTTCAAAATCCATTATTATTTGTGTTTTCAAACTTTAATAACTTTTTTTGAAGTTCTAATAACGAAAAAATAAAAACGATAATATTGCACAGCCGAAGTTCTCCTTTTAATGTGGTGAAAATTTCGTTTCTTAGTTATGCCTGTAGCGTTCTCGGTTCTTTCCTACGGAAAACAGTTTTTGCTATGTTGTAAATTTGTAAGACGGAGAGACACATGCAGGTGCAATGTCTTCTTAAGCCATAGCTGGTTTTTACTCCAATCTATCCTTGTATCGTTTTAACCCGGTCTTATTTTATAATTTGAATGTATTTAATAAAAAATGTATTCATGTTCTAACTATAGTTAGATTAGGTATTTGGTTTGATAAATATAATTATAATCAATTAATTTCTGAAAATAACTCTAATTTTTACTTTCTTGATTTTTAATGGTAATTGAAATGAAAAAAGTCTGAATTTTGAAAACTTCAAGAATTTGTGTTAAATAGGAAAATGTAACTCAGTAATGATGAGTAGGTGAGTAATTTAGCAAGCTTTAATATAAAATATTAATGAGAGAGATTTGATATCACGCCCAAGCAGTATAACCACTTGAATCCATAAAAACGTCGGCGTGAACAGTCAAAATTTCTATTTTTTAACTATCCTCCTAAACTATGATAGCTAGAAAGTTGGTTGATAACTCTTTAAAAAGGGATTATCAAGTAGATACTAAATGTGGAATTAAATTTTTTTTTTTAAATTATTTAAATTTTGACAGATAAAAAAAAAGTTATTTTTTGCTAGATTTTCATATAGCGAGGTAGATTTCTGAAACTGGAGAACGGATTTTGTTGTTTGGGGTCTTGTTAGATTCACATTGGCTAGGAGAAGTGCAGTGAAGATTTTCAAAACTTTATCTCCAATCGTTAATTCACTACAGAGCTGTAAAGCTGAAAATCATCAAAAAAAGCCCAATAAAATTTGTTTTAATTTTTTTAATGTTCTGTAGTGAATTAACTATTAAAGATAAAGTTCTGAAAATCTTCACTGCACTTCTCCTCACCAATGTGAATCCAACAATTTGTGAACACCTTTACTATGAATTAATAAAATTATAATAACTGTTTTATCAATTTGCTATTAAGTGGAAGTATTGTTCCGACTTCCATAACTATTTAAAAAAACAATCTAAATAATATACTATTTGATTTATTTACATACTCATTTAGTTGTATTTTCAATTATTATTTTAAATAATTTATCACTTAAATGTTTGGCATATATTACAAAAAAAAATGCAATGCAGTCCTTGGTTTATCAGTTCATAATGAGTGCAGTTAATCAGTTCTTGGTTAAAAAATATTCGTAAAGGTTTACCAATATCTCAATATTATTTTTTTTAACAAATTTGTTTTAATCGTCTTAATTACACAAATGTATTTAAGTCAGCCTAAGCTTATGAACATAATGTTATTTTTTGTTTTCTAAATTCAAAATAATATCAAATAAATGAAACAACGATTTATTATAAAAAACAATACATATTATTATATTATGACAAAATTAGTAAAAATAAATATTAAGCATAAGACAGAAAATACATAAATATTACTATTCCTAGTTAAGTAAGTATAGTATACAAATTGCTCACATAAGAACTACCTTAGCATATTTACAATTCAAAAATTAATATTAAACTCTTTTATGAATCTGAATGTAGAAACTTAAATATAACTTATTTGATTCAAATAGTTTAATGTAATAATAATTTAATACAATTCTTAAATATTTTGAAATTATCTTGATTATGAGATGCATTAATGAGCATTTTTTATAATATTATAATTAGATAAGTATAAAAATAGAATTTTAATTGTCATTAAGCTATGAAAACATGAAACTTGTGAATTTGATAAGAATCTAATGATCTGGTAATTAAATAAGTTGCAAGTGTCAAAAACTTGGTCAATATTAAATATTAAAATTTCATAAGAACTAGAACTTAATCTAATCATAACAATAAAAAAAAATTATAAATAGTAAAAATTACTTTTTAAATATTATTGTTAGGAATGAAAACTCATAATTACCATCCAGTATAGACAAAATAATCACTTTGGTTAGTGTATTTTTTAATGAATTGTTTTCCGGCACGTGTGGGTACTGTAAATGCTATTTCATGAATTGTCAATATATGACCATACGCATAGTTTTTACTGTAATAATTAATATTACTTATTAGTATTAAATAATTAATCAACACAAAACCACATGTTATATCATTTAAAGACAATTTTGTAATCTAGAGACAAATAATACAAGTATGTCTTTCCTTTACAAAACTTTGCATAATAAAGCTATACATAAGCTATACAAACAAAAAACCAATTCCATGCAACACGCATACGTACCTATTTTTTTTTTCTTATAATATTTCAGAAGTATAATAAAATTTAGATTTATGACCAAAATGAGTACATGACTAATCTCTTCGATTATATAGTATGGTCAATACTTTGGAAAAGTCACATAAATTTATCTTCACATGGTAAATACCAGATTTTTAAGAAAAAATGCACGTTTTAAAGCAGCGGTTATCAAAGTGTGCGTGGGGGTATCTTTACAGGTGTATTGTGCGTTGCCGTAGAATTTTTTACGGTACAAAAATAAATTTTAAAACCCAACGATGGATAGAAGGAAACAATTACAATTATGTAAATAAAAATGTATAAATTATGACTTATCATTTAAATTAAATAAATATTTTCATTATAAATTTTACTGATATTTATTTAATTTTTCTATGGTTTGGGGAAGGGCACCCAGAGAAAACATTGGTTCAAATAGGGCGTAGCGAGCCAAAAAAGTTTGGGAACCCAAGTTTTAGGGAATTGGTTTAATGGCAGTCGTACATCGCTATTATATACTTGATGATTTAAGTTTTGATGGGCAGACCTACGTTTATATTATTTTACCAACAAAATTGTCTTAAAATAATATAACACAGTGTTAACTTGTGGCAGTCACAATAAAATAGTTGAGTTTACTGGAAAATCATGGCATATAGTGCCATATACACTGTTCAAAATAAGATTGTACCTCGGCGACCAATTTTTGCGCACGGGCACGGCTCCGTTCCAAAGCACTGGACTTGATGGGAGAGTGAATGACTATGTGTTTGTCCGACGATAATCTCATTTTGAACAGTGTAGGTAGTCGCAATAAATTATAAGTAATATAAATCTTACCGGAAACAGTCTAGGAGTTTTGAAGCAATTCCATTTTTACGACAGTCCCATTTTGTCCATATACGGTTAACACCGACTTTTACAGGATATGATTCTTCAGAAACAATAACCATGTCTTCTGTTTCAGTTTCTAGATTACGATAAGCTTCAGATATCAGTTCTACTACTAGGCATCCAATTACTTGTTTGTCTTTTATATACAAATAAACCTGAAATATTAAATGTCAACCTTATAAAAATGTCATTTATTAATGCAAACTAATGTATTACAAGAAAAAACTAAGAAATACCTTTTTAGTCGTAGGTAAAATAGAATTTTGTGTGTTAAAGCCAAGTTCTACATCAACAAATGATATAACTTCTAAAGCTTTCGTGCATACTTTTAAAGGATCTGAGCCAGATATAACAACAATACGTTCATTAGTGTCCTGATAAAGTACTTTTTCATTTTTAAAGCTCTAAAATATAAATATTAAGTTAGAATTATAAAAGGAAACAATTTATTTTAATCCACATACATTATACTTAAAGATATCTTTAGCTACATGGTATTTATCATGTTCCGCTTCATCTTCTGGTTCACCTCTTGAATAATAAAGGCCACATTGTTTGCACAAAAAACCACCAAATTTCTTTTGACCTGCATCAATTTGATATTGAGTAGCATCAATAATTCTTTTTATTCTTCGTGCTGTAGGTTTTTCACTAGAGTAAATAATTTTAAAATTTATTTTTAAAGATAATAATTAATAATTAATGTTAAAAAAATGAATAACAATTTTTACCATGTTACATGACTAGGTGAAGGTGTTTGATTGGTAAAAATAGGGAACAACTTTGTTTGCGGTGATTCATTTAAAATTATAGAAGCATCATTTGAAGTATCTATTAATTCATCTAAGACCATATTATTGAATTCAAATGTGCTTGACACCCTAAAAAATAATTTTATATATTTAATTTAATAGTTTACATCAGGCACCAGCAACCCGCGGCCCGCGGAACTTTTTGCTGAGGCCCTCCAAATATAATTCATGGTGTTTAAAATTTTAATTTTGTAGCTTAAATTGTTATAAATATATAAATAATATTTAATCAATGCGAGATAAGCTATGATCGAAAACGTAATCTAATCTTATGTAATGTATATATCGTCGATTATGACAAATACGTATTGGTTATGGCCTTAGTGGCTTAGTGCAGTTCGTTTCGAAACATTCCAACGTGAAGTTTAAATTTCAACTGTTTTATAATAACCTATCAATTCAATGTCAAAAAAACGTAAAATTAGTGATGAACATCGTACATTCAACGAATCATAGACGAATTTATATTTTTTATCGAAAATAAAGGTAAACTATTATGTTTAATTTGCAAAAAAACCATTTTAACTGTAAAAGAGTATAATGTTAAACGTCACTATGAAACAGAGCATAAATTAAAATTTGACACTCTCACTGGTGATCTTAGACAGATTAAAATAAACAATTTTAAAAGTTCATTAACTAATCAACAAAATAGTTTTAAATTACAACATAATCAAAACGAATCAGGAGTACGAGCTAGTTTCGTAGTTGCTGAAATGATAGCCAAGTGTAATCGTCCATTCAACGACTCTGAGTTTATAAAAAAATGTACGTTAGCTGTTGTAAATGAAATATGCCCTGAGAAAAAAAACAATTTGAAGACATCAGTCTCTCAGCTAGGACCTGTGTTAGACGTACCGAAGAGTTAGGAACAAATTTAATATTCAAACTGAAAGAAAAAGTTTCTAAATTTGATTGTTTTTCTATCGCAACTGACGAAAGTACTGATGTTTGTGATACTGCTCAGTTATTAATATTTATTTGAGGAATTGATTTTAATTTCAATATTTCTGAAGAATTAGCTGAATTATGTAGTTTGAAGGGAACTACAACGGGAGAAGACTTATTTATCGAAATTGACAAAACATTTAAAAAACTTGGATTAAGTTGGAACAAACTAGTTAGTGTTACTACAGACGGTGGTAGAAATATGAGTGGAATTAATAAAGGATTAATTGGGAGAATAAATGCGAAAATGGTGGAAGAAAGACATGAAGCACCTATGATATTTCATTGCATCATACATCAAGAGGCATTATGTTGCAAAGTTTTAGCATGGAAAGATGTAATGAATATTGTAGTATCGACGGTTAACTACATACGCAAAAATGCTTTGGCACATCGTCAATTCAAAATATTTTTGGAAGAATGCGATGCTGAATATGGGGATGTAATATATTTTTCCGAAGTAAGGTGGTTGAGTAGAGGTGTGGTTTTGAAACGGTTTTTTATTTTACGAAAAATATTTTTATGTCAGAAAAAGGAAAAATTGTACCAGAATTATCAAATGAAAAGTGGGTTCTTAATCTGGCATTTTTAACTGATATAACAACTTTATTAAATGAGCTGAATACAAAACTGCAAGGTAAAGACAAATTGTTGTCAGATATGTATTCAAATATAAAATCATTTCAAGTGAAATTAAAATTATTACACAAACATATTAATGAACAGCACTCGGATCATTTCGTATGCTGTAAAACTGTATTAGAATCAACCGAATCAACTTTAAATTGGGAAACTACAAAAATTAATTTTTTAAATATAATAGAAAACCTACAAAATGAATTTTCAATACGATTTTCTGATTTTTACGTACAAGAGAATAAAATCAAATTGTTTCAAAACCCTTTTTCTGTCGACATTGACGATGTTGAATCTAATTTACAGATGGAAGTCATAGAATTGCAAAACAACGATATTCTTAAAAATGCTTTTAAAGAAAGTAATGACCTAAAAATATTTTATTCAAGTCTTTCTGAAATAGATTTTAAAGGCATTAAAAGTTTTGCTCAAAAAATGATTACTGCTTTTGGTAGCACATATATTTGTGAGCAGACATTCTCAATACTTAAATTCCGAAAAAATAAATATTGTTCACGGTTAAGCGATGAACACTTGAACGCTGTTTTAAGGATATCAACATCCAATTTAAAAGCGGATATAAATGAATTGGCGGGAAAAATTCAACCTCAAAAATCACACTAGTAACTTAATATTTGTATACTAAATTGCATTCAAGAATTAATTAATAATTATTTTTAAACTTTTAAATTGTCTCTACTAATGTATTTAATTAAAAATTAGTTAATAAGCACAACTGCAATGTTAAATTCATAATATGTTTGTTGCTATCTGTAAATATATTAGTATTATTTGTTAAAATTATATTTTTTAATATTTTAATTTTGTATGCGGCCCTCCATTAAAAACTGAAACAAATTATGGCCCGTGTAGGTAAAAAGGTTGCCGACCCCTGGTTTACATGAATAGATGTGACCTTCCTTATATTATATATTTCATAAAAAAAAAAAATTGTTAATTAATTATAATTAATTTTTGACTTACTCTTTTTGTGATGAATAATCTGAATGATAAGTTTCATCAATAGCATAAGCATCTCTAATCAAATCTGGCATTTGACTTCTTAAAATAATATGGTTGTGGCTTTGTGCATCCGACTTTGAACGTTTTGAATTCAGCCCTATACTTGAATCTTCATCTAAACAATAATTTATAATTATTAAAATTATTTTTGAATGAGATATAAATGTTAAATTTGTATTCTATAAAAAAAATTATCTCAAGTTGCATACACATTTTTTTTAAGTATTTTTATATTCTAATGAATGCATTGAATTACAATTTAAGTTTGATATTTATTATGAATAATTTTATACCATCCCGATCTTCATGATTTCGTTTTGTAGAATTTGTTGCAAGACCAGGATAACGTACAGCTGTTGAATTGTCATCGTCATCTTCATCATCTAACAATTCTATTAGTTCATTAACTTCTTGTCCAATTTGTTCGATTGCACCATCATCAAGTATTTCTGTGTTATTAAAATCAGATTGATCATCAGTGCTCATCCTATTTTCATCACCCCAGTTTACAACTTTAAAGTTAAAACTATTATCTTTTCTGCAAGATAAATTAAAAATATTAAAAATGAAACTATTTTATTTAATAAATAGTTTTATGTAAAAAAAAAGTCCTTACCTGTTTGGTGTATCATTATGAATTACTTTTGATTTGAAAAATTTTCTGTTATCAGAGTCCTCAATTTTTATACGTTCGGGTTTTTCCTGCTTAATATATTCTATCCAGATATTTTTTGAGGAAGATGGTTTGGAAAAATCAAAATTGTTTTTCTTAACTACTTCATTGTTTTCAATTAAATCATCTTTTTCTTCACATATTTCAGTTTTGATTAATGGTTTTTTATTTGTGGTTTTCTTTTTAAATGGCAACGTAATACCAGGAAACAAAATTATCTTGGATTTTTGTTCTTGACTGGTTGATCTTGGTCTTTTCTTACTCGTTGATTTTGAATCTTTAAACAGTTTAGCTTTTACCTTTGGATTATAATTTAAGCGAGTAAATCTTTTAACACGGAGATCTTCTAATGATATCTATCAATAAACAAGTAGAAAAATGATAAAAGATTAGTTTATGAATAATGCAAATAATATCGCATCAAATGTATAGTTATAACATATAGGTATATATAATATATTAAATAATACATGGATCTATTAAATTATTAGCAATTAATTTAAATTTCTTACTTGATTACTTCCATAAAAGGTTAACGTTTTTACTCCTAATACAGCCTTATTATTTAAACTAAAGCTTTTCTTTGAAGGAGTTTTAACTGCTTTGTTAGTCTCTGATTCAAACGGTGTTGTGTTAACATTTTTAATTCGTCTGGAATTTGGAGTTTCCTCGATAACAATTGTTGCTGAGCATTCATGTCCATTCTTTGATCCCGACATAAGTCTTTCAAATTTATCACTCATAGAGGGACTTAATTCAGTGATTGGAGTGCAATTCATGTTAAACGATGAATCTGGAGAATCAAGTCCAGGATCATACACTTCTGGAGATGATTGTAGAGGAATAATGTCATGGCTGTCTTCATCCCAATTATCTACTGGGAATAATTCACGTTTTCGATTTATTAAAAACGGAGACGGTTCATTTTTACGTAACCGAAGAGACTTGCGAGGAGTTGTAAAAGCAGACATCATTATCCTAAAGCAATATGAATGAAAAATATGTATTATACTACCTATTGTATTATATAAAAAAGGATATTATTAATTATGTTTAGAGACAAACTTACACGAGGACAAGACCGGGCGGTTAACTTATACTGATATCTTAATGATTATCATTCGGCATCCGTTTTGGCTGAGTTTGGCTACTGGCTGTCTACTGTCTAGTGTCAAATGTCAATAGAGACCCGGTGGCCGGTGCATCGGCTTCTAAATAATATCCATGTAAAATGTACCCCGTTTGCGCATGCGTCGAGAATATTTTGGCGCGAAATCACTCGAAGGCATAGAGTAATACCACACTCCACAGAATAATTCTGTGGTAATACTCTACGCTCGGTCGCTCGGAGGATCACTTTTATCAGTTAAGTCAGGTTTTATCGTTTTATCAAATCCCGATTCCCGGGTAAATTAAGCTTTGTCCATAGATATTATATAAACTTACATATACATAAACCGTTTATTTCCCAGAACCTCAAAAAACGTGGACAAATTGGAGAATATTAAAATAATACATTTCCGAAAAATTTAAAAAAAAAAACGAATTTTTGAAAATTAAAAAAATGTATTTACGCTTGAAAATTAAAATAATCTATGTAAAAAAAAAAATTAATAAATAAGGAAACCTAGAATTGTCATTTCACATTTCTCAATACGGTTCTCAATGTATTAAAATACATGTTTATATATTATTGTATTAAAATTTAAAATTAAACTGTTAAAAATATTAATACTTTATATATTTTTTCAATGATAACGACAACCAGCGAATGATAAGATTTTTAAATCATTCTTAGCGTTTACAGCATTTTGTTTATTTTGTTAATAACTTGTTTGAATTAATAAAATTAAAATGGTTCTTATGTGCTCTGTGAGAAGCTGTAAAACTAAACACTCCAAGAATTATGATACAAAGTTCCACAAGTAAGTACTACCTGTAATATAAGTAAGAGCTAAAGGAGGCTTCAATAATAATCCGACAGTAACTCAGTTTGAAGCTGCATATAAAGCACTTCTAGTACACGCTGAAATCAAATCAAACACAAGTGCTAATTGTGAGTACTATCTTGTACTATCTTGTGTTACAAGATAGTACAAGTATACTAAAAATATCTAGTTTAAAAAAAAAGTCACCAACCGAAGACCAAGATGTGGTACTTGATTGATTATGTGCAGCTGGGAGTCAACATATTGTAGAAGATGAAGATGAACTATGAACAGTATTCCAAAATTCCGATTGTATTAAAGATGTAGTGGGATATATCGGTGGATTTTTGGTGAGATCCATTTTAAAGCGTATTCGGTGTGAAGTTTGTGCTAAAGAAATAAAATCACATGAAACAAATTCACTATTACTGAATAAAAAAAAATATTGGCGGGCTTACAATGGCCAATGCTGATGTAGTTAGTATATGTCAGGTAGCAAAACGTACTGTAAAGGAATAGCTTTACGTACTATATAATATAATGTATATGTAGGTAACCGGTTCACATATTAGTGTATAAGTGTTATTCTACTCGCAGAGGCAGTTCTCCTCGAGTTGTTATGGTCTCTTAGACGTAACCTCATAGTTAGAACCACATTCTATTTTGGCAAGCTAATCAAGAGGAGCGGGCAACAACAAGTTATCATTACGAGGCGGCGGTTGCGAGAATAACAACTTATTGAACCAGCTACATCCACTTCAAGGACATCCTGTCCACGCGCAGGATCCATCAAAGGAACCGACATCATATATAGGAGGGCTGGGAACACAGTAAAGACAGATGTACCTGGACCAGCAACACAGAAGCGACTTCATGCCACTAGCCATATACAGGACTACTACTACTACTACTATTACCACGACGATATTATACATTTCATTCTGTTATAATAAAAACATTGCATTTATAAATCTAATTTGACTACTATTATTTTCAAATCATCTACATAGTGAATCCCTGAAGGGGCAGCACGTAACACTGGCGCAGTCGGTAGGATATTCATTCAAAGGAGGCAACCGTCAAAGGCTACAGTCAACAAGGAGGAATTGATCACTCTTTCAAGGCGACAACTCTGCAGAAGAACCCACACAAAACAAATAAGTCACATTGCAGCACCATCAAATTCATCAGCATCAAGGAACACCGCTTTATTGTGAGTGAATAACTATTTTAAATTTGTTACATAGACGTATGCAACATTATTAAAACAAAAGTATTGTTAAGTATTCGAGCATAGGTATATTGGTGTAAAACGTAATATTATATTGAATTTATTGAGGGCATATTATTGAAGTTTTATTAAATTAAAGGGTATTATTGAAGTTTTATTGAATCAAAAGGGTATTCAGGAATAAACCAAACTTGACCACACCATTGTTGGAACAATTATACAAAAGTATGAACCATCAGGGGGAATCAACTTTGTCAACGGTATACCTACAGAAATATTTGCACATTGATAACAGGGAGCCAATAATAGTTTTTTGGAATGGAACGACAGATCTAACAATTATAAAAAGATTAAGGTTAAGGGGTATTTTAGCATTTTTAAATATAACAGCATATAGTGATAGGAATAATGACAAATTCAATTTAAAACTAACTAATATAGAAACAAGGAAAACTTTATATTCAGGGTACATAGGAAAACTTAATAAAAACGGCAGAATGTTAAACTTATTGGAAGCACATGGATTGGTGTGCAATGCGAATCATCATATCACGAATTGTCACGATCCAATTGCTGATGTAATTTTAACCAAATGCGTTTTTGACTATGTAGTCGCGAAAATAAGGCCGATATATTTGTATAGACTAGGTAATAGATATAGAAAAAAATAAAAATATATGTATATAGATTTTTTAGGATAATTTCACGGTGAAGGTAATTACGTAAACTTAACACTATTAAATAAAACCCATAAAAGGAACAACAAACACTCTTTTATCTTTCTATTACTATTTATTTACACAACTTAAATCACAACATAGTCTCAATTCATTTCCAAAAGCACAACGGTTACTGACTAGCAAATAACAGTGTATTTAGTGTTGTTGTGTCGGTGCAAATCATAGTCTTCTTTCATCTATGCTTTTGACCTCTCTGAAGCTTCCCTGGCCTCCTTCCACAGCTCATTTGGACACGTCCAAGTGTCTACTGTTTCTGATAGTTCTCTTGTCTTCCCCAGTCTAAACCGAGGTCGGTAGCCATGTAACAGTTCGAAACAGTAGCGCAACCAGAAATATCCCTTAGGGGGGGGGGGGTCCAAAATTATATTACAACAGATATAAACATAAATAATTGTGTTAATAATAAATGTATTTTTTATTTGTGTTACCATATTAATAATAAAATGTATATATAAAAAAAAATATAATGAAAATATATCAAATAAAATTATAAAATAAAGTCTAAACGACGCTTTAAATTCGATAAACGCTGTATTACTTCTTCGGACTTGACGTCAATATCGTAGTGAATATTGAGAGCAGCTAGTTCATTCAATCTCGATTCGGACGTAGAGTTTCTTAAGTAAGTTTTAATGCGTTTGAGTGTAGAAAATGATCTTTCAGCTTCGCAAGATGTGACAGGAAGTGTGACCAGTATTTGCAAAAGCTTAAAAACATTTGGAAATAAATCTGAATTGCAATTATTCAATATGTTGATGGCATTTTTTGTTTTAATGTTACTATCATCTAGATAACAATTCCATAGTAAAATTTCTGATTTCACAAGATCAAAACTATTAATGTCGTTACTGTAAAATTCAACAAGTTCTTTAAGTCTTTCTTCATTGAATGTTGAACTGTTCATTAACATTTGGAATCCACTAATAATGTTTTTATGATTTATAAAACGATCATTCAGTTGTTGAGTACGAATCAAGAAAAGGAATAAATAAAGCTATTTGAAATATTCTTCAGAATCATTTGTTGAAATATTTATGCGGTGTTTTTGGCGCTTAGCTAATCTAGGAATTTCAATTTTAATTTCAAAATCATTTAATCTTTCATTAAGATCATTATATAGTTTGTTAAATTCAAGACTAACATTTTCTCTTATGGACATTAATTGTTTTTTCACTAAACTTATATGTTCAATAGCGTCAACTAAATCAATATTTGTGGTTTGTAAATACTTACATAGCGAATGAGTATACTGAAAAATATAATTAAGAATAGTCAGGGCTACATTAAATTCCGATGCTTGTAGTGCTAATAGAACGGCTGAACAAAACTAAAACACAGTAACTACAGTTTGTGAAATTGTTCAGGAGAGCCAATATTCTAAACATTAACAGGCCGCTGAAAAATTTTAATAACACAATATTGTAACCCTGTATTATAGATAACATATGAACCTCCGAATTTTATGTGTGCTGAATTATAATATCATTTTTTTTATTGGCTCCAAAGTTATAGCAGATACTTGGTTTTAATCTGGGATTTGTGAGTTGAATTAAACGAAATAACTAATATAAAACACAGTATCGTAGTATTTAAAAATTGTAAATTCTTTTAAGTAGTTTATATTTACAAATATAAATTTATAAATAACAATTAATGAAGTGAGGTGTTCCTAACTACTTATAAAACAAATAAAAAAACAATAAAAATAAATTGCAGTCCTTTCTGTTCACATTTGGTAAAATGATAATAAAATATATAAAAGTATTTACTTTTATATTAACAAATATAAATTTATAAATAACAATTAATGAAGTTAGGTGTTCTTACCTACTTATAAAACAAATAAAAATAAAATAAAAATAAATTGCAGTCCTTTCTGTTCACATTTGGTAAAATGATAAAATATAATATAAAAATATAATTAACCAAGTTAAGAATACTTACTAGAGTAATAATTCACAAATAAGTTAAAAAATACATCATTCTGCACATTCAATAATAAAAGTATCTGATAGTCCAATTTCACTAACTAGGTTTTCAGAAGTTAAAGAAACTGGTAAGGTAGTCCAAAATTTTTTTCTATTATTTGGCATTAATGGAAGTAATTTATTTACTATTTCATTTTTTTTTTCAAAGTTTATCCCTCGTTGTTCCATAATTTTGTCTGGTTCATAATCAATGATGGTTTTTAAAATTTTTTTTTGTAAAAAGTCTAATTCTTTTGGTGCCTCATCAAAGTTAGTATAATATACCATTTTGGTAGATCCTTTAAAAAATGTTACCATCACTAGACTCGACAATTTAAAACCTTTTAGTGGGTCATTCTTTATGGTAGTAGATCGTTTCTTGCTTGACCAATTAAAAAAATGTGTTTGATCGATAATGTTTAAATTTGTTCTACTTTCCTTAATTTTATTTTTGAGATCATCATAATCATATATATTCCTTACTTGCTTAAATTTTTTCTCTATGTTTCCATGAACTCCATCTGCTGACATATGTGTATGGCCTTTTGTCAAGTATTTAATAGTGACACTTTCTATACAATTATTGTGCTTAGAGTTCAAAGTGCTGATTAATGCTGTGAATAATACCCAATTTTTGTTTTGACCCGTGCAGTTGTCAGCCCAAAAAATAAAATTTTTAGCATCTCTTTCTTCTCTCATTATGGATAGTATTGAATCTGCAATGTTTTCTGCTTTTCTACCAGCTACAGCTTCATGCCACAGTACACAATAAGATTTGCCTTTTGGTCTTAAGGAAGCAAATGTTTCATTAAACACTATTAAACGACTAGTGAAAAAACAAGTTTTCGAATCTGGTATCATGGATAATAGAAGAATTTTTTGGAGGTCCATGGAAAATATTTTGGTTGTGCTGCTAGTGTTTATATTGGCATCCTTTTTGTACATAGTGTTTGCTTGAAATGCTTTGATTTTATGTTTTTCTAATTTAATTTTAGGTTCCTCAATTTCATCTTCATCAATTGAATTTTCTATTTCATTAGCATAATTGGTACAATCTTCACATTTATCAGAAATAGGACTTTTTAATGAGATATTCAACTCTTTTAGAACCCCTCTGTAAGTTTCTTGTGAAAACAATTTTCCATGTCTCAAACAAAAATCTTCATACATTGATTTTACAGTCAATTCTCTAGGCAAAAACATGATATTGGGACTATTATGTCTACGATAATGACTAGAACGTGGATTATACATTTTTATATGGTTAATTATTGAGGTCTTGTCAATGTTTAAATTACTCACACCAGTTTTGTTACCTCTATTTTCTTTTACAGTTGATAGACATGGACTGTCACAATTTTTGAAATTTTTATAAAGAGCTGTTAATATAGAGTCATTTGAATATCCGAATGTGTTGAGAAACATTGATTTACATACTCTGATTTTATCTTTCTTAGGTCCAGCTGGTAGATAAAAATAACGAGATTCATTCCTTTTAAAATTATTTATTAAATCTGTTGTTGTTCGACGCTCAACTGAAGACACTACAATACTATTTCCTAAGTACCTTCTTCTTGAAGTATAATCCATTGCCCAGAAATCACTCCAAATTTGTTGTCGTTGATCAACCAACATATTAATATTACAATTATTTCTACATATTTTTGGACAGGGAATGTTTCTAAATGGGTGTTTTATTTTAGCATTTTCTATTTTACTTTTCCTCTTTTCCTGCCAAACTGCATGTTGATCTTTCTTACTGAATTTTTTTTTCTTATTACAACCATCATTATGTAAAACAGTTTCATCATGATCAGAATGTGTTGCACTTAATAAAATATTTTCATCTAACATATAAAAAACATAATTCATTAAATTAAGGTAGATTTAAACTAAAATATACTCAGATGTAAGTTGTAGTACCTGGTCTTGGTGTTTCAGTCACACAACTTGAATTTAATTCAGTAGTAATAGTGAAATAATCATGATCATGTAAGACAGTCGGTAAATCCGCCATTGCATCAACTAATCTAACAAGCCATAATGTTAAAACAAATTAATATTAGATTACTTATATTTTACATTCAGACAATAAATAATATGTAACTTACCTATTTACTTATTAGCTATTAAATTATAATTTATAACTTACTTTATAACTTAGAAAATATCGAGGAAAATCATAATTGTTAGTTACTGTGTTTCTGTTTTGTAAAATTCTTATCATATAATAAACTCTTGTAGTTACTTGTTTGTAAATTGATAAATAATCATCCGAATCCAAAGAAAATAATATCGTTTAATTCAGCGTAACAAGATGACAATGAGGATACAAAAAAGTCGATTTTGATAAGAACGTTAGTTACTGTGTTTTAGTTTTGTTCAGCCGAGAAGTTGATTTGCTTTACTTGATGTATCACTGTCATTCCACATAATTATTTCTTCTAAACAATTTAAAATTGCAGGGAAAAATTCATAAAATGTTTCAATTGAGTTGTAACGCTCAATCCACCTAGTTGGACATAATCTTTTTAGTTTTTGTTTTTGAGATGAAGATTCGTTTTGTTTTAGTTTGTCTAAATGTGTTGAAAAAAACTGTTGTCTCTTCGGTGTGTTAAAAAAATTATAACATGTTTCTATTGTGTTCATAGTATTCCGTATTCCTTGAATAGTACATCGCCTGCCGCAGCGAAAAAGGTCGTAACTCTATTTTCTCAACTTTTCAGGAGGAGCAAAACTATGATGGTTATATAAATTCTAATTCTGTTTTAATTTCTAAAATTTTGGTATGCATAATTTTACATCACCAATTAGCTGACTCTAAATACTATATTATTGTTTTTTTTTAAATATCATATGATCGTGTTTTTTAACTAGATACGACCTTTAGAACGAAGTTGTACCTAGTCGTATCTATACTTACGACTTTTTTCCTTGGAAATTTATATGTCTTTATAATCGTATCTATACTTACGACTTTTTTCGTTGGAAATTTATAAGACCTTATAATTGTATCTATACTTACGACTTTTTACTTTGGAACTTAATATAACTTTATAATCGTATCTATACTTACGACTTTTTTCGTTGGAAATTTATATGGATAATTTATGATAGTAATAATATTATAATTTATTATATAATTATTTTATAATAAGTCATAACTTTTACTATTTCCTACATTATTTTAAAATTAAATTCAGGGGGACTATATCGGCCCAGACCCCACCACCCAAAGACTTATGACATGGCATATTACTGTAAACTACCATTGACTATAAATACTGTATTAAAACTGTACCAATTTTATAATCAATATACAATAATATTATCATTTTTTATTGTATTAGTGTTGACAATATTGTTTTATACAAAATAATATAAAACAATGTAGAAAAAACAACAAAATATATAACAATAAAAAGTTATAATAAATATAAACAGAAAACTTAAAAAAACTTTTTTTTAAATATTTTACTATAAACTGAAGTGTAAATATTAAATATTATTAAACAGTTAAGGCTAGCAGTAGGTAGTCTTAATTTTTTATAAAAATAAAATAAAAGTAATAGCAGCATTATAATATTTATAATAACAACAAACATTATAACAATACAAAGTTATAATAAAATTCAGAATAAAATTAAAACAAAAAAACTTAAAAAAACCTTTTTTTCAAAATATAATATAAACAAAAGTATAAAATATTATTAATCGTTTAATATTAACTAGTCTTTTTTGTATACAGAATATTATCTTTATTTTGATGGAAGAGACTTATAAAAATCATGGTATGTGGCTGGGATAAGCCCCATAGAACATAGTGATAGTAAATCTTTGTGTTTGGTTTTTTCAATTGGCAATTTGCCAGCATACACTTTTTCAGGTATACTATGATTTTGAAATCTTCCCCTTTGTTTTTGTTTTATGAAATTTATCTTTATAAAGTCTGGAGAATTGAAATCATATTTAATGTTTAGTTCAAATGGAGTTTCAAATGACACTTTGATTTGTTTTATGTTATTCCACCTTATTAAGTCACCATCACAGGTTGTTTTAAAATTAAATCTATTTTCTTCGACAAGAGGCTTAAAATCCAAGAACTCAGTATTGTCCATCTCAAATACTATATAAGGATTGCCTGTAACTTTAGCACACCTTACTAGAGTAATCCATTGGGCAGGAACATAGATTGATTTCCCTTTTTTTTAACGTTCAATACATGAGTGCATACTGTCACCTTCATTTTGAGTGTGGCCTCTTTCTAAAAATGTATGACTAATTTTTATTTTAAGCGTAAAGGCCGCATACTCCCACATTGCATAGATATAACGATTGCGATTCTGGCCACCACAGTTGTCTGAGTAAAAACTAAACTCTTTGAAACCCTTCTCCTTCATCATTTTTAAAAATTTTAACAAGCAAGTTCCAATTTCATTGGAACCTCTTTTTGCATCAGATTCATCCCACATATAACAGTAACCAACTTTGTTAACAATATCATACACCGTAAAATTGTAAACGGCAAACTTTCTTTTGTAATAAAAATTACTGGCCTTACCTTGTGGTGTGGTCAATACTTTTTCTAAGTCAAATACCTCAACACACAATTCTGGATCATTAGCTGCTCGCTTTTTATCTACAGTTTTATTATCTCTGGCTATATTTTTGTTTGTCAAATGTTCGTTGTGGCTTGGTTGTAGTTTCAATTTTTCTTCCTCAGTAGCAAGTTTAAATTCTTCACATTTGTCACATAAGTCTTTTTTTGGTCTAAAAAAACTTAAGTTAAAAGTATTAAATATGTCTGTATATTGCCTGACTGTAGCATTTTGAGCCTTGACACAAAGAGTTTTGTCTTTAACCCAATCCAAATAAAGGCGATGCATTCCCTACTACAATAATGATTACATCTTGGAGATGCAAATGTCTTTCCCATATTATGCTGATTATTATTACTGTTTGTTAGAAAGACCTTTTTTGATCGAGGTTTATTAGTAACGTTGGTTTTATTTGCGTCGTCAGAACAGGATATCATTGCTATGTCACCAGCTTCATATGCTGTTATCCGATTAGACAAAAAGAGTTCTAAGTCTTTATATTTTGGTAGCTCTTTGGTGTCCTGTTTGAGCTGCCACTCCGCAACGGTTACACTATCTAAGTGAGTGCACATAAGGGTTACTAGCCAAGCATCCCATTGGTCTACTGGCTGCTGAAGGGCTGTTAGCGCATTGATGTTTGACGATATGTGATAATGCAGTCGTTGCAACTCACTAGCAGAGGCTGACATCACCTTTGGCGTATTGAGTAGTGAACGCATATGAGATTGTATTATTGCACTTTTATTTTCGTATCTCAATTTTAAGACATCATAAGCTACCTGATAATTTTCTTCAGTTGTCTTAAAATTTTGAATAACTTCTCTTGCTGGGCCTTCAACACAGGTTTTCAAATAGTGAAATTTTAAGATAATGGGTACATCTTCATTATTGTGAAACATTGTATTGAACTCATCAATGAAGGCTGTCCATTGTTGCCAATCACCATTGAAGGAGGGTGTTTTTAGTGTTGGAAGCCTCAACATGTTGAACTTTTTACTTCTAGAAATTTCACTATACGATGGAGTGGTCACAGAATTACTAGTTGCTTCATATTTTTCTATAAGCTCCAATAATGACACCTTTACTCCACGTAGGAGTTTTCGAAAAAAACTTCTTTCTTCAATCCATTCCTCTTGAGATTTTGTTTGATCATCTTCTTCTACTATTGCTTGACAATCCAATTGACAATTGATTTTGATAAGAACGTTAGTTACCGTGTTTTAGTTTTGTTCAGCCGAATATTTAACATACGAATTATACAATATTATGCCAACCGAAAACATGGAGCGGTGAAGCCCAGCAGCTGTTGAGCGCTTATCACACATCCGCTATTTTGTTGGTTGGCAAAAAAGTCATATTCACTATAATATTATTATAACACAAAATACTAATAAATAATAAATAAAATGTTTTAATTTTACTAATCTACACAAGTTGGTAACTTTTTTCAACTTGGTAATCGTACTTGAATAAAGTAACATTAGTTTTATTTTATTTTAGAAGTTTTAAAGTAAAAAGTAGGTATTATTCACGTAGGTTTGATTTATCAATAAAATCGATTTTATGATTTTCAAGAAGATTCATACAATTTTGATATTGTGTTAAATTATAATATATAGCGATAAAATAAGATAATAAAATAATACAAGTTTACAAGCAATATAAGTGTTTAATAAGTAACTACTGGTGATTAAAAATAATTAATTTAGTAAGTAAACGTCGTTTACTGACATTACAAATTGTTTTTAAATTAGACAAGTGATGTAATCTAATTTTTAAATATTGTTTAGAAATTAAGGTTACCAAATTTAATCTATGGTTTTCTAAAAAACCATCATTGTCACAATTTAGATCTTTAAAAATATTACTACTAATTAACCTAAAGTTAATTGAATTAAGGTATTTTCAATAACTCTAACTATTTTAATTACATTAATTGAACTTTTAATCAACCCTCCTCTATTTTTGACATTAACTAATATATAGTGAGAATATTTATGGTTATAATTGTGTTCAGATAATGTTTCTAACATACTATTAGCACATGTTTGACAATCAACTTTTTTCAACAAACATCTAACAATAAACCCAGAAATATAATACAAAATGTTGTCTTTAACAATATCAAATGTATTGTTCATACTGGGGAATAAATCTGGTATTTCTTCCTCTTCTTCCAAACTTTCAACTTTTTTCTTTGCCCAACGTATTTCAAACACGCTTTCTGTGCCTGTGTTGTCCAAAGCTATACAATTAGCAGCATATGATGATGTTATGGAGTTCTTCAGCAGGATTTGTTTCATAGCAGTTTTTAATTCAAGGGCATTTGGATTGTTATTATTTCCAAAACGTTGTCTGATTTTTGAAAAAAACATTTCCAGATGGTCTTGTGAAAATTTGTAAGTTAAAATGTATTTATACTGGGTAATTTGAAAAATTTCATCTGCTAAGCTGAACATTGCTTTAACTGCTATTGCAAACCCTAAAAATGTAAATTATAGTATCATATTTTGGAGATTTCCGGAGCATTATGGAATTTAAAATACATACATTTTTAATATATTACTTACCAATAATAAAGGTTTTGCGTGGAGTCAGATAAATTGGTACTCCCTTGATATCTGTGAGGTTGAGTAAATACTCCACTAAAGGTATCATTATACACTGCATTCTTTTCACATCATCTTTATATAATGGTTTTTTAAAACCTTTTCCATAAGGATTACGAGAATTTAAAAAATCAAATATTTGATCAATGACTTATAAAATGTTCAGTTTCTTCGCCTTAAAATATAAATGAGAAATAAATATTTGAGAAATGTGGCACTTATATAAAAAATATAAATGTATCATTGAAAATCATCTTATATTATTAATTAATAACTTTAACTTAACAGTTTTACATTTTGCTTTTTAAGAAAAGTTCATCTGCATAATTTTCTAATGTTTGAACTGCTTTATCAGCAACAGAATTTATTTTTAGGATATCATCACTTTTTTCAACCAATATTTTAGTGTCATCTACTTCAAGATCTAAAGCTTAATAATTTTAAATATTTATTAATTAAAGATATAGATCAAATTTAAATACAAACCGGTATCAATTATTGGAACTTCCATTGGTGTATAGTTTCTTTTTGCAGGTTCTTTTCGAGGACATTTGGCAGGTTTTTGAAGGTAGGAAGGAAAAGATGGGAAATTTGATGGTACAGCATCAATTTTTAAACATGGTTTAGTGGTACCAGGTCTTATTTCATAATCACTGTCAATAAAATGAATACTGCATATACGACTCCATTGGGATGGTATAAAAATTTTTCGTCTCAATGCAATAATCCACTTTTGGTTTACATTTTCATTATTCAAAGGAAATCTGTAAAATAATGAAATACAGAAGAATTTTATAAAATTAGTATAATATAACAGATATCAATGATTCATAGAAACTATAGCATTTATGTATTACAAATTATGATTATAGGTACCAAATCGTTTATTTAATTTTAAATACATATAATTGAACTTACCGAAAAAAAATGAATATTTTGACCGGATTTATACCTATTGGTACATCCATATGCCACACAAGATACTGGCATAATTACTATAATTAATGTAACATAAAAATCAGCTTAAATGTAATGCATTTACATTTACAAAATACTTAAATAATGAACCATCAGATACACTTTACTGTGCATAATACGAAAATTATTATAATGTTTTGCCAACCAACAAAATGGCGACCATGCGTTGATAATGCTTCAACCGATAACGCGAGTACCTTATCTATAGTATAGAAGTCTGTGAGTATAATATAGACATATTATTCTGTGACTACGATCCATTGATATCACTGACTAAGATAAGAGAAAATGACAATATGTCATAACTGATAAGGTTTGTTATCAAAATTATTTAGTTGGTTAACAAAATTTATTATACTTACAATATATTATTATATTCCCAAATTAATTAAAAAATGTTCCATTTTATAAATACTCAAGGGGGGGGGGGGGTCTGGACCCGGGGACCTCCCCTTTGGTTGCGCCACTGGTTCGAAAGGTGTTCTCTGAGTTACCTTACTCTCACTGTTATTGATCTGCATCTGTACTACAGGTAGCCACGTCTGGTCCCATTCGTCTTCTTTTGTAACTTGTGCAACCAATATTGATAGCACAATACTATTTGCATGTTCCACTTGCCCTTTTGCTTGTGCTCTTCGTGTTGAGGTTAACGTGTGTTGTACCCCTTTCTCTTCGCAAAACTCTTCAAACTTTCTGGCCGTAAAGTATGTCCCTCTGTCGGTAACCAAACGGTTGGGCAGTCCAAACATTTGCACTAATGTTGTCAAATTGTCGAACGCACCATTAGCACTTGTATCTTTTGCTGCAAACAAACATGTAAACTTTGTGAGATTGTCAACAATGACTAGAATGTACTTATTCCCTGTTGGAGTAGTCACAAATGGTCCTATTTGATCCATGTGAACAGTATCGAATGGACGTCGTCCTACCGGAATAGGATGTAGTGGTCCTGGTTGTTTTCCTCTTGGTTTCTTCGACATTAAACATTCAATGCACATCTTCACATGTCTCCTCACATAACGTCTCAACTTTGCGAACCAATAATCTTGCATGATTTGACTCACTGTCTTCTCTACTGATAAATGACCACACAGATCATGTGCCCCAACCGTTATGCTCTTCTGAATACTCTTTGGCATAACTAATAGTTTCTTCCCGTTGTGTAATCGGTACAGTAGTTGCCCTTGTAGTTCAAATCCGTTTGCCTGAGCTTTTTCCGACCTAGTTCTTTCTCCTTCTGGTTTCTTCAGTATCATAATTATCTCCTTGATGTCTTCATCTGCAGTCTGTGCCATCAGCACTCTTTCCTCCTGACTAATGGTCACATAAACGTCAAGTCTCTCCGCGAGTACATCATTCAGAGTTGTGCCGTCGCTCTCCGTCACTGGCGCTCTTGACAATGCATCCACGTGTGCCATCTTAGTACCCGGCCGATGTTGGATATCATATTCATACTCTTGCAGCAGATCATGCCATCTAGCGATTTGAGGTCTCAGAGCTCGGTGAGCCCTCAGATAAACCAAAGCTTGACAATCTGTAATTATGGTAAATTTAATGCCTAGTAAGAAATTACGCCACTTATTCACCGCCCATATCACAGCCATTAATTCCAATTTTCCTGAGTGGTATTTTGACTCTGCTTCTGTTAACTTTTTACTGATACAGTACAACAACTTTGGTGCTTCACCGTCTTTGTCCCGTTGCAACAACATTGCTCCTATTCCCACCGAACTGGCATCTGTGTGTACTTCTGTTGAAAGAGCATTTTGATTAAACATTGCCATCACAAAAATATTAAGCACCGAAGTACATATTTATAAATTTAAGAAAAATAAGATGGAACATTATGCTTTAACTGGCACATATTAAAAGCAAACAAAAGATTAAACGAACGTTATGATTTCAAAAAATTAAATAAGATAACCAAAAATATTGAACTTTTTATGAATGACCATTGTAACAGAGAATGTAATGAATTACTTAAATTAATAGAAAAAACAAGAGACCCAAGCTATATACTCGATTATCCTAAGTAAATAAAATTATGTTGACATATGTGTGTAACAGTTTATTATATTATTCACATAACTTATCAATTGGTGGAAGATTTATTATCACTAAAAAATATTGTATTCAAAAGGGGAAATATAAACTTAAATTATATAATTAACTAACATTTTAACATTTCTAATATTATAATTTCAGGTAATCAAAATTGTATATTGTTATGTATTCTAAAAAAAAACAAATGCAACAAAATGTAATTAAATAAGTATTGTAAATTACATTATAATTGTAAAATGTCATAAAATATGTATAAAAAATTGTAACCTATTATAACAGAATTGTAAATGTAAAACATATATATATCAATTATTGTAACTTGTTATAAACAAGATTGTAATGAAATGTAAATATTATAACAAATTGTAAATGTAAATGTATATCAAAATTGTAAAATCGACTACTGTTGACTTAAATATCATTGTTAAAGATTCTTAGCCTTACAGGCTAATAATCTTTTTTTTGGCAGGGAGGTGTAAAGGAATAGCTTTACGTACTAATATAATGTATATGTAGGTAACCGGTTCACGTATTAGTGTATAAGTGTTATTCTACTCGCAGAGGCAGTTCTCCTTGAGTTGTTATGGTCTCTTAGACGTAACCTCATAGTTAGAAACCACATTCTATTTTGGCAAGCTAATCAAGAGGAGCGGGCAACAAAAAGTTATCATTACGAGGCGGCGGTTGCGAGAATAACAACTTATTGAACCAGCTACATCCACTTCAAGGACACCCTGTCCACGTGCAGGATCCATCAAAGGAACCGACATCATATATAGGAGGGCTGGGAACACAGTAAAGACAGATGTACCTGGACCAGCAACGCAGAAGTGACTTCATGCCACTAGCCATATACAGGACTACTACTATTACTACTATTACCTCGACGATATTATACATTTCATTCTGTTATAATAAAAACATTGCATTTATAAATCTAATTTGACTACTATTATTTTCAAATCATCTACATAGTGAATCCCTGAAGGGGCAGCACGTAACAGTACAGTCAGAGAGTATTCCAAAAAATCTAACCACATAAGTATTGACTATTTGGTATTGAAATCAATATCAATGTTAAGTATAGATAAATATTTTTTAAATTTAACAAAGCACTTTATGGATCAAGAACCGCTCAATAACCATTTGATACAGATGATTAGGTTAATACTTAAAACATTTATAACTAGGGAACGGATTTTAATTTAGTATAAAATTAAAAATATTTAAATATATTTGTTTATTACTTAATAAATATTTATTTATAAATGTATAATATTTAAATATTTAAATTGAAAATAACATAGAATTATTAAATAATTAATTATAAAAAATTAAAAATCTATTCTGAATCATCATAGTATTCATCTGGGAAACAGTTAGAAACAACATATAGCTTGAAATTTTCAAATGTAAATTGGCGGCGGTTTGGTCTTAACATTGCTTTGTAACGGCTGAATGACCTCTCCACATCAACGGACGTGACAGGTGCATATTTCATACACATTATTTCTTTTGGAGTGTATTCAATTTCTGAATAATTGTTATTTGGAGTTTTGTTTAATAGTATGTCTCTTATTGACATTACAGTATTAAAACCTGTGTTTTTTTCCAATACATTTTTTAATTTTTAATTGGTCAAAACTCCAATTTCTCCAGGGACCTGTTCTAATTGCTTTGTGGCATTATCAACTATTTCTAAGCTCTCCGTTAGTGGCATTTTAGAAGTTTCTAATTTTGAAATAGTATCAACCAAAAATCCAAAATTAGTCGAAATAAATGCTAAATTGTTTTGCAAATTTTTACTGTCTATGAGCTCAACAGTTTTAGATTCTGAGCGAAGCGATGAATGTATTGATTCTACAATGATGTGTGTTTTTTTTTTTATTTTTTTTTTTATTTTTTTTTATTTTTGTGTCTGTCATCACCTTTTAGGACAGTAAAAGTGCTTAGATTTTCTTCAATAGTAACTTTTCTGATAGGAAAGTGAATCTAGTTGGTACTTTGGGGGGTCAAAAGTAAAAATTTCCCAGTAGTTTTCAAAAGCGACGTGAAAAACAAAAGAAAAATCAAGGAAAAACGTGAATTTTTACGCAAAATCTGTTTTCGAGAAAATCGATTTTGGTGTTTGGTGTAAGTCTAAAAAAAATGACCGTAGGGACATGACATTTTGACTGAATGTTTATATTAGTATTTTCTATACACCATACAATTTCGAAAATATTTTGACTCTTTTTGAGCTGTTTACGGACATTGTCAGTTTTCAATTTTTTTAGTTTTTTTTTTCTATAAATATCAATAAAATTTTATCTGTTGAGTAAAAAAGCTTGAATATTTAATAGAAGGCTCCTAGGTTATTGTTTCAAAGGCAGACGAAAAATCCTCAGTCACAGTTTTTATTTATGAGCATTTTAAGTTCAAATTTTGACAAAATACGGAAAAATCTCGAAAATTAGCAAATTATTTTGAGTTGAGAATTCATAAATATTTTTCTTTTTAAATCTAAGATTTGAAAATGTAATATAAGATTATTCATAAGTTTTTCTACCTTTATCAAAAAAAAAAAATGTCTACAAGAAACTTAAATTAAATTTTTATGAGCGTCTGAAATTTATATTTTTACAACATTTGATATTCACTCGATTTCTCATGTAACAATAAACTTATTTTATTGTAATTAAAAAACGAATGACTGTAGATACTTGAAAATTTCACTGAATGTTTATATTAGCATTTTCTATACACCATAATGTTTTCAAAATATTTTGACTCTTTTTGAGCTGTTTACAGACATTAGGGACCTTCTGATATATCGTTCTAATAGCAGTTGAAAAATATTACAAATACATAGGCAACATTTTTTTTTATAAGCATTTAAAGTTCAAATTTTGAAAACATTTATTAAATTTATAATTTATAAATTATTTTGTAGTTAAAAATGTATAAAATGTTTAACTTTTATGGCTAAGGATTGAAAATTTAAAACAAGGCTCCACGTAAATAGGTTATATATAAATTACTTTATTCACAATAATATCATCAAATTTACTTGGTAATATCATAGGCTGACTGACCGTTTTCGCTCAGAATCGTTTTTCTTATACAATGATTTTAAATCATTGAATTCAAATTTAACACCATCCATTACAGTGACCCACTTGTAACCTACTGTACAGCAGAGTGACATCCACTTATCCACTTTTTTTTTTATTGCCATTGCAGCTTCGGGATCTAAATTTAAGACGTTTCTAATCTTTTCAAAGTTATTTGAATAATTTAATACAGCTGATAACCACGTGGCACGTACCCCATCGAGTTATAATAGGCTCGGGAGGTAGAGTTAAATCCGGGTACATATCTTTAAATGTTTGTACACGACTTGGCGCTTTTAAAAATATTTTTTTTTACGTTGGAAATTAACGAATCAACTTCTGAAAATTGAAATCTAATTGTTTCAGCTATACGATGAAAACCATGTACTATAGACAAGTTAAATGTATTATTCTTGGATAAAATGTGTCCAACATTTTTCCCGCCTTACACATATACGGCGCGGCGTCCGTTAAAAGTAAAAGTACATTATTGTGTATTATACCATTCGGCCACATAACACTCATTGCATTATTAAATAATTGACGTATAGTTTTGTGGTTGCATTTATCTAATTCTTCACAGCACAATGAAAATAGTTTAGATGGTTCAGTGCTCAATTTTCCTACAATAACATTTGCGGTATATCGACCTTCGGCGTCTGTTGTTTCATCTACTCAAACCCAAATAGGGCCATCTCCAATGATATTTTGAATTTTCGAAATAGTTTCTTCATACACCCCACTAACATATTTTTTTTTAAGTGTACTCTCGTCGGGAATTTTATGACCAGTATATTTTTCCATAAAATTTTTAAATGCAACATTTTTCAATTTATAAAGAGGAATGTCTGAACGTATTAGTGCATGACACAAATCATCATTAAAAACTGACTTACTATTGGTAGATGCGGATGATATAGAAATAAAATTTTGTTGAAATAGGTATAAGCTTTCTGTCTTTATTGCCTCTATGTTTACTGGTATTGATGTGCTGAATAACTTGACCACGTTGGTCGATAGATACTGATTTATCACAAGACTGACAGTATAAAACTTGTTCATCACTCCTAAAAGTTTCATTCGGAAATTCTTCCAAATAAATACTAACTTTTGATCTTTTTGTGCGAGCTACTTTGGGCATATTTAAACAGTTAACCATATTATATTATACAAACTACACACACGGACACAATACGAAAATAACGTGATCGAATAATTTGTAAAATAATTAAAATATACACGGAAATTCTACAATATTACATAATTTATGTATTTATTTGTAAAAAAATTTAATTATTCTAAAATATTTAAAATAAAATTAGCATCAGATAACTTGAAATTAAATGAAACGTATACATGTATCGTAAACTTTCCGATGCTATTATTACGTAAAAATATTTATTTAAATTAAAATCCGTTCCCTATTTATAACCATAAGAATCCATCATATTAACAACTTCAAACGAAATAGACAAAAGAGTAAGAAGGTTATTTACAAAACTAATCCACTTTCAACACCAGTGAAAAAATCCGCTGTAAAGGAATACTTAGTTTTAAAATATTATTGTAATTAGTTTTATTTTTAAACATTTGTCACCATTGTAAAATAAATTAGTTGTTACACTTAGTTATTTGTTATGAAACTAAAAAATATATTGATTAGTCAATAAAATGTTAATTTTTAAATAAACTATTATTAATAACTAAATTTAATAATAGAGCACTATTTTTACTTACTTTTGTGATAATATACATTAAAATAATATAATATTATAGTATATAATATTAGTAATATTTAGTATAGAGCATCAAGAGTAGGCTTTGGAAAAACATGCAGTTCATTGAAATACCAGCCCTACAATAACATTAACTATCGAGCTACAGTAATTCTTTATTAGAAGCTAAGAAAAAAAGAGTAATATATCAAACCCCTATATTATAGTAAAAGTTTTTTTTTTATTAGCTCTTAGAATTACTAATTAATAATCAATATTTTTATTATCTTATAGAACATAGGGTCACCAAAGCTCATACTATACCACTGATATATTTATATGCAGAAATGGTAAATAACCAAAAGTTGAAAATACAGACTCCGGTCACAATCTAAAAAGCATCCTAAATAGTAAGTACCTTTATTAAATTTTAACTACTTTTATTAATTAAGTATTCAATATTTCAATATTAATGAAATTAATTAAATATCTATATACAAAATAATTACAAAACAATACTGCAAGTTATGAAAAATAATATTAATAATACAATAATTTAGTAATGTATTATATAAATAAACATTAATTTTATTTTTCAACAAATGTGTACAGAATAATTACAACTTTGGATATAATAAATTTAACATATACGTGTTATTAGAATATATATATAATAATTGAAAAGTCAGGATATCGTTCATTGTAGGTGTTAGATTTTTATCCTTAGCGCCAAGAACTAAATGAAGTTCCCCTAAAACAAATTAAACATTAATATAATATTTATTATTTATGTATATTTGTTTATATTTTGTAACAGATGAACCAGTTTATAAATTTATTTTTACAATATCATTAAAAAAATTAATATTTATTTTATTAACTTCGTTGGTATTTTTAAATGGTAAGATGGTAAGAAAATATTTATTTACCCAAATGTAGCTCCTTGGGGTTTAAATGGGCTTGTTTGTTGTGGTTGACCAAATCCTGGAGTGGTTGGAGACACAAAACCAGTGTTTTGATTTTGCGCTATATTACCAAAGCTTGGAGAAGTGTTTTGAGTCGCAAGAGAAGCAAATGCAGTCGATGGCTGTTGAGAAGCTGAACCAAATCCAAAATTCCCAGCTATTATAACAATTTATTACAAAGGTAATGAAAATGAAAAATTCTCAATAAACTAAAATAAATTCTGGATCTGTAGTTAGTTGTTTAACAATAATAATAACAACAATAACAAGAACAATTTTACAATCCATCATAATCAAATTCAATAGTTATCTATTGCCTTGAAAATAAAATCCAAATAAAATCATTAATTGATTCTGATTAAACCAAATGGCCTAATACTAAATTAATTATTATACTTTATATATATATATATATATATATACATAAAATGAATTACTTTATTAGTATATTGTACAATGTATATCAAATAAATCTAAATTACAGCTATTAGCACTATAAAATATTGACATGGTATCAACAAAACTCAACCGTTGTGACCAAAATAACAAATACTAATAACTTTTATTTTTTTTATTTTACATAGAAAGCCTCCATTACAAAGGAATAACTAATAAGTGATAATACCTATAATAAACTAATCTCTGTATAGCATTATTTGCCAACCAACTTCTCAAGCGATATTATTATAGTTTAGTACCGAATATAATAATTTGTGGCTATATTACCAGTTTTGTGGAAAACGCAAAATCATAATTTATATTTTAATTTATTCAGAATTTATTTACAGAATTCAACAAAACATCCATTAGGAAAGTAAATGCATTAAATCCTTTGGTAAAATCTGTATTTTACAACAACCTATGAACAATTTTTAATACATAATTGGAAAAAACAAGGTTGCAAGTCTTTGTTGACTATCCAGGGGGGGAGGGGGTGGAACGATACTGTTCATTAATTAACATTGAATTGACCGTTGGCTTGATTGAATTTAAGAATAATGAATTAAATAATTTATCTATATGACATAATATTAAAATTGGTCGATAGTTGAGAACATTAAAACTATTCACAGATTTAAAGAAAGGTTTAACTATGCTAACCTAATATTTCAGGATATACACCTTCATGCAACGATTTACAAAATAAAAGCCATAATGTGTAGGATTATGCTGAATATATAATAATAATAATAATAATAGCATTCACCAGATAGTCCATCGATACCAATTGACTTATCACCACACAATTTATATAGATCAGAATCAATTACTTATATAAAAAAAAAAACAATTACTAGACAGATCATACAACACAAGTGGGTCACGCAGTTGACTACAACTCATACAGTCATCGGTTCAATTCATAGCAAAGTGCAAACAATTTGTGTGGTTCTACACAATCACCAAGTTCCCGTGCTGTCGTCTGATTACATCATCCGGTTTCCAACTAGGTCCCACTCCACCGCACATGTCTCCTCTTGGAGAAGGGGGGGGGGGGGGGGGTAGTATCATGCATATAATGATATATTTATAGATAAATAAATCACATGATCTCCCTACTACTCACTTGTGATAAGCATTGACAAAGACATTGAAGTAGTTTCAATTAACAAATACAGAAAATAAAAATAAAATGCTATAAATAATATTCAATAAATTATGCCACATGGGGAGGATAAAGACGCAAAAAGTTTGCCACTATGCTGCGATACCACGTAAAACATTACCATGTATATAATATTATGTTCACCAAAGATATTGATTAGTACACTATAATGTAAGTTATAAGTTTGAATATATAGTACCGTTTTGTCCAAATGTTGGAGCTGTTGATCCAAAGGTTGCAGCTCCTCCAAACACAGGTGTTTGATTAAAACCCGATGATTTTTCATAAGTAGTTCCTAAAAATTAAATTGATATAATAATTGAATAGCAGAATAAAATATTAAAAAATCAATATTATATACATACCCATACTACCAAACATGGGTGGAGATCCAAAACCTAAATTATTTGATTGACCAACCATAGCGGGACTACCAAATCCGGTACTGGCAGTAGCACCAAATCCAGAATTTGGTACTCCGAAACCTGTATTGGGTGTACTAGAACAAATAAAATTATTAAGTTGGCTAACAGGTAAATGTTAACATTTAAAGCTATGTAACTGCATCATAAATTATAAAATATATTGGTCTGGATTCAAGTTTAAAAAAAAGTAAATAACATTTAATAAATGTATAAGTCCTGTAACTTGTATTTACCTTGCAGCTGGTTGGCCAAATACTGATTTTTGGTTAGAAAACAACGATGGTGTACTTGAAGGAGTTTTATTAACAGCAAAAGGATTGGCAGCTGGGGCAAAGCTATTTGCTGGTTGAGATGGATTACATGCTGGTTGGCCAAAAAGAGACATATTGCCAAATGCTGATCCAGGAGAACTAAATCCTAATGAAGGTTGACCAAATGATGATTGGTTAGCAGCAGCAGCTACTGATCCGAATAATCCACTAGATGCAGCTGTTGTTGAAGGAGACCCAAAAAGAGACGATGTTGTACTAGTTGTAACTGGCGCTCCAAAAACAGATGACGTGTTTGTGGATGCTGAACCGAATATTGAACCGGATGATGCAGGAGCAGTTGGATTACCAAATATTGAAGAACTTGTTGTAGCAGGATTGGCGGAACTACCAAATATTGAAGAACTTGTTGTTGCAGGAGCAGCTGGATTACCAAATATTGAAGAACTTGTTGTTGCAGGAGCAGCTGGATTACCAAATATTGAAGAAGTTGTTGTAACAGGATTGGCGGGATTACCAAATATTGAAGAACTTGTTGTAGCAGGATTGGCGGGATTACCAAATATTGAAGAGCTTGTTGTTGCAGGAGCAGCTGGATTACCAAATATTGAAGAAGTTGTTGTAACAGGAGCACCAAACGCTGTCGTCTGAGCTGGAGATCCAAAACCACTAGTAGTATTTGTTGTTGTAACCGATCCAAACATAGAAGACACGGTAGTTGTAGATGGTGTGCCAAATATAGACGGAGTACTTTTAATCGGGTTTCCAAAGATTGATGATGAGGTTGTAGTAGATGAGGCACCAAAAATTGAAGGTGCCATACTTGTATTGCTTGGTGATCCAAATATTGAAGAAACATTGGTTGTACTTGTAGTAGCACCAAAAATGGAAGGGGCAATAGTTGTACTCGTAGGTGTACTGAAAATCGAAGGGGCACTAGTTTTGTTAGTAGGAGTGCTAAAAATTGATGCTTGGCTTGTTGTGATAGTTGAATTTCCAAAAATACTTGTAGTACTTGTTGAGTTGATAGGCGTACCAAACATTGAAATATTTGTTGTTGGGATTTCAAAAATTTGTGAACTGCTCGCAGTAACCGGAAATTTTGGAGACTCTTCATTTTCTGGAGTAATTGGTTCAGATATAATTGGAGTTGGACTTTCAGAAACTTGGGAAGTGGTTTCAGTAACACTGTTTTCTACAGTTGTTGATATAGTACTAAAATCAAGGGCAGTTTTAACAGTTCCAAAGCTGGACGATACTGTGGAGGAATCTACTGGCTCACTAACTATAGGAACTGTTTTTTGTGGATGTGAAAAATTAAACGACGCTGTCACTGTGGTAGTTGGTATGGAAGTAAAAGAGGATTTGGTTTCTGATTCTGTAGTTTTTAAAACACTATCTTTGGATGCGTTAAAACTGAATGTTGAAAATGAAGTTGTATCTGGGTTTGTTGGTTTTGAACTAAACTTGAATGTAGTTAATGTTGCATCTTTTTCTGAAACTGTTTCTTGTTTATTCTTTGATTTATTTTCAGTACCAAATCCAGAAAATATACTTGAAGATTCTGAGGGTTTTGGTGTTTCAAAACTTAATGGTATATCATTTGGATTGTCCATTTTATTTTTAATAGAACCAGCAAAATCAAAGTTCACTGTACCGGTAGATTTTTGTACAGTTGTTTCTGATTTTGCTGTAGATACTTGGGAAAAATTAAATGGCATTTTTTCTTTTGCTTCTGTTGTTCCTGAAATAATATCTAAAGTAGAATTATTGGACACCATATTACTAGAACTACTGAAATTTATAGGTGTAGCCGTTAATGATTTTAAACTAAAATCTACAGGATCTCTAGTAGAAACTGCAGTACTAGTCACATTATTAGCAAACAATGGATTAACAGAACTAAAAACAATTGGGTCTTTAGTGAAAGCCTTATAATCAAATTTATTTGAGAAATCATTTGGTGCAACTGGCTTAGGAGTTGATGAATTATCCATTGGATTCCAGACAGTATTTGTAAGCAAAGGTTTAGACCCCAATGCAAATCCTGGAGTAAAAGTAGCTACAGATATTGGGGTTACTCCATTTATTTGTTGTGTGGTTGGTATTATTAAAGGCTTTTGGAATTGTGTCAAATCAAGCTGCGATGTTGATTGTAAATTATTATCTGTGACATTCTGTTCATTAGCATTATAGTTTTTGCTCAATAATGTAGACGGTTGTGGTAAAGTAGACACAAAACTATCTTTTGTCACAAAAGGCATGTAATCAATTTTTTTTTCATGCATTTTTGGTTTTGATACCGGTTTTAAAGGTGTGCTACACACAGGTCTGCTGAGATCTATATTTGCATATTGGGATCTGGTTATTTTTGTGCGCCTTGTTTTAAAATCTTTCAACCATTCTTGAAGTTTATTAACTTTGGAATCTGAAAGTGCTCTTTGATTGGCCGATAATACAGAGTACTTTTTTGCAACATTATATGAATTAATAGCAGACACTCCGTCTTTGTCTAAAGTAATTTTTAATAACTGTTCTGAAAGTTTTGATAAGCCAACATCACTATGGAATAAATGTATAAAATAAAAATATCATATTATATTAGATTATGAAAATTAAAAAAATAAACATTTACTAACCGAGACTCATTTAATTTAGAAGTATTTTGCACAACATCAGGTGCTAACGACAATTTTTTAAATGTTCTATATTTCATTTCTTCTACAGTATTATATAGAAAATTAATCTTCTCCTTTAGTTTGTTCACTATATTTGTATTTACGACCAATGATTTATATATAGTTTCCAAACAAGGTATTTTCAACTCCCTAAAATTATAAAATAATAAAGGATGTTTAAATAATCCAAGTTAATAAAAGCTACAACTTACTTATTATTTGGATTATAACTATCATATCTAGCTTTCAATTGATCGTCAACATGTGTCAATTGAGTTTCGATGTAGTATAATGTACGTTCTATATTGTCAAAAAGTGTTTTACTAAATGGTTCATCACTATCATTTCTCAATAGACATTTAAATCTTAACAGAAAATTAATAATATTAATTTAACTTAAAAAGCGCAATTTTTTTTTTTAAATTCATTACTTTGGATTTTTTAAAAAGAATATACGAGATTTTGAGTCCTCGACCCAAGCAATAGAATCTAATACCGCTTTTTGAAGAGCTTTACTTTCCACCCACTGTGAGCGATTGGTTTCATTCAATTCTTTAAAAAACGAGTCCAATGATGTCCATTTTTTCATAAGTATTTCTTTATCTTTTTCATTGCCAATCTATTAATATTAATGAAAAATGGACACTTCAATAAATATAATATTACATTAGATGAGATTTTTCTTACCTTAAGCTTACTAGTATTTAATGATAATTTCAAGATATCCTCTAATTGTAATTGGAATATTTGTACATCTTCCAACACTTCTTTTAACATAACTTGACTTACAGTTTCATCTGTTGATGTATTTTTATCAGGATTTGTTTGATTTAGAGTATTTTGTACAGGTGTAACAGTTTCAGTATACACTTCGGGAATGTTTGGTTTGACTACTGAAATTGTTGGTGTATCCACTAATATTAAATTATAAAATTAATGATTATCATTAATCACATATACAGGTATAGAATAATCATGATAAAAAAAGATTACATATTTGTGGTTGTTCAACTTGAGAAGTAGTTGATGTTTCTAAATAGCTGGCAAGCACCGATTCATTATGATCTCCTCTGGCTTTTTCATCACTGCATAAAAAACATTATCGATTAATGTGAAATTATAGGAGACCAATACAAATAATAGTAAAAGCTGAAGTAAAACAAATAAAAAACCAGAGAAGGCACAATGCCATATGGTAGGTTTCAAATGTATTTCATAATAAAACAAAAAAATGAATCTACTTTGTTTTTAGTTTAGAAAAATTGTCATTACATGATAATATCGACGTCCCAGATCAAAACTGCAACAACTCGAGATATAACAAATCCGAGTTTTGTACACCATCTTATAAACTGATGATATCTTATAGATTTCAGTTCAAGAACGCAATAAAATATAGTTAAATTATTGATTGTGAGAGAGCATTTTCAATATTATAATTTACAATATGTTACATAGAGAAACAATATAGAAAACACATTATACCAATATTTTGAGTTGTTACAATTTTGAACTGGGGCGTCGATATATCATATTTTTCTTTGAATTCATTTCATATTTTAGACTGAAGTTTCAACTTTTGTCATAAGTCTGTGCATATTTTATTATTATCTCAAATTTCCTTTAAAGGTCCCTCCGTTTCACTCATACATCATCATATTATTTTGAAGTTCAGATTAATTATGAAATTTCAAACTTTGAAGTGTGTTAGACAAAAACAGAAAATCACAGTATCGAATCCCCTTAACAGTATAAACTAAACTATTTTATTAAAATAAATCTTAACAAAATTAAAATATTATAATTATAGTTAGCTATTTACTTACACAACATCTATTATTTCTACTATTTCAGCCACATTTTGTTCAATTTCTTCAATATTATTCTACAAAAAAAAATTAATAATTTATTTCATAACATTTTGAAACCATTTATAAGTAAACAACTAAAACAAATTTCATGCAATTAACATGTAATATTCTTAACACAAATTCAAGTTTGTTTCAAATTGTATACATTTGAATTAGCATACAGTTTACAAAAGTTTAAATAATAATAAAAAAAAATCTATCAATTGAATAATATATCTTAAATATAAATTATAATATAATATGTTAAGAGGACGCTACCCGTGCATTTGTTGTTTCCGTTTTATACACGTACGACAGCAAGTTTTCATTCACTAGTTTGATTGTGTGCTGTTATTAGTTTTGATGTTAGAGTGAATTGAACGATTATCAAACTTTTAGGTAAGAACATTATCTATGCTTAAGCTTAAGTTCAATATTTCAATTTTCAAGCAAGATATGTGAATTTATAATTTGTAATATTTCACATACCCATTTTTCGATTGAAAATTAAAAATTGAAAAATCTCCGAATCTTAAGCACAAATAATGTTTTTACCTAAAACTTTGATAATAGGTAAAATTCACTCTAATATCAAAACTAAAAGCACACAATTGAAACTAGTGAATGAAAATGTGCTATGTCGTACGTGTGTAAGACGGAGACAACAAATACATGGGAAGCTTATACACAATTTTTTTTTTTTAAATAGGCACTTTACTAATATTTTAACATATTATACTGCAACCAATACACCAAACAGTTTTTATAAAATAAATTACAAAGTATATAATGATAATACTTAATTGCAGAACATAATATTATATATTATGTAGGTATGTTAATGTATACTTTGATTACTATTTAATAATTTAAATTCACACAAGTCTGATATTATATAATTAAAAAATAATTAAACAAGTAGGAATCAATATTCACAGTTATTACTAATTGATATTATAATTAATTTGGAAATTTGTTCTTTTATGTCAATAGCAAAAAATTTGGAAATCAAATGTTAATCAATAGTTTTCTCTCCTCATGAAAAGTAAAACTAGTAAAATAAACATTATTTGAACAAAGAGATGATGTCAGCACAATATTTTTTTTCTATGTCAGACCTTACACTAATAGACTGGCCTTGCCTAAAATAGAGTAGCTGTAGTAGCCGGTCTGACACAGCAGTGATATGCAGTATAATCACATCAGTGTTGTCATTCTCCGTCGAGTACATATATAATAATTATTATGGTGCAGTCACAAGCCACACATGAAGAGCGCGCTCTATCGATGACCGTTCTACGTGTATAAATGGCCAGTCTATTAGTATAAGGTCTATGATCTCAGACCTACAGACCACATAAATGAAACACGTTCACGAAAAAAACATTAGTTATGATTTTTGAATTGTCTTTGAGTAAGAACACATATTAAACAATTATAGAAAATAATATTTTTGAAGTTTTGATGTATAAGCTTAATATTTTAGATTCTGAGCGAAGCGATGAATGTATTGATTTTACAATGATGTTTTTTTTTTTATTATTTTATTATTACTTTTTGTCTGTCATCACCTTTTAGGACAGTAAAAGTGCTTGGATTTTCTTCAACAGTAACTTTTCTGATAGGAAAGTGAATCTAGTTAGTACTTAGGGGGGTCACAAGTAAAAATTTCCCAGTAGTTTTCAAAAGCAACATGAAAAACAAAACAAAAATTAAGGAAAAACGGGAATTATTATGCAAAATCTGTTTTAGAAAATCGATTTTGGTTTTTGATGCAACTCTAAAACAAATAACCATAGGTATATGAAATTTTGACTGAATGTTTATATTAGCATTTTCTATACACCATAACATTTTCCAAATATTTTGAACTGTTTACGGACATTTTTCAGTTTCCATTTTTTTTAGTTTTTTTTTCTATAAATATCAATACAATTTTATTTGTTGTGTAAAAAAGCTTGAAAATTTAATAGAAGGCTCCTAGATTATCATTTAAAAGGCAGATGACAAAACTTAAAAATGATTAGTCCCAGTTTTTAATTATAAGCATTTGAAGTTCAAATATTGATAAAATATAGAAAAATCACCAAATTATTTTGAGTTGAGAATTCATAAAAAATTTTCTTTTTAAATCTAAGATTTGAAAATGTAATACAAGATTATCCATAAGTTTGTCTACCTTTATCAAAAAAAAAAAAAATGTCTACAAGAAAATCAAATTAAATTTTTATGGGCATTTGAAATTTATATTTTTACATTTGATATTCTCTCGATTTCTCATGTAACAATTTTGCTATTTTGTTGTTATTCAAAAATAAATAACTGTAGATACATGAACATTTCACTGAATGTTTATATTTTCATTTTCTATACACGATATAATTTTGAAAATATTTTGACTCTTTTTGAGCTGTTTACAGACATTGTCAGTTTTCAATTTTTTTAATTTTTCTTTCTATAAACATCAATAATTATTATAGGTTCCTGATATATTGTTACAATAGCAATTAAGAAATATTAAAAATACATAGGGACAATTTTTTTTTATAAGCATTTAAAGTTCAATTTTTAACAAAATTGATCAAATTTAAAATTTAATAATTATTTTGTTGTTAAAAATTTATAAAATGTTCAACTTTTATAAGTAAGGATTGAAAATTGAAAACAAGGCTCCATGTAAATAGCTTATTTATAAATTACTTTATTCACAATAATATCATCAAATATACTTGGTAATATCATAGGCTGACTGACCGTTTTCGCTCAGAATCGTTTATCTTATACAATGATATTATATCTTTGAATTCAAATTTAACACCATTCATTACAGTGACCCACTTGTAACCTACTGAATAGCAGAGCGACATCCACTTATCCACCTTTTTATTATTTTACTTAAAATTTTTTTTTGTAAAATTAATAAAATTATAAATTGGTTGTAGACAATATTTAGACAAATCAATATGTCAAACACTCACCAATATATATCTCAATATTTTTTTTAATGGGTAATTTTACTCAAGATTATTTAAAAATATGAATGATTTTGTGTGAACGCAGTCTGTTTGTATTAGACATGACCCAGAGAGAAAAAATAGTAATATCCCCTTAATGATTAACTTGATGTTAAAATGCTTATACCTAAATTCTAAAGGCAAAATATTTAAATTATGGATTGTGTGAGGGACAATTAAGACGTCACTCGATTTCAAAATTAAAGTAGTTATAACTAAGTAATTTAAAAAAATTATAAAATATTAAAATATTTAATTAACATAATTTATGCTTACTATTTTAGAATTGGTAGTAAATAACTGAGAGACTATATTATCTGATATTTCTGTTGGTGGTTTACATATATTTTTGTAGTCAGTTAACTGATTTTCAATATGATACATAAATAATATACCATCACTTGATAATACACATAATACTGGCATTGGTTCAAGAAATATTTCTTCATTTGATTTAGATACTGTAACAATTTTCATTTTAATAAGATTATTTAAAAATAAAATAGAAAAAATATAAAATATATTTACATTGTTTTATTTGCATTTGAGAAGAAAGATCTAATGACATTCCTAAAGGATACATCTGTTTATCAAGTCTGTATGGTAACTCTGGTCTTGTTTCTAACACCCAACATTGCCATTGGTTTTCATTATTTATTCCCATAACACCAATTTCTGTACAATTTGAAGAAGCGACAAATAGAAGATTCCTAAAAAGCAAATTAATAAATTATGTCAAGATATAGAACTACATTATCAAGTCTAATTTACCAATTTTGTTGAAATATTGTATAATATTGATTTAATCTATACTGTTCAGAATTCATCACAACATATTGTTCAAAGTTAATAAATTCCACTGGTGCATTTTTTGGTGTGTTGAGAATATAAAGATCTATAGAATATAAATAAGGATTAAAACATTTTAAACAAGATATAATAACTTACTTAATTGATTATCTGTGTTATCCACAAAATCATAAACAACTGCAAATTGAAAATTTGATATCCATTTTATTTTAATAGGTTTTACATTTCCCGTTACATCGGTTGGTGGTAAATACTGCTTCATAGCTTTGAGTTCAGGTTTATACTGTGTTAAAGACCCATTAGAACTACCAATTATTATTTGTTTTCCTTTAGGGCTCCAACTCAAACATCTAAAAAATATATTTTAATAATGAAATAAATAAAATAAGCCTAATACCGTGTCAATTTACATACAGTGTACTTGATTGTGGTGGTAAACTGACAACATTATACATTCCACCATCTTTCAACTCTATAATATGCAAGGATCCATCAGACAAACAGCATGCCAAAGAATTTTGAACACCTGGATTCCATGACATGTCTATTACATGTGATTCCTGGATAGCTGTAAGCTCAACAAATGCTAACGGAGAAACGCAATTCTGAAATGAAGTGTTGGGTTATGATTATGATTATAATAGTAATAATAATATAATAACTATTATTATATTTTACTTTTGAAATTAAATCCTCAACATTGTAAATAGTTATTGAGGTTTTTGAATTTGAAATTCCCGCAACTGCTATATATGCTTCATCACAATTAAGGTCTAAAAAGTTTGGGGTATAATCTAATTCTATTTCACGTCTTAAAAAATCTGTCAATGTATTTTTTTCAACGCCAAAATCGCCAACTAGATGACGAACATGTTTCATTGAAATAACTAAACAAAATTTAAATATTCATTAAAGTAATACAACTCTTATGCCGAGTTTCTTAAACAAACACTAAACAATTAATGAAACAATAGTTAGTCCTTTGAAAATGATTGATCCATTAAATTTTAGTAAACCAATAAATAAATTAACTTAAACTTTAACTTGGTGTTAATATTAAATTTAATTTAAGTATTTTGACAGTTGAAAAATTCAGTTTAACTCCTACAGGCAATTATAAAAATAAAACAAAATAATTACATGGTTAGGTAAATTAAAAAAGTAATAATGGTTTGTCAATAGTTTAGATCACATATTAATGCTTTTATAAATGACTATATAAAATATCATTAGTAGAATTTGAATTTAAATGCAAACGTAGGCAATGCTATAAAAAAATTATAATTTCCATTTCATAAAAAATACTAAGATAATTGGGAAATTTTAATTTAGATTACTGATTCAATATAGCCTTTAAATACTAATATATTTATGGTAAGTTGTTAGACTTAATTAAAAAAGTTGTGATACCTAAGATCATGACTAAATAAACAGGCATGTCAGCTAAAATTTCATTTTCGCTATCGTTGCACATGTTCCTCAGAAATGGAATAAATAATATAAAATGTATAATGTAGATTATTATTATAATGTACAATTTTAGCGTTTATTCCAAGTCTGGGGAACATTTTATCACAATTTTATGCGCAGTGTTTTTAAGCTGACATGCCGGTTTATTTAGTCATGCCTAAGATATAGGTTATTTAAAAACTAGAATTTTAAAATGTTATTATACATGAAAAGTTATATAATTTTTATATTGATCTAACTACTTACATTCAGATATTATTTGTAAGTATTACTAAAATAACAACAATACTATATATTGAAAATCAAACTTCTAATAATAAATAAATCACAAAAATTAAAGATGATAAGGTAGGTACTATGAATATTATGTATTTTACAATAAAAAAAATAAATTGTAAAACCAATTGCATCTAAAATTCAATAAATTTTTTAAATTTAATTCTTTATAAAAGAAAATTATATATCGTACTGCAAAGCTGATTGGGAGAAGCAACAATAGTTATTCCATATCGGTTAGAACTGATGATCATGGCAGTAGATGTGTCAAATTGGTGTCCTTCATTGAAAACACGAAGATTGCAGAATGCCGAACACTTAAAATCCTATAAAAAAAACAATATAAAAACTATATTTTTACACTAAATTAAACTGATTGTACCAAAACATCAACACAGGATCCTTTAACGTGTGTACTCATTTTGATGTTGCTCTTAGAATTAAGTTAAACTAAAGAACAAACTGAAAATCAAGCAAGTGTCATATTGTAAAGATATTCAAATAATGGAAATAGTTCAAAACATAAGTTGAAACCACAGACAATTAATTTAAACTAACTTTTACCACAGACAATTTAAATTCAAAAATCAAAGTGCATGCTGAATGCTATAATAAAAATTAAATTGTAACGACACCAAGTCACCAACCATCATCGGCATCATCATCACGGCAACACGACCGGTTATTACTTATTATCAAAATATTTCTGAATATTGTACACTGTATAGTCTGAAAATATACTTGGTACATGGTATACCCATAGACAAGTATACCATACACATATTATTTTGTCAATTCGTCGTCATGGAAGAGATCATGAAACGCTTGTAACTGAACTAAACACAGACAATAAACATATGTTACTTTTACCCGCCATTTCAATCCTTTTTATCATTCACCTATAAAAAAAAAAAGAGTATAATTTGACTAATAAATATTAAATAATAGTCATTCATGTTTTATACTATACTCATCTGGCTTCGACGCTTTGTGCTTCGTAGTTCGTTATTTACTTTTGAATTAACGTTAAGTTGAAATTTCCAATTATTTGATCCATATCTTTACGTTTGTCAATTCGCTCATTTTATTATTGTCTTAGTAGGTATACACGCGTTCGATACAAGTTATCAATATCGCTTGATAGTTTTTAAATTGTATTCACGATTTCAACATGACCACGTTATTAGAACTTTGCCGTAAATATTTCAACACCGACAATCTATACGAGGTGTTGAATACGAGAAAGGATGCTACAGATAAAGAAGGTTAGATATTGTGCTCAGGCCCCTCGTTAGATATTTTCCGCCCTATTGCCCTAAAGTGAACATTTTAATGCCATTCTGCTGATATTTATTTAATTTTACCGCCTTCGATTCCTTTAAAACTACGCCGTCCTAAAGCGACGCATGTATGTCTCGCTTGTGCCCTAGCTACGGGCCTGATTGTGCTCCTGTGTTAAGTGTTATTACAAACTTACAGCTAAACGTAGATGGATTTAAAATTTACCTATATTTATCAATTGTTGTGGTTTGTTGTAGTTCGTAAAGCGTATTATGTATTGTCAATGAAATACCATCCTGACAAAGTAACAGAAAACGAAAAAACTGAAGCTACTGAAAAATTTAAAGTTATCAGTCGAATTCATGCACTGCTAAATGATGCTGACAAGAGAAAGCTTTATGATGACACTGGTAAGTTATGGATTGTAGTGTTTACATTTTACATTACATTTAGCTTTATTTGTTTAATAAATTATTAATTTATAATCGTTAGTGATAATCATACATATTTACATTTTTTATTCTTTTGTTATTGTTATAAATTATAATTAACCAATTACCTACTTAATAACTATTTAAATTCTTCGTAGTTTAAATATATCAGTATATTTCTACTTAACCTGGCACCCTTTTTTTGCAATTTTTTTTTTGAAACTTATGTAGTTAATTACGCTGAAAACGATGGTGAAGTCAGAATTTGGCGCACGGACTTAGTTTTGAAGTTATGATCTAATGAAGTTCACTGTATAGCGATTTTTACGCATCGCACTAACTTACTACGACTTTTAGAATATTGATATATTTTTTTATCGATGAGTGACGCAAAACTCACCCTGTGACCTAATTGAGGTGATGTTGCATAGGTAGTCGAGGGATATTTTAGATTAGCGGAGCGAAACGACGAGTGCCGCAAAACATGTAATCACTGCCCATACTATGACAACCACGCTGGCAATTAACGTATTCTATAAACAATATTTTTGAAAACCCAAGTTCACCCGAGGAGAATGCGTAAAAATCATTAAGCCATAACTTCAAAACTAAGTCCGTGTGCCAAATTCTGGCTTCACCATCGTTGTCAGCATACATATGTTTCAAAAAAAAAAATTGCATAAAAAAGGATGCCCGGTAAAGTAGAAAAGTTCCAATATATCTACTCTTTCAACAAATAATATTTTTCCCACTTAAATTGTAAGTGTTCTCCCCCTCTTCCAACTAAAATCTATTTTGTAATATGAACAAAATTCTTATGTTGATATCTTGATATTGTGCTATTATATATTTCGAACATAATGGAATCATTAATTAGTCAGTACTAAGGAATGAATTTATATGTAATTAAAATACAAATATATGTAAGTATATTTTATAATTTTTGGTAATTTCTAACTCAAATTATGTGTTGCATTGAATAAATATAATTTCTTTAAATTATTTATTGTTCAATGTCGCCTATTAGGTCTCAAAATATTTTTAAAACTGCTTAACATTAACTGTACCCAATTGGGACATATTTGAAACATGTTATAATATCTAGAGCCAATAATTCCAATTTTCTAGAAGGGTGTCAATCTTTATGTTGTTAAATTGTCTGAAAATGAATAAAACTTTTTCTATAACGATATACATTTCCTTGGACCTTTTCCGTTTATTCACTACCACTACTTTATTTTGTTTTTCTTATTTATTATAACTGTTCAACATTGGTTGGTAGGTACCCCACTGTTGTTTATTCCGTGGTTTTATTTTGCCCCAAGAACTCTCAATGGTATTAGTGTGAGCCTAAGTGTTAGTACATATACCATGTCAGTGATGCCCGCGTTGCCACTTGCTCGCTGCGCTTGAACAAAAAATCAAAAATATCCCTCGATTTGCTATGCAACACCACCTTAAGTTGGTTACAGGGTAACCGTCATACATCCACTCTTAATATGATGTGTTACACGTACAACGATAGTGAATTAACAGAAAAACCAAAAATAGTAATGGTAGTCAATAAATGGAAAAGGTCCATTTTATTTTATGAGATACCTCCCTATTTGTTTATTAATGAATTTTAATTTGTTCTATTGATTCAAGTTTTTGCATTATACTTAGTATTTCCCAATTAAATTTGTGTACAATTAAAGCCAAACACTTACTTAAACCCAATTGCTATCGCCATAAGTTGAGAACCTATTGTCAGTCATAAATAAATATTATTTAATACAAGACTAAAAATATACTGATGTTATTGGATGATTGTGTTTATTGTATAATATATTGCTGATTTGTTCACTATGACAAAATATTAAAATGTATGAATGATGATACTCCAAAATATGTTACAAAATATTTACAAATTTGTGAAATATGTAAAAATATGCATTTGTATATAAATCCGCACCCTTGTTAGTGCTACTACCTATATCTAAAATTAATTTAATGGTAACAATTTGTTTTTGTAGGATGTGTTGGTGATGATATTGATCCCAACTCTGCTACAGAAGATTTCCCTTGGGAAACCTATTGGAGTTCAATTTTTAGAAAAATTACTGACAACGAAATCAGGGATTATGAATTAAAGTATAAAGGTATATACTATTTAAAAGGTATCGTTTTATGTTATTTTAAATGTCATTCAATCTGTTTTAGGTTCAGATGATGAAAAAAGAGATCTTAAAAAAGGATATTTAGCAGGGAAAGGAGATATGGAATTTATTATAAACATGGTTCCATTTAGTTCTGTGTATGAGGAAGATCGTCTTCGTGAGGTTTTAGGAAAAATCATTGAAGAAGAAGATTTACCAAGATTTAAAGCATTTAGCAATGAACCTCCTTCGAAAAAAAGAAAAAGATTAGCAAAAGTGAGTCAACTATAATTTTAGAAATTATTATTCCTAGTTTGATGTATTTTTTTTAATTTTAGGCTAAAAGAGAAGAAGCCCAGTGCACAATAGATGTACAAAATGAGAAAAAAAATAATTCTAATGATTTAATGTTGGCTATTAAAAAGCGATCTGCTGAACGTGAACAACAAATGGATAATTTTTTTGCTAGAATGGAGGCTAAATATTGTACACCCAAAAAAACAAAAAAAAATTCTAAAAAGACTTAACATTATTAAAAATTATCTTTTTGATTATTTTCTGTATAATAATGTGTATATATTTTAACATAAAATATCTCATGAACAGTGTTCTTTTCTATATAAGACCTATAAAAGAATTATATTTAAATAATTTAATAATAATCGTGTAAATTCTAAAAAACAGATTTCAAAAAATTGTAAATTCATAGTTACATATTTTGTGATACTAATATATTTTTTAAATTATTATATATCTATTTAAAAATAAGCAATGAGCCAAAAAATGTATACATTTTCTTTTTTTACAGATGTTAAAATTTAAACCTAGTTGTTTTCTGTTTTAAGCATTAAAACTTGTCTTTTATTAAGATAATGTTTTAAATGGGCCAGGCCGAGACAGTAGTAAAAAATTTATATGATATACAATATAACAACTCTCTATTTACCATTGCTAATAATAATAATACATGCTAATTGATAATAATAAATAATAAGGTACATTATGATGAATTATAATATTTTTTTTCGCTTAATACAGTTAACAATTATGGACTCGTCTTAATATTTCTTGTTGGCTGTTTTTGTTCAAGTATATTATTAGGATAGACTACTAAATTTCCTGGATCATGATTATCATTATCTTCTGATATGTTCCCCTGGTTATTTTAAACGAAATAATATCTAAGAGTTGCAGCTTATGCAATTATTTTACCCGGGAACCACATTTTAATTTTTAGGTACTTGGTTTGAATTCAGGTTCTTTAGTTACAACTGTCTTGCAATATTTGCTTTATACTTATATCGTTGTTGTTTTACTTAATAATGGACATGGTTTTAAAGTTTAGACAATGCTAATGGTGTTCACAAAACTACTATAGTGTAATTATTCTGAAGGAGATGCTTGTATACTAACTGTAGGTATACATATTTTAGTCTCCAAGAGCGGTGATTGAATATTTTATCTTCTTTTTTGCTAGATTGTAGTCACTGGAACCTAGAATCTTATATTGGGAGATTGCTAAAAACAATTTAATAAATTTACTATTTAAATGTCATATGCATAATATACAATGTTGAACTTTTTATTATAAACCATAAATAAATAATCATACACCTGATAGCTACAGTTAAATATCAGGTGTATGATTATTTACCATGCTAATTCATGCTTGCTAAATAAAACAATGTCATAACATTTTATACATAATATTAAAAACCATAATATTTAAATATATATAGTTTCCATGAGAACGGTCAACTATACTATTAAAATAACATTTGTCTTTCACTTCATAATTTATTGCTTAAAGATTGCGCTTACAGTTACTCGCCTTTTTCTCTTTAAAATAGAAATGTCTTCAAATATGCTAATCCAGTTCTCGAGCCGTGCTAAATATTACGGTGCCATGGCCGCAAAAAGACTGCAGACCACGTATTATGCCAACATTGAAGTGGCGATCGAGGCAAAAAAGAACACGCCGACCGATTTAATAGACCAAATAACGGAATCGATATTCCGGAAGCTGGTCGCGGCTTGTCTGCAGCACTTGCCGCTGGTCGTCGGAAAAACGGTTCGTCGGAAACGCCGAGCGTACATAATGCCGCCTTTGATGTCGTTGAGCCGGCCAATGGATTTCCACGGGGGATTCTCGAGCCGAGCCAAATATTACGGTGCCATGGCCGCAAAAAGATTACAGACAACGTATTATGCCAACGTTAGAGCGGCGATCGTGGAGGAAAATAAAGTGCTGACCGATTTGGTGAAACAATTTACGGTGTCGATAATGCGGAAGCTGGTCGCGTCTTGCGTGCAGGACTTGCCGCTGGCCGGTTGTACACAAGACTTGCCGCTGCAGAATTCGCCTTTCGGAATAGTGGACCCGGTAATCACCGATAAAATGGCACAAAATGGACGCCGATCAATGACTTCGACTTCGGCCAGTCGATCCGTGGATTCTTTCGATGAGGGCTGCACGGGCCGTGCAGAATTTAACGGCGTCGCGACATATCATTCTATGCCGAATATTGCGGCAATCGAATTTGAAAGCGATGTGCCGTCCGGTTCGAGGAGTCTGGATTCGGTGCAGGTCACCGGGAAAAACATGAAACAAAAACGCCGAACGATTTGGTCTCGCACAAAAAAATTTTTAAGCCGTATGTTGTGCTGTAGTACAACTATTGCAGATTAAATAATTATTGTAAATTGTAATTATTAAAAATTATATTACCTATTTACCTGTATGTATTATGTTCATGTATTATTAATAATTAAAATGTAAATTGTAAATTTGTATAAAAATTAGATTACCTATGTATTATTTTTATGTATTATACCTGCACGAAATTGCATTAATTACAAATAATATGTGTTTATGTTGTATAATTCAATATCAGCTTCAATTTTATGTATTATATAAATAATGAACACCAAAATACAATTGAAAAAAAGGTGGGCAAGTGACCCAGTCTTTGTGATTGGTGTGTTCAATTTTAATTCAATTCTATAAAAACATTGAATGCGAAAATCGGTTCTGACTTCTAAACGAAGACGATTTGCCATCCTAATGACAATATTACCAGGTATATTTTATGATAATGTTACTGCTGTTAAGATAATTTATTTTACTATTAGACAATAGTACGTAAAGTAGATTACAGTAATTTTTTCCAAAATAATTGCATTTGAAAATGTCCTTGTGTGTATACATCAAAATAATATATACATTAATAGTTTCAAATGGGCACCCACAGTAAAATGTTTTAATTATAACAAAATAACTAAAATCATTATTCCTCATTTAAATATCTAATTTTATCAACATTTTAACTACTTACACTTATGAAAAAAAATCATACAAACATATTTTTAATATTTTTCTTCTATTATTAAAATAACTTCTTATGGAGAACCTTGTATTAAATTTTAAAATCTTAGATATAAATAAAAATTATTTTATTTTTATCTAACTACAGATTGCAAGTTTTCATAATTTTGACGAATTTTTTCACTCATAAAAACATATTGTGGATTTACGCTCAACTTTTTTTTTAATTTCCACTAATAACAACAGCCTTTGAGTTTTATTTTAACTTTTTTGGGGGAGCCCCACTTGTATACTTTTTAGAAAACAATTCTCACTAATCAATCTCTTTTGAATCGCTGCACGCTGTTGGATAAGACGCCTGCTATGAGCTACGTAGGAAAAGTTTAACGATAAAAACGATTAATTTTTAAAATAGTTCAACTTTATCTAAGTAAAAAAAAATTAAAAAATTTACAAAATGATTCTCGTTTTCAAAAATTGCTTGAGCTATAAAATGGTAATTTCAAAATATTACATAAATCATTAATCAATAACGTAGTAAACTTGTAACTTGTAATCAAGTATACAATCATAATATGACAAACACAACTCTTAAATTAAATTATTGTAATTTGTGTACCCAATTCACTTTAAACTATGTTAAGTTGCCTATCGATAAAACACAGTAATCTAAAAATAATTATAACAACCTACAATAAATTAATTATAAAACAATTTCACTTAACAATGATAAATTGGCATTTTTTTATACCTAGTGTTGTAAATTGTTTTAAAATATAAACTTTATGTGCTTCATAAAATACGTTTTTCTTAAAATATTACATTGGTATAATAGTTTATTCGTCGTCTTGTTCAAGTCGGTGATTCACATACATCATTTTGGTTGTTCAATATTTCATTCTGCTCAAGAAAATCATCACGAATATCGACCAAGTCATTGTAAAGTTCATCTAGTGAAGAAAATAATAAAAATAATAATTACATAAGTTCTTAACTTTTGTAGGTACTATCGAGTGCGTGGTAGCGGATCATTACCGTTGAAAAAACTGTGTGATTTTCCTGACCCTCCTACCTCTGCTGGTAATTCATTTCTCGATGTGTAATTGAATATATCATCTGAACCGACTGGATGAAGTGTTATCTGAAAATTATCACATGAAGTTTTATTAATTAACTAGATAAACCGCTACCTACCTATAAGTAATAAATAATAATACGTATAAAATCCATTTTGTAAACAATTGATTGTATAAAGCTGAATATAATATTTTGGCGCATAATTAAAAGTACCATCAGAAAAAAAATCTGATGAATCAACTTACAATCTTATAATTATTCACCTGAAACCTGAAGTCCTGAATTATGTACTGTTAATACATTGTTTATACATTATACCTTAATATAATATTAATATTAAGACATATTAATATAATTAACATTTAATAGTGTACCTATAAATTTGTATCTATCATTATATAATGTAACTCTCTACCTCCATCACAAGCATATGCTTAAGGGAGGTAGATAATTTATTGTAAACTTTAATATTAATGTTTTAATTTACTTGTATTTAAATGTTTTCTTTACAATAAAATAAAAAAAAAAAAAAAAATATAATATATTCATAATATATATAGGTAATATTTATACTAAAAGCGCAGCACCACTGTCGGCAATCAACGTACTTATTTGGCATAGGACGGGCTGGTCTATAACAGTAAGAGGTCTATGACTTAACAATGTAATATTATGTATTTCATTTCATTTTGTTGAAGTACCTAGCTATTAATGAAAAACTATTTTTAACACATGTATTTACTTATTATTTTTGTCTTTTAGTTTATCTAATTTTATTTGATTAAAATAATTCTTGTCACGCCTGCACCGAAAGTTTGGTTTTCGATAGCGGTTGGAGTGTTGGAGGGCGGGCGGTAAAGTGGGAATCCCTAATAGTGCCGAGTGGTTAAGTGGAAATCCCAAAAAATGCCGGGCGGTACAAATCTCCAAAAGTGCTGCGCGCACATTTCACGCGCGACGCTCGTATACCCTGCACAGTCACTGAAATAGGGAAATCTATACCACGGCCGTCGGTTCATTACAAATTATAAACTTTTGGTTACATCTCATTATCATATTATAATCTCCATGCGTGAAGCTTTAAATAAATAAAACCAAATCGTTTCTTTCATGAAATATATTGTTGTCGTATAATAAATAGTCTAGTTGTTGCATAGATCCCTGCATTACCTTTGACGTTATCGATGAAACGCAGAGGTGTGTAGTCCAGGTTCACCAGGAATGATTGTAAGTTATATGTTACTATCAAAAAATTAATATAACTATTTATTTACTGATTATAAAATTAAAATGTAGGGTCAACAAGGCCTACCTGGTCCAACTGGAAACCCAGGTGAACAAGGTTTACGCGGTGAAAATGGTCCACAAGGTGTAGACGGACCTCCTGTGAGCAGGCGCGGATCCAAATCAATTATTAGAGGGGGGCCATTTTTTATTTGGACATAATATAATACATACAATTTAATAATTCTATTATATTATAATTATTAGGTACCATATTTGCCATATAAATATTTCTTAACACTGTAAAGAAATAAACTTTTAACTACAAATATAAAAAACGTAGGTAGGTACATTGAAAAGAAAACGCTTTATTTAAGAACAATCAAAAAATATTAAATATGAAATAAAAATAAAAATTATAGAGCAAAATCTAATTTTCTGTTGGTTTTTGAAAACATGTCAATGACTTTATTCACGTCTACATCAATATCACGGTGGATATTTAAAAGAGCAAGTCCAGTTAATCTGGTCCCTGACATTGTTGATCTCAGCCATGTTTTGAGTCTTGGTAGTGTTGAAAACGTTCTCTCAGCACTTGCATTGCTTATAGGAAGAGTTATCAAAATGATCAAAAGGCGATTGATGAACGGAAATATTTCTTCGTCACATTTCGCAAGTATTTCTGTAACACACATGGAATTTACTAAAATGTTTTCAAGTTTTTCACGGTTCCATTTTTGTTTCCATAATCTAAACTCTGAACGTAATAAAGTAAATACCATGTCTTTATCATTTGAAAGAAGTGCTTGAAAATCATCTGCTAATGCTTTTAAGATAATTTCTGATTTATTTAATGAATATGAAGTTGTATTTTCATTTATAAACTTGTTAGGAAGTATATATGAAAGATTGAAGCACTCTAGTGTTTTTTGTGAAAAACGTGCTTTTAAATCATTAATGACATTATCTAATAATGGAATAAATATGCTTAATTTATAATATTCTTCTGTACTATTTGTTTGATAATTTGCACGATTTGTTTGTCTTGAACAATTCCTTGGAATTTTCAAATCAACTTTTTGAGTTTTAGCTATACTCTCGGACGATTTATAAACTTCTTTAAACCGAGTAGAAACATTTTCTCGGCATTCTGACAGAATATTTAGTGTATCTTTTATTATATTGGCTGCTTCATGTAAATCAATAGACTTTTTTTGAAAACATTTACTTAGTTGAAGAGTGTAGCTAAGCATATGAGAGAGACTACAAAGTGAAACAATAATTTCACTGTCACATAATACTGTTGCTAGGGATTTAGCTTTTCCAGAAGTATTCAAGTATTTCCATGATGTAATTTCATGTCGTCAATCGGCGCGATTAGGAATTACCGAATTATAAATAGAACGATTCAACGATCCACAAAACAATATAGTAATATATTATTATTTAATATTTATGATGAACATAAAAACTATGAAATAACAGCCTAAACAGTTTTTTTTCATAGTCGCTATAAAAAAATATAATTTTTAAATATGATGATTTTTTTTTTCGTTTCGTGATATTTGGGGGGGCCATCGCTCCCATGGCCCCCCCTTGGATCCGCGCCTGCCTGTGAGTTTAAGGAGAAAAAGGAGATAAAGGAGACATAGGCCCTGAAGGAATGAAAGGTAATAAATTATAGGCTAAAATGCTGTTACACCTCAACCTTAATAAAAACAAAGAATGATTAAAAAATGGCAACGGAATTGGCCTACAAATCTGCCAATGAGTTCATGAACAGATACATTCTCAACGTAATATTATGACCGATCCAATAATAACTTTCCGTAGGTACGTCAGACCGATGTGCGACGGCTGCTCACCAACGTATCGACATCCACCAGATAACTTTGGTAAGTTTTCAAACTACCGCTCATTCTTGCGGAATGCCAAAGAAAATTAATTTATTAGATAAATATTATACTCTAACATTTTTTAAATATAGGCGTTTTCAACTCACAGCTATGCAGATAGATGTCCACCAGTTTGGGAGCGACGTCTAATACGGCATTGTTCTAATGAATTCAAACATAAATAATACATTATTATAATATTGTTGTATGTATAGGTACGGTTAGGTATATTAAATAAATTAAGTAGGTACTATATTAATATAGTCTATTAATTATTTTTTTACTATGCTTTTATTGTATTAAAAACACAATGACTTTTAACTTACATTATTGGACCAGACATACAGCAACGTCGAGTTAAACAGTTTTTAAATACGCACATTTTCGATACCATCCATTTTGTTGTATTCTGGACCGCCCCGTCGTAACGATGTGACTATAACGTTACCCTTTATCTGATTTGCCAGTTTGAAAAAATTTCAAAAACAAACTCAATCTTCTCAAGTACGCCATAAATCGCGGCATTTTGCTTAGCCATCACTATCTTGTCTACGTCAATATTGGCTGATAGCTCCACGACGCTGCAGATCGGCATTTAAATAAATTATATTCTGGAAATAGTCACATTCAAACTTCAAACTAAAATCTCCAAAATCTTAAACAGAAAAAACTAGTGTAAAGATTTAGTACATTAAAGAAGGATTATTCAAAGGGTACCAGATTGTCCATGTTAAAAAAATTTGGATAGAGTTAAAATCATAAAAAAAAAATTGAAGAGAGGTGTTGGCGCCCGCCGGCAAATGCATTTTAGAAAACCAAAAAAAATGTGGAAAAATATTTGCTTTAGGATTACAAACTACAAAATTAAATTCCCAGAATCTTATACAAAAAAACTATTGATAATGATAAGCTCACTAAAGAATGATAATACAGAGGGTATCAAATTTTCAATGTTTAAAAAGTCTCTACAAAAAATTCAAGAACAGTAAAAAAAATTTCGAAACAAATTGAAGCGATGTGTCGGCGGCGCCCGCAGGGAAATGCATTTTAGAAAACAAAAAAAAATTTAAATAAATTGTAGTGTGGGAATACACATTCAAACTTCAAACTAATATCCTCAAAATCTTAAACAGAAATAACTATCTAAAATATTTAGTTCATTAAAGAAGGATGATTCAAAAAGGAATAGATTGACCATGTTTAAAAAATTTGACTAGAGTTAAAATTATAAAAAAAAAATTGAAGGGAGGTGTTGGCGCCCGCGGGCAAATGCATTTTAGAAACAAAATAAAAATTTAAATAAATTATATCGTGGTAATACACATTCAAACATTAAACTAAAATCTCCAAAATCTTAAACAGTAAAAACTATTTAAAATATTTAGTTCATTAAAGAAGGATTATTCAAGGGGTACCAGATTGTCAATGTTTAAAAATTTGGCTAGAGTTAAAATCATAAAAAAAAAATTGAAGGGAGGTGTTGGCGCCCGCAGGCAAATGCATTTTAGAAAACGAAAAAAAATTTAAATAAATTGTAGTGTGGGAATACACATTCAAACTTCAAACTAATATCCTCAAAATCTTAAACAGAAATAACTATCTAAAATATTTAGTTCATTAAAGAAGGATGATTCAAAAAGGAATAGATTGACCATGTTTAAAAAATTTGACTAGAGTTAAAATTATAAAAAAAAAATTGAAGGGAGGTGTTGGCGCCCGCGGGCAAATGCATTTTAGAAACAAAATAAAAATTTCAATAAATTATATCGTAGTAATACACATTCAAACATTAAACTAAAATCTCCAAAATCTTAAACAGTAAAAACTATTTAAAAAATTTAGTTCATTAAAGAAGGATTATTCAAGGGGTACCAGATTGTCAATGTTTAAAAAATTTGGCTAGAGTTAAAATCATAAAAAAAAAAATTGAAGGGAGGTGTTGGCGCCTGCTGGCAAATGCTTTCTAGAAAACGCAAAAAAAATTAGAAAAAATTTTAGTGTAGGAATACACATAACGAAGTTCAAAGTTATTGTTCAGAATCTTAAACAGAAAAAACTTTCAAACTAATTATAGGTAGTTCATTAAAGAAGGATTATTCAACCGGTACCAGATTGTCAATGTTTAAAAAATTTGGCTAGAGTTAAAATCATAAAAAAAAAAATTGAAGGGAGGTGTTGGCGCCCGCAGGCAAATGCATTTTAGAAAACAAAAGAAAATTTAAATAAATTATATCGTGGTAATACACATTCAAACATTAAACTAAAATCTCCAAAATCTTAAACAGTAAAAACTATTTAAAATATTTAGTTCATTAAAGAAGGATTATTCAAGGGGTACCAGATTGTCAATGTTTAAAAAATTTGGCTAGAGTTAAAATCATAAAAAAAAAAATTGAAGGGAGGTGTTGGCGCCTGCTGGCAAATGCTTTCTAGAAAACGCAAAAAAAATTAGAAAAAATTTTAGTGTAGGAATACACATAACGAAGTTCAAAGTTATTGTTCAGAATCTTAAACAGAAAAAACTTTCAAACTAATTATAGGTAGTTCATTAAAGAAGGATTATTCAACCGGTACCAGATTGTCAATGTTTAAAAAATTTGGCTAGAGTTAAAATCATAAAAAAAAAAATTGAAGGGAGGTGTTGGCGCCCGCAGGCAAATGCATTTTAGAAAACAAAAGAAAATTTAAATAAATTATATCGTGGTAATACACATTCAAACATTAAACTAAAATCTCCAAAATCTTAAACAGTAAAAACTATTTAAAATATTTAGTTCATTAAAGAAGGATTATTCAAGGGGTACCAGATTGTCAATGTTTAAAAAATTTGGCTAGAGTTAAAATCATAAAAAAAAAAATTGAAGGGAGGTGTTGGCGCCCGCAGGCAAATGCATTTTAGAAAACGAAAAAAAATTTAAATAAATTGTAGTGTGGGAATACACATTCAAACTTCAAACTAATATCCTCAAAATCTTAAACAGAAATAACTATCTAAAATATTTAGTTCATTAAAGAAGGATTATTCAAAGGGGTACCAGATTGTCAATGTTTAAAAAATTTGGCTAGAGTTAAAATCATAAAAAAAAAAATTGAAGGGAGGTGTTGGCGCCTGCTGGCAAACGCTTTCTAGAAAACGCAAAAAAATTAGAAAAAATTTTAGTGTAGGAATACACATAACGAAGTTCAAAGTAATTGTTCAGAATCTTAAACAGAAAAAACTTTCAAACTAATTATAGGTAGTTCATTAAAGAAGGATTATTCAACCGGTACCAGATTGTCAATGTTTAAAAAATTTGGCTAGAGTTAAAATCATAAAAAAAAAATTGAAGGGAGGTGTTGGCGCCCGCAGGCAAATGCATTTTAGAAAACAAAAGAAAATTTAAATAAATTATATCGTGGTAATACACATTCAAACATTAAACTAAAATCTCCAAAATCTTAAACAGTAAAAACTATTTAAAATATTTAGTTCATTAAAGAAGGATTATTCAAGGGGTACCAGATTGTCAATGTTTAAAAAATTTGGCTAGAGTTAAAATCATAAAAAAAAAAATTGAAGGGAGGTGTTGGCGCCCGCAGGCAAATGCATTTTAGAAAACGAAAAAAAATTTAAATAAATTGTAGTGTGGGAATACACATTCAAACTTCAAACTAATATCCTCAAAATCTTAAACAGAAATAACTATCTAAAATATTTAGTTCATTAAAGAAGGATTATTCAAAGGGGTACCAGATTGTCAATGTTTAAAAAATTTGGCTAGAGTTAAAATCATAAAAAAAAAAATTGAAGGGAGGTGTTGGCGCCTGCTGGCAAATGCTTTCTAGAAAACGCAAAAAAATTAGAAAAAATTTTAGTGTAGGAATACACATAACGAAGTTCAAAGTAATTGTTCAGAATCTTAAACAGAAAAAACTTTCAAACTAATTATAGGTAGTTCATTAAAGAAGGATTATTCAACCGGTACCAGATTGTCAATGTTTAAAAAATTTGACTAGAGTTAAAATCATAAAAAAAAAAAATGAAGGGAGGTGTTGGCGCCCGCAGGCAAATGCATTTTAGAAAACAAAAGAAAATTTAAATAAATTATATCGTGGTAATACACATTCAAACATTAAACTAAAATCTCCAAAATCTTAAACAGTAAAAACTATTTAAAATATTTAGTTCATTAAAGAAGGATTATTCAAGGGGTACCAGATTGTCAATGTTTAAAAAATTTGGCTAGAGTTAAAATCATAAAAAAAAAAATTGAAGGGAGGTGTTGGCGCCCGCAGGCAAATGCATTTTAGAAAACGAAAAAAAATTTAAATAAATTGTAGTGTGGGAATACACATTCAAACTTCAAACTAATATCCTCAAAATCTTAAACAGAAATAACTATCTAAAATATTTAGTTCATTAAAGAAGGATTATTCAAAGGGGTACCAGATTGTCAATGTTTAAAAAATTTGGCTAGAGTTAAAATCATAAAAAAAAAAATTGAAGGGAGGTGTTGGCGCCTGCTGGCAAATGCTTTCTAGAAAACGCAAAAAAAATTAGAAAAAATTTTAGTGTAGGAATACACATAACGAAGTTCAAAGTTATTGTTCAGAATCTTAAACAGAAAAATCTTTCAAATTAATTATAGGTAGTTCATTAAAGAAGGATTATTCAACCGGTACCAGATTGTCAATGTTTAAAAAATTTGGCTAGAGTTAAAATCATAAAAAAAAAATTGAAGGGAGGTGTTGGCGCCCGCAGGCAAATGCATTTTAGAAAACAAAAGAAAATTTAAATAAATTATATCGTGGTAATACACATTCAAACATTAAACTAAAATCTCCAAAATCTTAAACAGTAAAAACTATTTAAAATATTTAGTTCATTAAAGAAGGATTATTCAAGGGGTACCAGATTGTCAATGTTTAAAAAATTTGGCTAGAGTTAAAATCATAAAAAAAAAAATTGAAGGGAGGTGTTGGCGCCCGCAGGCAAATGCATTTTAGAAAACGAAAAAAAATTTAAATAAATTGTAGTGTGGGAATACACATTCAAACTTCAAACTAATATCCTCAAAATCTTAAACAGAAATAACTATCTAAAATATTTAGTTCATTAAAGAAGGATTATTCAAAGGGGTACCAGATTGTCAATGTTTAAAAAATTTGGCTAGAGTTAAAATCATAAAAAAAAAAATTGAAGGGAGGTGTTGGCGCCCGCAGACAAATGCATTTTAGAAAACAAAAGAAAATTTAAATAAATTATATCGTGGTAATACACATTCAAACATTAAACTAAAATCTCCAAAATCTTAAACAGTAAAAACTATTTAAAATATTTAGTTCATTAAAGAAGGATTATTCAAGGGGTACCAGATTGTCAATGTTTAAAAAATTTGGCTAGAGTTAAAATCATAAAAAAAAAAATTGAAGGGAGGTGTTGGCGCCCGCAGGCAAATGCATTTTAGAAAACGAAAAAAAATTTAAATAAATTGTAGTGTGGGAATACACATTCAAACTTCAAACTAATATCCTCAAAATCTTAAACAGAAATAACTATCTAAAATATTTAGTTCATTAAAGAAGGATTATTCAAAGGGGTACCAGATTGTCAATGTTTAAAAAATTTGGCTAGAGTTAAAATCATAAAAAAAAAAATTGAAGGGAGGTGTTGGCGCCTGCTGGCAAATGCTTTCTAGAAAACGCAAAAAAATTAGAAAAAATTTTAGTGTAGGAATACACATAACGAAGTTCAAAGTAATTGTTCAGAATCTTAAACAGAAAAAACTTTCAAACTAATTATAGGTAGTTCATTAAAGAAGGATTATTCAACCGGTACCAGATTGTCAATGTTTAAAAAATTTGACTAGAGTTAAAATCATAAAAAAAAAAAATGAAGGGAGGTGTTGGCGCCCGCAGGCAAATGCATTTTAGAAAACAAAAGAAAATTTAAATAAATTATATCGTGGTAATACACATTCAAACATTAAACTAAAATCTCCAAAATCTTAAACAGTAAAAACTATTTAAAATATTTAGTTCATTAAAGAAGGATTATTCAAGGGGTACCAGATTGTCAATGTTTAAAAAATTTGGCTAGAGTTAAAATCATAAAAAAAAAAATTGAAGGGAGGTGTTGGCGCCCGCAGGCAAATGCATTTTAGAAAACGAAAAAAAATTTAAATAAATTGTAGTGTGGGAATACACATTCAAACTTCAAACTAATATCCTCAAAATCTTAAACAGAAATAACTATCTAAAATATTTAGTTCATTAAAGAAGGATTATTCAAAGGGGTACCAGATTGTCAATGTTTAAAAAATTTGGCTAGAGTTAAAATCATAAAAAAAAAAATTGAAGGGAGGTGTTGGCGCCTGCTGGCAAATGCTTTCTAGAAAACGCAAAAAAATTAGAAAAAATTTTAGTGTAGGAATACACATAACGAAGTTCAAAGTAATTGTTCAGAATCTTAAACAGAAAAAACTTTCAAACTAATTATAGGTAGTTCATTAAAGAAGGATTATTCAACCGGTACCAGATTGTCAATGTTTAAAAAATTTGACTAGAGTTAAAATCATAAAAAAAAAAAATGAAGGGAGGTGTTGGCGCCCGCAGGCAAATGCATTTTAGAAAACAAAAGAAAATTTAAATAAATTATATCGTGGTAATACACATTCAAACATTAAACTAAAATCTCCAAAATCTTAAACAGTAAAAACTATTTAAAATATTTAGTTCATTAAAGAAGGATTATTCAAGGGGTACCAGATTGTCAATGTTTAAAAAATTTGGCTAGAGTTAAAATCATAAAAAAAAAAATTGAAGGGAGGTGTTGGCGCCCGCAGGCAAATGCATTTTAGAAAACGAAAAAAAATTTAAATAAATTGTAGTGTGGGAATACACATTCAAACTTCAAACTAATATCCTCAAAATCTTAAACAGAAATAACTATCTAAAATATTTAGTTCATTAAAGAAGGATGATTCAAAAAGGAATAGATTGACCATGTTTAAAAAATTTGACTAGAGTTAAAATTATAAAAAAAAAATTGAAGGGAGGTGTTGGCGCCCGCGGGCAAATGCATTTTAGAAACAAAATAAAAATTTAAATAAATTATATCGTAGTTATACACATTCAAACTTTAAACTAAAATCTCCAAAATCTTAAACAGTAAAAACTATTTAAAATATTTAGTTCATTAAAGAAGGATTATTCAAAGGGGTACCAGATTGTCAATGTTTAAAAAATTTGGCTAGAGTTAAAATCATAAAAAAAAAAATTGAAGGGAGGTGTTGGCGCCCGCAGGCAAATGCATTTTAGAAAACGAAAAAAAATTTAGAAAAAACTTTACTTTAGGAATACACATAACGAAGTTCAAAGTAATTGTTCAGAATCTTAAACAGAAAAAACTTTCAAACTAATTATAGGTAGTTCATTAAAGAAGGATTATTCAAAGGGGTACCAGATTGTCAATGTTTAAAAAATTTGGCTAGAGTTAATATCATAAAAAAAAAATTGAAGGGAGGTGTTGGCGCCCGCAGGCAAATGCATTTTAGAAAACGAAAAAAAATTTAAATAAATTGTAGTGTGGGAATACACATTCAAACTTCAAACTAATATCCTCAAAATCTTAAACAGAAATAACTATCTAAAATATTTAGTTCATTAAAGAAGGATGATTCAAAAAGGAATAGATTGACCATGTTTAAAAAATTTGGCTAGAGTTAAAATCATAAAAAAAAAAATTGAAGGGAGGTGTTGGCGCCCGCAGGCAAATGCATTTTAGAAAACAAAAGAAAATTTAAATAAATTATATCGTGGTAATACACATTCAAACATTAAACTAAAATCTCCAAAATCTTAAACAGTAAAAACTATTTAAAATATTTAGTTCATTAAAGAAGGATTATTCAAGGGGTACCAGATTGTCAATGTTTAAAAAATTTGGCTAGAGTTAAAATCATAAAAAAAAAAATTGAAGGGAGGTGTTGGCGCCCGCAGGCAAATGCATTTTAGAAAACGAAAAAAAATTTAGAAAAAACTTTACTTTAGGAATACACATAACGAAGTTCAAAGTAATTGTTCAGAATCTTAAACAGAAAAAACTTTCAAACTAATTATAGGTAGTTCATTAAAGAAGGATTATTCAACCGGTACCAGATTGTCAATGTTTAAAAAATTTGACTAGAGTTAAAATCATAAAAAAAAAAATGAAGGGAGGTGTTGGCGCCCGCGGGCAAATGCATTTTAGAAACAAAATAAAAATTTAAATAAATTATATCGTGGTAATACACATTCAAACTTCAAACTAATATCCCCAAAATCTTAAACAGAAATAACTATCTAAAATATTTAGTTCATTAAAGAAGGATGATTCAAAAAGGAATAGATTGACCATGTTTAAAAAATTTGACTAGAGTTAAAATCATAAAAAAAAAATTGAAGGGAGGTGTTGGCGCCTGCGGGCAAATGCATTTTAGAAACAAAATAAAAATTTAAATAAATTATATTGTGGTAATACACATTCAAACTTTAAACTAAAATCTCCAAAATCTTAAACAGTAAAAACTATTTAAAATATTTAGTTCATTGAAGAAAGAGTATTCAAAGGGTACCAAATTGTCCATGTTTAAAAAATTTTAGAAATTTAGAAAAAATTTTACCGTAGGAATACAGATTAATGAGTTCAAACTAAAATGTCCAGAATCTTAAACAGAAAACATTTGTGTGTATTGTTTACATTATTATAAACTATTGTTTGAGAAATCTGGGTGAAACAACACTAAACAAAAGAATACGCTGGAAGCTAAATACTTCAATACATATTAACTACAATCCAAAACCTAGGTATTGTTTACATTATAATAATACGAACAGTTATTATGATTAGAGGTGTATCACCGTAATATATGTATTAGAAAATGTTTAAAAATGAATGTAATTTATAAAGGATGCAAAAAAAATAAATGAGAAAAAGGTCCTGCACGGACTCTAATATGTGATTGTAATTTATGAAGGACATAAAATAATGTTTAATTTAAAATAATATTGTGTTTGGCTGGGTCTACAGTCAATATTAAATAAAATAATATTTTGTTATATTTTAAAATACAGTTTATAATTTGTTGTGGTAAAAAAATCATTATTTAATGTTGGCTGTATTTAAGTTTTTAATAACTATACTGGTACAACTCTAGCTGATCGTCTTTAATATCGTGTTAAAAACTATGATAATTAGTTAACGTCTAATTTCCTGTCCAATCCTAACTTAACCTAACCTAACCGAATTAATAATATTTAAATATTTTCTTTCATTGTTATGTTTACAATATCGAATACCTTTATAGTTAGTAGGAAAAGATCATCGCAAAGCTCACGACCAGTAATTGTAGTCGTCTATCATTACCATAGCTTGAACTAACCTTAGGTTTACCAAACTAGCCTTCTTATGACTAATTACATTAGGACACTTTGAATAAAAAGATCCTGAGTTGCAGGTTGCCGAACTTATAAGTGATTGATTATCAAGTTGATCCTTTGATTGTTGACACCTTAGTTCCCTTCGAAGACCGCTGGTAAGACTATTATGTCCTATCCATTATGTTATATCTATATTATCTATGATGGAGCCATACCCAGCTCACTCGTGTAAACAATTTGAAGCACATAAAAGCGATCAACGAGTCTCTATCAACTTTATTGGTGGACGGCACTTTAACTACAGCCACTCAACTTACTGAGGCAACCTTGAGGCATTTCCTTTTAGAAATTAATTAAATCCTCAAACATAACTCTTAATTCAAGAGTTTGTAACTAATACAATCATAATATAATATGAGTATAGTACATTTCGTAATATTTTTTTATAATATTTACTGTTAGTGAAATATTAAGTTTGTATATCTAATATAATATATGTTATGATATTTATGAACGACTCTTGCACCATGCGGGGTTAATTTTTTATAATATACTATTGTTCGGTGCGTATGCCAGTTTGGACTTTACCTTAACGTAATCGTCGCGGATAATGTTCAACGCACGACCGATCCGTTATCTGTGTACAGCCGGCGGTCTCTTCCCCGCCGCATGCTAGTCCGACGCAGTACCTTTTAGTCGCAGTCGCTGTCGCGAGTCGAAAAGTCGCCGGTCCTCAGCCGTCTCGACAAAATATAGCGTTCGTTTTGTCGTCTGTGTGTCCGGTATATGTGCGAACCGGTGCGCCGTCGCCGTCAATATCCGTTCTGTGATTCCGTGCCCGTCCGAGCCGTTTTTGCTCACCAGTTTAGTGCTCGCGTTCGTTGTCAATCGTTACGACAGCGTTGAGCACCTCGCTAAACCAATATTCGTTAAGCATTACTCAGCCGCCCGTAGCCCCTCGCGCTACGCGGTTGGTCCTTCCGATTGGTACGTGTACCTACTAAGTCGTCCGAGCACCTCGCACTTTCCCGCGTCACGCCCTCGCCGTGACCGCGTATCATTTTGGGTATAGGATATTGTCAAACCACGTCGTATCCATTTCGTCCTCGCTTCAGTTTGTTTAAAGTCAAAATATTCGCACGCGTTGTGTCGTAACCGCCGTTGTTACCCGCACGCGCAGTCATTATTGGTCGTCGTCCGACGACAGCCTACGCACGCTCGCGTCGACCACCGAACGCGGATCAGAAGTTCACCACCGACGCAGATTGTCCAGCTACTCCGTATCAGGTCGTACCGTCTACGCTATCAAATTTTATTATCATCCACCTTTTTTTATTATTATTATTGTTTACGCTCGTACTATTTTGTCACTCGACCATTGAATTATTATTTTTTATAAGTTTATTATTTGTCATTTTTGTCCCGTTGTATTGGCGATCGCTTGTGGTCGGCCCCCACCTACTACTAACATAGTATTTAAGCGTTTTTTCCCTGTAGCAACGGTTAATATACGTTATATTTATTTGATAATTTTTATATAGAAATTCAACGACATTGTTATTTCTCACTTTCATTTTCCGTCACCCATTTTCAATTTTCCTATTACAGTCCACTACTATCGCACTACAATTACCATACGCTAACATAATTCGTGAGCGGGCAATACCTGACAATCACACATACGCCGTCGAACTGCACGGCTGCTTTAATTCAGGTTGCCTCCACGCAACGATAGTAAACATTTGAACATTTATTACAATATACGTATATTATACATAGATTTCAAGTATGATTTTTTTTAGTTTTTTTTTTTGAAAGTTACCCACCTACTACAATACAAGACACTTTATTTTTATATTTTGAAGCAATATATGTTTTGGATTATTTACATCTATATAAACTAAATTTCAGACCCATAGCTTAGTATTTAAAGTTTGTATGATCAAAGTCGTGGAACCAAATTTTATCAGACTCTACTAGAATGTTGTAGTTAAATTAAACTATAATAAGTATGTGGAATAACAGTACCTAACCTTCTATGATAATTTGTTATGAATATAATATTTTAAGTATAATAGCTCAAATTTAGCACTTTTACGGTACTTAATACATTTTCCTAATATTTTAACAGAAATTATGGAAAATGGAAATTTAAATTTTTTCATCTCTTATTTAAGTCCTATTTAGTAATATTAAAAAAAAAAAATTTAATTTTAATGAATTTCAGTCATTGGGCCTGAAAGGGTTAATATACTTTTTTATAAATTAATATTTATTACAGTTGGCTTTTATGATATGTTTAAACTATAAGTACGTATTTTTTTATTATTATATATATTATATTATGTATTATATTTATTATTATTATTTTTTTTTTTTTTTTTTTCCTATTATTACAACACCGTTACCAATATGCGTTTTTTTTTGGTTAGTTAATATAATTGCATGTCTTCGTATTTATGCTTATTTTCTTAAAATGTTTTTATATTTTCGGTTCATCCGTTACCTACCCACATACCTACCTACCTAGTGTGTAAATAAAGAATTTTTTTTGTAAACCAATTTGAATTATTATTTATTAATTTAAAAAAGTTTTAATAAAAACGTTTTCATTCAGTATTTTTTTGAATTTTAAGTGCATATTTTTGAATATTTCAGTGCATATATTTGCCTGTTTTTAGTGCATTCATGCAGGCAAATATTTAACACTTTTTCATTGCATTAAATTCACAGCCCTGCTAATTACTTTTACTTCCAATAATAATACCTACCACAGTTAATATTAAATGTCAAATTGTCAACAATCAACTGCTTCTTCAAATTGATAACACTTAAAAGGATGTCAGATTTTAAGCGCACCATTTATTTCTCTCTCTGACCCACGCACAATCATTTTAGTGTTTTCTTAATCGTACATTTGGTATGCTACGCGTGGGTCAAAGATGGAAAACAAATAGTGCGCTGACATCCAAACCAGCAACAAGTTTACACGAGTGAGCTGGGTATGGCTCCATCATAGATAATAAAGATATAGATAGGACATAATGGTCTTATCAGCGGTCTTCGAGGGGAACAATTGAGGCCAAATAAAGTATACCTATATCGAGTATCGACTATCAATATAAAGGAGCCTCAATTGCCTTCCCCTCCGGGAACGCGGCCTCAAATGTATTTAACATAGGCGTGGACTATCCATATCTTTATTATCTATGGGCTTCATCCATAGCATAGATTAAGGTGCCAACAAGGATCAACTTGATAATCAAACACTTAAGTTCGGCAACCTGCAACTCAGGATTTTTTTATTCAAAGTGTCCTAATGAGTCATAAGAAGGTTAGTTAGGTAAACCTATGGTTAGTTGAAGCTAGTGGCCTTTGCAATTCAAGATCTTTTCCTACGTATTCGGCATTGTTAACATAACTATTCTACCTTTACACTTTTTCTTCCCCCGTCTCTCACAGCTATATACAGGTTCAGCCACTGTCAATCCACACCTCCATATGATCGGTATTCTGTCTATCCATCTCTTTTTCAGTCTTCATTTCGCCCCTCATTTCCCACCTAAATTAACTAACTTCTATAGCCACTCTCACTATCTCTTATCATACAGTGACCGAACCACCTAAACCTATTCTCTCTTGTTTTCACTACAATATGTACACTAACCTACACTACCCTTAATTAATTAATTTCTTATTCTATCCTTTTTTGTACCTTAACACCTAACTTATTATTCCCATATCTGCTACTCTCACTCCACTTACCTAACCTAACCTTACATTTTTTTTCATCTTTCCCTTTCCTACACCAAACATTCTGAAATCTTGTTGACCCATTTCCTTATCTTCGCCATATCACACACTTCCTAATTCCTATTCACTCAGTCTCTAGTTACCTACAAGTCATCGTACTTGATTATCGGTGAAAATATTTAAATATCATTGAGCAAATTCCCTACTCGAAAGAATTACTTAAAAAAATATCATACCTCACTAATTTTCTAATTTTGAACACGACTATTGATAGCCGGAATAGTGTTATACCAGTATAATTACAATACAAATATTGAACATTTTCAGGCAATACATCCCCTGATCAATTAACAATATTAAAAAAAAAACCTACTGAGAAATAAGAAAATACAAAAATTCCATTTATTCACAAGTCAGTTATCAACTAGAACTCGACTACGAATAAGACAGCGTTTGGATTGTTCGGACTGGCGTATAATGTATTATTATTATACATTGCGCCTTTGGTAGGTAGTAGTAAACGTATATGCTTCTACGTTACTGAGTTAACAGATTTTCCGTGATAATAAATATTAAATTCAAGTCTAAAAAGTAAATGTAAGCCTCAAAATAATATGGAAACAAACTTACGCATAAACATCGACTCTTAGTAAAACCTAGCTGTACTGCAGCACACGCTGTCGTCGAAGAAACGGCTATCTTCATCCGTCTACATCTTGCTCCATCTCCATCTCTCTCACATCTCGCTAATTGAAACTTATCTAGTATACAATGCTAGTACCTTTATGATCTGTAATATATTCTGGTGTTCGATGAAAAAGATTGAAATAAGATAAAAATACATATTTTTTGTGTGTTGAATGAAATAAATTAAAAAATTGATTAACACAACAATCGCTTAAAAATTAATTTAATTCAAATAATGAGATGAACCTTATTAAATCATTTAAATTTTCCAGAACAAGCCCCCAGTTGTTGGTCACATACCAATTTTAACCATATACTAGACCACAAGTTTATAGACATTTTATAATGCATTCTCCTGCCGGTGGCCCTAGACACTGTTGGGGAAATTATATTTCTTTAGTAATTGAATTACGATACGTATTATAAGTTACGTAGGTACTTGTCCAATACTCGACTACCAGAATTTAAATTAAAGATTGTGATACACCTAGGTAACCTATCGATCGATTCTAAAACAGAAACTTAACCTAGGTACAAATAATAATATCACAATATCAAATAGTGAAATGTGAAAATTTGAAGAAAATTTCCTATAGGTATATCCCGTAAAACCCCCAAAATAAAACGTATGTTTGAGGTGTTCTCTTAAAACCCAAATGTTTAATGCTGTATGTTTTACATTTAACGAAAACTAAAACTATCGTGACGGAACTGAATTACGAAGAACGTATAAAACAAAAATAATCGTCACCAAGTGATAGGTATAATCTGCTATGTACTTACAAATCATATTAAATAACATTAATCATTATGTATTTTCTTATTTTATTAGGTAGGTATAAAAAACCTACCTTCCTACTTATAAAAGCATTGCCTAATCATTGATTTCAAATTTTAAAAATTATTCTACTATAACAATAAATTGACAGTTGTAGGCAAAGTATTATAATTTAAAGTATTTTTCATAATATCCTAATTTTAGTACACCTATAACAACTGGATTTTAAAAACTACTCTACGTCTAGCGGGTATATAAGTTTGTCTGACAATAAATATTTACATTAGGTCTACCGCGTCAACAGAGTAGAAGGACAAAACTTACGTAATTATTTATTATTCCGACGAAACGCGTTCCTTTCGAGTGTATAATATTGTCTAGTGTCAGAGCTGTGCGTCTCCGTCAAGGAAAATGCAGCGCGCGTCTTCATATCTCCGATCCAAAAGTTCATTCTGGAAGTATTGAGATTAATGACATTTATAAAAATAGGCACCTAGTTTATTAACCAGAATGGAACGAAATATGTGAGTACGTATTGGAATCGCTGTTCGTCTCAGACGATTGTCATTTGCCATAGATTATTTATAATTATAACCTCACCGTCCTAATCATAGAAAATATATATATGGTCCTAACCGATGGATGATGGATATTTTTACATTATCTTCAAAAAAACATTTATTTGTTTCTGCTAGACGCAAATGCGGTAAATTGAATTCAAATTTATAATATAGATAACGGTTTTTATACTTGGTAACCATAATATTAATATCTTGTATTATAGATTATATATCCAATTTATCTACTGAAGTCAAAGAAGTAACCTTAATATCTGATGGCTGTAACTATCAAAATCGAAATAAAACTTTGGCTTCAGCTCTTAGTATGGTTGCTAAAAAAAAAAATATAATGATAGAGCAATTATATTTAACTAAAGGGCATACAATGATGGAGGCGGATAGTGTTCACTCAACATTAGAGAAGATTTTTAAACCTCCAATTTATTCTCCTTCAGATTATGTTGCTAGAATGAGACTTGCCAGACCAAAACAACCATATAATATTAAAGTACTAAATTTTGATTTTTTTTTTAACTATGATGAAATATGCACACTGAATTCCTTACGTCAAAGATCACTATCCATTTTATGACAACTTACCACATACAAATGACCAGAAGAAGAAAAAAGCAATTTAGTTTAACAAAAACCACAGATATATTAAATATTTATAATTTAGAAAACCATAATACTATAAACTGCTTTGCTTTTACAAATTTGTTTTATGATTCATATTTTTATAATCTAAAATTAAATTTGAGTTTTTAAATATTTTAATACTGATTTACATGCATATTAAATTAAGGAAACACAAAGACTGTGTAATGTGCAATGTAGGTACTGTGTTATTATTTAGGTATATTTTTATTATATTATGTTTTGTAAGAATTGTTATTAATATTTTGTTGAAATGTTTAAACTAGTTAAAGAAACATGAATACTGTGTAATATGAATTATACTGAGATACTATTAAGGTTTATTTTTATTAAATATTTTGTTAAAATGTTTAAATTAAACACTTGTCTTCTTACTATGTACTATATTTTATTAAATACAATCATCCTGACATCTTAAATATAGAAAACAAAAAAACTTTTATGTAATGTACTGTGATAATTTTTTATTTTATAATGAAATTTAAGTTAATCATTTTTTATCTATTAAGTTTTTATTTTATAAATTCTATTTATTTGTTGAATGCATAAAACCAAAAAGTATTTAATCATATTATTCTGTAATACTATAAAGGTATAGTTTTGTTTATATTTTGTTTTTTTTTTTGATGAATAATAAAGTTCAATGGAAAATAATTATCCTATGTGTGCTATTTAAAAAAAATATTTTATTCCCAAACCTCCTATGTGCAAAAGTTATGTTTAATATTAAAGTATTAAATAATTTGTTAGATTCAGTTAAAAAACAAAAACAAATAAATATTCACTATATAAATTACTAGTTGAAATAAATTATTCCTATATTCTATTTTATAAAGTTATTTTTTAAAATAGTTTTTATTGTTTCCTGAAAAATGCACTTTTTTTACATAGGAGGTTTGTTCCCGTCAACGACGATATATTTATTACTTGGTTTATAAACAAATTCTAATTGATATAAAATAGTAATTAAATAAAAATAGTTTTAATAAAAAAAATTTAAGAAATACCTATTAATTTATATGTATTACCTAAATAACAAAATAACTAAATAAATTCGTGTTTTTTAAAACATTTTCACGCCCTCCCCCCCCCCCCCCCCCCCTTACGAAATTGTGTCACTCCTCCTTAGAGTGGTGCGCCCCTCAGATTAAAAGCCCTTGAAATAGTGCATGTTAAAAAATCAGCCATATCCTCCCCCCCCTCTCATTTGACTCATTTAGCTACTTTTTGAATTAAGAACGTGACATTGAACGTACAAAACTGTACAAAACCTACATACATAATAGTTATCAACCTATTAACCCATCAATAATATTAAATTTTTTATTGTGTACACTAATCGATTGGTATATACAAAATAACGTTAAGTTATAAATAGGACGTGGATTAAAAATGAGAAAAATACCTTAAAAATACGATTTAATGCACTTATATTACAAAGCTTAATAAAATGACCAGAAAAATTAAGTTTAAACGAATATAAAAGAGAATTTAGATAAGTGTATAGGTAGTGTATTCGTTATATTTTGAGTTTCATTATAGCACATCAGTCAATCAGATGCTATTTAATATTTTAAAATAAAAAATTTTGACAGTAATTCCATATTGGTAAGTGTTGTTTTCTATAACTGAAGTTATAGTATCGAACATAATGGGTACGTAAAAAAATAGAAATATAAGAAAAAAAATTACCTTTATTTAATTGTATTTAATTTTTGTCTAATAAGTTTTTATAAAATTGACTTTATCCCATATAAATGTTCTAATTTCATTTTTCAATTCGTTGATAATATATGAAACGAATTCTTTGCTTGGAAAGCAATGTTTTAGAAAATTCAGAAAATGAAGTTTTTATAAATAATAATTTCTGATGCATTGATGCTGAAGAGTGAGGGGGGTGGACAATCAGCCGAACCGAAATCTAACATCTTAAACACTTAATATAAACAATTTTTCACACACGCGTCATGGTATGAAAATAAAAAATATTTATAATTCATATTTATACCGATTTTCTACCGATTTCTACCGATCATCTATATTAATAATAATTATAAATATATATCAATAACAAATCATTTTTGAGCAGCGGCCCACCGGGAAAGTTCCCAGTATCCCGCCGACCCAGTCCGCTCCTGCTTCATATTGTAACCAAAAAATCTAAAAAATCTATTATAAACACAGTTACTTTTCAAAGATATTATAAGTTAAAATTTGGACGAAATTACTTATTAAAACCAAGAATAACGATTTTAGTTATTTTATTGAAATTTAAAAAAAATAGGTATTCGCGGATTTATGAAACTTTTAGAGTATATTATTATAATTTATATACACGATGATACTTTCAAATGTAATTTTTTAGAAAAAAAATTACCAGTTATTAATTAAAATTGTATCTTATGACTATTATCAGTTATAAGTCATAACATATATTTCTATAAATTAAACCAAAACATATATATATTTATATTAAGTATCCTATATAGGTATGTACCTATTAATTATAATTTATTATTCTACGAACAGGGACTGGAAAAACGACGACGACGTTTATATCTCGCGTATTTTATACATTTCTAGTTCGGAACTAAAATATGCGCCTTCAACACTTTGATAGCACATTTTTCGTGACATTAAATATTTGTTTTAAGTCTTAAAAGTAAATTTAAGCCCCAAAAGAATATAAAAACAAACTTACTTTAATTATCGACTCTTTCGGCGGAATCCGTGACGTGTGTGAACTGCGACACCCACGAGGAAACGCTCCAGAATACAGCCAGAACTTAGAATATTGTGATTTATGAAAAATAAAATTATACGAAACGCAGTAAGTTTTTTGCTCATATCTTCTTTGCTTATTGAAATTTTAGAATTATTAACCGACTGTGTCTTCTGCAACGACTTTGAGATTTGCCATAGATTAAATAAATAAATGATAGATATTATACTAGGTCCGTCAATATGATGAATCCACGGATATAATATAATGCAACTTTTTATATCAAAGAGTTCCGTGATAAGGAACAATTTGTTCATTGACATTTGATATGACAATAAACCAAAATAGTTTATAATTTTGAATTTGAATTATAATAATATGATATAGGTATTATTTAAATTATTATTTTCGTTTATCAATTTAATTATTGATTAAGGTGGTGAATAGATATCAGAAGCACAAGAATATTTTTATAAGAGTATATTGTATTTTATGAATTATTAAATAAAAATGTGATATGATCTAAAACTCCAAGTCTATAATTTTAGATTCTGAGCGGATCGATGACTCTATTAATTTTACAATGATGTGTTCTTTATTTTTTTAATATTTTTAATTATTTTTTCTTGGGGTCTGTGTAAACGATAATAGTATTCGTAATAAAGATTCAATTTTCATATATAATATTATATTATAGGCACTCAGTATATAATCATATATTTATTTTTAGTTTAGTTTAATTTTAGGTATTTAGTAAATAATAATAGGTATACGAAATTGTGTTTTCGAATAGCAATTTATTGTTTGTATTAATACCCACACCATAATAGGGAACTACAATTTTGTAAATGATGTACAAATGTATTTTTGATGTTTTAAGGCTGCTGTAAGATCAATTTATGAGAATCTTTGCATTAAATTGTTAGGATTATTTGATATGAATAATTATTTTATAGACGGTACTTACATATAGGTAAGTCGATCAGAAAATATATTTACACTGAGTGTTAATAGTAAAAAGCTATTAAAATATCTATTATTTGTATTTATTTGTTAATAATAATTAAGACTTAAATATTAGCAGTAATATTGTTCCTTTCACAAAATGTTTTTAATTATTTTAATTTAATTTACATTTATCCCAAAGTGATCTCTGAATAATCATTCAATGATGAATTTAATAGTTACATTCTCGGTTACATTAATTGGATTATGAATTAGAATAAACTACAGTTTCCAGCTTCTACTGCAACATTATTTTATATTTTATTATATGTTTTTAATTTTTTAAATGCAGTCTGCACCTTGTATCGGTGATTACACGTAATATAATAAAATTGATACTAGTGATGAGTAGGTAAGTACCGTATTGTTTAATCAAATTATTTACACGATTATTAACTAAAAAAATATCTATGAAGTATAAACATCCGCATTTCTATTAACTATAAATTCATAATTGTATGAGCTATACATGTTACATATATTTTTCGAAAAAACAAGAATAATTCCTATTTGATGTCACACGGGTTGAACTAGCAACTGACTGCTATGACAACTGTGCAATTTTTTTTAGCATAATACGTTTTGAAAACGTCCAGAAAAGAGTTTGTTTTAAGACTGTCTGTCTTGATAACAACTAATTTAATTTAAAGTGTATTGTTATATTATATTATAATGAAATTAATAATTATAGTAAAATATATAATTGTAAGACATCTAATACCTATATCTATAGCCATCTAGGTTATAAACTACACTAAAAAAGGTGTAAGTATGCTAATAAAATATATGAGGTGTATAATGTATTTATGTATGTAAAAATATAAAATATAAAGATTAATAATATTATATTGTTTTAAATACTTCGCGCAAACCTATAAGGTGATACCCGGCGTATAGTATAACATGCAAAAAGGTGCGTATTAAACTTGGCGTAGTGAAACGAAGACGGTCTCGCGTATTTTATACATTGCGCTATTGAGATTAAACTTATAAATGCTTCTACGTCACCTAGTTAACAGATTGTCCGTGGCAATAAATATTTAATTTAAGTCTAAAAAGTAAATGCAAAATAGTAGGTAATAATATGAAAACAAACTTACTCGTAAACATCTACTCTTCCGGTGAAACGTAACTAGAGTGCCGCCATCGCCGAAGAAACTGCTATCTTCATCCATCTTCATCTAATCATCTCACTCCGATGAGCTGAAATTTGAAAGTATCGAAATATTTTATGAAAATAACCTGATCATAACGAAATTTGCGAGTTTGTGTTAAAACTTACATTATAATATATACGGTTTAACAAACTGCCCGTCTATATTTATGGCCTATTATTTTTTTGTTCACTAAATCAAAATATACAATAGTATTTGCTGAAATTATTAGAATTGTTAACCGTCGCCGACGAATTTCGACAATTGACGATTGACATAGATATTATAAAATATATTATTTACTATGATAAATCCAAAGAATTTATATATTATAGTATTATACTCAGTATACCTATAGGTATATTTATAAATCGTATGTTCTTTTACAGACATCTTTGTGATCTGCAATGCACCTATTCTGGTTTTCTAGTTCAATTATAGTTCGCATGCCAAATTTAACTATACAAACTGGTCCGCAAGTTTATAGACATTCTAATACATTCTCCCGCCAGTGCTAATAGACACAGTGTTTGAGAAGTTAAATTTGTTTGTATTATTATAGTATTATACTCAGTATAACTATAGATATATTTATAAATTGTATGTTCTTTTACAGACATCTTTGTGATCTCCAATGCACCTATTCTGGTTTTCTATTTCAATTATAGTTCGCATGCCAAATCTAGATAACTGTAAAAAAGTAAATATTTTTGTAATTTATTTTAAAATACTAATACTATTGCTAATACTTTATGCATAAGATACTATTTAAAAAAAAACAAAAAAATATTTGTAATATATTAATTTAATTTATTTTAATTTTTTAAGCTTTTTATGTTTAATTTAATGTTATTTTTGCATTTTTTTAGATGTTTTAGTTTAAATTCAAATCCCAGCCCTACTTATAAGTAAAGTACGAATTTGAAGGATATTTAAAAATAAAAATAACACACCTTAATGTGAAAGGGGCAAAAAAACATAAAATACACCTACCTATACCTAAAATGAAGTAAACATTAAAAAAATTATAATGATATACGTGATACCATTTAAAGTTTAGCATCTTGGTGTTTTAAAATATTTAAATGTTAAGAGTAAATTTTGTTGAACATACCTATTGGTATTTTAATTAATTAATGATACTCCAAATTTGACTATAAAGTACCTACCTATAAATTATAATATATTAAGAACATAATAATTATTTTCAGCTTACCAATTCTTTCTAATTTTCTTCTCTTAGTGAAAAATTCTTATATTGAAGTATTATTTAAATTTCTTTTAGGTTTATGTGGTATAGGCGTTTTTAATCTACAGCTTTTCACATGTCTGTTCCGATTTGTAGGGTTCATGTCTCCTCTTTCGAGTCCACAAATTTCGCAATTTTTCATTGTTCACAAATCAACTTTAAAATATATGAAATTATGAAACAAACCATTAATATTAAATATTTGACAATTTGATTAATTTATTAATGAATAATATTTAATAACTTTTACTTACCGGTCGGCATATACATATTATAAACGTGTCTATACTAAACTGTTATATCGAGATTTTGTCGTATGCGACAAACCACAAGCGCAGGTATTAGTACAGCTTATTGTGAATCAGGGTGATCCAACCTTTGTAGTTGGCGGGCCAATTTACACTTTCACTTTTGTTTCACAAAATACACTGGTGGCCGCTAAAAGAAAAAAATTATATTATTATTCATATTTTATTTTATTACTAACATATTATATTATTATAATGCACAAATTTTTAAATTACAGATTAATATTAACAAATAATTATGACGATTATGTTACTTGTATTTAGACTTTAGATACCTAATTAATGTGATAATCGGCATTGATTTTCAGAAGCCAATTTTTCTGTATCAATCGAACATCCTGATGCACGATTTTAAAGAAGAGTTGTGAATACGGTTTGTTGATTTAGACTTTATTAAGGGTGTCATCGGTGCCGGTCATTTATTAAGGAGTAAAATTAGGCAATTTAATTCACATGTTGTATCGACTTCGCACGGAATGTGCATGTGTGTGAATTTTGTAAATTTTGTAAATCAATATTAGTGTGAGTGAGCTATAATTTACACGCGCAGATAAAAATATTTACGCACGTACATGCACATGTCAGTGGTTGACTTCGATGAACAAAAATGCTTTTACAGGAAAAATTCTCACGCCTCGTTGATATGTCGGATTTTGGTCATTTTTTTTTTTATCTGAAAGTATTTGAGAAGTTTTTGCATGTCGGCTCAAATCTGGAATTTTTATTTTACTTTAAATAGTGACATGTTTTTGTACCAAAAACGCACCGGCTCCAACCCCCTTAAATTCATATGGTAGTAAATGCCGATTCACAAATATACCTACGTACTTCCAAATAATGAAAAAATATCAAGAGAAAGATTCCTAGATACAAATATGGAATTTTATTGAATGATGTCTTAATTTTTTTAAATTTTATTGTGTATTTCATTATGTGTATCACTATATAGTTGTTATTTAAATTGATTCAAAAATGATTCTAAACAATATAGGTACTGTCGGTACTGGAATATAATTAATGACGCCTCAGACCATTCTAAACGAATAACATTTTATTGACATTTATAGAAAAAAAAACCAAAAAAATAATTTGTAAATTTACGTGATTTTTACGTATTTTGTCAAAATTCAAACTTTAAATGTTTAAAAAAATTATGACTGAATTTTTATATTTTGTAACTACTATTGAAACAATATATTAGGAGCATTATATTAAATTTTCAAGCTTTGTTATCGACATTAATTTAAAAAAAACTAATAATATTCGAAATTTTGTTAGGAATTTAGGATATACATTACAATAATTATTATTAATAGTTGTAAATTACCACATTGTTAGAGAATCCAGGAATCCATCACTTTTAGTCTTCAGAATAATCATTATTACACTTTCATTCTGCTCCTCAAACCAAATTATGGTATTTTCTATTTAGCTATAGAAAGCAGTTAAATCTACCAGCAGTTTGCCATCACTAGTAAAATCCAAATATACCAATGCATGGAGAATGCATTAACCAAACCACCGTTATATGTCTCAAATTCAAAATAACACTTAGATGGATACTCTTAATCAATTTTATTATAAATTTATAACAATTAGGTATAGGTCAACGACCAAAAACCATTCGACAAAACGCCAATCTTATCAGGTGGTCTTCGAGGGGAACAATTGAGGCCAAATAAAGTATACCTAATACAAGTATCGACTATCAATCACGACTATAGATAAAGGAGCCTCAATGCCTTACCCTCCAGGAACGCGGCCTCAAATATATTTAACATAGCCGTGGCCTATCCATATCTTTATTATCTACGTATTTAATCCACCTACTAAACCGAGGGCGCTCCCTATGTCGATTTTAAGGTATTGAATGTTGAACTTTTCATTAGCATTTGGAATCCACTAATAATGTTTTTATGATTTATAAAACGATCATTCAGTTGTTGAATATACGAATCAAGAAAAGGAATAAATAAAGCTGTTTTGAAATATTCTTCAGGATCTTTTGCTGGAATATTTATGCGGTGTTTTTGGCGCTTAACTAGTCGAAGAATTTCAATTGAAACCCCCTTGGTTGCGCCACTGTATCTTATAGGTATTCTTTTTTTTTTTTTTTTTCCTTTTTGAACCGACGACGCCGCGGGAATTGCTTTCGCATTACTTCCGCGGCGCATCTTATAGGTATTCTATATAATCCTATCCCACTTGGTTACTTTTAACGAGATTCGAATGAAGTGTTTAAAAATGGTGCAGAATCATTTAAAGTTTAAACTAAACATATACGATTGAATGATTGTATATACAGGCGGCGTAAGATGTCTGTAATGTGTGTTAACTCATGTGAGAACGATCGACAAAAGGAAATAAAATTCGCACAATCTTTTAAAATAACTTTTACGGAATTCCATATAGATGGTCATGATATTATATTATACAATATAAGAGTCCATAAAATCTTACAATAATTTCTGCAGAATAGATCGAGCGAACAATGCGCCAAATCAAGCCTACCGTTAATTCGGGTCGGCGTCAATAGAATTACTATAATACACGATGTTATTATATAGGTACATTCGATCAATTTAAAAGAAAAAAGTTAAATCTTCTACACAAACACGGGAGATCAATTTATAAATCTTCCGCCGCGCGCGCGTATTTTTCGCGTTACTTCATTGTGTTCCAGATATCGGCGGTATTTAGCCCAAGGCGGTCGGTCGGGTCCACGGTTTGTCCCGGGTCATCGATTGGTGGCGTTTTCCTATATTATATACCCGCCATATATACCTCAATATTATATGTGTACATTCATATATTGATCTATACGTTATGCATACGTCACATAACCTAACGTATAATAATATAGAAAGATAGGATATTAATAATAATAATAATAATAATAATAATAATAATATGTGTACGAACCCTGCGGTTTCTTCTCGGCCTCTGAAGCCTACTGTAATAACAACAACAACAATCAACAATGTGCAGAGCGCATATAACAATCACAATAGCCCTGTGACTCGTGTTATTATATTATTCATCGTACCTTTACAGGTTATAGTGCCCAACGCCCATATATATATTAATATTATATATGTATTATAATATATATATATATGTTATTATGTGCGTGTGTCGTGTGTATACATGCATAGATGAGTTATTATTGAATATAGTGCGTAAAAGGGACACGACAGCACCGCTACGTGGAGGGTCTGACAGGTCGTCGCCGAGTGTTTTGCAAAAACGAGAGAAAAATCGTACAAAAAATGTCAAAACGGGCGTAAACGTGTGTATTTTTATACAAGTTACATTGTTGCTTACAGCCAGAATTCCAAAAACGCATTGTGCACCCATACAAACGGACTTGTCGGCTCGGCGGCGGCGGCGGCGGCGGCGCAGAAGCTGCAACAGTTCTCGCGGTGAGAATCGACATCCGTCGCGGATATCTGAATATTTCACACCTATTATTATATTTATTTATCATATAAATTAGAATTTAGGGATCGTTACGACCTGTCGACATCTTATACGACCTATTCTCAGTCAAATCTCTAGAAAAGGGGTCTTTAACCTCTTTAGGTAGAGGGCCACCTATTATTTGTATTAAAATGTCTTAACTTTTGGGAACGTTGACACTTTTTTTATATGAAAACCCATTAATACGGATCACTGAATAATGGACACTTATAACAGAAAACTTTTGATTTTGATTTTGAGGACGTGATGTGTTGTACAGTTTGTCCGCCTTTTTTTTTTTGTCTTCTATTACCTTTACTGGAGCAGAATAAGTTCTTTAATCTTCAACTCAGAGAGCGATAAATTGGACATAGTTGGTACTTTGACATAATTTTCCAGTACTTTTCAAAATAACCGGGAAAAAAATAAAAAAACTAAGTTTTTTGAAAAGATCATTTTGGTTATCTATTTACATTGATTATTTATCAAAATCACAAAAATTAGTTTTAAACTTTTAAATTAAAACAATTTTTAATTGTTAACACTTAAACAAACCTAACACAAGATTCCTCATACATTTTTTTACTATAAATTTAAAAAAAAAATTTATCATAAAGTTATTTTAACATTTTTTATGAGAGTTTGAATTTTTTAAGGCATTGCCGCATCGGATACTTATTTGCCAGTAAATTTACGTTTTTTATTGAACGATATTCTTATTTTACTATAATTAAAAATGAATAAATCTCAGATATGCTTGAAGTTTTGTTTGTATAAATGTTTACATTATAAGTTACCTTTAACATTTTCAAATATATTTACTCTTTTTGAGCTATTTATAGACATATTACATTTGACATTTTTTTTTAGTATTTTTGCGTTTTAAGTACATATTTTGAAAAGTTTGGATAATCCAAAACTATAAAGCAAAGACCCGTGTGGCGCTCCCGTGTTGATTTTTTAAAATAATGATTTTTGTTACCCAGAGAGGATTGTAAGCGGTGATTCTCTGTATTTGTCTACAACACGAACATAGTAATTTAGACGCGTGTTTTCATTCCAACATACTGATTCAACTAATGAACTGATAAGAATACTAAAAACCGATTTGAATTTGTCATCAAGTCTACTTGAGATCGACTTTCCCAGATTTTTAATTTATTGATTTTAACACCTACAAATATTTAATTATTTAATTTCCATTTTTAGTAAGAATTTTCTTGGGGGGGTAAAACCAACATGTGGGGAATTTGATCTTATGTAGACATAATTATAAATTCAAATCTTTGTTTAGAATTTATTCTTATCACTTCACTAGATTAATCGGTACGTTGGAATGAAAACACGTCTAAATTACTATGTTCGTGTGTTAGACAAAGATGAACAATCACTGCTTCCAATCCCCTAAGTAATAAGTCAATAATTATTAATGGTAGAAACTTGAAACATATTTAACATTCTACTATTACTTAAATTATAATTTTCTTTACATAATATGAATTTTTCAAAATGTTTAGATTTGAAACATTTAAAATTCAAATGACAACGAAATAAGATATTTCAACGATAAAAAATAATTATGTAATAATGATTTTAGTTATTTTTTCATCATTAAAAAATATTATTCTTAAGGAATTGTAACTTTTTGCCACTTTGTTTATTATTATTTGCTATACAGTATACAGTATAGTACTATAATATACTTATATTGCTTATATAATATAAATTAATATCATTAATTATTATTATATGTGTAACTGAATTTCTTGATTTTAAATATATAGTTATATCCGAAGTATATAGTTAAGTACCTACTACCTACCTATTTATATTTATTGTTCAAAACCAAAAGTTTCTAACTACATAAGTCATAAGTATCTAAACATTCTGAACTAAACCTTTATTGAATAATGATACAAAATGTACCTACAACATTTATTATATTGTAATATGACAATATAATATTTTATAACAATATCATTTTACATTTTTATTTGTGGACATTAAGTCATTAACATTATAGTCATTATATAGTAGGTTGGGAACTTCTACTAAACATCAATTCAGTTGAGTACATAATATGGGCTACGGCATTTGTTGTGATAAATAACTAATCGCTGTTATATCATCAGTTATTTATGAGTGTGGCAGATTTGAACATTCATTATTATACAGGTGTTTGTCCTGTTGAGCTATTTTGTTCAACCGAATCGCCTACATAAATTTTGCAACTGCAGACAATATAAAAGCGAACACGACCCAGAGACAATATTATGACTCCACATAATAAATCATAGTAATAGTAATAAAAGTAATAATAATAAAAAGGGAAAACGACTCATCTGTATGTCTGAGGCCTGTGCGCGCGCGCGTACCCACACACACACACACACACACACACACACACACACACACACACACACACACACACACAGCGTAATGGGGAATCTGGTAATGTGATTTGTGAATGTTGTCAAACATACTCCGACGATCACCAAGTGGAAGGAAAAAAAATCATTTACAGACTCTGCGAGCGGTCCATTTATTATTGACCCTTTAAAATTATTATTTGCCATGTTGAACCTGCGGGTTTTTGAAATTGGGTTTGTTGTGTAAAGAAAGACGGTGTGGACTGTGGGATGGAGAAACAGATAAGTATCGCGGCATCCCCTTGTACACGCCGCGTGTTTCACAAAAAATAATAATAATAAAAAGAAATACAAGAATAATATTGTTTAAACGGTTTTCATCTCTTTCTTCGTTTTTATTTTTTCTTACCGAAACCACACACACGATGCCGCGCCGCCTTTTTGGCTTCTTCTTTCACAAAAACTCACCATATCCGCGTATCACCCCTCTATCGTTACACAGCCAATGGGAAATTAAATTCAATACACACAACGTCTTCCAAGGTAGCTCTGCTAACGCCATTAATTGTTGCATATAAACTGCGTGGTAAGAAAGGGCGAGTGATCCAGAGGAAGCCGCGTTCAATGAGATCAATGGGAGTCGGCGGCGGAATGTTATACCGCGGTATAACAATATGTGAGGACTGGGGGGAAGGGCCTATCATTTTCACCACATCCGTAACGTATACGCATATTTTAGAGTTCAAATATTTAGGGTTTACGTATCATTTTATTTTTACCATAGTCAAATATAATATAACAAATTAGGATTTTAAAATTGATTTGTGGTTTTTCAAAAGTACCTATATTTCCAATAAAGCTTATTCTGATATAAATACACTTATAATACATATGCGATACATGCATATTATATTAAATTAAACAAGAAATGTTTGTATATTGATTAGTAATATTACCATAATACTACAATTACTATTGGCATTGTAAAAATCGTTTTAAAAAAATCATTTCAAGTACAATGTCCAAGTCACCATTACTTATTTCACGAAAATTCTCACGGTAAACATAACTCATAAGAGACAACGGTCCAAGTAAAGGAAATGTTAAGAAAAATATTTCGATTAGAATATAGGTGGGGAAACGTGTGAAATAAAAATGAAAGATTTTTGCTGGTAGAACGTGAGTGCCAAGTATGGCCCAACGTTTTGGACATTGAACGCAATAATTAGTAATTTCATACTAATTAATTATTTATAATTCATACTATTCGTATTGCGTACTAATGAATATTTTTTATCAAAAAGAACTATAGGCCTTTAGGTATAGTATAAAAGTATAATTCTATTATATAGTATAGCCGTATACTGTATAGGTTTATATTCAAGTATAATTATAAAACTGACCTGTCATTTATATGCGACTATATTGATCAAATTTTCATTATAAAATTTAATCTCTATGTTATACATTTGTTAATAAAACATGTTAATAAAACAAAAAAAAAGTACTTACTTCTTTAAATAAAGTATAGGTAGCATAATATAGAATTACTATACCTACCTAAGTAAATTATATTAGAATCGTATTATAAAAACAAAATAAAGACATATGTTGTCATAAAATAAATATTAGTTCGATACTATTATATTTCTTTAAAATTTTTTAAAATTTGAATAAACTATATTGAATATTCACACGGTTTCATTTTTTAAAATTTAATAACTCAACGTTTTGGCGTACTGAGGGCTAAATCGTGTCAAAAGGGAAAAAACGTTATCGTTCTTTTTATTTAATTATACTGTTTTAACTTTTAAGTAAATAACATACAATACTTGACTAACAAATTACATTATCTCAATTGCTACAATTTCACAGCCCACTGGTTCATGGTTTATCATTTTCCCTTTTTTTGCCTAGTATATACGTTCCACGATATCTAAATCGGATGTAATTGCAAGCGCTGGGATCGCGTATAGACCAAACAATTAACAAAGTATAGGTATATTATGGTCCAGTAACCAGTTAGGTATAACATCTGTTATAAACTGTTCCGCTGTGGTAACAGCTTATCGGACAACTGAACATAAAATAGTACTTATGCCACACGTTGTATTATAATGATTATACCATAAACATTAAACATACCTAATATTATATTTATTATAATGATAACAGTTTTACATATCAGTAAACTTACCTACACTTCATAACATGCACAAACAAAGCAAATAAATAAATGAGTTATATAAAAACTTTTTGTTGTAGATGGTAAAAATGTAATTTGGATAGGTATAACCTTACAAATATGAACTTACTTCCGGGCAAGAGCAATACAGTATATTATTATGTTATAATAATTATAAATTTTATGAAATAGTAAATTATACCATTTAAAGAACTATGTGTCTATGTTTAAACTGCATGAACAGTTTTAAAGTCGTCTGACTCAGACTTAATTTAACTTTTTAAGGAAAGTCAAAACAATGTTTCCCTAGCCTTTTTACGTTTTTTTTAATTTATTAAGAACCTATTTTATTTTAAAATCCTGTCCTTATATTTTTTTTCCTGAAAAAAGGATGTGAATATAATAATAACAGCAGACAGCGAATGTGAAAGACAGGCATGACAGTGGTCCCTGATTTTACTTAATTATCTAACACAGAAACACTTGGCACTGTAGTAAAGGAAAAGTAACACCTAGCTATATCGACTTATAATGTTGTGTAACATGGAAGCGAGGTATTGAATGGATATACGCTATATGTTATGTACTTAAAAATGTATAGATGACTTGACTTTCAAGTTTCAAGTAATTAGTTTTAGATTTCATTAGCCATTGGAATGATTTCAATTATTACTATAACACCATTCATTATATACAGGTACCTTGCATTATATTTCATTCATTTGGCTTATGAACATCCTATTTTCAAGTGGTGTACGACTATATATAGGTACGTTTACCTTAGACTTCTCGTGTCTCCCTCAGGTTGTAAATATATTGTGTAAAAAGAAAAATAACTAAAACTACATACAAATGAAATACTTAGTCAACAAAGGACGATCAGAGCAAAATCAATAACACTTGTCAGAAAACTGAAAATATGAGAGATACTCTTCACCAGTTCAACACTGTTTGCTTGTACCTATTTACAGGGCCGCGTCCGGTTCGATTAAACAACGATGAAAAACACGGTAGGTACCTTGATCCCAAGAATGTTAAAGGCTACTTATAAAACCTCCAGTGCCCAGGGGCTGGAACTGAAAGGCTCTTTACATAACAGTTCTTCTAGATAAAATATAACATTGTTATTAATTACAATTCAATGCACGCACTATGCATAAATAAATGTGTATAAAGTACTATGAACACCATGAACTACAAAGCACCTAATCAAACAATTATTTTGCAGTATTTTCATTTATGTTTTTAATATAAAAGTATTCTTTGCTCACAAATAAATTTGTTTTATATGAGAAATGGGATTGCACATACTCGTTTAATATGAGTGGGTGGATGTATTATCACTTATATTAAATAATAACTGGTTTTTATCATGCTTTATAAACTATGTTTTTTTTTTAACAAAATACACAAAATGTATGTATACTGTATATTGTATAATACAAATATATAAATAGGATTAGGTACTACCTACACTAAACTAAATTAAATATTTTTTTTAAGTAATTTTTTTGTATAACAATGAAATTTAACTTATTACAAAAACACATTATATTTTATTATATCCAACATAAAAGTCGACAACCAAATGCCATAGGTAGGTAGTTAAATTGTTTCCCGATAGAAAAGTATTGAGTACGATTAGTAATTTTAATTTTGTTTTCTTTAAATTATACCTGGAAGTCTGGACTCAATATTTAAATTGTAGTAGTGCAAATACTGAGATCCACAACCTCTACTTACTTACTTCAAACTAAGTCTATAACCACCAAATTTGAATTGTTCATGGTTTTTAGTAGGTATAAAAACTACTTAAGATTCAATCAAATATTTTTTTTTTAATTAACCTGTATAGTAGAAGTATATGTACCATTAGGTTTTTGTTGTCATTGTTTGTGAATTATTGATCCATCTACCAATAAGAATAATATTTAATAGCTTAATAGTTAATACTTCTTGGGTATCTATATTATATTACTTTAAAATGTCATCATTATTAATTTATAAAATAGTAATGTAATGTAGGTATAGGAACATTTCTAACGAGACAGTTATGAAAAATGAAGATTCTTAGATAAACAATTTAACAATATAGATAACAAGGTATTATTAATTTACATACAAAATATAAGTAAATAAGATTTTTCCATTTTCCTTTTTATAAAACTACTTAATTTCACATTTCACGCATAACACAAGAGCCTGAAATCAGATAGAAAAATGATTTTTTTTTTTTATATATCAATATTCATTATACGATATGTAAATATATATTTTTACAATAAGTGTAAGTGATGTTGGTATATTATAATGAGTTGTACTCTTGAGTAGAAGAAGAATCCATGAATCCATCCATTGATGGAACTTAACTTACTCTAAAAACTAACAACAAAAAAGAGGTTAAGTGGGCGAAAAATGAAAATGTCCGTGAACAGCTCGAAAACAGTCAAAATATTTTTAAAATGCTATCAAGTATAGGAATTGATAAAATAAACATATGGTGTAAATTTAAAGTACCTCAATTATTCGTTTTTGAATTACAACAAACTAAAAAAATCGCTCCATGAGAAATCAAGTGAATATCCAATGTTGTAAACATTTTAACTTCAGACACTTATAAAAATTTAATTTGACTTTCCAGTGGACATTTAAAAATGTTGATAAAAGTAGAAAAACTTTTGAGGAATCTTTTATTACATTTTCAAATTGTATATATCAAAAGAAATATTTTTAACTGAAAATAATTTTCAAATGCTCGTGGTATTTACGAATTTTGTCGAAATTCGAACTTCAGACGCTCATAAAAAATTATTGTGGATTTTCAACATACTTAAGTTTTTTGACCGATCGAATATTTTTTCATTGACATTAATTTTAAAAAAACTAATAATAATCGAAAATTTCATATACCTATAAATATTTCAACTCGAGTCAAAATATTTTGAAAATTGTATGTCGTATAGAAATTATACGATATAAACATTTAGTAAAAATTTCATGTATTTACGGTAATACATGAAAAACGAAACAAAAAATACACCAAAAATCAAAATCAATTTTGTCGAAAACCAATTATGCGTTAAATTTCCCGTTTTTCCTAATTTTTTTTTTTTTGTTTTTTCTGGCGCGCTTTTAAAAATTACTTGGAATTTTAAATTTTGGCCTCTCGAATGTACTTATGTACCAACTAGATTTTATTTCCCATTGGAAAAGATATTGAAGGTGAAAACCGAAGAATGATCCACAACTTCCACAACTTATCGTATACATGGTACATAAACACGTTTTTTAAAAATAAAAATAAAAAAACACATAAGTTTAAAACCAATAGGTTATAGGTACCAGTTTTCAGGTATCTTTATGTCCACGTATTTAGTGTAATATACTGTAATACAACTGTTAATACAGTATTTAGTACACACTATATTTCAGAATTATGTATTTATCCAAACAGTTTATACTTGATAAAAGACGTATACTCTGGTCTGCACTGGTGAAGGACGTGCAAGTTATTTTAAGTATGATCATATTGGTTTTTACTTTCTTATAAATACACACTCTAATAGTATACTCTAGGATTAGACTTATATGTATATACAATACACATTTTATTGAAGTACCTATACAAGCATCTTAAACCTATCAGCCGGTGCCTTTTGTTGTTATAAATTACATGAGAAAATTTTGCAATAACTTACATTTTGACTGTAGTATGTAAACATTTCGGAACTCCACCATAAACATAGGGATGTAGTTATGGTTTATTTTTTTCTTCTTCTTTTTTTATCTTTTTCTTTTGAAATGTATTTCTATATACGATTCCTGCCCGAAATTAGTTACGCAGTATGGAAGCCAAACATACACAAATTGTATTTTGTCCCACATTACACCTGCTGCATTCCTCAATGGTCCATTATATACGTATTATTATGCAGGCCGACTATCACAGTGATAATTGAATCTCAACATTATTGTGTAACAGTGTGTGTGTGTATATATAATATATACACATACGTATTATACAGTATACAATCATATTAAGGCAGTATAGAATCAAACTGTACAACTGGTCCAGACGAAAGCAGCACAAGTCCTTTATGATTTTGACATTATGGAAACTATATTAGATATTATGTTGATATATAGAATTTAATTTTTGAAGAAATTTTTGAGTTCCTTGATCAAATTTAAGTTTTAACAGATTATACCGAATTTGATTTCTTTGTTAAATCGTCATATTATAAGCATAAATTAATTTTAATAATGTGCAAGCGCAATACGCCTTTATTGTCATACTTATATAGTTATATGCACTATGCACTTTTATACTATTATGTTATTTAATATTATATTCTACATAGAAACTTATAAAATATTATTTAGTGTAAAAAAACTATTACACAATACGCTGAAATATTATATTATACGCAGATGCAGAGTGATTTTTTTAATGCAAGACTCAATTTATAATACTATTTATTTAGTATTTTTTTATTGTTTTAAGTCCTTATCTGTATTATATTATAAACGTATTATTATTCATTAATCATTAGTTACCTACTGAATGTATTAAAAAATAAATACCATTTTCATATTTTATATCATTGGGATTTTTAGAATTCTTACTTTTTTAATTGTCATCCTTAGTTTTTAACTCTATACCTAGTTTATGTCTAAATATTATTTAAATGATGAATGTTAAAACAATATAATAATAAATATACAAAATACTATATTTTAATATTTTATCCAAAATGGTTGGTATAAACATTTAAAGTTTAGGAAAGAGGAATTGTTTGTTATGCAAGAAAATTTACTCCATAGCATTCAATAAATATTGTAATCTCATATTATTAAAAATAAACTGACAAAAGGTTAGAGGCACTACCTAACTTTGTTTTTGCAAAGTAGTCAAAAAGAGTGAAATATGTGGAAAGTATATTATTTATTTATTTTTTTTTTTTTATTGATCGTGAAGCCCGGCAACTATGGCCATTAGCTGTTTGTTTTTTTTGTCTGTATGGAGAGGAACTGTAGTTTAGTAAACACGTGTGTTTTGGTTTGGCAGATTTTTTAGTGGGCACCTTTGGGTATCTGCCATGCCCGGGTGGGGGATGGCGGCACTTCTCTCCGGACACGGTGACTTGCCCGAAGAAAAATGCCGTCCGTGAACCGAGGTTTGAATCAGAGCCGGCATGCGTTACAACCGATGCCTTAGTCCGCTCGGCCAAGTTTGGCATTTTCCTGTAACATTATTCGATGTATAAATTATACTGTTTACATGTTTAAATGACAGCGGATATGACTGATTTCTTTACTTCATCATCTAATTGTATAAGTGCTTGTAAAAATGTCTTATATATGTATGTAAACTTAAATATATTCCAGATACCTAACTATTATTGTATACCTAATATTATTCTGATATGTTTTTAACGAATTAGGATTTTTAAATGTTTGATTATTAAAATTATTTAGTGTTTGAAAAATGGATATATTATCAACTAATTCCGTTATGACAATCATCCTATACTCTATAGTTATCCTTTAAACATCTAATTTTTTTTACAGTTTGAACCATCGACTTTAGAGGAACTAGTTTTCGAGTTAACTTGCAGGTTAAGCACATAATAGGTAGCCAGGTAGGTATCTATATGTGTAACCTATCTGTGCGTAGACGCCTGCAGACGCGTATAGTGCGTATTATACTTATATACTAACGAAAGTTCTCGTGAATTTCGAGTAAAAACAGTGCACCGACCACGATCTAAATCCCTTAAATTATCGGTGTGGATAAAAATGTTATTCGTTTTCTAAGTCATTCGTTAAAAAAAATATTTATATTATATTAGTGTAATTTTCTTTTGAACGATTGTAAAAATTGTATAATAGATTTGTAGAAGAGACCCTCTGCAGGTCGTTTACGCAGCGGTGGCGGCAGAGTTGACGATGACGGTGACGAAGATGATTATATGATAATGATGATGATGCCGATTATGATTATGATGATGATGGTTATGATGATGATGATGATGATGATGATGATGATGATGATGATGAGCAACTTTTGGACCACGCCCAGCTTCCAATGGGCAAATGGTATGATACCGGGCGGCACACCTGTACCGCCCGGAGGAGGAAGGAGAGCGCGAGAGCGCGCTGTAAAAAAGGCGACGGCTGTGTAGTTATATATATTATATTATACCTATACGGTTACGATTATGACGACGACAACGACGAAGACTATACCCCGCTGCCGTCGTCGAGTAATACAATATAACATCAGTGAGAAACCGACGTTTCTTGTGCATGTTCGTACCTACCGTAGTATTATGTGCGTGTACTATACAGTATATAGGTACACTAAATTTATAATGTATATAAGTACATAATAATATTAGGTAGGTAAAGGTAAAAAGTGGAGGGGGTGTAGAAACCATAGACCTCATACTTAGTTATATTAATAGGTAGTATGCATGTAAGGTCTATCGTCTACGGTAGAAACATCTTAGCGGGCACCTGTACGTGTACATCGGCCGTCACAGTATCCCACGGGTACCATCTCTGTTCTCACAGACACATGGCGTGTTGTATAATATGCTTCTTGTATAGGTATGTAATGTGTGTGTACAGCTTACCAGTACGGATATACCACTGCATGTGTGCAAGTGCGTATACTATAGGCTATACTATACTGACTGCGTATACCGGGCGCCTAGTTTCATCAGCTGTAGTAGGTATATTATTATAATTAAAATATTTCGGAGACATTGTCAGTCATCGAGGTTTTGTTGATATATTCTTAATAATATACAGCTCATCAAACATTTTTTTTTTACATTTTTTAAACAACTAAATTTTTCATAACTAATACTTCAAAAAAGGCCGATGGGGTGACCCCTAAATATTGTTATCTATACATTTCATACAAATAATTTTAACTCTATAAAACCACTTTTTAATGCTGCTTAGTATTTTGTCTGTCTTGCGTGGACATGTTTTTACCGTTAAAAATTATCGGTATAACGTCCTCTTAACCTGTACCTATTATACGTAGGCTCTGGGGAGTGGAAAATATAAAAGTTATATAATGTACCTTAGTACCTATATGCGAGTTTTGATCGTACCTAATATTTGTATAGTTGTGTGACGATCGGATGAAACAATAATACATAGCAATGTTATACGTTTATGACAAAAAACTATTAAAAAGGTGGGCAAATTGGTATCACTCTGCTGTACAGTATATACTATATATGTTATATAATATATTAATATCATTGTATACCAAAAACGATTCTGAGCAAAGACGTTCAGTCAGCCTATGATAATATTTCTAAGTATATTTGATGATATTATTGTGAATAAAGTAATTTATGTAGAACCTTGTTAACATTTTCATTGTATACCAAAAACGATTCTGAGCAAAGACGTTCAGTCAGCCTATGATAATATTTCTAAGTATATTTGATGATATTATTGTGAATAAAGTAATTTATGTAGAACCTTGTTAACATTTTCAATCATTAGCTATATTATATACTTGTAATTTGAACATTTTATACATTTTTAACTACAAAATCATTTTTTAATTTTGTCATAAGTCGAACTTTAAATGCTTGTAAAAAAAAATCGTGACCATGTATTTTTAATATTTTTAAAATCCCATTTTAATAGTATAATAGGAGTTTTATATTAAATTTTCAAGCCTTTTGACCCAAAAAATACAATTTTATTGACAAAAAAATTGGAAACTGAAAATGTCCGTAAACACCTCAAAACAAGTCAAAATATTTTGAGAACTTTATGGTGTATTGGTGTATAGCAAATTCTAATATATAAACATTGAGTCAAAATTGCATGCATCTATACGGTCCATTTGTTTTAGAATTACACCAACAACCAAAATCAATTTTTCGTAAAAATTCCTGTTTTTCCTTAACTTTTATTTGTTTTTCCCGGCGCTTTTGAAAACTACTGGGAATTTTTTACTTTTGACCTCCTCAATGCACCAACTATATAAATTCACTTTCCCATCGAACAAGGTACTGAAGTTGAAAATTAAAACATTATTTCGAATACTCATCATGTACACGCAGACACAAATAATAAAAAATAAGTTCAGCGGGGTCAGCGGTGGTCCATCGTCACTTCGATTCTCGGACATGATATTGTATTATTATTTATTACAGTATTCAATTTGAATGCAATATGATTGCATTCGATAAAAAATGATTCTGAGCGGACAAAAGAAAATGTATGAATTATAAATATATGTATGAATAAGTAACCATTATAATTGTATATAATATATATACCTAGTGGGAATTATAGGTAATTTTTAAATTTATTCGTTTGTATGGTGAAACAAAGCGTTAGAAAAAAATAGCTTAGCAATAGGGTATTTTGGTGATTTTTTCCCGTGGTGTTTAAAAACTATTGAGAAAATCGAAAAATTAAATAAATTTAAAGTACTATAATCTTGATCCAATTTTCTAAAAATTAAGATACTATATTATGTTGAAATCGAAGCACTCATTCTGGTAGAAATTTTGTTTACAAGATAAAAAAAATAAATAAATGAATATCATTGTAAAACCACTAGCTTCCTCGCTCCGCTCAGAATCTAAAATTAATAACAATTTATAAAAAATTAATAAAGAAACACACATTTCTAAATCAATACATTAATCGCTCCGCTCAGAATCTAAAATTGGGCATTGATAAATTATACATATTATAATTATTTGACTTATGGGATATGTTATTCATTTACTGGTTTTATAAAATGTCCATGATTGAACAAAAATACGGTACGAGTGATTAATGATATAAATTAAATGATAATAGGTATATAGGGGACAGGGGTATTATAACTTTTTAAAATTGAATTTAAAGAACCTTATAATATAATAATATTTTATACAGGTATTATTTTTGACGAAATGTATCTCTAATTTAATCTTGCTGCCTATATTTTAATGACTTGCAATCTAAGGATCATAATATGGTGTGCCTAAATATGACTTTAGGACTTCTGCGGGTAATATAGTATTTTAAACTATATTACTGGTTCATTATTATATTACTCATTTAGCATCACACAAGGTGATGAGAAAATAATATAAATAATATTGTTTAACTGGACAAATCTTGAAACAGCAATAAATTTAATATTGCGGAAGTTACCTGTCATCATAAATAACATACAACTTGTTTTGAATGGAATACAGTAAGATCGACATTTTGCATTTTTTATTACTATATTTTTTTATTTTCATATATAAAAAATACACCCTTTGTATGCACATGTTTTCAAAATCCAGTATGGCTTCCAATATGTTATATACGCCTTCTTATTTGTTTCCATTAATTTTGCCTTTTATATCCATTCGCCATCGGTCATCTTTGTTTGAAATGTTTAATACAAATTGAAATTATGCCTTATATTTTATAATACAATAGCTATTATTAAAATATAATATAGCTTATAGGTACACCATACATCACATTGTTTTAGATATGTATTGGTTTTAATTAATATTTTTTGGTGTCTGCGTATCATCACCCTTTTTCGTTGTTCAAATTTGCTTCTACAATTAAAGGTGGTATCTGATAGAACATTTTTGATTGTTAGTCGTAAAGCTAGATGATATAATACGAGGTCCCCCATAATTGTTCTTCAAGTAATTTAAAAATGTTAAAAATATAGTCACAATTTTTTTTTTTAAGTGTTTGATATGTTTAATTTGACAAAACTGGATAATACGATTTTTAATCAGTTATTAGTTATTTTGTTGTAATTCATAGCATATTATTCATAGATATTTGATATATTTTACTGTTACTTACGTATATGTAATTATTTTCTGTGTATATAAGGTAGGTACCCAATGAAATTTTAAAAATATTTCGATTTTAAACTAATTTTACTAATATTATTACACCATGATATATTCACAGACCACTGTTCACACCATTCCTAGGAACCTATAGCTATACCAATATTAACTAATAATAGTTATTCTTTTTCTTCAGGTAAACAGCTATACTATAGGACCATCCCGTAAAATAATAGATTAGTTATACTTATATGAAATGTTTTTGGCAAAAATTAGTTAAACCTAATGAACTAAGAAAAATTAATATAACATAGGTACTATATATATAGTATATACCTAATAATATGTAACATATTAAGTAATAAGTATACACTTTCATTAGATGATAGATTATAGATATAATGAAAGCTGATCCTCCCGTCTCAATTCTATATTACTGGACAGAAATATTTCGTGTTCACATATTGTATACGTCTAATAATCAATAAATGTTTGCCTTTTGGAGTACCTATAGTATCGTTCAGGTCACCCTGTCTTTGTTTCTTATTATTAAATGTTTCTATCATAATTACTGTGTTAACTTTATATCCATTGTAAATATTCATTTTTAATAATAAAAAAAAATAGCTGTGCAGTATATAATATATAGGTTATAACCATAGTTAGTAACTTGTATGCTGAAACGAAAAGTGTTTGTCGATCGAGTGTTAGAAGTGGGAGTATAGAAGGTTAAACGGCTTAAAAAATCTGGACAGTCTACATTACCATTCAAAAGCTTATACAGGAAACATAAGTCAAGACTTCTACGTCTGTGTTCCAACGTCTGGAGGTTTAATAAATATAGGAGTGGATTCTAAAGATGTGTGAGGTTCTCTAGGTATGGAGCATTTAAATGAGATGTAGAGTAAAAATTTGTGCTGTACTTTTTCCTGTCTGGTAGGGAGATCATACAATAGAACCGTATTCACAGATGGGTCGTATTAACGAACAGTAAATCGATTTTATAGTAAGTTTATCAGTTAAGTCCGTACAACTACAATTAATAAAACCTAATAATTTATGCGATTTATTAATAATCATGTGAATACATAATATATATATATATATAATATAATGTTACCAATACAATACGAATTAACAATTGTATAACTTTAATCTATATAAATACACCCTTAACTATAATAAAATACACATAATAATTTAATTAATATTAAAAATAATAATAATAGCCAATAGGTATCTGTGACGAATAATTACCACTTAAAATGTCTATCTATACCTAGTACCTTTTTAGTATTTTTACTTAATTTATTTTTCGTTTTCCACATATCATTTTGATCTAATATTAATTCTTACTGTATCTATACCTATGGTTAAATTTACCCCATTGATCCTCAAAACATATTTTAGCAGGTAAGTACCTGTAAATATACCTGTAGTTGGTACTATATAGATAGGTTCATAATCCATATATTGTGTCAGTATTGTAGGTAAGGATTATGGGTATACCGAGTAGCGAGTACTAACAATAAGTATAATAGTTTTGCAAAGACGCCATAAGAGCAGGAAACGTCAGAAATCAATTTCACATGACAAGAATAAAAATAAGATAAAAGGGACAAACCCAGTTTTCTACATGATAGACATAGGTGTTGTAATGTAAAGGTATATTTTTCTAGAATAAAGCGACCAGCGAAGCAAGGTATTTTTTTTTTAGTTTATGGTTTTATAAATCAAAAAGTTATTGTAAAAATATTCTTAGTCTACAGATTTTATTTTCACCAAATATTTACTTATAATAGGTATTGTTATTTTCATTTAGGTATAATATGAAAGAAGACCGTATATGTGTATCTCAATATCATGCAGTTTGCCACACCTTTACCTTTATATTAGGATGACCAAAAAGGATTTTGACACAACGATATCGGTGACTTGATCCGGAAGCGATCCGTTTCTCGAGAACACGGGATCTCCATGCAAGGCGATCAACGAACGTTGCACCTTTGTCTATTGAAGTGCACAAAAGGCTCCGCAAGACCGCAAGAGCGCCAGTCGGGTTTGTCTGACTATTCGGCGTACGTCGGTGACCGGCGGCACACGCGACGCAGTCCTCGTGTACATGGAGGCGGCCACGAAATGGGCGGAGCTCCATACACTGGGGTGGGAGAACGATTGTGGCTCACACCCACAACAACATCACCGAGTCTGGTTCAAATTCGTTGACCTTGTTACCAGAATCGGTTCGGCGCGACTTCGGTGTACCGAATTCGAAGTTTTCCATCATTTTTATACCGAGATCGGTTTTGAAAAGTATTATTTTGAAAAAAATGTCTACACATTTTCAGTTTGATATCGTGATTAAGTTTCGTTAATAGTTTTAATTAGTTTCTCGTATTTTTCTCGTTATTTCGAATTGTGTAACGTGCGGTAACGGCTACTCGCCGAACGCGCATTTATAGTGCAGCACACCACTCGGAATAATTCATTTTTTCCAACTTGATATTTACAAAATACCAATAATCGGCATTCACAAGGTAAGTGGAATATCAAAATATAAATATTATACATCAAAATGATAAATAATAGATGACATTAAATATTCAATGTAATTTATAAAGAAAACAAGTATAGACTACAATTTAAAAATCATAAGCATTTCAAATTATTATTTCTCCAATATAACTATAAATTATAATATAATCATATAGAAGTTAATTAAATAAAATATAACGAGTTTTTAATATTGAAAAAATATCATTTAGTAAATTAGATATGTATGAAATTAGTTCAAATTAGTAGATATATTATGATTCATAAAATATGTTTCCTTATCACTTTCGTAAATAACTTGATATAACTCAACAGTAGTTTTATATACTATTATTTTTCATCATCAATTTCCATTAAACAAGATTAATTATTTTTCGTATAATTATAATTAATAATATATACTCGTTAATTTTGATGACGGGTCACAGTAATTATGATAAAATTATAAACTTATGATTTCTTAATGATGTAATAAATTCAATTTTATTTCTGATATAGCGGAATTCTTATTAATCACAAATTATAGATCACAAAATCATATAGATTATTGATATATAACAGATGCCTACTGCCTACGGTTTTATATAGGTACCTATTTGCAGGTCTACATACGCGTACAAGAGATGATATAAAAAACCTTTCTCAGCGGGAACACAGTTTTTATTGTGGATACGATTCTTAGTAAACTCCCGTTACAGTTTCCTTTATTTAATCTTCTACATATTGTATTATTGTGTTATGATTTAGCCTAAAACATTTAGGTAGTTGTAGTTTAAATGTATAGGTATAGTCAGGGTCGAAATGTTACCATTTATCTTATCTTATAGTTCGAATATTTTATAGTAAAAAAACACGATTTATACCTAATATTGTTCATAGGTTTATTAATATTATTTCATACATATGTTTAATACTGTATATCATATACAATAAACATACATATAGTATTATCGAATAGTATAGTACCTACCTATACAGTATACAAGTACAAAAATTATATAACATATAATATATAGGCATCAGGTTATATCATATAACGTAATTCAAAGATTAGACATATTTTTAAAAATAAAATGAAAAAATATTCAATTTAAATTATTTTATTATAAATAATAATTAGTATAAATAAATAAATAATGATACAATATTTAGGTACATATAGACGGCTAAAATAACCTACAATATATGATGGTGATGTCTTAATATTAATAATTTAATAATTAAAACAAATTTAAATATAAATAATATATATACGTATAATTTTACTCTAAAAAAAATAATAATTTTTGATCTGATTTTAAGCTATAATATCTAAGTACAATTAATTGAATAGATTCCTGCATTTATAAATACATAAAATAACTTTCTTAATACTTAAGTTATGTTTTGGTAGATTAAAAGTATATTACGTCTTTTTCATATTGTGTTACTTAAGATTGCATTAATAAGTATCTACTCCGTATTATCGTATACTAATAGTTACGTCTTATCTCATTTCAAGGCTGGGCAAGTTAATGATATTTTTAAACTCAATTAAGTTTAAAATTAAGTTGACAAATGTAAGTAAAAAATTTAGTGAGATTACGTCATGTGATTTGGGAGATGCAAAAGAAATTGCGTCTGTAGTTATAGTCTAATGTATATTTCTTTGTATAATATAAATAATACTTCACATAATACTTTTAGTAAATATTAAAAATTGTATTGCATGTGTTAAGTATTACCTATATACAATGGTTGGTAAGTATAAATATATAAAACATAATTCAATATTTTTTATATTTTTATAAATTATTTATTATTAACCACAAAATTATACTTCGTTCAATTATATGATGCAAAAAATCGTTTGGTAATTTAAAATTTAAAATATAATAACATTAAAATATAAAAATTAGCACATTCTGCAGATATTTCTATATTAAATTAATTCTTAACACTTCATTCACTTAATCCCAGGATAATATAGAAATTTAGTATAGTATATCTTGATATTATTCTTTTTCCGCATGAGCACTATTGAAACAAATTAAGACATATGGAGTAAAAAGTCTCCAAAAGTCTTAACTGGTCTTATCCTCTTATCTATCGATTTTAGTATTGTTCTCTTAGACGATGTTACGTTTAAATTCTCTTAAGGGAACGTTACAGTGACATTTGTCGTCTCTGTCTTACAAGTGCGTAACATAGCAAATTATACGCTCAGCAGAACACATTTATCTCCGTAAGTTTAAAAATTAAAGCGAATTGATCTCTTATAAAATTTAAAGGTAAGATTATTATATAGATAATGACATAGGCTTTTTATTATATTTTATTTTTAAAACGAGTTATGTGTATTTTAAAATTGTAAACTGTTTGTACATCTTAAAATACTTGTAACTCACTTTAAAATCAAAACATAAAACAAATTCTATGTCATTGTCTAGATAATAATCTTATCTTTAAATTTTATAAGAGGTCAATTTGCTCTAATTTTTAAACTAACGGAGATAAACGTGTTCTACTGAGCGTAAAATTTGCCATGTTACGCACTTGTAAGACGGAGACGACAAATGCCACTGTAACATACCCTTAATAGTTATAATTTTGAAAAATTTCCGGAAGTGCGTGGTTATAAAATTCACTTAAAATATCATTTTTTGATTAGGTGATTTACTGTTGTTTATTATAATAACATTCCCTACAGGTCTTTGTAACCTGTCTGGTTCCTTTTTTTTTTAAATATAAACTAAACTAGTGGTCAATAATGATGTTTATGTATATAAAAACCATCCATTGTTTGTTTTTTTTTTCCACGAATCTTTAAACGTCGTGTAGCAACCGATTGCTGTATGAGTAAAGGCCGCGGTAATGCGGTGTCTGGCAGCCGGATATGAGGAACGGCGGCGACGGCGGTGGCGTTGTTGCGGTGGCGTCCAGATACCGGTGGAGGTACACGTTTACGCTGATTGTGTGCGTGATGGCAGCGGTCGGGGTAGAAGGCTGCGGCCCGTTGCGTGGCCCGTCCAAGTTCCGGAACCCTCGAAAGATGAAACCTCTGGTGTTTCAGCAACACGAGCCCAACGTCAGCGAGTACTCCATCACCGCCAGCGGGCCACCAGAGGGTCGGATCCAGCGGAACGACTCCAGGTTCATGGAGCTGGTACCCAACTACAACGCGGACATCGAGTTCAAAGACGACGAGGGCACCGGTGCCGATAGACTTATGACCCAGGTAAGGTTTAAGCTTTATACTCGTATTTATCAACTCCGTTATAATAATAATATAATATGATATATCTTAACATACTATAATATTATAGGTCAACTATACACGTAGTTTTCTGTCAAATGTATAAAAAGTAAAATAGATCTATATCGTTTAAAACTAATTATTATTAATAAATATTCGACGTATGCTGCTGTTTGTGTTTTGTGTACACACATTTCCGATCGCAGCGGGCCTGTTATTTATTATTTTAAAAACACACGCATATAATGTACGAGTATGACTGAATTAGATGAGTATTGTATTATAAGTGTAGGTATTTTTCACATCGTCTTCTCTTCGCTCGTCCGTTAATCGGTAGAATTCGTTTTCGTCTATATTGAACGCTTGTTTTCTTTATTTTCCCCGACAATCCTATAATCCGCGCCGCGACCTTCTAAAAGTGATATATTATTATATTTAAATAGGCAGGTACTAGCCACCCGCCTGCGCTGAGTGTTACTTACCTTGACCCAAATTTGTCAGCTGGGTTCGCACCCCCGTGTTCCCCGTGACAACTCGTCGCCTCATCGGGGGTTCTTTCTTTTTTAATAATATTAGACATTCGGGTTCCTTATGAGTACCATTGCAGACTGCTGCACGTCTGCACACATCTCGCAGTTCCAAGTATTAAAATACTTAAATACGTAGGTACATGATATATTATTATATAATGTGTATAATATAACGCGCTCTTAATATTACGACGGATTGACGGAATGACACATTATCGGCCGCGAACGATAACGTCGAGTGCACGACCATAAAGAAATAACACAAGCGACGAAATCCTTCGTCGATTTCTATACACGTAATTATTTTAGAGAAATTGTATATGCCTTGATATTGAATAATACCAAGGTAGGTAGGTGCTATCGTATATCCGTATAATATAATGATAATATTCCCGTACGTTATACTCACTTCTAAGTATAGTGTAATACGTGTGGTGCTATGAATGCATATCGTTACTATCGGCCGAGTAGGTATTATAAGAACTAATCTTTTTACGTAAAATCAGACTGCATACTATTACCTATAATAATTTATATTCATTTTTACTAAAACGTTTTAAGCATCACGTAAAATAAACATCGCAATATTACGCCTTGAGACCTGCACATTATTATTCACGTGCTGTTATGTTATTTGTATGCACAGAAGTACAGAACGACTTCTATGCAGTATGCACCGAGTGCGAGTTTTTTTTTCTCTTCGTCATCGTCGTCGACTTGCGACGCCCGGCCGTCTAGCCGTCGTCTGCAGAGTACTACATGTTACGTAGTTTATATCAATTTGGACGTTATACACAATAAGTGTACCTACGTTACGTTGAATATTTTTGTTTTATAACGACACACGGTTTTCGGCAGCTCGTTCGACGTGGGCGACGAGGAGAAAGGTATTATAACAATATTATATTTGGTTCATATCATATAGATATAATTATAATACGCGTGTAATTCGATCTTTGGAAGTCGCTGAGGAGGTCATAAGGGGCACGCCACATTGTTTTCGAAACGATTTAGCAGAAGCACGAACGCGGACGAATAAAAACATGTTATAATATTTTATTATAAACGCGTTTGCTTATCAAACGCGTGACGGATTTATGAAAACGAAAGATAAGCGCGCTATTGTTCATTTAAATTAGGTGAAAAAATATCGTAATTCGCAACGGACAGCAGAAAAAGCGTTTCCCCTCCACCCCCCTTCAGATTTAATTGGATATTTTTTTTTCGTCGCGCACAGTGCTCATAATAGTAATAGTATATACACATTATTGTACGTATGTGCATTATATATATTTACACATATTATAATAAAATATTCGGGCTCGTGCCCATGTTTGTGTCTAGTCAACAATGCGAACCGACAAGCCGATAACATTGTTATTACGCGTTGTTTGTTCATTTGTCTGTGCCTGCGTACACGTTCCTCGTTCCGTCTCTGTCCGTCGCACGCCGTACATCGCATCGCATTATAATAATACGTATGCCCCGCCGTACGTTTAAAATATAATATTATTGTACGGGCATACGACGCGTACCTACACATAATAGTAATAATAATAATATGATATTTTCGTTCGTCGCGCGGCCGCCAGCGTTCACGGCTGTCCGGTCTCGTTATTTCGCTATCGCATATTTGGCGTTTGTGCGTCACCAACGCGCCGCGCACCTGTGCCGGCTAGCGCAGCAGCAGGGGACGCGGTCTAGACACGCGGGGCTCCGCGTGTCATCTCTCCTGTCCGGTGCGTGTGCATGTAACATACACGCGTATAATACCCACACACGTTACGTATGCACAAGTGCACACGGGGTTGCACGGTGCAGCAACGGCGGCGATGCTGCATGCAGCAGATACGGATCTCTTGGCAATGTATAATAATAATATAATCGCGTCCGTATCACGTGTATATAATACATAACATAATATCCATCTCGGTTCGTGCGTGCCACGACGTTTGTTTTTTTTCCACCCGATAATCAATAATAATAACATGTACCTGCCTACACTGGCACATTGCTACGATGACTTGAGATTGAAATAATTGAAAAAAAAAAATAATAAACCACTCATCGTGTTCGAATTTACCACCGTTCCAGTCGTTTGACGACAAAATGTTTCACGATTCTTGTGACTTTTGCGGTATGTCTGTGTACGACTGCGTGACATATATTATAATATGTACCTCTATATTCGCCAGGTACATATAAGTATATGTAGCTGCTGCGTTGACGTGAAATGAAATTCAAACTTTATAGTTTATATCATAATGAGACGAAATAGCGTGGTGTCAAGTTTCATTGAGAAAAAATGTTTCATTAATTTTTTTTATTATATCTACATAATAAACACTATATATTGTATACTCGTAGTATATAATAGCGGCATACCATTCACATTGAATAGTTACATACTAGACAGTAGGCACATATTAATTTTCATTGGTATCTACTATCTAATATATATATATTATATTATATTATATTATATATATTATGTGTGTGTGTGTAGCTAAGATATCGAATACTATTAAAGTTTAAAAAGAAGCCGATGTTAACTATATAGGTTTTAAATAAATATTATATTATATTATTTAAACATGTATGTATAATACTGATAGGGCATAGATAACTGTTTTAGTTTATTACTAATTACAGTAATGACTATAATGACTAATCTAATAGTGACAACGAAAATGGTATTATATTATAATACATTAATACGTTGATTTAAATGTTTCATATGTTATATGTATTATGAAGTGCGATATATGGGTTAGATGGGTTTGATGGGTATCATCGAGTTTTAAGAAAAGAAAGGATGTGTATAAGCTTAATGAATTAAATATATTTATAAAATAAAAATAAAATAAAAGATTCAATGAAAAATGGATATAAATATATAGGTACCTCGTTTGACTTCATACAGGATGCATTGCAATTGAGTCCACGAGAACAGAGTTTTATATCCTATATATGTATTAATAAAATGTATTATTTAATGAATTCGAATACCACATATAGCTCAATAGCTGACAAGAATCCATAAATAGCATTAAGTGATTGACTCGTTTCTCACGGTTCTTAAATTCAATAATATACCTACAATATTTTTTTTCGGTGTATGAATGTTTGTGACTTAACACTTTTTTTCATTTTATGGCTATAACAACTATTCATTAATATACTATTGATTTTAGAAAAGTCCATATACAACATAAATAGATATATGTATGTATCATACATACCAAAATGTTCAATTTGATTAAAAATATATACCTAATACTATAAGTACCCACATTATTTTATGTATTCAAAAAAACGATTTAAGCACGTTTTAAAGTGTAAACACCACAATAATATATAAATACAAAAAGATTTTAAATTTCAAAAATTAAATACACACGGTATTAAAATAATTTAATAATGATTGTGTTGTAAAACGAATACCTAAGTAATATAGCCTAAGTAGTCTTGATCGTAGGTATACTATTTTGTCCATTAGGTTTCGAAATTTTTTTTATGTACATTTTTAATGAATTAAATATATATACAGTCGTCAACTGAATAAAAATGTCATAACGAATACGTTTAAAACTAGCGAAATACCAAATATACATATAGGTATTAATTAATACCTGTAGAAATAGCTAAAACGATAATATACGGCGTAAATAATATTATAAAATAGGTATTTATGATGTAGGTATTATGTAATTCTGTAATAGATACTGTAGGTAGGTATATAGCTGAATACGCTTATACCTATAGTTATGTTGTAATAATATAGTCTTATATTATATATAGGCATACAGTATACCGTAAACTATTATAACGTATGGGCATTTACGTGTTAATATTCAAAATTTAAAATTCGTTTTATGCGATTCATAATAATTCATGTATATCATGAACATCTCTTCAGACATGCTCGAAGCTTAAGTCTTAAATCTTAAGTCTTAACATATTAGTTCACAACTGCCAACGAGTACATTATTATAATAATATAATATATATAAAATACTTATACTACAGTCTACTGGTACTTATATAGTTAGACAGTGTGTTCCAGGAAAACGGGAAAATATTAAAAAACTCTCAAATAAATAAAGTGTATTATCAAAATGTTGTATTTCATTTCATGAAAACAGAAACTACATTATATGACATTAAGAGTCTCCAAAGATTAAAAATCTCAAATCTTGAAATTAATGGCCATTATGATGGTGTCCATTCGTACGTATCGTATTATTTCGGGGTTTGGTGACATCCATTGGCCCCGAAGATAACCAAACTTAATGGTGTGCGATTTTTGTCTTGTGGGACTATCTTAAAAACAGTGTGTACAAGATACATAATTTGTCTTACAACGAAATGGACGAGTTGAAAATTCACATTCAAATAGCAGTTGCTGCGATTCCAAGAGAGATGATGGAAGCTCCGTGCCCAATGTCAGCGTTCGGTTTCAGGAAATAGGAATAATGTATAAGTACAAATGGACACCGTCTTAAGAACATTAATTTGAAGATATGCAATTTTTAACCTTGTGGACACTATATTAATGGCATAGTATAATCTCGTAGTATCTGTTTTCAATAAAAACATTATGTGAATACATTTTTTTTTTTTTGAAAGAGAGTTATTTCACATTTTCCCGTTTTCTTGGAACACCCTTTATGTATATTTAATTATAGAATATTAAGAATGAGCCCATCGTGTTTTTCCGGTTTTCCATGTAGCATAACCTGCACAACACCGGTTAACGGGAAATCAGAGATACCCACTCTGTATGTAGACGCAAAACTCGAGCACATTATTTCGACGATAAACAGCGTCCACAATACAAAAGACACGGGGTTGCTAAGTATTATTACAATATAGGTGAGTACTGTGCAAAATGTCGGAGCTTTTGACGTCATTGCCTGCACGTTGTGCGCTTCGGTCGGTTCGCAAACGCAATCGCAAGCCGCAGCACGCCTGTACCTACCTATACGCCTCGGTCTGGACTCTCGACTGTCGCGGCTGCTTTCACCGGCCATATTGGACGGCGTCGGCGGCAACGGTCGTGGCTTGGATGGGCATATTACCTATGTAGTATACACGAACACGCGGGCGTGGGCGTGGGAACGACTGCACGATAAATCGTGGACGCGCACGCACGCACGCGGATCGATGATCGTCGTCGTCGTCGTCGTCGTCGTCGTCGAAGTCGTAAAAATAAAAAAAAAAATAATAATATAATAAATAAATAAAAAACCACACGAGAGAACCGGTTGCCTCTTCTTTTTTTCCCCCTTCCAAGATCGGTCGCTATTGCAACAGTTCCTCATATATATGTATATACACAGAAAGCGGGCCGTGTATACGCGGTGCGTTTATTAGCGCGCCGCCGCCGCCGCGAGACTCGTGTACCTTTTATTACATAGACCGATCGTACACAGCGCGAGTTTCCCTTCAGGGGGCATCGGGCAGGGGCGGGGATGAGGTAAATCGATACCGCCATCTTGATGGTCACGAGTCAAACACCTCGTGCAGTCAAAATATTCAATCTACATATATATGGACCACCACAGCTTTAAATATATTTTATATATAGGTACATTATAATATATACATATTATAGAGTTATCTATATGTATTATGTACGGTTTATAATATAATATTATGTTGGGAACACACATTTTTTCTTTAGTCATAATGTCATACACTTGTCGCCATAATACTCGAAATTACAATACTTTATTAAGTGCACCTCGTATTATCGTATACCTACCCATGCGAATGATTCAAGTACAGGTAGGTCTCAGATTCGTATTATAATGTATAAGCAGGTGTCACTTGTGTGACTCCAGAATATCAGAATACTATATGCATATAAATAAATTATGAATATATTCTCCTCTGATTTACCCGTCAGCCTTCATAAGTTTTTCATTTTCATTTGGTACATCAACTGAAACATGGATACACTTAATACTTACACAAAATGTGACTATATTGTAGTATTATTATTTATTATATACATCAGACGCCGTTATCAATGCACCATATACATTACCTATAATCATATTAGTCATATTAAAAAATAAAACTTAGATGCATTTTGTAAACAAATTAAAGTTTATTCATGATAATTCACATGAAAAAAGTTCACGTTTTAATTAGATATAATATTGGTTTGTGTTTTGATTTTTGGTGTTTTCAATTGCGCATAATTTCGATTTGCTTTTATTGATTTACTTAGGTAATCATAATATAATGATGGCAATTGGCAGTTCAGGTAAATAAAGTCAAGGTTGATTTTTGATATGAGAATATTAAGTCTTATTGAGCATACAAAACTACCACTTCAGACGTCGAGTCAATACCTATCTGTAATAAAAAAATGTAAGAAATATTTTAAACGTTGGTTGAAGAGGGAAAAAGGTAACCCAATAAGCAATAATTCAAATAAAATTCTGTACATTTATATGTACCGTTATATATCTAACACAATTGAAGTATAGGTAGGTACGTCCATAAATTGTAAAGATGTAGCCCCCTGTCTTTTTGTATTGTCAGTAGGATATCATTGATAAAGAAAAACATAGCTACTGAAAAACTACTTTGTTACATTCATTGTTATACTTCCGAAAGTATCTTGGAATAGGTAAGTAAACATTATATACACATATTGAAATTTAATTTTGTTTTCATTCAAAATAAAGGTATTTTTTTCATACTAAAACATTCGAAATTGAAATCTATTGTTAACAAAATATTTTCAAATATTTTATACGTACCATTATATCATTCTAAAGGACCAAACATAGATCGACGTTTTTGTGGGGCAACTCAGGTGCAACGTCTCCCCCACGGGTGCATCAATCGTGAAATCGAAATTCGATCCGTCACCCCAAGGGGGCTTAAGGAGAGGAGGAGCAAGTCAAATCGCTAACTGTATACCCATTCGATTTATGTAATAGAAAATATAATATTGGAAAAAAAGGCGAAATAATAATAATATTTTTAAAACTTGGCGAACCGTATCAATTGGAATATGCCTTTAGTGGCGCGCATCTTTCGTTCCGGTACAACAGTGTGTGTCCGACCGGCCAGTCTGTGACAATGAAACGTTACATTGCTATCCCACCCGCTGGCCGACGCGATTCTTGCCAAAATGTTGTGACAATGCGTTTTTAAGGTCAGCTCCGATTTCTTACGGAACATTAATAAAATTATAAATGTCTTCGGCGACCTTCGAGCACATTATACAAACGATGCCACGACGGTTCTTAACTACCATAATACGACTTCTCGTGTTCTTTATCCCCCTTTAAACTCGTACATAACACGAATACGGGGTTGGAACTGATATCTTGGGCGTGTGATAGAAAGAGTCCAAACACCGAGAAATAAAATTATGAACGGTCTGGTTCTACAATAGAACATAAGTAATATTTATTCTTCCATACCGAAATTACTTTTGTATTAAAAAGATTTTATTGGGGATGTTGTAGTATAGAGTTAACTTTAAAAAAAAATTAAAGATCAAACATTGGATACATTTTGATTTAGTCATTCATATACAAATTTAAATTTAATAAATACTTAAATGTTGAAAAATGTTCGATGTCTTATGTTAATAATTATTATAATTCAAAAGTAAAACATACATTTTTTTTCATTCCAAATTTATTGTTTAAAATAAAAATAAATATTATATTATTATAAAGCCTAGGTGGGCAATCAGATAAAATGTATCTATATATATATATTAGGTATATGATTATGTAATGTATATAAAACACTTTTGACAGAAAGATATCCCAATATAACTTGAAGTTAAGATTTTTTATTTAGATAATATATAATTAATTGTTTAACGATTGAAAATTACAATGTAGATTGGCTGGTATTATAACTTATAAGTAACAACTATTAATTTGTAAGATGATCAGGTACAATTATCTAAATATTGTAAAAACTACATAATCCTCATATCTGACGGCAATATATGTATATAAACATAATATAGCTGGCCTATATTTAAAATATAAACACGAAACTTTTATGAAGACAAACGCTACGGCTTCCTTATACAATATTTCCGTCTTTAACAACAGACGTCTTAGGAACTAATTACCAGGTACTTATAAAGTTATATGGCTATATTATAGTACCAGTGTATAATATATATAATATATAATATTTATACATTTATTTATCATTTATTATATGATTAGGTATAAATAAAATATGTGTAATATATATTACATACTGCATAGCCACATAGGCATATTATAATTTATAGCCTTATAAGTTATACGTAGTAATTAGTTCCAAAGACGTACCTATTATATGATTAATTAGATAAACCTATAAATAAATGTATAATTCGATTAATGGTTATTGTTTCATTAGCATAACATATAAATAAAGTAATTATCAGTAGTAGTGTGATTAATGATTACTGCGCACTTTTTATAGTCTAACCATTTGCCTTTCTATTAATTTTGGTTATAAATATAAATTAATCAAATCGTGTGAATAAACACTAGAAAATCATTTTTTACGCCTTCTTCAGAACGTGTTAATATATGTAAACAATAATTGATATGTATACCTATGATGTACCTAAATCAATTTATATTTTTATCAATAATTTACTTAAACAAATTGAATGTATGAATTATATTAAGTGTAATAATCGTTATGAATGGTTTATGTTGACTGTCGACTGCTTAGTATAAAGTCTGTGGCTACCGCGTGGGCTTAATACACGAGTCAACCATATCTATATAACATTCGAACCATTTGAGGGGCGCCCGTGCCAAATATTTCGAACGAGATTAATGACATTGAGAGTCGGATGCAGTTGAATAATAATAATAATGAAAAAAATGTTTAAATCGTATAAAGAAAAAAACCGAAACAAAACGTTCTTAAGTATAACTATTGTTCTCCTAATGGACGGGTTATTATGGTAATGAGAAAGAGATCGTGGCCGCCGTCGTTGTGTGTTTTTTCTTTTGCTCTTTTCAATCTATTCTACGGTTGTGCTTGTTGTTCTCCCCTATCGACAGCATATTGGACGCACATTAGGGAGATGGCCATCTGAACAGTAAATAAATCAAAGCCGCGGTGAATGGGGCAGAGGCGGCGGCAGCAGCAACGGCAGCAGCATCGCGGCGGTGACTGCGGCTGTGGACAAACATGCATGAGGGGGCATTGCGGGGTAGTAGCCGTGGCGGGGGGTGGAGGGGAGGGCGGTAAAAAACCCACACAGGTCGACCATGTAACAACTTGTAAAAAACACACCAGCAGTTCATTTTGTCAGACTCGGAATTCTAATTGTCGTCGGACACACAGACAGCATAAGTTAAAACGCGCTATTAAATACGCATTCCGCCGGCTCTCTCGGGGGAGAGACCAGTTTACCGGTTACCATACACTGACAACATGACATTTAAACAGCCATAAAACACTTTTTATTAATTCCCCAACAGATCCGTCACGAGAGATCGTTGCTGTATGTTGTTGTTTTTCGGTTTTTTTCAATTCCTCCTCATGCTCCTCGTCACCCTTACCCGTCCACCTAAACTTCATCATCCTTCCACCTTCTTCACCGCGCCCGCGGGCGCTCGCGCGCGTTCCATCGTGTGTAATGTCAACTGGATTCTCTATATTAGCTGCACACGCTCGTGTCAACACTATCAATTATATATTTATAAACATGCGTACGCTAGACGCCGCCGCCACCACCGCCGCCGGGAGTTATATTATATTATGTATACAACTGCAGTGATTCTTTTATAGTCTTCAGAGACCGCGAAGGTAATTAAAAATACACAGTCGTACAGCCAACGTGAGAATTTTAATTACATGTAACTCCGCGTTACCTTTTTTGTATATCATCATCTAATGGTTAAGTAAATCAAAACTGGTCCTTAAATGCCAATATATTTTTTTATATTAGTGCGATTTTGGAAAATATATACACATTTTTTTTTTTTTACTTATCATATTTATACATTAAATATATGATAATAAATAGTAGAGATTAATAAAATAAATGCTAAAGCAAATAATTTATAGTTAATCTATATAATATACAGAGTGATTTACTAAGCAGTAAGCATACTCGCACCCCCACTTTATCGTTTAGTATAATGTATTTATTCAAATTCTGATTTTTGAAAATTTCAAATTATTGAGATTTTTCGTACTATTTATAAAATGTTCAGTAGCGATACACACTTCTATTGAGTTCTTCAAATGAGAAACCCTCTTTTTACTGTAAATTATTTAGTCGATAATTTTTTTGAAACTATTGATGTACTTAGTTTGAAATTCAAACTAGTAGTTTATTAGTTATTAAAATGCATATAATAATAAGAATGATAATCTTTAAAAATAGTATTACAAAAATATATAATATATGTAATACCTACTGGATGTTCTAGTATTTATTATACTTGGATTATTTAAAACAGTTATAAATGTTGTTAGATTTCTCATTAATACTAATTGCTACAAATTTTCAAATTACCACTGACCCTATAAGATATATCTTCCAACCACATTATCGTGGACCTATTATTATTCTTAGTACAAAAGTACACAAAGTCAAAAACTACTCGTTCTAATTTTGATTTTGATACGTCAGAAATTTGTATCTCACATGATACTTTTTAGTCCTTAAATAGTATAGGAACTCGCTATAATTTTAAAATATGGTCTTAGGTAGGTATATTTGATAATTCAAAAAATCAGATCTTGATTAACTGCATTATTGAAGAAAAAAAGATGCGAGCATGCTCGGTGAATCACTTTGTAATTTGTATATTATATTAATAAACATTTGATAAAAAAAAAATTAGGTCAGCATTTTAAAATAATTAATAGTTTGTTGTTTGCACTTATGATGTACTAAATGTCATTTTTTTTTATTAAAGGAATATTTCTTATTCATAGCTTCAATACATAATCATCAAATAAGATAATTTAAATTCATTAATGTATACAAAAAAAGAACAATAATAATATTTGAGAAATGATTGAAAGACCATCCAGTGATAAACCCAATGTAAAACAATAATATATATATATATATATTAGGGTACTTATAGCGTTTAATCAAAATCTTTCGTCATTTAATTATTAATTTATCAATTAAATGTAAATTATATTGTAGATAATATATATAAAGTATAAACTTATTAAATACCAAGTAAAAATAGGATTTTATTTATAATATTTATTTATCAATTGTGCGTTTTAAAAATATTTCTGTTTTAAGTTTCGACGTAGTACATACATGGCTACATGAGTCGTCTTGTTGGTATTTTGAAGTCTTAAAGAGTTATTTGCTTTTTCATTTTCACAGTAGGTACCTATAGTTTTCTCACATAAAAATAACTGCCTAAATAAAACCACAGATAACTGTGAACGTGTTTAAGAAATAGAAAAATCAAAGAAACACAGTTTTTGACAGGTTTCCACTCAGAATCTTTTTCCCAATGAGATGATTTACTATGGCTTTGGAGTCTAAAATCACGACATACCTTAATGTGTTGATATGAGTGAGTGAGATGAAAGCCCGGTCTTTGTATCCAGTCCAGATATTTTATATTCTAACATGTAATATTGTACATGACATTATGATAATATGATATACAATACTGTTTCACGTTATTTGATTAAACAATAAATAAATTGGTTTTTTTTTTTATTATTTGATCTAGAACACTTCTGGATAAACGTGTTTTAACTACCTATATATTATTCGAAATTTGAGACGTTTTTACCCGTGTTGTAGTGTGTAAGACCACAAATTAAATATTATAATTTTTATGAATTATAGTGTTTTTGCGGAATACATTTTCTCACCTACTCAAATTTTTTCTTGGATTATACAAATTATACTCGAACTCATATCAAAACATCACCTTTTGCATCAGCGAGCTAAATAGATGTTTGGTGGGTTTTTTCTCATTCTCGCTCCTCGTGTTTGTCTTAGAGTGACGTTAACTTGTTTTTTGTCGGTTTCTAATTACACACGAGCTTGTGTTTATCGGATCCTAGGCTTATGTTAATCCCTACATCAGAATTTCATTAACGGATTTCTTCGCCACTATAACCCAGTTTGACACGTCTCTTATTTACAACTTTTTTTTAGATACTCATGTCCTCATCTCTTACCAATAGTTAAAATGTGTACCTATAGTGATCATAAAACAGCCCCTCTCCTGCGGCGTAATTCATCCTTGGGCAAAAACGTAAATATGTCTAAAAAAACACATTTTTAAAATTGAATGTCACATTGTTTTGTTAGACGTGAATAAACAAACAAAAACGGGGAATGAATAACTAAGATATATATATGTATATGATACCTGTATGACATATGTATAGAAGTACTTCTTATATATAATTTTAACTCGTAAAGTCATCAAACAACATTTTGATTCATCGTTTGTTTGTTTGTTCATTTTCCACAAATATTTGCTTTTTACCTCAGATTTCTTTCAACGATCCCCACGTGCTCGGTACATGATTTCGTGACGATAGCACGGTATCATTGGATTTAGTTAAGCGCCGGCGCCAGCGCCAACGGATCTGTCTGTCGGCTCATTCTTATTTTTTGCTCCTCACAGTGCAGGTTTTCACACCTTTTTATTTGTTGGCCGTGAAAATCAATCCAAAGTCACGTACCGAGAACAATGCACGATGTAAACGATTCGGCCAAGAGAAACGATTTATTATCATTATCATTGTATTTTTGACACACGAACGAATAAGCCGATCAATATATCGTTTAATATCGGACGAGATGAAATATACGAACATACTTCACTATAAGAATTTAAAAAAAACTTAATATTACAATTTACAGTTATTAACAATTATTTTAGGTATATATTGTAATACTTACTGTATGTAAAAATGTATACTTTTCTACACAACATTATTTAATTTTATTACGAACAAGTCCTTATTGCATTGGTTATATATCCACCTACGATTATTTGTTTGCATACGAATGCGCGCGTGTTAATTCGTTTTTAAACATAATATTATATTATACCACGGTAACGCACACGTATGTGTGCGTGTGTGTGTGTATGTGAATATGATAACAATGCCAAAGAGGCAAAACGTGCTCAGACTGTAGGCAATAAAAAAAAATAAAAAAATGAAGAAAAAAGAGAGAAGAATGAGAGCCTGCCGACGACCTGTACGGGTCAAAGGCTGTCAAATTGCTCGAACGCGTACCATGAAACCGCTCATAACAATTAATTGCATTGTTTGGACTGCTGCACTATATGTATACAATATATTACACATACACACTGATACACACAATCGTATTATATACATATACACCACATATATTGACGTATGTATATACCTCTTACCTCCATAATATTATGCATACGTATTATATTATGTAGTATATAATATTATGTTTAATGCGCCCGTGTCTCTGTTCGACCGTCCCGCCACCGCCGTTGTCGGCGTTTGACACCCGAAACTGAACCGGAGCGGTCAACCAGAACGGTTATGGGTCCGGTAGTATTCTTGTACGCAATGGTAACATATATTTAATATGTATATAAATATGATCGTTAAACACTATAAAATATACACCTGTAAACACGATTTAACGCTCTACACCGATAAACCACATACGATGAAATATTAAAATAATATATGAACTATTTTTTTCGATCATATATTATTGATACTACACACAATATTGTATGAAACTAGATATTATTATACACATTAATTAACCATGTATATTTACGTTAACTTATTTTGTATATAATAAACACAATAAAATACACATTAAAACATATGAATTATATTTTTCCCATTGTCGTTTAAAGTTAGAAACTATTATTTTATACATTTTTTTTTTTGTGTGTAGGTACGTGTGATTTTAAGTGTGATCAAAGTTATAAGAACCGAATACAAATATATGGATAATATATCATATTAAATCACATTTATAAATTATAAAATTATAATATAGTATGTACCTGCATTATTATTTATTGTCACCGTTCATATATTATTTGTGACGGTTTTTGATTATTTCGAAAATATACTGCTTATTTTTGGTCAACTTGGACATGAACAAAGCGTTGCAACCCATTTGCGCCCATCACACCTTTGTATAACCCATTTTACCTTATAATAATATTATTGTACATATTATTTACCAATTTTAACTCTAATCGATATTATCGAATATCGGTCCTACATTTTATCGTAATTGCACTTCGTGACGGCTCTCACTTCTATCTGTACATGCGTTGTGCAACATTACACAAACTACACATCCTTAAATTCGTCAATGTTCAATTTCATATTAAAGACATCCATAATCATGAACCGAATACTGTTGAATATTTAAACTTGCTGGAAGTCAAAGGTGCAAAAGAAAACCTTATATTTCGGGCGCATCTGCCCACATCCCTCGAGGCGCACATATGATACTCCGGGGCACAAATGGGCTGTAGCTAAACAAAGTGTCATCCATTTTAATATTACAAATTCATATTTAGTTCTAAATTTAAATTTAACAAATTATAATGAATTTGATATTATTAGTCCTTAATAAGGAACCTATTATTCAGCCAATACATAATATTATTGTACAGCCAATTGGTTCCATATCTTAACTAATTTCTGTTTTTTAAAGACCGGTTTATTTAATTTTGGTCGTTGTTACGTTTTTTATCACGTTTAAAAAATCAAACTTCACCTAGTCCGAGGCACACGGACTTCGTTTGATTAACAATGCGGGCAACTAAGGAGAAGTCGTTCAGCAACTGGTTTGAGTTCATTGTTCTCAACTATGGTCATTGGCGAACGATCGATCTGTAAATGCAGATTTCAGTTGAACGATTATCATCGAAATTATCTATTGAAAGAAGAAAACAATCTCATATAAATATTAAACCATATTTTTATTACTCGTAAAATAATAATATTGGTCACTGGTATTTAAAATAGATATTTAAACTTAAAAATGTTTAAGTGTTATAAAATATTAATGAATGACTTATTAATTATTATTGTACTGGAACTCATTTCAAGGTAATATAGTATCATTGAAACAATTTTTATATTATGAATGATTTTTAAGTGAACTTTTAAATAATCATCTTATATTTGTTAGGTATTGAAAACCATTTATAAATTACGTTCCTTAGCATAAATTATTAAATTCATCTACAAAAATAAAAAATGATGGGTTTAGTGGGTAACGATAGTATAATAAATAATTGGTATACAGTTTTAAGTAGGTATAGAATTTATGGCTAATGTGAATCATTAAATGTGAAATTAAACGTTAATCGATAAATCTTGGAAATTAAACGATATATATTTTTATCACTTCGGAGAACTCGTGCTCGAGGAGTTATATTTTTTATGGCCCATTATGACACGTCTTTGTGAACATCACCTATTCACCTGTACATGAATATTTTGTGTCGACTACACAATAATGTAGTACACACAGCACACTACATATTAATATATTATAATATGGTTATATATATAGTTTACCCCTTCTAGCCCTTAGGCCCTGAGACTTAGGGGCTTAAACGTCTTGTTTTTTCAAACGAAATAGGTACCGTATTTTATCGAAACGGTATAATATATAGGTTACCCGCAATCCTGTAATTTTACTACGGTTATATTAAATTATAATAATGAATAATGCACTATTATACAACGATATTATAATATTATATGGACTTGTGCTATAAACGCGTATATAACGCACGTCTTATATTATACTATATCACCATAATAATATCAGGTGTCGCAGAGCAGGTTGACGAATTGTTGTTGTACCTATTTATATTATTATATATACATAATAGCGGAGACGCGGCGCGGAATTCGCCGCGAAATGACCCACCGCGTTGTTACCGAAAAGGCATAAAGTAGCCGACGACTATAATATATGGCCATATAGGTACAAACACAGTATACACTACTTATAGCAGGCTGGTGACACAGAATGAGGTTACGCTGCACACACGGGGTGCGTGTATAATGTATATTATAGACGCGGGGTCGGATCCGTCTTCACGGAACCGAATCTGACCGTAACAGCCAGTGGTACCTACCTATATTGTATATACCTGGCCTAAACGCGTGTACTTATTATTATATTAGACTATTAGAGACAGGATTTGTATGTTTTTTACATATTTTTATGCAGCTCCAATTGCTTGATTAGCTTTCTCGACGATTCATTTTCGTATGAAGTGATATACAACATTTTTTGGCGCATAAAAAAGCATATTTCAAGGTGCAAAATAATATTTTATAATATAAACTGATATACAACATTTTTTGGCGCATAAAAATGCATATTTCAAGGTGCAAAATAATATTTTATAATATAAACTGATATACAACATTTTTTGGCGCATAAAAAAGCATATTTCAAGGTGTAAAATAATATTTTACAATATAAATAATATGTGTTAGGAGTATATTGCCATATTGGGGTATAATTAGAGCAATTTATAAAAAATTCAATGGTTTATAAAAATTTGAAAAAATATTTTTGACCTCTGTCTGTTTCTATACCCTTATCAAGACGAAAAGACACAAAGCAATATTGATAAGAATATCGATTCGAGGAGAACGATTATACTCTGATCAAGTTAAGAAACGTAGTCGGCGACGACGAGTTTTCACCGGGCCGCAATAAGGCAACACCCGTTTGTCGCCCTCACCCAGTGAATTACCTGTATATATATATACCTGCCGTGTATTATTGCCGCGCCCATTAGAACAAGTCGGCCGATGACTACGTTTCTTAAATTGAACAGAGTATAGAGACGCGGACTCGGGTTTAGCGCGGTATCGTTGAGCGTCTAGGAAAGCGCGTCGGGTCTCGAGGAGAGTTGAAACGGGAGAGAGCGAGCCGGACCCGCTATATGACTAAATCTGTGACTGTTTGAATAATTATTTAAAGATTAGGATTAATTTAACTATCTTATAATTTGTATAAACTGTTGCTTTTATTTGTTTTTTCAGTATTTAATACATTTTTATGAAAAGAAATATTTTTTCAAAAAAAGAATGTTTTTGCATATAAAAGATTATTTTGATGAAATTAAAGATCATAGAAACATCTTATTTTTAAGATCTTAAGCGCATATAAATCCGGTCTCTACATAAGTATAAGTCATTTACCCAATATGGCAATATATACGCCGAAACGAGGGTCCCTAAACACCTAAATACGGTATCCTAAACACGGGGTCTATATGACGGATAACGTCGCGCACCGGATAGATAACGATCATCGCTAACGTATCTAATTAATACGGTGTACCTGCGCGGGTCTGGTATGCGGAGGCTGTAGTAGTCCGCGGTCGGAGGGGGTTCGCCGGCGGGGGTGGAGGCGCGTTGTCGTCGTCTTACAGTTGTGTCTGCAATCGGGTGTATCGATGAAATCCGAGACGGCGGTCGGAGGCCAACCGGGTCCCGTTCGACACTCTCGCGCGGCGCACATTACACGCGCGCGCGCGCGCGCGCGGGGAATACGTCGGCGGTGGCGCGGACGGACGCCCGGGAGGCGGGAGATGAGGTGCCTGTATAATCTCCTATAATAGTAATAATATTATTCGATTATAACCCCCCACGGGATCGTGTAAACGATAGGAACACGGTATGTATTTTTTTATTATTATTTTATTTCTGGTTTTTTTTTTCCGTTCACCCTGTATATGTTGTGTGTAGTTTTTTTTTGTAAATTGATTTTGACGGCACCACGCGCATACAACACTATAGATACCGCTATTATGTGTATAGTTTACGACCGCGCGCCACACTATAATATTTATTATATACACGCACAATTGAGTCTCCCGTTTCGCGCCATGCGGTTCTCTTTTTTTTCGACCGTTTTTTTTATTTTATTTTTTGCTCAACACTAGTAGAGAGAGATCCCATCTCTGTTCGTTTTTTCATATATAAATGCTAGATTGTATGTAAGTACGCATGAATTAAAAGGTCGGATGGGTATACTCGCGGGGTATTATATTCGGTGTACCTATATTAATATGTTTTGTTAAAGAAATATGTTGAGGTACAAAAAAATAAAGATACAAAAACGAGTTCTTGGTGAAATCGATAGTGAATTTTGTTCGATGAATTCTAGAAGGTAGGAGAGAAAACGACCTTATTTTTTTTTAATAGTACACATAATATGTATAGCATGTACATTGTACATACTTCCTATATGATATATCACAACAACATGTTTGACAAATTTTTATGATGTTTAAATAATGAATTCACTTACTACCTACTTATAGTATTATATAATGTGTACTCTTTTATTAGGTATAAAAAGAAAAAGAAATATTTCCAGACGTATTTTATATTCATAATAATTTAAAATTTAATTTAATGGCTTAACGCGAGTTACACTCGTATTAAATATTTCATTCTAAATGTTTTACTGCGAAGTCACAACGACAAAAAATATTGTGCCTCACCTCATGTTTATACATAATTTATAAATTTATCATTTACGATATATATTTATTAACGTTTTTCATTTATCGCGTACAAGGTTTATAAATTAAATTAAAAAGTGTGTAGGCACAATATTTGAAATATTATTAGGTTTAACTTGTCGCTAAAATATAAATAACAAAGTGTCGTAGTATATGGTATAATATACATGCATTATAGTAAGTATTGTCTTAGAATGCATAATGCATAATGTATGCGTCGGACGAGAAAGAAGCCTATATAAAATCACTGCAAAATAATCGATTTAAAAGACGTTTTCAACTTGATCGTTGAAATTAGCGGTTTTCTTCTAACACAACATATGCCTAATATATACTTATAACACAACCACACACCGGTCTTATACGGACAAAGGGATGTGCTAAATCATTGGTTTATTTTACGTCAAAATAATAATTTGACAAAAATACTACGTTTCTTCAACAACAATAATAATAATAATAATAATAATAATAATAATAATAATAATAACAATAAAAGAACCACCCTAGTAGAAAGTGTGTTTGCCGACACCGCCACCACCTGCCCGGCATCCAGGGACAAGGTGTAAAGTCAAAAGACTATAACAAGCCCGACACGTATACACGGGCTATGCTACACACAAGTACACTGCGCACTGCAGCGGTGTACACGGGTGGCTGTGCTGCAGCGCGAGTCGGCGGCGGACGATTCATTGTGTGGCCACCGCTTACACATCGAGTTTATACATAACGTCTATAGATACGCTGCACGTTTGTGTGCGACGATGGTGTTTGTGTGAGCGGCCGCGAGCGCGCGGCGCGTTCAGAATGCCCATTATATCAAATTGCTTGTCAAAATAAACCGCGGCAGGCGCCTGCCGCCGTCCCCACAAAGGACACCAACACCGGCCCCCCCGTCCGGGCGGCTTGCTCAGCAGCCGCTCTTTTAGGGTCCTGGTCGTCGTCGTCGTCATCCGACGGATATGATATAGGTACGCATCATATATACATAATATTAAATATATTAATATTATATTATTATGTATGATGTGTGTACTCGCTCATCGGGTAGATCGTAATCTTGTATGTATACACGTCCGCCACTGCTGCCGCCGCCGCCGCCGCCGCTGCTCACCCCGCGGTGCGTGAGTTCATTATTATTATTATTATTATTATTATTTAAGACAATGCTTTTCGGAATGCAAGCCGCACCGAACAAAATGGCCGCTTGTCGGGTCGGCAATTGGGTATATTAAGCGTGGGCGGGGTGGTGGGGGGGCCGGGCAGAGGGAAATACCAACGCGCACCGTAACGCATTCACCAAGTCGACTGCGGCGGCGACAGCGAATTCGGTTTTTCCCCTTCCCCGACGTTTCCGCCGTCTTCGTATTATTTTCATTCTCGTTTTCTATAATATAATATAATATTAATACAATATATGTAATAATACGAACCGCTCTCGTATTATATTATACATATAGTATGATTGTATTATACCTTCCTAATGTAATATATATCGCCGCGTGTACCTATATAATACATAATATTACATACAGCCCCGTCGTTGTGCGCGCGCCCAACGCTGCGGCGAGGCGGACACGACATTCTTGGTTTTCTCTCTGCCGCTTTTGACCTCGCCGCCGCCGCCGCCGCCGCCGCAGTACCAACACCACATACACGTTTCGCCCGCGGTGATCACCGGGCCCCGCCCAACGGTGCCACCTCGGCACCCCCGTGCAGCGCCGGTGTCTCATCTTTTGTTTTCCGTGTGCCGTGTGTTTTTTGCCTCACCGCCGAGCCACCTTGCAGTGACGTCGACAGCCGACGTATTAGATGCTACGTCGTTAGGTAGAAGCGCATCTGCAGGAACCGTTGGGCGCTGACGGGCGAAAGTCGCGCGCTTATGACGGCGGTTGAGGCGTTGGACCTCTAGTGGACGGTGAACCGCGGGTACATTATGGGATCCTTCGATGCGATATCGTTTCGGGTTTTTGTGTGTTATGCTTCCGCGGTGTTACGCGAGGCGACGAATGACGATCTATATCGACAACGTCGGCCCTCTGCCACGTCATCGGTATACCTAATATTATAATATATTTTATATATAGACTGAAATAGTTGCTTCACATATTTTTTAACCGGTGGTAGTCACCACATCGGTACACTTATGACGTACCTTACCTAAGTATGGGGAATGGTTTTTTTTACTTATTTTTACAGTTTCATTCAGCAGATTAAATCAACGTACATATTACATTCTAATCCTGCGTATGAACGTTGATATTAATTAGGTACTTCAATACCTCACGATACCTACCTATATAATGGTATCTTATAAATACCTATATATGGCTAGCCGGCTTGGTATACTTATAGCCATCTAACCATAACCATATAATATGCAATAACGAATAGCTAATAATCAAGTTAAAGTGCGTCACTTATGGTTTATGGCTTCTTTTTACATTTACCCCCTCGTATGTGTATACCCGTATACTTACTATGAAGATTGAATATTATATTCCAAATATAAAAATATTTATATTACTGAAACCAAGCATTTATCAAACTAATTATTTTTTATGGTTTTAATTGTGATCTATTTCGACGGTACAATATTGTAAATTGTACTATTGGCGCATCTCGAAAACAACAAAAACCAATAAAGTAATAAAAGTACTTTTATCAAAAGTTGTTTCTTTTAGATTTTGCCGTGTATAGAGTAGTAGACCTTTCAGATCTTTGTAATTGAAATTCGCAATATTTTCAATTTGAACATATATATTGATGTTTTATAATTGTTATTATATATTTTATACGTACAATAATAATATACACCTATCATAATGTTATAGTTATTCGTTATCGGACGACAGAAATCGATTAAAAAAAAAAAATTACAGTAATAAGCAAATATAATGTAAACAAAATCATTGTTCAAGCGTTAAAAAAATATACTTATTCATGACTTGTATGTTTTACGAATTTAGATCTGTTGTTATAGTGTATTAGTGTACCATAAATCTTGTCTATGTGGTACATTTCGGTATATAGGAGAAAAAAAAATATAAGCTTGTTCAATAATATTATAAACAATCCAATATATACACGCGGAGAATTCTCGGTAAACGGTTACGAGCAAATAACGAGTGCAATTTTTCATGCGGCGCGGGGCTCGCTGCTGCTGCTGGCGGGCTAATGTGTCGTTAGGTTATCTTAAATAACGATTCCTAGAAGATTCGGACGTGTGTATAAGTTATATCGGTTGCCTGGCGCGAGCGCTTTAACTCTTTACGGCATGGCGGGTTACAAATATATCCCACAATGTCGTTAGTAGTTAAGACTAGTTTATTTATGTAGAAATTACAAATAAACGTGTCGGCCTGATCGAACAGTCTTTCGTTCGGCGATCATGTTATACGATTTTATTTTTTACATTATATTTTTTCTTAAAATCAACGGCTCCTCGGGTGACCATGAAGATATTATTTCGGGCGGCGTTGACAATGTTTGAGAATCGGGGCGGGACGGGTCGCGGGTCACGGCTTTACGCTGGTAGCAGGCGGGGGTCCTTTTACACGAAACACTATCAAAAAGATATTTACCAACATAATCGTTAAACAGAAAAATCAATAATCTCAAGAATTTAAAGTTAGTAATAATTGTCTACGTCGTCAATTTATCTTTGTTTATGACCTACTCACTTAGCCGGTAATTTAATAGTAAATAGTAATGCCGATAATAATATGCGATAAAACAATTTTGTGGTTAAACTAAAATGATCGAGGGTGGCAGTAGTGGCTCCTATAACTAGCAGCAGGCATACTAGTGTCATCCCGCATCCGTGCGTTAGTCGTAGTCCGTAGATAAGTTAGTGTTATGCCATTTTTAATTTTTCCAAGTATAAAATATGTCGTGTAAAAAATGTGGTCGAGACGATCACGTCAGGGCGTCATCGTCAAAGGGTCGAGAAAGAATACTTTCGCAAAAAAGACGGTTCGCTGTCAAGAGCGGCGATGAGGACGTTTCCACATTTACCATACAAGAAAATGTCGGAAAGTTTTGTCATCAAACGAGACGTCGCCGAGGTATCCGCTCTGGCAGTAGAGGCTTCGTTATATGTGCATTTTCACTACACAAAGTTGCTACACCGCAGCACACAGTTTTCTCGAGATTTCACGTCCAACCATTTGTTGGATTTTTATTACCACTTACAGGGAAAACGTCAGCGGAAAGAACGAGTTATACGTGATGAAGAATATTTCGGTTTTCGGCAAAAACATGGATTGTTTGAGACGGTATATGACGGTTCGTATCGGTCGTATCTTATACCATTGCCGTACAACACGAGACCGCTATGAAAAACCGCGTGTGCGTACACTTGTACAGTTGGGTAGTACGGTATTTTTACGAAGCCTGCGAACGTAAAACCCCAAATTGGATATGGAAACTCCGTATGTTTACGAAGAATTGTTTTCGCCAGACCACAGCACGGCTCGTAGTTTGGAAATCGTTGGAAACGCCGTATCGGAAATAAATGTCGTAGTGAAAACTGCAATAGATTTAAACAAACAGCGTGCGACGAACGGTCAATCCGACGCAGACGAGCGAAACTCGTTGGACGCTACGAAAAATGACTACTCGACGATCGTATGTGCAACGTAACGAATCGTCACGCTATATTGAGTACCGTTTGAAACATCAAGCAAAATCATAAATTGTGTATTCAAAACCAAAATTTTAGAAACTGCTGTGGTACCGAAAAATCCGAAAACGGAAAGCCGAAAACTCGTTGGTCGGATTGCTGTTAGATTTGAATGCGGACAAGTTGTGGTGCGGAAAGATTTTAGTGTGTTTCGGCGACGGGTCACTACAGGACAATATGAGCTACGGAAAAAATTTAAAACTGGCAGTGTGTTCGTTGCGTCGAGCATTTCATCGTAGGCGAGATCGATGCGATGTGATAGATGTGGACGAGTACATGACGACGCGGTGCTGTTCACGGTGTGCAGAACCTATGCCTTTACCTCCAAGACACACACGAGACAAGGACGGACGCCGACGACATAATCACCGATTTCGGTATTGCCAAAAATGCGGAATCCATTGGAACAGAGATGTCAACGCCGCCCTAAACATCGTCTTGGTCGCCAGAGAATTTAATTTAATTTAATTTGTTTTAGAACTCGTTGATTTATTAGAAAAAAATATAGTTAAAAAAAAAAAATTCGTATAACATATAGGTAATCGCCGAACGAGAAATTGTTCGTTTGGCCGACACGTTTATTTGTATTTTTAACATAAATAAACTAGTCTTAACATTAACATGATGGTGGGCCATATTGTAACCCACCATGAAGTAAAGAGTTAATTACAGGAATGCGATAGTCGTCCAATAACTAACTCGCGCGCATAATTCCGTTTAACTGGTTGCCGGAAAGTAGCGACGAGTCGCCGTCGTCGTCATTAAGAACGAAAAAAACTAGTCGTTGGCGATTGTTACGCCGTGGTGTGAAAATGGTGTATAATATATTATATACTGAATAACATTAAGTATATAATGTACACGGTACTTAGTCAAAAAAACCTGCCTCTATACCTTATACATTCTTGTGGGAAATTACGACACGCGGCGCTGCATTTTCGGTTGTAACATTATATTATGTGGCCGTTATTGTTTTTCTCATATTTTTCGAGTTAAATTCTATACTCAAACATGGGTACATTTAAATATCAAAATGACACTCTGAAAATCCATTTTTTAAGGATTTCACCCCAACTTTTGAGGGTTATATTATAATATATAATATGTTGTAAATATAGTAATTACTTTGTTTTGTTTGTAGAGGTGTAAAGAAAAGCTCAACACCTTAGCCATCAGCGTGATGAACTTATGGCCAAACGTTCGACTGCGTGTGATCGACGGTTGGGTGGACCGAGCCGGCAGCAGCCTGCACAACGAGGGACGGGCGGTGGACATCACCACGTCAGACAGGGATAAGTCCAAGTATGGCATGTTGGCCCGCCTGGCCGTCGAAGCAGGATTCGATTGGGTCAACTACAATCGTCGGTACATTCACTGCTCTTGTAAATCAGGTGAGTCCAGGATACAATATAGTTGAAATAGAAATAATATGTTTACGTATCTATAGGCACATATTACTAACGTTTTGTAATTTTTTAATGCACTGCTGCACATTTTGTATATTATGTACTTACCTGTAATTATAAGCATCATTTTCAAATTTCTAATAGACTCAAACATACATTATTACTTAAAATTCGTTTTTAAATAAATAAAATCTCGTGAATTTCAACGGTCCATTTAATTAATAGTAGATATAGCGTATCAGCGTATAATTTGGCTGACTATAGGAACCTAATATATAATAACAATAAATGCAAGTTGCAACCTATAGTAGCATAATATAGGTTTTCGTTTTTCATATTATTAGCTAGCACCTTTATGCTATATTAAACATTAAAATTATAAATTCAGTAATTATATGGTATAAGTATATCGTAGAATGACACTAACTACTAATTACTGTATGTTTCTATAGGTTACATATATTCTGACTTCATATATAAATATTATATATTATCTACGTATATTCTATACATTATAATTAATATGCTCACCTAATAGATCGTAATATTCAAATTTAAAAAGTTCGCACTAATGTATAGTGATAGGTACTGTGTACTGTGAATTGTGATTGTGGTAGATGGTATAGTATTTGTCACAAATAATAAAGTTACATACATAACATATGTTGCATTATAATACGTAATATGAGCCATGAGGCATGAGCGTTGTTCTGTTGTCTAAATTGCGGCCTCTCTTATACTAAGTATTACCTATTAAAAATTACAAAAAATAGTTATTACAGTCTAAAGTTTACATTTATATGTTTATCCTATAAATAAATTATGAATTTCGAAATCTCAAATTTTTTTTCAAAATTGACTGCTGATTTTTCATAAATTAATTTTTTTTAAATACATATCAATAAATACATCAATTATAGATGACGATTTTTAGATATATTGTAAATGTTCATATATGTCACGCGTTTTGGATCTTTTTTAAATATATTTTATCGATTTTCATTTTACACATTATTTTTAACTTCAGAGACTATATTGGTCTTTTGAACATTTTCAGAAGAATATCGTCATCTATACAGGGAAAAAAACACTCCAACATTATAATAAGACACTGTATTATAAATATGTGTGGGATGAGAAAAACATTATGTACACATTTGAAATAATTTTTTTTTCCGTTCACTCGATATAAATACATAATATACAAATAGGTATACACGTATCTCCGACGACTATATAATATGCAGTCATTTAGCCCGGGTAGTTTGTTTAGCCGAATTTCTAAACGAGCGTGTGAGAATACCAAACGTCGTGTCGTAAACTCGGAACATGTATAATAATAATATATATGATGTATTGTAGTATATACATAAGTACATATTATATATAATATTGGTATGCGTATACGAGTGCGCGCGCGCCGGGTGACCGTGTGAACGACACAACTGCCGCGATGATGACGGCGGTATTATATACCTATATAAAATCCGTACAAACAAAAAATAAACCAGCCGCCGCGTCCGTCTGGCAAAGGGACTTTCCGGTAAAATCGTCTCGTTTAGGAGGTTCGAAAAGAGATAGAAAAATGTTTGCGCCGAGCAAACAGTAAATAAAACGTTTTGTGAGCGACGGCCGACGACTAGTATTTATGTATATAATATATTAATATATATATGTACACGAGCATTCGTGTTAAAATATTCGGAAATTATTGTTTCCGACCGTACATCGTATACTGGTACCTGTATTATAGACATAATAATAATAATAATAATAATAATAATAATACCCATGTACGTATATAATATATACACACTCGTCTTAGTGGTCGATCGGTCAACAAGTCTCCCCGTCCGTCCGTACTCCGTGTCCGTGTCCGTGTCCGTCTCTCATCACGCGTTGTATTATTTTCCGTTGGTCCGACAAAAGGGCCGCATATCGTTTTCACGCCGCAGCGGCGCGGACGGGTCTCATTAATTATCGCTTGCCGCGCGTACACCTCGGCTATCCATCATGCACATTGCACACGCACACTTGTCTCCGGCGGCGGCGTGACGATGACGAGACGACGGAAAAGAGGACGTCCGGTTCGCTATATTATATAATTATTATTATACATAATATTATAATATGTTTGATGTTTACGAAATTGCCAGAAAAAAAAATCAAGTGTACCATTTTTCTAAATCATATTATATCATGTATAGTCGAAGAGTGAAGAGAAAGAAGAAGACAATACTTGAATACTACATGTATACTACATACAGTATGCTCGGAGGTTTTGTAAATTTAAAACCAAAAATGTGTAGATACTTATCCGTATATTTTACAGTTATTTTTGGGGGAGATTTTAAGTGTTAGGGGGGCCATAGCCTTCTATACTATCTTCCTTGAAACCGCTGACGTGGCTAAAGAAAATTGGCAACGTTTGCATTCTATATGTATATATAGTAGCCAATAGGTATATAATATTACGTATAATTGTGTATAATATTTCGAAAAATGCGTGTGATCGCGTTATTTTTCATCGCTTGTATTTAGTTAAATACGTCCAAATATAGTAAATCATAACATTTGATTTGTTATTGGCACCGTTGTTTTAAAACGATATCGCATTTCTTAATTACAAGGTCGTGTTTAATAATGATGATGTCTGATAACGTGTGTACAAAAACTTATTTGCATATATATAAACAACACGATTTAAAAAATGGTTTATAGTTATAAAAACAATTAGTATACCTTCCTAAATAAAACGAGTACCAAACGTGTTACGATACGTGGACGCATACTACGCGTATATATATTATAATATATCTATACCATTAGAATATTATTTACGTGTAACTGTGCAAGTAAGTACTGAAATGTGTCGGTAGTAAACGTTATCGCAAATCGCATAAAGCGGTTCCCGCACACGATTTGATTATTTTTAAATTAAAAAAAATTAGTAATTGAATAACAAAGTGCCGATAGTTATGATAAACGGCGTGGTTTCGCGAACCCAATTAAACAAGGAGCTAATTTATTGTTGCCTATTGCGTTTTACATCATTGGCCTAACGGATCTGTTATAATTAATTGGATATTCATTACATTTAACCTCACAGAAAAAAGTATTAATAAAAAATATTGCAGTGTACGATCGTTAAGCCGTAGGTACTCGGGATTAAAATCTGCGCATGACATTTCTTTCACGAAATCCCAAAAATTGTAATTCACGTGATTTAAAACAATTTAATAATTTATTTTAACTGTATAGGTAACCTAACCTATAAGTATTTGAAATATGTACATTCAAAATTCCAATAAACATTGGTGAAAACCAATTTAAGAAAAATAAAAAAATATTCTTTTATAGTTATTTATACTTATATTAATTTACTAATAATAAAAGGTACCACTTTTGGTTACTAATATTTGAAGATTTTAAAGGATATTGTAGACTGTAATAGTCTCGTTGCGTCACAACAAGTCATTACTATAAATAAACTACCCTGTAAAAAGTATAATACATATTTTGTATTTATGTTGTTTATTGTACAAATATACAACTGAATTTCTAATTTTTATGTTAATATAAAAAATATACATATATACCTACGCATATGATTATATACGTGTATAAGTATATAAGTAGGTAGGTACCTATACACTTAAAGATTCAATTGTTCATATAATTACATATTTATTATGGTTTTACATGACAACAATGTCATAATAGTAGTCACCCTTAATTGTCTTAATTTATAACGACAAACATGAAAAATGTTCGTCGAAATAGGAGGAACCGCCGAATTAGTGTTTTGATGTAATGTTAAAGTGTTAAACAATAGAACTTGTACCTACGTACCATGTCTGTCTATAGAAGTGAACATACCGTTAGTTGATGATCGACAAATTTATAACAGTTTACACATAAGCATTAAAAAAATCATAAGTCAGTAGGCACAACAAACTAGTTACAAAAAAAACTAATTTTGTAACTATTCTATTCTAATTGTTTAAGGCTTAGACTCAAAGCTACAGTATAGGGATTAAAAAGTAAAAATAAATTTCCATATTACCTATTTAAATTTGAATTAAATATATATATTTAAATCATCGCATACGAAAACGAATTTGAGCTTTATATCTAGGCATCTAGCTATATAGAGAATTAATGAACAATTGTAAAACAAAAAGTTAATAATAGTAAATTTCAATCAGTCATGATTAAAATATTTTAATGTGTGCAAAAAATGATAAAAGATAAATGTCATGTCCATTTTTTTTTAAATTGAATTGCATCAATGTATCAATAATAACTTTAATTTGTAAGGGTATTAGTCATGAATATAATAACTATTGATGATTAGGAATAATGCATACAAAATATAATGTATTCGTTTTAAAATTTGCTATGATTAATTATTATTATTAATATTATTATTTTATTCTTCAAGAAGATAATTTAATATAAATTATGATCTAATAATTGTCATCATAGCCTTCTTACATAAAGATTTATTTTTATTATAATTTCTACTGTAATCTTATTATAATATTATGTATATTACTCATAATATATTAGGTATAGTAAATAATACCTATACTTTATAGGTACATGATTATTCATAAATGAAGCGTTCAACCGAAATCGTTAAATATAATATAATGCATAATGCCATAATGTATTTACCATAAAATCAGTTAAAATTGGTAGGTAGTTATAACCAGTACCAAATCAGTCATAACTAGATCACAGGATTTTCCAATGCCCTTAAAACATTTCATAAATATGTATGAATTTAAATACTAAAAATAAATCTATATTACGTATATACTATATACTATGACGTATCTACCTATATCATATTATATACGCCCATTTATTGACCTTATTGCTTTTTTATAAGCAACATGTATTTATAAAATATTTGTTTTTTTTTACTTGCATTAAAGCATTAAATAAATGTTCTAAAAACTAATTTAAAAAATAAATACATTTATGTTAAACAATTTTCTAGTTTTATAATAACCCCCCTAAAAAAACGCAACATCGGGGGCAAGCATACAATATAATCTATTTTTAAGTTTACAAGTGCAAATTAATACAATTTGTAAATAATATTATGATTACAATGCAGCGTAAAATTAAATTAAAAATCTGTCGAATATGCTATTGGAAATCAAAAAATATAGATATACTACGTTATAATCCGTGTAATTAGTGGCGGCGTCAGACTTTTTTTAGTAGAGAAGCAAATTTTTTTTTTCAATGGTCATTAAGGCAGTGGTGAGGTTGAAGTTCACAATATTTCAATATTATCGTTATCCTTCCACTTAATTTTGATAAACATATTTTCTCTTACAATACAACAAAAAAAATATAATTTATAGAAGATAAATAAAAATGAATTACCTTCTAAATACCTTGATTATGTTTCACGATTTAAGATGATAAAATACGACAATTTCTATATTAATGTTGTACACAAATATTGAAATATATATTAGATTATTAAGTGAATAAGATTATATTATATAATTTACATAAATAAAAATGTTATAAACATTTTCATTTCATTTCAACTTGTCAATATACATGACAAAAATGAATATGAGTGGGCAAAACAAAATATGGGGAGAGCACCTCCACTCTTGGCCACTGATCCGTGTAATATACTAATATGGGTACGTAAATATGTAAAAAACCCGTATTATTAAAAGAGCAGATAAAACAATATAATTTTGCCGATTACGAAGATTTATTAAAGCACGCATATCTATTTGTGGGTATAGGGTAGTACATTACGTCACTACCACAGATTTTGTGATATAGTTAAATTATACGTTCATAAGTGTGAAAAAAATAAAATTAAAAATTTTTAAGTTTCTATTATATTATGTATCATAGGTAATAATATATTAAAGCATATTTTGCAAGAAACAGAAATGTCCGCATCAATGTCAAAATAAAATAATAAATAAATACAACTAAACAATAGTTCATAATTGGCCGAGCGGTCTAACGCGTCGACTGCGGCGCTGGCAGTCGCGGGTTCGACTCCCGGCCACTGGGCGGCATTTTTCTTCGGGCAAGTCACGGTGTCCGGAGAACAAGTGCCGCCATCCCCCACCCGGGCATGGCAGATACCTACGGGTGCCCAAATTGAAAATTCTGCCAAAAACCAACACACACGTGTTCCCCCCTACTACTACCAACAATACAATACACCTAACCAAAAAACCATACACCAAAAACCATACAGCTAATGGCCATAGTTGCCGGGCTTACGATCAATAAAAAAAAAAAAAAAAAAAATAGTTCATAAGTTTTCACTTTTTTTATATTATGCTAATAAATTGTATATATTTTTTAATTGATTATTATCATTATACTAATTAATGTCTTCAATATAAAATGTGTGCTATATGCAGGTATTTTTAAAATTAAAATAGGGCCCTTTCTAAAATCTTAACGATGACTACTGGTTTAGCGGGTGATGGCAGGGGTACCTCTAGGGGGTTCCAAACTTCCAAAAAAAACCATATTTTAATATCAAAAATGTTATGACAATTATGACTCCCCCCCCCCAACCATGTTTCTGGAACCCCTGGGTGATGAGTGATTAATATTATATAAATTAATATTAAATAATTATTATTATATAATTAATATTATTATTTATTACGCAATCTAAATATTACAGTATAAAACATTAATGTATTTTATTCCATGATAATATTTATGTTTTAGGATTAATTATAGGTAGGTACTTAGTTGATTACGCGATGAAAAAAAAAAATAATAATATAAATTAAAACAGAAGAATCACGTTGTGGATTAATCCGTGGTCCGTGGAGTACCTTAAGTACCTATACGGGTATAACATGTCATTCGTGTACATAATATAATATTGTCACACACGTTGTATACATAATACCTATAATATATTATTATATTATATAAATTAAAAGTCACCGGACGAGTCTGCGCGAAATTGATATGCGCCGAGCACGTTTTTCTCACACGTCTGCCGCCCGAGCAATGTGTGCAGTGTCGTACCTGTTCGTACACACGCTCGAGTCTCGTCGTCACTGGATTTTCGTTTCGAAATACACATATTATACGTTATAGGGTATTCTCGTACTCGAACCACTAGAACAGGACATTTTAAAGAATATAATAATATATTATCCACAAAATTATAGGACTAGTGTACTTATATAAATATAAGTTATTGAACAATATTTTATATACATGGTTTTTGTAATATTCCCAATAAAACATTTTGAAAATAACGTTGTGAAAATATTAGTCAATATTTTATTTATATATTTCCACACATATTATCAAAATTTTTATAAAACTTATCCAGATCAATATTGTAATACAATCTTAAACATTTTCAAAATATATTTTTGCTATGTGGGGCCTTTACTAGTATAGACTATAGACACACATATTATCAAAATTTTTATAAAACTTATCCAGATCAATATTGTAATACAATCTTAAACATTTTCAAAATATATTTTTGCTATGTGGGGCCTTTACTAGTATAGACTATAGTCGTATTTCCATTTCCTTATTTTAATATTATCAAATAGTATGTAATAGCGCTAGTCCACATAAGTATTTATTACCCATTCTCGAACACAACCACGTTTTCATTCTAAAGCATATTTATTTATTTATTATTAAATATGCATATTAAAACATAAATAAAAGTAAATTGAAAATTAATTAACTAAAATGCAATATTACATACGTTTCAATAAAATAGTTAAAATAGTTTGTATTTTAGTTATACGAAAATTACCAAATCACATATTAAAATTAAAACATAGAAATACCTACCAATAAGTAATTATTTGCATTTAGTTACTTTTAAAAGTTAAAACTAATAAAGGTATATTTTTCAAACTGTATACTATTATGCTATTTTGGTATTTTATTTAAGAGTGCTAGAAAAAAATTTAAAATAATTAAAAAACGTATTATACATATTTTATACCATCAAATGGGAGGGGGTTGACCCAACCACAGATACGCTACTGCTATTAAAACTATATGACTATACGCTTTACATAATATATTCTGTATAAAGTATCCCTCCTGTAGTCCTGTGTGTGTGTACTGTGTGTGTTCATCTGTTTCGGCCACAACTATGCGGATCGGTGTCCGGCTTTCGTTCGTATGTCACGCCAAGATCCGATTACACAGCGCACATACTCGACCACAAGACCGTCTCTCTGCGGGGCCGTCTGGTATGACACGGTGACGGCGGCGTTGTGTACCTATGTATACATAAAACTTAATACGGGGAGACCAAAAACAAAATCACTTTTTCCCAAAACCTCCTCCTCCTCCTCCTCCTCCTCCACACCCCGCCCATCACTTATTATTTTACTGGAGAACAAACAATAAACGCATATATACGCGACTTATACGAGTGTATATTATGTACCTATATAAAATAATAATAATATATTTATATATATATAGGTACACGCCGCGCGTGTGTATACTCGCGCTATTATATAAATTCATGGGTATACGACGGCGACGCGAGAGAAGCGTATGTTTATGTAAACACGACTCGTGCGGTGAGTGTAAAGCAAACTCCGAACAAACTCGTACAAGGGATGATGGTGCATAATTTGTTGTTCTTTTTTATCCTTTATTTTTTTCCAAACATCAAATAATAGGCGATCGTGACCTGTCCAAAACTAGAATCCCACAACTCGTTAAACCTACCGTGTATATACAAACGTGTGTGTATGTATATTATAATATACCTATATACATATTATCTATATAGGTATGTGTATACAGGTACCAACTATCTATAAATATATATATATATATGTATTATAATGTTATATACGCAGTGCATACGATTAACCTTTTCGTCTTATCCCGTGTTTACCCATAGCGAGCGTATACTATAACACACACACATGTACTGGTAGATAGCTGGTAATAGGTATAACTGGTATATATATACGTAGGTACGCGCGTAATAATAATAATAACACATGCACTATTACCGCACGTACGATACATACATGCGCTTACATTTATTATTTATATATATATATACCATCGCGGTGTACCCGTGTTCTGTATATGCGTATATTTATTTATATATATATATATATGTATTATTATTCGCTGGCCGCTGTGTACGTTATTATAACGACGATATAGGTAACTACCTACCTACCTATCAACCTACCTCATACCTACCTGCAGTCTGACTGCCTACCTCGCGTACACATACACACAATGCCATCATTTTATACATAATAATATACCGACATACATAATAATAGCGTTGTGAATGGGCATCAATATATACCTTCGCGCATTGTACATTTGTAAGCTTATAATGCATGTATATAGCTTATTTATGTATACGCGCCTCCCCGCCGTTTGTCGTCACGTATATTACCCTTTATAAATATTATAATAATATAATAACAATCTGATGCATCCTTTCGCGGATTTCCATCGCCGCGTACTGTGCGGACTATACACACACTCGTGTTCGGTCACTCTCACACATGCTCACTCGTTCAACTAATAATATTCCAGAATTCCGCACTGCAGTACATTTCCATTATAATAATATGTATAATATTGTTATTACATTTATTATTATATGTTTCACGTGTTTCGATCACCGTACAAAAGATAAATATTTACACGATTTTCAATTTTACAGAGAAAAAAAAATAATAGCTATACATAATACTGTTATATAATCTCGACAAAAATTCCAAACAAAATATTTAAATTGGATTTTCTCTTCATAATGACTATTGCTACAACACTTATATTAGATACAATGTAGGTATATATTTATATTATGTAGTTAGGTAAATGGTAATACACGCTAATACTATACGCGCGTTTCACCGCCAAGCTGTGTGGTTAATTTATTGTTTCATCTATTAAGTATTCTCCGACAAACTGAAAAAACAACAAATAAAAATTATTATTTATTTTGTAAATACTCATTATAATCATTCATATTCGTTTATCAGTTCCGCAGTTGCTTTAATACTAATGATACGTATTATTCAAGATAACTAAAACAACAGTTAATGCTTTATTCCATGTACTATACATTACATTTATAGTTTTACAGTAATATATATAGGTATTGAAACAGCTATTATAACACCTACACGTTCATGGTTTATATTCATATAATATATTATGTATTATGACATATTATGTGCACTAGTGCACTCGATATATTTTCGTACGTTTAACGTGTCTAAAGGAAAAAGCAATATTAAGTACCTACAGCACAAACAAAAACCATTAATTATCTCTTGCAAGCCGTAATTGCAGCCAGCAGCTTTATAGAACACGACGCGCATCATAAAAAAAAGAGAACCTTGGTTTATAGAATATCAGATTTTCTATTTTAGAAAAAAATTCATTTCTTTATAAAGTGTTAACACTGAAAAGTTTAAATACCTGAATGGTGACCGTGCCACCGTGGTATATACCTAATGGCTAATAGTGCAGAGTAAATAGTACACTTTAGGTACGTGCCTATAAAAGTTTGAACATTTGTATAATATACAATGTGTTGTATTGTAACTATTATTGTAACCCCCTCGTCCTATATAACACATAAAATATGTAATATAATATTATACCTATATACTCCAATATACTTCTCGAACACACGTAATTTATGAAAATTATGTACGGGAAATTGTCGATATTTTCACTCAACCATATAAACGTTAGTGTTACCGCCGATATACAATATACATATTACATAATATTATAATAAATGTACATACTATGTGTAATCGTTTCGCAGAAATTATTAATACATCCATTGATGCATGTCTTATACCACAATAATATAGCTAATACTATAGATTATAGTAACTATAAGTTCTCATAAGACAGCGATTGGTATTTGATTCCGGAATCCAATACATAATTACATTCAAGAACGTCTAATGCGCGTTACATGCTTTACGTAGCACCCATAATAATTATATACAGCCACAATTATTTAATGTGATATGTCTCGTCGCCTTCTTCTATATAGTTTGTTTTTCAAGCAATACAGATAGGCCCTATGGCCTATAATATAGGCTTAGGTGGTATAAGAGTATAGGACGTAAACAATTTCGCTTTCGTATATATGACGATATCGTCGGCATACCTTATATGAGTACACAACTGCACGCTATATCGGAGGAGGTTATATACATTATCTCGTATAAAACGTATCGGTTTCAAAGACCTATATAATATATAATACCTAATATCCATTATGTATAGGTATATCGTACGTGTTTATAAATCGGGGAGCGGCGGACCTATATATAATATATTATGTACCTACAGCGAGGGGTCCAGAAGGTCAGCTGACCCATATGAGTTCATATTAATTTATATTCTACGTGAGAAGTGGTAGCCTGTTTGTAATTTGTACTGATAGAGAAGCCTCTGAATTACTTGATCGGATAAAATTTAAAAAAATATACGATACTCTCGTCGGACGAGAAACGCTGTACGTCCATATATATCGCAGTACCTGTATAATATTATGTACTTTCGGCTCGTAAATACGAATCGTGCAAAAACGTTTGAGTAGTTTTGCGCGTATTGCGTATTGTGACGGAAAAAATTTCTAGTACGGAAACGTTAAAATGCGTCAAATTTTATGCTAGTGGCCAGTGGGTATTTATATATTATACCGTTACAGTGTATTACGCTTATTTACGCATAATATTATACATGTATATAATAATGTATCGTTTTATTAATATTATATGTTATGAACGTCGGAGAAGAGAAAACTCGTAAAAAATAAGACTTAAATGCCTCCTCTCAACAGCGTCGTATCATTAAGCGTGAGCGCGCGCGCCCGGTTGCGCTGCAGTGTGTATAAAATGTTCAATCTTATAAATACGTCCCTCCCGACGCGTCGCGCTGCAAGTGTCCGTTTTATGTTTATTACCCCGGCCCCCAGGGCACCCGTGAACTATCCGTCGCAATATAATATAATATTGTAATAACACGTATTTAATGTCGTATATTCAATGTCCCTCTTCAAGCCACTACAACACCGAACGCCGTGTTTACGGCTGTGGCGACAATCCGGTTTTTCGGAAACTCAGAAATGAATATCGTTATACTATATTATTACTACTAATACTACTATTATTATTAGTATCGGTATACTTCTTCACCCACAGCGGCGGGTCCCGAGGGCGATTAGATCACAGATGTTGGTGTGTGATGGCCATACACCGTGGAAGGTGAACATGGTCGTGGTCGTTGCGTATACATATAATACATACCTACATGGAGGTATAAATATTATATATATATAGATAATTAAATGTATAATATAATAGTGAGTGCACGCCGCTGCACGGACGGAAAAGAATTATTGCCCTTTTTATCTCATTAACTAATTTATCGTGGTCGCACGACGGCTGCAGTGAGAAACAGAGATGATGTTTAAAAAAAAAACAAACAAACAGAGCACCACCACTACCACTCCAAATCATTTATTATTATTATTATTTTTTTATTATTAGTGTTTTTTAATGGCGTTTAAAAACCAGACAAATCAGTGGCTACGATCTTTTCTCGTTCCCGCGCGTGTGTGTATATAGCGATTAATATACACCGGGAAGGCAAACAGTATATGTATATATATATAATATAATATATATATATATATATAAGCAGTTATTTTTCACTCGTTTGAATCGCTAATTTACCGCGCGATTACCGCCAAGCTCAAACGGATCGCGTGTGTATATTGCACTGCAGCTAAACTCGCCAACGCTCTTTTTGTACGTGATCATCGCAATATTTTAGGTTGAGAATTATTTACACGTTACTTCTCGAGATTTATGAGGCTTTAAACGGCGTATGGGATACGAATAATTACCTACAATACACAACCGTGACTTATACTTCCTACCTACATATAATATACCTATAAGTACAGGGGTGGTTCCAGAGACTTGGTTGGGGGGGGGGGCCTAATAGTTATAATTTTCACAAAACTTATAATAACAATTACAAAACAACAATTTTTACAACACAAATTTAAGTCGTTTTTACTTAATTAGTATTCTCGTAGTCCGTACAGATAGCAGATACATACTACAAGTCATACACCGACGTACCTCCAATAATTACATACTTTTACGTGTCTATACTAGTCGATACTATTAATATGTTTTTTTGTTTGTAATTTTTTGTTAGAAGTATACAATTTTTTAGAAATACGGGTTTTGGGCCTTGGGGGGGGGCCTAGGGCGCCCCTGTATAAGTACCTAAACCTAATCCAAGTGCTGTGTAGTAATCGATAAATTATTATGTGTTTTGCAGAGACGAAAATTAACACGAGGACGATGGGCTGTTTTCCGGGTGACAGCGTGGTGACGACAGGCGCAGGCGTGAAGAAGCGGATGAAGGACCTGCGGGTCGGCGAGTCGGTACTGGCGCTGTCCAACGACGGGCTGCTCCGGCCTAGCGAAGTGCTGTTGTTCCTGGACCGTAACGTGACGGCGCGGACAGAGTACGTGACGCTGGTGACGGACACGGGCAAGTCAATAACGGCGACGCCCACGCACCTGGTGCTCCGGTGGGAGAAACCGGAACGGTCGCAGATCCGATACGCCAACCCGGTGTACGCGAAAAGTGTGCGCGTCAACGACACGCTACTAACGGTTGTCAACGGGGACCGCGGTCAGCTACGACTGCGCGCGGAGCGCGTGGTCGCAGTCAGCCGCACCGAGAAGATAGGACTTTACGCGCCACTCACAGTCGACGGCACTGTCGTCGTGGACGACGTCGTGGCGTCGTGTTACGCCGTCATCGATAGCCAGTGGCTGGCGCACCTGGCGTTCCTGCCTGTCCGCGCGTTGGCCGCCGTCCGGACGTCACTGTACAGCCTCGTCTGGCGGCTGGGCCATCCGCTGCACGACGCACCGTCACTGTCGCCGGCGATCGACGCGGTACAGCCCGCCGACGGGATACACTGGTACCCGCGGATGCTGTACGCCATATCCGACTACGCAATACCAGCCAGTTGGATGGACACGCACTGATCGATCGCGCGCACTTCATAATATATATTATATTATATATTATTCTAACTGTTGTGATTTGTCATTTTATTATTAGTATTTATTTTACATACATTATTGATATTATTATACTAAATTAGATATTGTCATACCGCGTACCCGTGTGTGGACTTTGGTTTTTATTTTTATTTTTTTTTGTCTACGTCCATTGCACGTTGTGTACTAAACACTGTTTAGTGACCATTCCGGCCCGCGACATGATGTATAACCCAAAAACAGTCTTCAAACGAATTGTATGCCAAAAATTATTGAATTTTTTTTTTTCATTTTTGTACATGTTATTGTGTGTATTGTATATAATAATATTATATCGTAAGTATTTTATAATTTATTAACGGCAAAGTGTTTCTCGTACGTATCGGGGTAGACACGCATAGTTAGGTACAATACTATATTATATGGACATTACAGATCGTATAATGTGTTATAAAATATTTAGTTATATTTGTATTACTACCTAGCTGTATAGTGTAATGTGTATGTTATGTGCTGCACAGTTCAGTATACACTTGGTACAAGCGTGTGGCTACCGGCGGACTCAAACTCCCTACCCACCAACATTTCTTTGAAAGTGTGTCAAATATAACTTTTGTTTAAAACGGCACAGACTTCAATTTTCCAGAAATGTTTGGGCCATTCGCGCCAATGTCTGAGTGTATCGTCTCACCCACGCATATCGTACTGCTTCTATTGAATATCTGACGCTCCGGATGTTTACGCTTCCGGCCTTAGTCCCTTTTTTGTATTGTTCTAGTGATTTTTTTTTTATCGAATCTACTCAGAAACGATGATTAATTATTCCGCTGCTAATATCTACAATAGGTGGTACTAGTTAATAATAATATTTATTGTAAAATTGTTTTATTTTTACCTTTTGTACGTTTAGGTATAGCATCTACTATATATTATATTGTCGTATAAACGGACGCATTGTTATTTATATTACACACTGTATGTATACGTGTAAATTGTTTTGTATCATTTGACTATTTATTTTTTTAGCTCCCTCAATACCGTAGGTTCGTTTACATAATATTATAATTTTTAATGTAAAAATATGTGCCTGTATGGTTGTATAGACAAATAAAATTACATGAATTTGACGAGTAATACTTTTATATAATCCTATTATTATCCTCACTATACTGAGTCCTCGCCATTGTCATCCCATTAACAAAATAAATCTGTAACAATTTTTCCATATACAATACTATATTATTTACTATAGTACATATAGGTACTAGGTAAGTCAATACCTTTAAATATACTCGTATATTTCGGGGGCGGATCCAGCAGTGTTTGAAAGAACGTAATCGTGAACGCGCATTAACATTAATATTTTGCAAACGACACGGCGTGAACGTTATATCGCTTCTAATTTTATTGTATCGACCAATTGATATTATAATAAAATATTCAAAATTACCTTGGCCACGGGCGGCATTTTTCTTCGGGCAAGTCACGGTGTCCGGAGAACAAGTGTCGCCATCCCCCCACCCGGGGCACGGCAGAAACCTACGGGTGCCCCATTAGAAATTCTGCCAAAACACAACACACACGTGTACCAACCTACCCAATTTAAAAACCTACAGTGCCCTCCCCCACACCCAATGGCCTATGTTGCCGCGGGTTACCCAATAAATAAAAAAAAAAATATTCAAAATGTTTTTTCAATGTTTACCTATGTATACAATTTTAAAATTAACTTGGTACGGCGTGCAATTTATTCTAGATATAAATAAGACTTAAATTGGTGTTTATATAATATATGATACATGTTAAAACTTAACATAATATTATGAAGCCTAATAATTTCTATTGGAAATTCATTAAATTTATATAGTTTATGTTATAGCATTGAGTATATAATGTATACAATATATACTCAATGGTTATAGTTATACCTTATACCGTATATAGACTATTAATAATTATTAACTACTGCAGGCATGAGGTCATGAGGACCATAATACAATAATCTATAACAAAAATATTTTTTAATATATTTTATAAAAGATATCATAAACCTATGATTAGTTGTATACGTTCTATTTTCTAACTTGGTTTTGATTTCAATAAACTTGGTAGGTTGTAGGAAGTAAGTATCCAACTACTGCCCAATCAGTTATTGAATTATATTGGATTTGTAGGTGCCTAATATCTTTTCTATGTGCCTAAGTAAGACTGTAATAAAGTGTTTTATTTGATAGATAACTCAAAGTTTTTTTTTATTATAATAAAAATATTGTAACTTTATTGACTTAGCGTAATCTATATAGGTATATAAAAATGAATGCATGTCTGTATGTCTCTAGTCTCTTATGCCTTCCTAAACGGCTGGACCAATTTTGATGAAAGTTTTTGTTTATGTTTGAGTTGTACCTGTACGATTTAGATTAACAATTGAACCCGGTAGGTCCGACCCGGAGAGTTGCTCAAAACGGGATTTTGAGATATATGAAGGAAATTTTTGTTTATAAATGATTGCTATTGGTTAAAGGAGAAATAATTAGTAGAAATTATATTATTTTTTTTTTGTATATTATTATTGAGACTAAGAACTTTTGAAAATGCCCGACCACATTTTAAAAACTTCGGCACCACTGGCTCCCCGATATCCCTTGCTGAGCAATTTTTGGGGATCTGCCAGCTAACCTGCAGGAAGACAGGGCTTTCTTACGGGTAGAAGCTTAAAAATCGTTCAGCATCTTCTACAAAATGGCGGAGGAGGTCTTGATGAACAAAGAAAAGGCATGACCTTCAACAGTGGCGTTCTGAACAATTTTCAGACTTGAGGCAAACTCACTATACCAATTTGACCACCCGTCCGGCATCCACAGCTATTGAACTCAACTTTAAATTTTTTTTTTGTTTATTAATATTATTAAGTATTCAAAACTTTTTATCTTTCTAAATCCATTGCCTGATACCCACCCACCCATTTATTTTTTTAAGGCAATTACCTCAAAAAAACCTACTTAGGCACTAGTGACGTCATTTTAGTTTTGAGAGGGGGGGGGGCAAAAGTTTAGACTGTCCCATAATAAAACTGAAAATCGCAATTAGGAGGTTAAAGCCTCTTAGGGCTCAGGACAAAGTCAATGTATGGGGCCCTGAGGTTAGGTTACCTATACAAAAATAAATATTGATGGTGATTTTTTTTTAAAAAGCCTAAAAATATAATGTGAAGGCCCACTACCCAGTGACCAGTGTTTATTATTAAAATATAACTACATTTTTAGTGTTATTTTTTTTATTATAAATATTAATTAAAGCTTTCCTTTTCACATAAAAGTAACTCAATAACAATAAAACACTAAAATAATATAATTGTATAGATAAGTATAGACAAACTAATCACTTTTGTTAATGCATTGTTTTCCGGGACGTGTGGGTACTTTAAATGCTATTTCTTAAAAAGTAAATATATGACCATACACATAATTTTTACTAAAATAATTAATATTACTGATTACTGATTAGTATTAAATAATTAATAAACACAAAAAGTGCTTTAGATTTTCCATTTTTAACTTAAACCTGGTATTGCAATAATTACCACATGTAATATAATTTTAAGACAATTTTGTAATCTATAGAGACAAAAATTACAGGTCTATCTTTCCTTTACAAAACTTTGCATAATAAAACTATGCAAACAAATCAATTTACTGCAACACGCATACGTACGTATTTTTTTTTTCTTATAGTATTTCACATTATATTTCCAAAATATCTGATTCAGAAGTAGGTATGATTTAGATTTGTGACCCCCATGAGTACATGACACATCTATTCGATTAAACAGTACGGCCAATACTTTAGAAATCGCATACATTTATCTTCACTTGGAAAATACAAGATTTTTAAGAGAAAAATGTACGTTTTAGAACAGCGGTTCCCAAAGTGTGCACATCGGCATCATAGAGTAATATATTACTCTATGATCGGCATCTTTACAGGGTCGTTGCCCTGAATAGAATTTTTTATGGTACGAAAATAAATTCGAAAACCCAACGTTGGCGGTGAAGGAAACAATTATAATTATGTAAATAAAAATGTATAATAATTATGACGTATAATTTAAATAAAATAAATATTTTCATTACATATTTTACTGATATATTTATTTAATTTTTCTATTTTTTTATGATTAGTCATTATATGACTTTGGAAAGGGCACCCTGAGAAAACCTTGGTTCAAATAGGCGGCGAGCCAGAAAAAGTAAAAGAACACAATATTTAAGTATGAAAATGTTCAATAATTGAGTAATTGAATAAGCGACTGAGCGACTGTCGTTGTGTGTGTCGTATGGGTTTTTATAGAATACGGTGTGAGATGCCGCCTTTGACCGTAATCGAATTGTAGATTGCGGCATTACTCTTTCATAGTTTCATGTGTGTGTGTGTCATTACAATTTTAGGATAATGTATTGATAATTTGTATTTATTTAGCTGATGATAATAATTGTACTATTTAATTTATTTTCTTAAATCTAAGTATGATCTAATAAAATAATGATGTATCATAACGTGTGTATTATTACAGAGCTAGGAAGTAGGAGTAGTGTAATGCGTAATGCGTGTACGACACATTAAAAAAATACCCAAAGGCCCATAGCTACTACTTACTTGATCAACAATGGGCAAGTTAATGGAAATAATTAACTGTGACAAGTTGACTTAATTCAATTGAATTGCCTTCAGTTAAAAGCACGATTTAAGATGGTCTGAATTAATGTGGTTAAAAGTTAAAACTGAACTCAATAATTTAAAAATTAAGATGGAAAATTAAATTAACTTAACAAATTAATTTTTTTCTTTCTACAATATTTTTAAGTAACAGTGCCCTAGTAATTTGTATAAACCAATTAATGGTCAATAAGTTAGTTAGTTAAAAAGAATAATAATTAACTAGTTAAGTTAATAACCACCTTTGCTTATTTAAATTATAATGGATATGGTATACTATAACCAGTGTTTGGCAAGTTCCTTATAAAAAGGAATTCGCTCCAGGAATCCTTTCCTTCTAAACACAAACACTGAGTATAACGTCTATACCATGATAGGTAATACCTAAGTAAAAAAAATGTGTGAAATAATAATAATTCATAATAATATTGACTGCCAGTATACGACAAAGTTAGTGCTTATTGAAAGTTGTTGTAAAAATGATTAATGATTTTAATAAAAATAAAAAATAAATAACTATTAATCAATTTTATTGACTAACATAATATTTTATAGTCAGTGATCAGTTATAAAAAAATTTACCCAGTAGCCAATATAATTATAATTAGTAGTATAAGTAATATCAATTCCTAAATTTTTTTTTATTTTTATAACTGCTATAACTTTTTTTTATTTTATCAACCAACGAACAGAGTAACTGAGTATTATTTAATTATAAATTCATTACTGACTTTATTAGGTAGATTATAAAATATAGGTACAAGATAGGTAGGTAACAGATGTGTACAGTACTGTCTTATAATTAAAAACAAAATTGAAAATACTAAGTAGAGGTATTATTTATATTTTATTAGTTATTACCAATTTAACCAAAGACCAATGTTATATTATTATTATTATCTAATAATGATGATTGTGCATATTATTACCAGGGCTATAAATTTCATGATTGAATATCAATCGATTTAAAAAAAATAAATACATTCTTAGTATTTCTTCTAACTTAGTTTATAGTTTTATAATATTATATAATTTCTAATAATTTTGTTTTTCTGATTTCTAGTTTAAAAAAGAAGAGCAAAATTAAATTCATAATTTTTTAATTTACTGATACAAGGTATCATTACATTTTAATTATTTAACCATCTGAGGAAATCCTTAATATAGTGAATACAATATCATAGGGAACAGCGATCCATTTAATACATTTTTTTTTATTACAAACTTAAATGTTTAATTAACTAAATAAGATTATGAACATGTAGACCATTTTTTCGTGCATGTTGGGAAAAATTTAAATATTTAGTCAGAATACACATTGTGATGTATTGTTGAAATAGGAGTTGTTTATTTGAGTGAAAATAAACATTTTAAATTTGTGATAGTAAATATGTATATTTAGATTTCGTTTTATCCTTTATGTCTTATGTTTCTTGATTACCTAGCCACCTAAGTTATGTTTTTTTCAAATTATTATCTACTAACTATAGAATGTTACTATTATTCAACAGTCAAGTTTTAATTCAAATCAAAATTAAATATTCAAGTATTCACTTCTGTTGTGGGTCCTGGCTATAATAGTGCGAAAAATAATTCAACGAAACGTAATTTTGTCCTGGGGCATACTTATTGTATTCTTTCATAGATTCATTACCTATAGTAAAATCTGGTTGAATTATATGCATCTATGACAATAACATGTAAATACATTTTATTTAAATCTTTTATTTATAGTTTATACAAAATAAATAAGTAACAATTTATAGTTGCAGGTAATTTCAGACCTGTATTTTATATTAGGTCCTAACCAATCAAATGGCTGTTCAAAATATGTATAGTTTACATAATATAGTGGAGTTTAAGACAAGGTACCTACAGTGAAACATCGATAACTCAAATATCTATAAGTCGAATTTTCAATACCTCGAAAGAATATCTTCGCCCTTGTATTTCAATAAGTACACACATTTTTTTCTATAACTATTTTCGGTTTTTTTTTCGCACCCAACTGATTCGAATTATCGAAGTTTCACTGTATATACTAGCATTATTTAATTTGTTACGGAAAATACCGTGCGGGATTAGATAGTTAATTATTATTATAATATAATAGTTTATTCATTTTTATATGACACATAGACGCGTATGTTTTCATCTTTTCTGGGGGCAAATGTCTTAATTTAATACTATCATACAATTCATAATACCATTGTTCAGACTGTTCTGTGATAATACTAGTCTGCTGTAATCAAAAGCTAGTAAATCTGTCCCTTCTATTGTTTTTTTTTATAAACCGATAAAACCTTGTGTGGGTACTGCATAATATTTTGAATTGAATGAATGTAATAACAATTTTTTTAGAATTTTCATACACACAAATGTATTATAAAATTGAAAAATGTTTATTTTTGTCATTAAATAATCTTTTTGATAGTGGGAAAACAGCCATATGAAAACAGAAAAATAGAACACAACTTTCGTCTACTTTCCAGTATATAAATTGTTTTAAAATAATAAAATACATTATTGTAAAAACAATTGGGTAGCTTAATTTACAGTATACAGTTTAACTAATATTAAATAATGTTAGACATTCATAATATAATGAAAAGTTTAATGTTTATAATTGTATTAATATATTTATTGCAGAAGATTATTAAAGTAAATATTCAAAAAAGTATAATATTATTCCATGCTAACACAGTTGTTCTTGATTTTAAGAATAATTTCAAAAGCTCTAGGGTTTGTGATATCAGCCACTAATAATTTACATCCGTCGGCAATACCCAATTGTTCAAGTGTCATTTTTAGATTTGGCCTAGTTTTTAATTCAATAGAAGGCACGTTTGGCATGTACAGTGTTTTTCTTTTTCCATCTAATTCTATAGTGAGTGCAGGGTTCTTCATCTGATACTGCTGGTGTTCGCCAAGTATTTCGATAATTTTTTCCAGCCGCATATTTGTGTCATCTATATCGAGATATTTGGCTTTATATGGACTACAAGTAATACAATCAGATTTGCGTTCGGCTTCATATGTATAGGTGTATATACCATCAGCATCATTGAATACAGCATAATTATTTAATAATGGACAACAACTGGTGGCCACTTTGAAAGCCTCAGTAACACAAGCAGCAGCTATCACAGCATTTGTTGATGCTACAGCTGGTATTATATTTTTAATAACACCTTGAACCAATCGATAATTAACTCCATTTATTCCTAATGTACAAAGAAATACTTTATGGTTAATAATCTATTACTTACTTAGACATAATTAATTTAATATTTAAATACTTACCAAATTCATCAGCGCGTTCAAGGGATTTTTCATAAATCCAACTAATGTGAACTGGATCGTCTGTATCAATGTTGGAATCAAATGGGTTTTCTTTTGGCCATTGTATTAATTTCACATACTCTATACAATGTTCAGGTAAACGAGGTGTACTTGCTATGGTACATAATGGATAAGTCACCTATAAACAAATGTATGATTAATATTATTGCTTTTTTTTATATTTCTGTCCATTAATAAATAATTGTGATTTCTGAATAGTTTAATTATATTTGAATTTTAATTCTAGGAAAACATCCTTTCTATGGAATAATTTTTAAACTAATAAGGTATAGAAAAGAGTGGTTGAAATCTATTAAATTAAAAGATACCAAACTTAAGTTGAATTGGTTCTTTGTAGAAATTCTAGATATAGGCTATAATCACAATTAAATAAAAAATCCTCTCAAGAATAATATTAAAAACGTGTAAGTTTTTTTCAAATAATGGATACCTAGGTTTATATTTCATATCTTTAAAAATCAAAACTGTCTTTGGACTTTTTTTAATGTATCAACCATTTTATTAGATACAGAATTTCATACTATACACAGATGGACTTCATAAAATAACCCTTAAGTGTAAAACTTCAACCATGATAAAGATTAAAGATATACCTATAACCGAAGGCTCAAAAACAACATTTAAGTGTTTAATAGAAACCATATTAAAAGTTTAATCTAATGGGATTAAAATATATTTAAATTAATTTTTAGATAGGTACAAAGAATATTTACAATATACACGGCCCAATAAGTAAATGAGAAAAATTTTAATATACACAATAGTCAATAAATTAAACATAAATTTAATTGATCATAAACCAAACTTTAGTGGGTCTATCTTTATTTTGAACAATGTCTACTAAATTCTGTGCATATTTTAAAATTAAATAAAGAAATTCAAAATTCCCGCATTTAGTAACACAATAATAATGCTCAAGGAGGTTGTATAATATTTACAAAAGCACGGCTTTATTACTGATAAGTGATAACCATTCATATCAGTTTAAAAAATTAATATTATCACTAAGGTATCACACGCATGAAAATATAAAATATGAATGCAATATGCTTGAATGCTAATTGCTAATATTAATGTCTTATATCAATTAATATAAACTAGGTAAAGATTAATGCTTAAAAAGTTTAGAAAATAAATAATTACTTATTAGCTGTTATTATAGTTATTACATTTTAAATAAAATTAGAAAAAGAGTTTTTTTTATTTTAAAAGGAGCATTTAAAAACAATATCATGTCTACCAGATGGTAAGTATACATTGGATTTAATAAGTAAATTAATAATCATAAGAGTACAACATACTGTCCAATTAAATAAATCAATATATTATTTTAATGATAGTTTAGTTTAATAAAAGTTCAATTTAATATTAAAAAAATGTTATAGGTATCCGATTTATCAGAGAGGCAATCCTCAACTACGTATTTTTTTGCCAAATTTTTGGATGAAATTAGTACGACCAGAAGAAAAACAACCAAAAAATGTGGTTCAATTTATGGTACCCACCGGAATGACAAATTATGATATAGAGAATTATTTAAAAAAAATTTATAAAATTAGCGTTATTAAAGTTGAATCCAGTATTGAAAATGGTAAAATCTTAATGAAATATTTATTAACATAGGAAATACTTCAATACATTTATATGTTTGCACTGAATTATGTAACAGGTAAAATGAAAAGAGCAATTTTTAACAAATACGGCCCTATTGTAAAAGAAGATGACTTCCGACGAGCATTTGTTACAATGGCAAGCAACCTTTTTTTAAACAAAATTTGATTATAAATAGTTAGTTCTTTCTTATTTATTGTTATTAATATGATTTTAATTTTGTAGCCTAGAGATCAAGAATTTGAATTTCCTGATGTATGTACTACAGAAGAGTTTAAAAAACGTACTGCCGAAGATGAAAAATCAAGTAAAGTTAGCCAAGATATGTACAAAGACTATTTGAAGAAACAAGGTAACCGTCCTGGATTACCTGGCTGGTTTTCTTTTTAAGAATCATAAAATACATTTGTAACTGTGTAAATAAAAAGTATATGTCTATTCTGCAATTATTAGAATTATTAGCAGTTTTATATATAGATTAAAAGTGTGTGATTTGAATTCAAAGAATAAAATTAATGTATTCAGATTAATGATAACGATTTATATTTAATAATATCATTCATTTTTTTGTCCATAAACTAATTTCATTTGAAATTTTGAAATATATTTTGCTTAAAACAAATTTTGGAATTTTGTATGTTACTAATGAGAATTAATAATATTATAGTGATTATATTTATAATTTATATTTTCAATTAAAAAATTGAATCATTGACAAAGTTTTACCAATAATGATATTCCAATTAATATTTTTAACAGAATATCACAACAATAGCCTATCAATAGATATTAGTAGTATAACTGATTATTAGTTACTTATGGGCGACGACAGCGCCTCACAACGGCCATATCCATTGTCAATTTTTTGCGCCGCATATTTAAGGACCAGTGAGCGATCTATAGTATTTATAATCAATGGTAGTATACTAATATTATAGGCTAACTCTACTCAGGGCCGGATTGGGTAGTCATGGCCTGTCTTAATAAATATTTTTCTAACGGCCCATAATTTGTTATGGTGGCCCAATAGGCCATACTGGCCAAATTTTAATATTAATAAATAATAATGACAATCACATTAATTGTTGATAGACTAAATGATAGTCTACTATTATAATATTGTTGTCATAAAAATTGTAGTTTGGCATTGCGGCCATTTTATCCTACACCAGCCAAAATATTAGCTGCCCTTCGAGATTATTTCGAATGCTCGACTGGCCTATCCAGCACTGAATCTACTGACTACACTATAAATGGGGTTTTTTTAGTGTTGAATGGTATTTACTATCTACACATTTTATGCCATGGAAAAGTAGTTGAAATTGGTAATATGTGCAGTACACAAAATAATTTATTGACTAGGTACATATTCATTAATATTTAGTTTAAACTTTTAAAATTGTATTTTTATTTCAAGTGTTTTAAAAATGAATTAACACATTTTAATTTTTATCTTATTTGGTTTCATGAATAAAAATAGAACCTACATCTTACATTAATATATGAAATATTTGTTAAGGTCTATGAACAATTTTGATATTCAACTCTTCATTAGAATCTATATAATAGGAATTAGAAGACTTAAATTGTGTACTCAGAAAAAAATCCTCAAAACACTGCATCATAAAATGTTTAGATGGTAATCAGTCCGCAATAAGAACAATTTTACTTTAAAATAAACTTAACTATGTTCATATAAACGTAGTAATTTAAAAACTAATGATTATATTTTGAATAAACCACATTATTGTAACTATACATTTAACTAATTTACGTAAAAATATATAAAACATATTACCTGTGGTGGAAATAAGTCTAGGGTGCAATCAATACAAGGAGTAATTCCGGGTATTATAACACGAACATTGCCTTTGAAACCTTCAGTGCCACCATCAATCAATGGTATTACGGTGGAATTGTCAAGTTGCTGGTTGTCATCGTATGATAACAAAGATATAAGCATTCCATTGATCCATCGACGAGCAACAACAGAATCAAGACCACACACAACAAAATGAAAATTCCTGTAAAAATCTTCGCTCTTGTCTTGTATTTTACAATGATGAGGTGTAACACGGCATGTAGGCACACGTTCGTTAATAAATTTTGCTGCAACCTCTGCTTTGGAACTGTTTACATCCTTCCTACGGAACAAAAACTGACGGTTCAGATTAGACAAGTCTATAGTGTCCATATCTATAACATGGACGTCACCGAATCCCATCATTGCAAGATCTTTAAGTAATTCACAGCCCAATCCACCAGCGCCGACCACTAACAGTTTACAGGAATTTTGTAAAAATTCTAATATGCCTGTGCCCGGTTCAAAATCAGGATGACAGAATGGACTGGAACGTTCCAAGATCTTCTTCAAATGACTCCATCTTCTGTGATCATTGTCACACATTGTGATGTTTTTCAATTGAATTGCCAGATTTTTTCAAGTAGGTAATTATAATTTACAAATAATTAAAATACTTTATAAACAGAAGAAAATTATGGAAATTGGTTAAAAATAATATCATGAAGTATAAAATATTGTGGTTCACTGTGTCAGTGATTTGAGTGATTCAGACATTCAGTGATTCTTAATTTATATTCAGACTATTGAACTATTCAGTATTCACGATTATAAAAAACTTTTTTAATCTTTATAATCGTGTTTGCATTATATTAATCAGTGATATTACCAGTAATATTCTAACCGGTGTTTACTGATAAAAAAATATTCTTATTATCTGATAAAAACTTAGAACCAAGCTACCAAGCACAGACGTCCTGGCAAGCGTAAGTTGCCTCCGTTGTTTAAAATCGATTTTGACGTTTATAGAAAAAAATTAATGATATACGACGTTTAAACATACGATTTGATCGTCCCACTCTCACATGAGTACACGTCAGTACGTCACTCGTCAGTCACAGTCATCACCCACAACTCAGTACCATAGATAATTTAAGAACTAGTACTCAGTACTCGCGTCTAGTAGATAACCGTGCTACGGACTGACCAGGCACGTAGCTAAGGGGGGGCCAGGGTGTGCCAGGCCCACCCTATTATGTGTCCGGCCGTAGGCCGGCCCACCCAAAGTATTCAGAGGGGCCCATTATTATACGGGGGCTTTTAATTTTAATGAAATTTCAAGTTTTTAATATTGTCTAAATATTACACAAATAAAACCAAATATATCGGGTTTTAATTAGAATCTAAAATAAGTTACGTAACTAAATTCAATCCATGTCCATTTCTGGAATAAAATATGTATATTGTATTACATTTAAATTCTGTTCCTACTAAAAATCGGTGATAATTTATTTTTTATAAATCATAATATCGTCAACGATTGATTAGGAAATAATTGCTATTTAAAGCCCAACACTGGTACCATATTATTATAGTATACTAGCATGTCATGTTATTCTTATCTTATCTAGACAGTGACTGTTGTATACTTTTATGTCTATTTTTAAAATACTTTTGAGTAAGGGTATTGTCATTATATTGATTCATATAGAATTATATTATTATTATGGTCGTCAACTCGTCTGTCGAACACCCCTACAACTGTACAAGGTAATATATTAAGGTAGGGGGCCCATCTAACATTGGCCCACCTAGTGAATATTTTCTGACTACGTGCCTGGGACTGACGAGTGTGGAGTGACGGGTACTCATGCGGGAGCGATCACAGTGTGATCTCATAATTAAGGCCCGGATTTTTATTCAAAAATTATTGTTGAATATGCACATCTTTATGCACTCAAAAATTCAAAAATATGTAAAAAAATCTTTGTTGCGTAATAAAATAGCTCAACATTTAAAAAAATAAAATTACAAAATACCTATATAATGTGAAAGAAAAATACAATTGAAATATCAGTAGGTTTACTTCTGCTTACAAATGTGTATACTGTATTTAAAGGCAAAATTAATGGAAAATGGAAAGTGTAATATTAATTTTGCAACAATTGTTAAAATTACCAATATGAAGTTACAAAATGTGTTTTTATATTTTCAAATTGAAAATTTCTGCGATTGTCACGTATCATAGATAAACATTTCGGCAGCACACTCGCCTATCCTTGTCGATAATCAGAGCAGGAAATTAAATTTAAAAACTCATCATCTAAACAGCGATATTTATTCACAGATACATACAATTACTGCTATAGCCTATAGTGCTATGATATCAACTTATGAGGAATCTTGTGTACAATTTCCAAGTATTTTGACGCAATGGAAAATTATTGATGAAAAAAAATAAAAAATAAAATCATAAATTTTTTATGCATGTAATGAGGTCAAAAACAGTCAAAATATTTTATAAATTTTATCACAAATGAAAAATGGGCATATAAACATTTGGTGAAAATTTAAGGTACATATCTATAAGGTTATTAGTTTTCGGGTTACACCAAAAAAATGGATGATGTCAATGACTGGTTTTGCATAAAAATTCCGTTTTTCTCAATTGTTTTGATTCTTAGAGGAGCGATGAATGTATTGAAATTTACAATAATGTGTGTTTTTATCTGTCATCACGTATCGGAGCATTAAATTCTTCAATTCTCTACTTCAGGATTTTTTCTGAAAGAAATTTAATCTAGTTAGTATAATTTGAGGGGGTCAAAAGTGAAAAATTTCAAAAGCGTTAAGAAAAACAAACACAAAATTAAGAAAAATCTGAGTTTTTTATAAAACTCGGTTTTTCAAAATATTTTAACTATTGTTTGAATTTAATTTATGTTTCTAAGGTTGGCATAACCGATCTTCCGTAATTTGATTTTGATGATATCTCACTGTTATCAAAATCGGGAAATCTGTCCCATCAGGCAATTTCCTATGACTTTCAGGTTAGGTTAGTTATTAGTGAATGCACAGTGTATTTTGAATTTTCTTTTCGTTTCGCTTCGCCTTCTAGAAAGGACTTCCGCGCTGTACGTGGAATTAGCCACTGCGTTTTTTTAACGTTATAGTAGAGTAATAACCTATTAAAATGGCTTTACATGTTCCAAAAGCTCCGGGTTTTGCTCAAATGTTAAAGGATGGTGCCATGGTGAGTGTCCTGCGAACACGACTTATGACAAAATTCTTCAAATGTACTTATAGATCACCTTTGGATTGCGTTAATGTATTTTAGCATCTTTCCGGTCTTGAAGAAGCAGTGTACCGAAACATCAGCGCCTGTAAACAATTCTCTGACACCGTTAAAACTGCATATGGCCCAAATGGTATGAACAAAATAGTCATAAATCACATAGACAAGATTTTCATCACCAATGATGCTGCCACAATCGTTAAGGAGCTTGATGTAAGTATGCATGTAAAATGTATCAATTTTTTGTTCATGATATATTTGTTTAGATTGAACACCCAGCTGCTAAAATCATTGTATTCGCATCTGAGATGCAAGAGCAAGAAGTAGGTGATGGAACCAACTTTGTTATCATTTTTGCTGGGGCATTGTTAGAACAAGCTGAACACTTATTAAAAATGGTCAGTATCCTTATGTTCTTGACTTTTATTAATCAATCATTTACAATTATTAATTTGTTGTGTTTAAAGGGATTAACTCCAGTTGAAGTATGTGAAGGTTTCCAACTAGCTCTTGAAAAGACTCTTGAGTTATTGCCTACCTTGACTTGTCATGAAATTAAAGACATCAAGAATAACGCTGAACAATTAGTAATAACACAAGCTGTAAAATCATCCATTATGAGCAAGCAATATGGCCAGGAACAGTTTGTCACAGACCTTGTGTTAAAAGCTTGCAGTAAGCATTATAATATTTAATCTCATGATTTAATTTTTAAATTCTATTAAAGTTTTTTATAAACAATGTTTTCAGCTTCTATTCTTCCAGAGAAGACTACATTCAATGTTGATAATGTTAGAGTGTGCAAAATTTTGGTAATAACAATTTATAATATAGTTACACTTTAATCAATGTTACTTATAATTTGTATATATTCATTTTTTGTGTAGGGATCAAATTTATACAATTCTACTGTTGTTAACGGTATGGTATTCAAACGTACAAATGAAGGTGATATTACTAAACAGACTGATGCTAAGATTGCTGTGTATACATGTCCCATTGACATTACTACAACTGAAACAAAAGTATGTCGTATTCTATAACTGTATCATAAAGAAATACAAGTTTTTATATACTTAATACTTCATTTATAAATTTTAGGGAACAGTTTTAATTAAATCTGCAGAAGAATTGCAAAACTTCAGCCGTGGTGAAGAAATGGTGCTCGAAGAACAAATTAAAGCAATTGCTGATGCAGGTGTCACTGTGATTGTTGCTGGTGGTAAATTTGGAGACATGGCTTTACATTATTTAAACAAATACAAAATTATGGGTGTTCGATTAATGAGTAAATTCGACTTAAGACGATTGTGCAAATCCGTTTCAGCTACTGCTTTACCTAGACTTGTAAGTATTTATGTGCAAATGCTACAACTTTATTTTAAGCAGGGGTATGATTTTAAAAGAAAAATAAGAATAGGAAAGCAATGTTTGGAAAACAATTTCCAACTGTTGTTTAAAGAAAAATAAGTTTTCCATCTGATTTTAATGGAATAAAAATCATCCCAGTTGTAATAATTGTTTAATATTTTCCTTATATTCTTATACTTGTTTTGTTATTTGTGAAATCTATCAATATTCCAAAATCAATTAAAAACTATTTACCTAAAATAAAAAATTTTTGATTTTATCTAAAAATTTAACATAATAATTAATTGTTTAACTTTAGACCCCACCAAACAAAGAAGAACTTGGTTATGCTGACTGTGTATATGTAGATGAACTTGGAGACACTTCGTTAGTAGTATTCCGTTTAGATGGTAAAGACTCTCGTATGTCAACAATTGTAGTACGTGGTGCCACTGATAACTACATGGATGATATAGAAAGAGCAATTGATGATGGTGTAAATACATTCAAAGGCATTTCCAGAGTATGTTTAGAATAAAATATAAAGAGTTTTGTTCTGATTTTTCGAATAAATAAATAAATGTTCTCAATCTCATTTTAGGATGGAAAATTATTACCTGGTGCTGGAGCCATAGAAATGGAACTTGCCTACCAAGTAGGCTTATATGCCGACACACTGCCCGGATTAGAACAATATGGTGCCAAAAGGTTTGCAGTTGCTCTTGAAGGTTTTGTTAAAATTTTAGCCGACAACACTGGTGTGAAATCTAATGAAACTCTTGCTGAACTTTATTCACAACATAGCAAGGGAAATAAAAATGCTGGTTTTAATATTGAAGTATGAATATTGTATGTGTAAATTGTTTTTATTAATTAATTTGTAATTTTTATTATTTCTTTAGCCTAAAGGATCTTCATTAATAGATGTCACCAAAGTTGGTATTGTTGATTCTTACTTATCTAAGTTTTGGGGCTTGCAGTATGCCACACAAGCTGCATGTACAATACTGAAAGTTGATCAGATCATAATGGCTAAACGAGCTGGTGGTCCAAAAGCACCCGGTGGACGTGCACCTGATAATGATGATGACGCGTAATTTTTTGTTGTACACGCTTGGTATTTTATATTTTACCCACTAATTCAAGTTACTAACTCTTAATAATAGTACTAAGTATTTTTTTTACTTGTCATGTTGAGAATCAATTTTGTAAAATTCTAATAAATAAATTAAAATGATTCTTAATTATTTAATTACCTTTTATTTTATTTCTACTTTATACTTGTAAGTTATTTAAAAAATGTGAAGCTATTAATTTTCTTTGATAGACGTCATTATTATTTGAATAATTGTGTTGTAATAGTTGCACATACAAAAGATAAAAAAAAAATAAGTTTGTTGTCAAGCTTAATTAGCTTTTTTTTTTCTTAAATATTGGGGAAACAGATTAAAAAAACATGGAAACAATTCCTATTTGGGGTGTATAGATATAGTTTTATATTGGTTATTTTACTTTTTATAATTAATGAATTTTGGTATCAAAACTTTATACACTTTTTAGCTAACTGTATAGGTAAGTACTATTTCTACTAATATTATCAAATACATTCAAATACACTTCTCTTGAAGGAAAATATATGCGAAATGTTGGGAAAATACATAACATCTCCCGACTCCATGTAGGGGGAACCCGCCTAACCATCAGTACGATAGGCGTCGACAGCGCTCCCAGTGTTAATCTATCTTCCCAATATTCAATCTCTTTACAAAATAAAACCAGTATTAAGGATAACATAGAAAAGTATATACAAACATGAAAAGAAGAGACAATTCATTGATATTTATAGAAAAAAAACTAAAAAAATTGAAAACTGACAACGTTCGTAAACACCTCAAAAAGAGTCAAATTATTTTCAAAATAGTATGGTGTATATGAAATGCTAATATAAACATTCAGTGAAATTTTCAAGTATCTACAGTCATTCGTTTTTTAATAACAACAAAATAAGAAAATCGTTACATGAGAAATCGAGTGAATATCAAAAGTTGTAAAAATATGAATTTCAAACGCTCATAAAAATTTAATTTGACTTTCTTGTAGACATTTTGTTTTTGATAAAGGTAGACAAACTTATAAAAAATTTTGTATTACATTTTAAAATCTTAGATTTAAAAAAAAAATTTTTATGATTTTCTAACTCAAAATAATTAGCAAATTTTCGTCATTTTTACGTATTTTGTCAATATTTGAACTTTAAATGCTTATAAAAAAAAATGTTGACTGGATTTTTAATTTTTTTATCTGCATTTGAAAATATATACAGGAGCCTTGTATTAAATTTTCAAGCTTTTTTAACCAACAAATAAAATTTTATTGATATTTATAAAAAAAAAAATGGAAACTGATAATGTCCGTAAACAGCTCAAAATATTTGGAAAATGTTATGGTGTATAGAAAATGCTAGTATAAACATTCAGTCAAAATTCCTTGTACCTACGGTCATTCGTTTAAGAGTTGCACCAAAAATCAAAATCGATTTTCTCAAAAACAGATTTTGCGTAAAAATTCTCGTTTTTCCTTAATTTTTCTTTTGTTTTTTACGGCGCTTTTGAAAACTACTGGGGAATTTTTACTTTTGACCCCCCAAAGTACAAACTAGATTCACTTTACTATCAGAAAAGATACTGTTGAAGAAAATCTAAGCATTTTTACTGTCCTAAAAGGTAATAATGACTGACACATAAATAAAACAATAAAAATGTAAATTTTAAAAAAAAACACTTTCTTCTTCGGTAAACTCGGCCAGTAGGAGTAGGACCATCCCGACATACATCCTTGCCTCCAATTTTCTGTATCCTCTAGTCTACACCTCCTCTTAACGCTTCCACATCATTCTTCACTACGTCCTCCTGTCACAGACGTAGTCTTCCCAGCCTGTGTACCGGGAGTCCTAGACTTACTATGAAGATTAAATATATTCCAAATAAAAAAATATTTATATTACTGAAACCAAGCATTTATCAAACAAATTATTTTTATGGTTTTTAATTTTAACCTACTTCAACAGTACAATTGTAAATTGTAATATTGGTGCATCTCGAAAACAACAAAAACCAATAAAGTATTTTTGTAATTATATAAAAAGTTTGTTTCTTTTAGATTTTGCAGTGTAGAGTGTAGATCTTTCAGATCTTTGTAATTGAAATTCGCAATATTTTCAATTTAAACATATATATTGATATATTATAATATACATACATACAATAATAATACATATATATAGGTACCTAAAATAATGTTATAGTTATTCGTTATCAGACGACAGAAATCGATGAAAAAAAAAATTACAGTTATAAGCAAATTTAAGGTAAACCACGGTCTAAGATATATCTTAGTCCGTGACGTAAACAAAATCATTGTTCAAGCGTTATTCATACGTATTCATGACTTGTATGTTTTACGAATTTAGATCTGTTGTTATAGTGTATTAGTGTACCATAAATCTTGTCTATGTGACTATGTGGTACATTTCGGTATAGGAGAAAAAAAATATAAGCTTGTATAATAATATTATGACCGTATTTATCAACGGATCGCTATAGTCGCTACCAATTCTCCAAACGACTATTGCCCATTGGGCAGCTACTCCCGTACCTGTGTAGTGGTATAATCTATACCAGCTGGGGTCTCCAACCTTTTTTTTTACAGTGGGCCAAATTTGAGATACGCTTTGGCATCATGGGCCAATATTTTTAGAGAAATAGAGCGGTTATGTAATTTAGAAATAGGTATATAAGACTTATTTAGAAAAATGAATTTTTGTTTATATATTGTTTTTATTTTATAACGAGTTTTTCTATTATTAGTTAGTGTTAGTACTTAGTATACTAAGTACCTATATATATATATAGACAAGGCCATATCTGTGGGGGGTCTTGGACCCCCCCCCCCCTAAATTTTTTCAATCTTATTTTTAACCATATATCAAAACTTAAATTCAATACAATTACAATATACATGTGTTAGACTTCCCCCAAAATAACTTATGGATACGGTCATGTATATAGGTATAAACATAGAATGAGTATAAATTACTATTATAGGTAACTTATAAGCAATATAAGCTGTTACGAAAACCACCAAAAGAAAATAATAATAAATACATTTTATTCAATTAATTCATTAAATTATAAACAATGAAAACTAAATACTTATACATATCAGTATATTTTGTATCCTGTTTAGGACCCCAATACACCAACGTAATATTGTAAATTATTAATAAAATGTTTGATAATTGTTATATATTATTTTAATCTTGTGTCAATTATAAATAAAATGTATTTACATGTTACTGTCGTAGTTGTATATAATTCAACCAGATCTAACTGTAACGAATCTATGAAATAATACATGTATGCGCCAGGACCCACTATAGAAGTGAATACTTGAATATTTAATTTTGATTTGAATTATAACGTCTTGACTGTTGAATAATACTTAATAGTAACATGCTCTAGTTAGATAATAATTTGAAAAATATATAACTTAGGTTTAGGTAATCAAGAAACATATAAGACATAAGTATAAAACGAAATATAAATTTACATATTTACTATAACGAATTGAAATTCCATTCAAATAGACAACTCTTATTTCAACAATACATCATAATGTCTATTCTGACCAAATATTTTAATTTTTCACAACATGCACGAGGAATTGATTCATAAGTTCATAATTTAATTTAGTTAACTAAACATTTAAATTTGTAATAAAAAAAAAATCATAAAATGGATCGCTGTTCCCTATGCTATTGTATTCACTACATTAAGGATTTCCTCAGATGGTTAAATAGTTAAAATATAATGATACCGTGTATCAGTAAATTAAAAAATTATGAATTTAATTTTGGCATTTTGGTTTTTTTTAAACTAGAAATCAGACAAAAAAAACGATTAGTAATTATTTAATATTATAAAACTATAAACTAAGTTAGAACTTAGAAGAGATGCTAAGCATGTATTTATATTTTTAATTTGATTGATATTCAATCATGAAATTTATGTAATAATAATGAAAAAAAAAATTAAAAATGTATGTTACTTATTCTACTAATTATAATTAGGTATATTGGCTACTGGGTAACTTTTTAGTTTTTTATAACCAACTGACTGATCAGTGATCACCACAGATATATATAATTATTATATATATTTGTGGTGATCACTGACTGTAAAGATATTATCATTGATTATAAATACTATAAAAAAGGTTAGGTTAGGTTAATATAACTTTTTTTCATAGGATTTATAATCAATGGTGTTATGTTTGACAATTTATTAAATGAATATCAATAGATAGAATCTATCTTAGTCCGTGATGAATATATACGAATATGTGATTGGAGTAGCCTCGCAGCTGTTTTTTTTATAGTACACACTGTCTAGGTTGAAATATTTTGTGGTATAGAATACTTCGGTGATTACATGGAATATTCTATGGTGATTACTATAGTTGTTGTTCATACTTGATACTTCATAGTTCATACCACGGTTGTATATCTACGACCGTACTTCATACTCAAACCTATCGCAAGGTAAATTTTATATCTTTTATTTTCTCCTTCCGGGTTCATTTCTATTTTACATCTCAAAGTTATAACATTTTCTCAAAGTGCCTATTACGAAGTTATAAAAATGTCGTGTTTAAGTATAATTTCTCGTAATTTCTCAACTTCTACTTTAGCCCGCGCAGCGATTAAAAATGTCACCGTTGTCGGAGGTGGTTTAATGGGCTCTGGTATCGCCCAAATATCTGCTCAAAGTGGTCACAATGTGACAATTGTAGAGCTCAACCAGGAAGTTTTAGACAAAACTCATAAGAGCATTCAACAGAGTTTACAAAGAGTCGCTAAAAAGGTTTATAAGGAAAAACCTCAAGAAGGTGAGAATTTTGTTTCAGAAACTTTATCAAAAATTAGTACTTCCACAAACTTAGGCGATGTAGTACAAAATTCAGATTTGGTGTTGGAAGCCATTGTTGAAAACTTGTCTATCAAGCACAAACTTTTTAAGTCCATAGATGACATAGCACCAGAAAAGACTATTTTTGCTTCCAATACATCATCATTGTCTATCGGCGAAATTGCAGCTGTCTGTAAGAGGAAGGACAAATTTGCTGGGTTACATTTTTTCAACCCTGTACCGGTGATGAAATTATTAGAAGTTGTCAGAACTCCGGAAACATCTGATGAAACTTATGAAAAATTAATGGCTTGGGCAAAAGCTATTGGTAAAACAGCTATTACTTGCAAGGACACTCCCGGATTTGTAGTCAACAGACTTCTTGTTCCATTGATGGCTGAGGCAATTAGAATGTTGGAGAGAGGGGATGCTTCTCCTAGGGATATTGACATAGCTATGAAATTAGGCGCAGGACACCCAATGGGACCTATTGAATTAGCAGATTATGTAGGACACGATACTACTAATTCAATTATAAACGGATGGCATGACAAATTCCCAGAGAATCCATTGTTCAACCCATTACCATCTTTACAGAAATTGGTTGATGAAAAAAAATTGGGCATCAAGACTGGTGAAGGATATTATTGTTATAAGAAATAATATTTTTCCTTATAATTATTGTTTGGGGGCAGAATATTATATTATTTTTATGTTATTTATATACCTATTTATTAAAATTGTAGTAATTATAAAAAATCAAATTATTTTTATATACCTATTGTTTTTAATTAAATAAAGCAAAGTATAACAAAATGTATGTTCATCAGTTTTAATAAATAAATTTGCATTGTTTTTTTTAAGAATATATTTACTACAAAACTGAGTTCATTCATAGAATCATACTAATCAAAAATATACATCAAGTTTGATTAGTCAAAACTAATAAATTAATTTAATATTAATAAGCATAATAGTGAATAGTTAAAATTTCAGTAAATACACTAAAAAGATTACACATTTAGTCATTATTATAGATTAATTTATTAATTTCCACTTTTAAATTAATCAAACAATTGTATTTTTAATTAAAAATTGGAAACTGTACTTTGTTCCAAATAAGAATAGGCTTCAGCAGTTGAGTTATACACATGTGGCTAAGGCCGCATTAAGGGGGGTCTAACGGGGCCCAAACAATTTTAAGCTGATACACATTTTTTAGTGATTTTAAAGAAGTTTTCCAATATTTTAAAAATAATTTTTTTTATTGACAAAAACAACTAAATAGTAAAAACCTACTAAAGCACTATGGTAGAAAAGACGCATTTTACTGTTATTTAATATTTTCATTGATATCAATAATATCATTAATCGTTAATAATGTTATTTATGTACGGAGAGATCTTTTTCTAAATTACTAGAGTATTTGATATTTGTTGTAAATGAGTATACTGTTAATAAATTTAATAGTTATTATGAAAATTTGAATTTAAATTAATGAAATATGAAGTAATAAGTTTTATTATACTACAATAAATTAATGAGTAGCTTCATAGACATCAATTACATTTACCTAATAATTTTATAATGCAATTGTCAATTTGTGAAATAGTCAGAAAAATGTATGATCCTGCGAGCGTAGCGTGGCTTTGTAAAGCATGTTTGTCAAAAGGGCCCATATGAAATTTCAGCCCCGGGGCCCAATTGGTTCTTAATCGGGTCTTGCATGTGGCTTTGTTCCCATGGCAGCGCCCGACATACCGCCATAATGGAAAGGCATCTGACTGTGGCAGAACGAAAACTCGTCGCCGCTGGAGCCTGTTCTTATTTGGAACAAAGTATATTCACCATTTTTTGCTTTATGTATTATTTTTATTTCATATTATGTTGATTATAACAGCTCGCTCTAAACTAATGTTTAGAATTAGTGCATAGTTAAGTAACTGACATGATATCATGTAATACCAGTTACCATTGGAAAATAAAATTCGAGGGATCATAGAGAATGGACATTTCTAGTCCAAAAAAAAAATGAACTCAAGGAATTTGTTTATCAATTATGTAATGCATATTAATTTAAACAAACGATTTTCTGACAAAACTACATTTTTTTTAGAGGCGGGGGAGGCTTAGCCACAGAATAATATATATTATTCTATGGCTCAGCCATAATATGCGTAGTTCCACATTTATTTTGGAAGAATTTTGAGAGGTCACCACTTGGTATGATTTTTATATTTTTTTATGTCGCTCTTTGCCAAGAATCAACTGACATGAGATTAGAACTTGTATTATCTATTAATTTAATGTTGATAAATTTTCAGTTCCTTCAATTAGGAGTATGGTTATCAGTTCGATCAAATAATTATTTTCAACACTTATTATGAATAAGGATGTCGTCCATAAACTTTTATTAAACCCTCAGTATAAAAAAATATATACTATTTGCAAATCAACTATAGCTTTCTTATTTGACAAGTGTCTTGAATAAGAACACAACAATGTGTAAATCTTAATTATTAGTTTATGCCTTATTATATTTTTTTAAAAACAAATTGTGTTAAAAAAATTTAAATCAACAAGGGTATTTTTTTTTTTTTAATGCTGTAAAACAAGCATTTTGATATATAATATTTATACTTTACAATTTTGAAGCAAAGTTAAACAGAAATAACATAAATAAGAAGATTAACAATGATGTATAATAAACATTGTCTTATAAACGTAATTTAAATATTAATTTGAATAATAATATACTTAACACATGTACAACTGAAGATTGCAATTGAATGCATTAAAAAATAGTTTTATAAATATATATATATATATATATATATATATATTAATCTAATATAAACAGTTAATTTTATTTTATTTCTATCAAAATAAATTAAACTAAAACCTTTATAACAACAATAACAAAACGGTTTGCCATAATATAAAGTAGTTAGTGATAAATTAAAATGGTTAAAAATAAATATAATAATATGATGTACTGTTAAGGCTTATGAGTTATGACACATTGATTTTCTTATGACTTGAATTCTGTAATATTATTTATATACAGACAAATCAAATGAAACAAACATATTACTAGATTAACGATTATCTTGACAATTATTTTCTATGCAATACCAGTGTTTCCCAACCTTTTTGTTATGGAAGCCCACTATATTAGAATGTTCTGCCAGAATATCCATAAAAAAAATGTATAGTTGTATTGTTATACTGTAATAGGTTCTAGTATAATTATATAGTTTTGTATTGTAATATGATCGTGGTCGCTCAAAAAAATGTTTCTATCCAAATTTGGTTGGAAAACACTGCCGCACCACACATGATATAATATGCAAAAAGTATTTTATTATTATACAAACTATCATTCTTTAATTAATTAAATTGAATTTTTTATGTTTGAAAACAACATAAAAAAGCAAGTTACTGTTGTGACAGTTAATAGTAAATATTATACACATACATTATAATAATTAATAGCATCAACATTATTACAATATCCGGATCATTAAGTAACATTTTGCGCCATGATTTTATTTTAGATATTTTAAGAAAGTGTAATTAATTATACCAATTCACAACTTTGAATGAATATGTTATAATTGGTCCTTTGTTAATATGTTGATGTTGAGTTAACAATAGGTGAATTCACTAAAATATAACTGTATCATTGAGCCTTTTATAAAAAAAAAAAAAACATATTTATTATGTTCTTCAAATGTTAGAATTTATGATAAGATCATAAATAATATTTCATCTAATATATATTATAAAAATATTTATTTACACTCGAGGACATTCAAAAGATTTACTTCTTCCTTTAATATTATAATTTCTTTGATTTTAAATTGTAATACACAATAATATGTAAATAATTCATACATAGGGTGTAAGAAAAATAGAGCATAAAAAACAATAAATAGTATAACTGGGGTGGTGGAATACTATGCACTACTTAAATAGTGTTTTAAAATTATTATTTGTTTATAACATTGTTAAAAATGTATATGTTACTATTAACTAATGCAAAGAAGCCAAGTTAACGGAATGCAAAAACTGAGGTATGAACATCAGTAACAATAAATAAAATAAACAATTATTTATGATGCAACAGTCTTACAATTAAAATACACTATTCAGGAATATATGAAAAATAAAAATATGACACATATTACAACTATAAATTACTGAGTAATGTATTATAATTTTGAATGTTTCAAATATTTTGAACAAAAACAATTGTTACAGATATATATTATATATTAAAACAGTTATAAAAAAATCTATAACATATATTTTAAATTAAACTATATATGCTTACCATTCTTAAATACTATTTGCAATACAAATTATTATTCACATAATTATGATAATAATAGTGACATAAAAGTGATCGTTTTCAATAAAATAAAAAAAAAAGGGTATAAATAGTTATCAACAGTTGAAATATTTAATTTATGTATTATAAAATTATTCCACCAACCAGTAACTATTAACTTTTAAATACTCAATAATTCTTATACCCTGTACAACACTACCTATATTTTATTACTTTGAGAATTCAATTTAAATTTTTAAATTCATACTGACAACAAAAATAATCAGTCACATAAAGATAAAAAAAAAAAAATAATAATAATAATAATAATAATAATAGTTAATAACTTAATTGTGACAAATAAAAATATATATAAATATATTATTATAAACACACAAATAACTTATTTGGTCTTTAAATACATTTTAAATTACAACCGAATCATCAAGTTGTATAAACATATTCCATGGATGTTCAAAAATAGACTTAAAAAAATATGTCTTTAAAACAATTTTGAAGTAAAAAAAAAGCCAACACAAGTAAATAAAAAAAATTCACTTGGCAAGTCCAAAGTCATAGCAGTGTTGAGAAAAAAATAGAAAGGTATAATAACATTAAATTCAAAAAATGTTAAATGTTTTGCGTGGTACAACATGAAAATATGTCTATTAAAACAATCAACTTACAAATAAAATAATAAAAAGGTTTTAAGTTGATACTTAAAATAAGTGTTGGGACATATACATACAATTTGTTCCACTTCACGTAACAGTAATTAAAAACTTTCAATAGGTTATTCATCAAGTTTTCTTTTTTTCCCTCTAGTATTTTCTGAATCTGTAAATATTAATTTTTATTATGACTGTTGAATGTTTACAATTTTTAAATAATGAGTTTAAATATAAAACACAACACAATGAATACATAGAACATGAGGACAATAACATAATATGTTAGCTAAATGGTCCTAAATGAACAGCATTAAATGACAGATATTTTAAGTATATTTTTATTTGATTATATACTATAATATTATTAAGAATAGGCTGCCGGGCATTTTTTTTTTTTTATTATACTATAATATTATATAGAATAGGCCGCTGCGCATTTGGTGCAAGATATTTTATACAATTATATACCTACTGTGAAAAGCTTATGAGAGCGAGTGTTAAATAATTTTGATGTTTAATGGCCTAATTGTTAAATATATATATATATTTAAGTGGTTTAACACTGTTAAATTGTGTAATCAATACTATGGGGAGGGGGGTATTTTAGAACACCATAATTAAATAATTGAGAGGATGTAACTAAATTACTTTAAAACCCAATAACCTGATAAAAATATATAATATTGTTCTTAGTATGTATAATATATTTTTCTATAGCCATTGATCTTACACTACAATTATAAAATCAATGTTATAGGTTTATAGCTATAACTTTAACATATTATACTTCAAATTTGACAGAATAAAAATTAAAAATAATACAAAAAATATTGAATTTTTTCTCTGTGTAGCAATAATGAAATATTATATAAATACTGAATGCAACAAAATACAATATTTTAAAATATAATAATAATATAATTGGCTTCACTAGTACATAAAATATCAGGTTATTATTGGGAAAATTAATAAAGTCCTATTGTGCAATATAGAGTGAGATCAATATCAAAAAGAAACAAATATCACCATATTCATTAAAAAATATATATTGATTTAATTTCTGTCCATCTATCATCTTGTTTGAAAACATTTGTTCATGCCTATACAAATACCGGATAAGACAAATTTAGGTTAGCTATTAAAAATGTAAATACGCACCATTTGCAGTCGTATCATCGGCTTCACCTGCATCATCATCACTTTCGTCAGTAGAATCTTGATCTACACCATCTTCCTCATCTAACACATAATCATTTCCTTCGCTTTCTTCATCAATATTGTCTTTTAACAAGTCTTCCAAACCTCCTTCACCATTTTCATACTCTTGATCAGATGATTGATCAGACGATTGATCATCAGTATACACATTTTCTTTTTCAACTTCATCAACGTCATCATCGTCGTCATCGTCGTCATCATCATCATCATCATCGTCGTCGTCACCTTCGCCTTCTTCTTCAGCTAAAATAATTAATCATCATCTTAATATATACATTATTAACAAATATGCACTTTGTAAAATGTTACCTTCAGATTCTGAATCATCATCACTGTCACTGGCAGATTCATGTTTGCCATTGAAAAAAGTATCTCTAAAATTATAAAGATTTAAATTTAACATGATAAAAACTATAGATAATAATAACTAAAACATACCCATCTAAACATTTAATGGACTTGGCAAAATATTCTATTACATATTCTTTATACCCTTCTTCTTTAGTTACTTCATTGTTAGATAAATCCAAATACTTAAGACGTTTTAGAGATTTCTATATAAAAAACACATACATATATTTTATAAAACATTTCAAATATTGTTAAAATATTTTTTTTTCTTTGCTAGTATTAATGATATTACCAATGGATCAATTGCTTCAATATCTTTCAATTTATTTTGGCTGAGATTCAATGATTTGAGATTAGTACAACCACTTAGGTTTTGAAGACTATTGGAAATACGATTTTCACTGACATCCAACTAAAAATTATATAATAATAATAGAATAAATGGCAAATTATAAGACTAATTAAGGACTAACTAAATAACACAACTCACAAAAACAAGCGAAGGCAATGCAGGAAAACCTTTTAAGCTTGTTAAACCAACATTGATTATACTAAGATTGCGTAAACCGACATATTCATCTGTAAGACCAACTATTGCAGTGCTACGACAATCATCCAAAATCAATTGATCTATCTAAAAAATAAAAAAAAAATACAAAATCTCAGTATAAGTACAATATATTATATTTGGTACACTTTCACAAAAAATAATCATGATCAAGTATGTACCTAATGATTAAATTGTATATATTTATTTTTTTTGTAGGGATTAGTTTCCAGCATAAAATGCTTAAAATAGCATAAAAACATAAGATGTTTCTTTAGAGTTTAGACACTTGGAAATTCAATACTGATGGTAATTTAAAAAGTACCTTGTAAAATGAGTTTTTCCAAATTTTTCTTCCAACTTTTTTAGAAAAAAAAAGAAGATTGACTGTTGACAAGAATTAAAAAAGTAAAGTTAGGACAATTTCTTTAGTTTTTTACATACATTGTATAAAAATTACAAAGAAATGCAATGAATTATTGTTACAGTTTTACACAGCAATTCATAGCAGATTCCAGGTGCTTAGACCACAACAATTAAAATTTTAGCCCTACCTAAAATTCAATCAAACCTATAGGCAATATAAGTACCATTTAGGGGATGTCTTGGGAAACTTATACTTCCCAAAAAATATTCAATAATTAATTAACCAATAAACTAAAATAATCAAAATATATTATCCATATTGCTCATTGTGATAGCCACGATTAAATGATCATTTTAAAATGATAAGTAGCTCATGTTATTAATAGGTTAGGTTACCTAAACTTTATTCTTATTCAAACATTGATGAATAATTCTAGTGAGTTTGAATATTTATAATTTATTTTAATTATCATGGGACAATAAATCAAACAAGAGATTGTGGTATACACAACAATATAATGACCTACACTAGTCAATAGCCAGTAAAAACTGAACGAGCAAACGTGTAGTAGTGGATTACAATTTGAAATATTATATTATTATTGTGCTATGGAGGTTCAGCGTCACACATAATACACGCTAATTTTTATGTACAGATAAATATTATTAGACGTGTACTTTATTTTTAATTTAGCAATAATTCGGAATATAAGATAGATTCAATAAATGCATTTGAAGTGAAAAAAACACTCGGCGACGAGGTATTTAAAATTTAAACATGGCCGCCGGCCAAATTGCCCACCTACCCCTACCCCGAAAAGTGATGCGAGCAGACGCGCCGACGCACACATAGTAAATAGTAGGTATACGATCACCCGCGTCCCGCGACTCACGAGTCCCGACTCGAATACTCGATGGCGTTTGCGCGCCCGCGCACGGCGCACACGGCACACGCACACACAGACACCTGTCCGTCCAATCGCTTTCGTTGTTATATCGATAGCTTAATTAAAACCGTCGCGGCGGAGGCGCATCGTCGGTTTATATTTTATATAATAAAAAACAAAATATAATACAAAAACAGAGGTTACACAATACACGCGACCACCACACGGCGGTTAGCAATAATTTTCAAACGGCGTAGCGGAACTCTTCCGATCAGAAACATCTGGTGATAAATAACGACCAAACCACAATCTCGAGAATAAAATGATCAATAACGCCGCGTTAACTTTCGTACCTTAAGATAAATATCGCATAACGTTTTGTTATTATTAATCAAGGGAATCAAATGGGAAGAAATTATACTGTTATTGAAAGTATTATCGTCCATACCATTTCAATCGATTTGCGCGCGGTTCAAGTTCAACACGCCGCCAGAAGTGAGCACGCACACTCACACACACATACACATACAAGCATGCCGGACGGCGGCAAGAGATCGCGCGCGTTGTACGAATTTGAAAATATCTACATTTCTTATTAATTTTTACCTCTTCGGCGCTCCGGCCCCGTTTCTCCAGTTCGATTCTCTTCTCCATGCCGGTGTCGGCGTCCGTCGTGGCGATTATTATACTATGTGTCTAAGTTTACAAACGCGAGCCGGCGAACCACGTACAGGACGACGGCTGTTGGGGGATGGCGGGTATAAAGTCACACGTTCGAATGTCGAAACACCGTCCAAAAGTACGACGGCGGAAGAATGAGTGCGTGCGCGACAAAGTCGATGGATCAAAAAGTTCAACGACAGGTACACACGCCTCGTCGGTCGGCGGGTTGACAGTAGCTTTTCCGGTCTCGTGAAGCGGGCGATTTGAAGAAGAAAAACGTTCCTCTAAGCCGTTGTCGACAAAACGCGAAAGCGTTGCGGGCTTAACCGGTGGTCGGAGAACAAGCAATAAAAAACAATACAACACACGTACACACACACACACACACGGACGAGGGATAATAATAATGCGGTACCTACCACTGACACAGAGCAAGTGCGAATGCGTAAAACACGACGTTCACTCGCGTAGTCGCGTCACACGCACACATCAACATAAATACACATAACACACTATAGCCACTAGCGCCTGTGGTGCCTACAACTACAACGCACGGGCAAACAAGTTGGGGCGCAGGCGTACGCACAACGCGCACCACAGTTTTTGCGGCACGAACGCTCGTGGCTCGTCGCTCACGTAAATACGAACACATTACACACACACAGTGTAGTGTGTACACCGGAAACCCGTCGTGGCGTCGTGGATCGCGTCTCCCGTGATACAAGCACAGCAGCTGCTGTGTCCGTGATGTATGCTATTCAATGATAATGTCTAGTTTTAGGTTATGTGTAATACTGTGATATTCAATTATGTTCTTACGTTGTAGACTCGTGTACGATAATTCGGTGTACACACGCGCCGTGTGTTGTACTGTTATATATTGTGTTATACGAGTTAATTAATATTGAATACAGTTAAAATTGTATCTAATTAGATATGTGTATAATGTATTTATTAGAGCTCGGTACACCACAGTATCACTATTAGCTTAATTCATTAACAAAATACATATTATGTAAAAAGCTTCTGCTTAACGGCTATTATATACTTTATAATTATTTAACTATAGGAAAATATTATTACTAATTATTAGTACCTATTTGCCAAGAAAATTGTTATTAATAATTATCATTATCGTTTATCGTCGACGACGATCGATGACGGTATGAGATATCCAAATACATATAGCTTTAAATTAATATAATATAATTCTATAGAGAATTTTTTTTTTGTATTTGGAGATTATTTCAAATACTTCTGAAAAGCATTTTGAGTATTAACTATTGTTCTATGGTTACACGCGGTGTGGTTAACCGCGAAACCGTTGGCGATAAGCAAATAGTGACAAGACGAGCGTCTAGAGACAGCGCCTCTTATCAGTACTATTATTATCAGTATCACACTATCATGACAGTTGCTTTATCACATAATCGTTTGATTACATTTAAATTATTATATTTGGTTCTATTCAAGGTAAGGATTTAAAAAAATTCATATCTTATATTATTCGAAGTTATATTTCAAATATAAAATAAATGTATTCTATTATATTAACTTATACCGATATTTTGTAGCCTGCAACACAACACAAGTATAAAATAAAATAAATAAAAATAAAAATTTAAAAATTTAAATAATAAAATTATAATCAATGATATAAGTTCCAAGTTAAAAAAATTATGTATTAGAAAAAATCCAAGTGTCTAATGAACTTGTTTGTTAAAAATAAATAAATAAATAAAATACAATAATATCATTTCTTCTTCTGCTCAAATTGTCCATATGAATTTTAGTTCCCTATTATGGTGTAGGTACTAATACAAACAATAAATTGCTATTCGAAAAAACAATTTCGTATACCTATTATTATTTACTAAATACCTACAACTAAACTAAACTAAAAATAAACATATGATTACATATACTGAGTGCCTATAAAATAATATTATATATGAAAATTGAATCTTTATTACGAATACTTATCGTTTACACAGACCACAAGAAAAAATAATTAAAAATATTAAAAAATAAAGAACACATCATTGTAAAATTAATACAGTCATCGATCCGCTAAGAATCTAGAATTATAGACTTGGAGTTTTAGAAATCTAGTTGGTATTATAGTATTTGATGAAGTTACTGTATACGTTGATGGCTTTATGTTAACTCTAAAATCCAGTAATCACATTTTTATTTAATAATTCATAAAATACAATATGCTCTTAAAAAAATATTCTTGTGCTTCTGATATCTATTCACCACTTTAATCAATAATTAAATTGATAAACGAAAATAATAATTTAAATAATACCCATATCATATTATTATAATCAAAATTATAAACTATTTTGGTTTATTGTCATATCAAATTTCAATGAACAAATTGTTCCTTAACATAGTTCCTCTTTGATATAAAAAGTTGCATTATATTATATCCGTGGATTCGCATCATATTGATGTACCTAGTAAAATATCTATCATTTATTTATTTATCTATGGCAAATTTCAAAGTCATTGCAGAAGACACATTCGACTAAAAATTCTAAAATTTCAATAAGCATAGAAGATATTCTAAGTTCTGTATTCTGGAGCGTTTCCTCATCGGCGTCGCAGTTCACACACGTCACGGATTCCGCCGAAAGAGTCGATAATTCAAGCAAGTTTGTTTTATATTCTTTTGGGGCTTAAATTTACTTTTAAGACTTAAAATAAATATTTAATGTCACAAATAATGTGCTATCCAAGTGTTGTAGGCGCATATTTTAGTTCCGAACTAGAAATGTATAAAATACGTGAGATATAAACGTCGTCGTCGTTTTTCCAGTCCCTGTTCGTAGAATAATTATAATTAATAGGTGCATACCATTATAGGGTACTCAATATATATAAATATATATATATGTTTTAGTTTAATTTATAGAAATATATGTTATAACTTATAACTGATAATAGTCATAAGATACAATTTTAATTAATAACTGTTATTTTTTTTTCCAAATACAACGTTATAAGTTATAGGTAGCTATTAATTTAGTGTAACATACTTAACTTCTATTGTTCACCTAATATCTATATTCTATATCATAGGGATAAGGGCCGTATGACCATGTACACATAAAAGCAATGGTCAACTGCCTAACCTGACGTATGCGCACTTATGAATAACATACCTACTCATATACTCGTATAGGTATATAAATAGTGTAATACTACATACACGAATGTGTTACCTATTATGTCCCTAAAAGTTGAACAGTTATTATTATATTTATTTATTTTTTACATATAGGTAGGTACATTACAAGACTCTAATTAAAATCACATTTATTTTTATTTTTTCGAACACAATGTTTCAAAAATTATTAATTAATATATAATTTATTGGTATGGTATTAAATTAATTAATGAAATAAAACAAACACACCTACTATAATTATTAGTAATAATAATATATCTATGTATAAATTATTAAAATACAAAACGAACAAACGAAAATCGATTCTGAGCAAAGACATCGTTAACTAATAAATAATATTGAGATTAAAGTAATTTATTTTACAATTAGACATTGGCACCTACAATAGTAGGTTAAAGTCATTTTTGCCCAAATAATAACATTTGAAAGTGTCATCGTGTCTATAAATTATAATAATATACTCTAAAAGTTTCATAAATACGCGAATACTTACTATTTTTAAATTACAACAAAATAACTAAAATCGTTATTTTTGGTTTTAATATGTAATTTTGTCCAAATTTTAACTTATAATATCTGTAAAAAGTAACTGTGTTTATAATAGATTATTTAGATATTTCGGTTACAATATGAACCAGGGGCGGACTGGGCCGGCGGGATACTGGGAACTTTCCCGGTGGGCCGCTACTCAAAAATGATTTGTTATTACTATATATTTATAATTATTATTAATATAGAAGATCGGTATAAATTGGTAGAAAATCGGTATAAATATGAATTATAAATATTTTTTATTTTCATACCATGACGTGTGTGTGAAAAATTGTTTATATTAAGTGTTTAAGATGTTAGATTTCGGTTCGGCTGATTGTGCACCTCCCTCACTCTTCAGCATCAATGTATCAGAAATTATTATTTATAATTAGGCCACGGATTTAAATATAAACTGCATTTTCTGAATTTTCTAAACATTGCTTTCCAAGCAAAGAATTCGTTTCATATATTATCAACGAATTGAAAAAATGAAATAAGAACATTTATATGGGTTGAAGTCAATATTATAAAAACTTATTAAAAAAAAATTCAATTCAATTAAATAAAGGTAATTTTTTTAAATTATATTTCTATTTTTTTACGTACCCATTATGCTCGATACTATAACTTCGGTCTTCAGTTATATAAAACAACACTTGCCAATATGGAATTACAGTCGAAGTTTTTTATTTTAAAATATTAAATAGCATCTGATTGACTGATGTGCTATAATGAAACTCAAAATATAACGAATACACTACCTATACACCTATCTAAATTCTATTTTATATTCGTTTAAATTGGACTTTTAATTTTTCTGGACATTATTTTATTAAGCTACGAATTTATTTTGTTATTTTGTTATTTAGGTAATACATATTAATTAATAGGTATTTCTTAATTTTTTTTTATTTTTTTTATTCGAAACATTATTTTTAAATATTAGGATCAATAAAACTATTTTTATTCAAATACTATTTTATATCAATTAGAATTTGTTAATAAACCAAGTAATAAATGAATGGTTACCAAGTGAAAAAAACCGTTATCTATATTATAAATTTGAATTCAATTTACCGCATATGCGTCTAGTAGAAACAAATAAATGTTTTTTTGAAGATAATGTAAAAATATTCATCATCCATCGGTTAGGACCATATATATATTTTCTATGATTAGGACGGTGAGGTTATAATTATAAATAATCTATGGCAAATGACAATCGTCTGAGACGAACAGCGATTCCAATACGTACTCACATATTTCGTTCCATTCTGGTTATTAAACTAGGTGCCTATTTTTATAAATGTCATTAATCTCAATACTTCCAGACTGAACTTTTGGATCGGAGATATGAAGACGCGCGCTGCATTTTCCTTGACGGAGACGCACAGCTCTGACACTAGACAATATTATACACTCGAAAGGAACGCGTTTCGTCGGAATAATAAATAATTACGTAAGTTTTGCCCTTCTACTCTGTTGACGCGGTAGACCTAATGTAAATATTTATTGTCAGACAAACTTATATACCCGCTAGACGTAGAGTAGTTTTTAAAATCCAGTTGTTATAGGTGTACAAAACTTAGGATATTATGAAAAATACCTTAAATTATAATACTTTGCCTACAACTGTTAATTTATTGTTATAGTAGAATAATTTTTAAAATTTGAAATCAATGATTAGGCAAAGCTTTTATAAGTAGTAAGGTAGGTTTTTATACCTACCTAATAAAATAAGAAAATACATAATGATTAATGTTATTTAATATGATTTGTAAGTACATAGCAGATCATACCTATAGAGAACACCTCAAACGTACGTTTTTTTGGGGGGGTTTTACGGGATATACCTAAGGGAAATTTTCTTCAAATTTTCACATTTCACTATTTGATATTGTGATATTATTTGTGCCTAGGTTAAGTTTCTGTTTTAGAATCCATCGATAGGTTACCTAGGTATATCACATTCTTTAATTTAAATTCTGGTAGTCGAGTATTGGACAAGTACCTACGTAATTTAATTACTAAAAAAATATATTTTCCCCAACAGTGTCACCGGCAGGAGAATACATTATAGAATGTCTATAAACTTGTGGTCTAGTATATGGTTAAAATTGGCATGCGATCAACAACTGGGGACTTGTTCTGGACAATTTAAATGATCTAATTAGGTTCATCTCATTATTTGAATTAAATTAATTTTTAACCGATTGTTGTGTTAATCAATTTTTTAATTTATTTCATTCGACATACCCGTCTCAGTTTTCTAGTACCTCTAGATTTTTCACGAAATTCATATCGATCATCTCACAGCTTTCATATTCAAAACCAAAAAAATATGTATTTTTAGCTTATTTCAATATTTTTCATCGCACAACCCCCCTGAAATAGAAAACCAGAATATATTACAGATCATAAAGATACTAGTATTCTATACTAGATAAGTTTCAATGAGCGATATGTAGAGAGAGATGGAGATGGAGCGAGATGTAGACAGTTGAAGATAGCTGTTTCTTCGGCGACAGCGTGTGCTGCAGTACAGCTAGGTTTCACTGGAAGAGTCAATGTTTATGCGTAAGTTTGTTTTCATATTATTTTGGGGCTTAAATTTACTTTTTAGACTTGAATTAAATATTTGTTGTCACGGAAAATCTGTTAACTCGGTAACGTAGAACCACATACGTTTACTACTACCTACCAAAGGATGTATAATAATAATAAATTATACGCCAGTTCGAACAATCCAAACGCTGTCTTACTCGTAGTCGAGTTCTAATTGATAACTGACTTGTGAATAAATGTAATTTTTGTTAGGTATAAAAATAAAACTAATAAATCCTTGAATACAACATTTAAAAATACAAACTCTGTATAATAAAAATTAATATTAGGTATTTATTGGTAGGTTTATATAATATCTGTAGACTGTAACGCATAGGTCATTAGAATATTGTAGAACATTTTACTGCAAGATGCGTGTTATTTCAGAAATGGTATTCGTCAGTGAACATTTTCCAACTGGGAATAATATATCATAAGCAGACTGAAATGTGTGAGCGTTTCAGTGTTTCGAAGACTAAGTTTCGTAGGAGATTTTGATTCCGTCACGGGATATGTATTTTCTTATTTTTCAGTAGGTTTCTTTTTATTATTGTTAATTGATCAGGGGATGTATTGCCCGAAACTTTTCAATTATTTGTATTGTAATTATACTGGTATAACACTATTCTGGCTATCAATAAAGTCGTGTTCAAAATTAGAAAATTGGTCATGATATTTTATTAACTAATTCTTTCGAGTAGGGAATTAGCTCAATGATATTTAAATATTTTCACCGATAATCAAGTACGACGACTTGTAGGTAACTAGAGACTGAGTGAATAGGAATTAGGAAGTGTGTCATAAGGTGGATATAAGGAAAAGGGTCTACAGGACTTCAGAATGCTTGGTGTATGAAACGGAAGGATGAAAAAGAATTGTAAGGTTAGGGTAGGTAAGACTGAAGAAGAGATGCGGATAGACAGAATACCGATCATATGGAGGTGTGGAATGAGAGTGGCTGAACCTGTATATAGCTGTGAGAGACGGGGGAAGAAAAAGTGTAAAGGTAGAATAGTTATGTTAACAATACCGAATACGTAGGAAAGGATCTTGAATTGCAAAGGCCACTTGACTCTTTGGCTGAGACTACCGTTATCAGTTGATATAGGTTTACAACCTTGACTTATAGGATAGAATAAAAAGATCTGTTGCTGGTTGGGATGTCAGCGCACTATTTGTTTTCCATCTTTGACCCACGCGTAGCATACCAAATGTACGATTAAGAAAACACTAAAATGATTGTGCGTGGGCCGGAGAGAGAAATAAATGGTGCGCTAAAAATCTGACATCCTCTTAAGTGTTATCAAGTTGAAGAAGCAGTTGATTGTTGACAATTTGACATTTGACATCTAAAGGTAAGATTATTATCTAGGCAACCTCATAGGCTTTTTATTATATTTTAATTTTAACGCGAGTTATGAGTATTTTAAAATTGTTAATTTTTTATACATTTTAAAATACTCATAACTCGCTTTAAAGTTAAAATATACTAAAAAACCCATGAGGTAGCCTAGATAAAAATCTTACCTTTAGATTTTATAAGAGGTCAATTCACTCTAATTTTTAAATTAACGGAGCTACACGTGTTTGGCTGAGCGTAAAATTTGTTATGTTACGCACTTGTAAGACGGAGACAACACATGCGGGTATAACGTCCTCTTAACTGTGGTAGATATCATGATTGGAAGTAAAATTGATTAGCAGGGCTGTGAATTTAATGCAATGAAAAAGTGTTAAATATTTGTCTGCATGTATGTACTAAAAACAGGCAAAATATGCACTTCAAATTCAAAAAAATACTGAATGGAAACGTTTTTATTAAAATGTTTTTAAATTAATAAATAATAATTCAAATTTATTTACAAAAAAAAATTCTTTATTTACACAATTCGTAGGTAGATACCTATTTATTTTTCTAAACGGATGAAACGAAGAAATCATGAAATCATGCAATTAATATGAACTAACCCAAAAAAAAATATTATGTAAAATAAAATTTTGGCCGAATCCGGTATAGCAAAAAAGCATGTAAATTCATTTAATTCACAGCCCTGGTAATAAGTTATGATTTATCTGTAGTGGGAACCGGGGTACAGTGAGACGCATATTGGTAACGGTGTTGTAACAATAGGGATCTCCCAAAAAAAATACGTACTAATAGTTCAAACAAATCACAAAAGCCAACTGTAATAAATATTAATTTATGAAAAAGTATATTAAAAAGCATTATTATTATAAATGAAACAAAGCTATGAACTATGGTCCGTAACATAATATAGGTATTTCTATATTTTTAGCTCTATAATTTCTGTTAAAATATTAGGAAAATGTATTAAGTTTAATTTAACTACAACATTCTAGTAGAGTCTGAACAAATTTGGTTCCACGACTCTGATCATACAAACTTTAAATACTAAACTACGGGCCTGAAATTTAGTTTATACAGATCTAAAAAATCCAAAACATATATTGCTTCAAAATATAAAAATAAAGTGTCTTGTATTCTAGTAAGTAGGTAACAATCAAAAAAAAAAACTAAAAAAAATCATACTTGAAATCTATGTATAATATACGTATATTGTAATAAATGTTCAAATGTTTACTATAGTACATTATAAAAAATTAATTAAAGTTCAATAAATTACATTATAACAGGTGTTCAAATGTACATTTCACACCACATATTTTGTTATTTCACACAGTCTCTCTTCAATTTCAAATTTTTCTTCAAATTATCTACGAAATATAAATGTTTAGTAAATTGGAAGACTTAAGTTAGTTCAATGATAATTTTAAGTAACTACTCTTAATGTTGAACTTTTTTCTTTCTTTTTTATTTTATTTGTATACTTTTATAATACACATAACATGAACCCAGCTCATCCGTCTACAAGCATATCTATGCTTATTGGATGAGCTTGCACTCCTACTATAATTTGTTTGAATATATTGTTTTATCTTGTTTGTTTGCTAAATAATTATTATTATTACTTGATTAAGTATTTAATCATTTATCTAAAAGAGATGTGCCGGGTCGCCAAATTACTATATCGAGGGGCCATGGTGCAAGTGTCGTCCATAAATATCATAACATATATTATATTAGAAATACAAACTTAATATTTCACTAACAGTAAATATTATAAAAAAATATGACGAGATGTACTATACTCATATTATATTATGATTGTATTAGTTACAAACTCTTGAATTAAGAGTTATGTTTGAGGATTTAATTAATTTCCTAAAAGGAAATGCCTCAAGATTTCCTCAGTAGGTCGAGGGACCGTAGTTAAAGTGCCGTTCACTAATAAAGTACCGAAAAAAAAACGATTAATTCAAATATAGAAGGTACTTAATACTTATATCATATACTTTTATCAAAGTTTGATTGTGTTAGTCGCAGTCTTGTGTAAATGATATTGTCTTAAGTTCTCCCAATCTAATTATACAAAATACTGAAAATTAATGAAATCACAAATATTAATACAATAGAGAGACCGTGCATTGATTTACAAATTTGTCTTAAATTTACTTTTTGCATAGAGAATATGAAGGTGGGCTGGGCTTTTAATATCAGAGTATGGGGGACAGGGCAGGGATTTCATATAAAGAATTGAAATATTTGTGGACACTGGACGACCAAAAGAGCCATCTTCCATAGCATGTTTCAATAAGTCCAAAATAAAATTAATTGAATAAGTTATAAAGTTGCTCTCCCATGCTCGACATTTTCCTGGTATTTTTAAAAAAACATGAAGCTAAAAAAAATCATTAAAAATGTTGTTTTAAAAAAAACTTTTCATGTGCATGTGTTATATCCAAGTGTGTGTTGTGAGAGGATAGATGCTGATAAATCATTAATAGAGACTCGTTGATCGCTTTTATGTGTTTCAAATTGTTTACACGAGTGAGCTGGATATGGCTCCACCATAGATAATAAAGATATGGATAGGACATAATGGTCTTATCAGCGGTCTTCGAGGGGAACAATTGAGGCCAAATAAAGTATACCTATATCGAGTATCGACTATCAATAAAAAGGAGCCTCAATTTGCCTTCCCCTCAGCATGGATTCAGGTGTCAACAATCAAAGGATCAACTTGATAATCAAACACTTAAGTTCAGCAACATGCAACTCAGGATCTTTTTATTCTATGTTTCCTAATAAGTCATACGAAGGTTAGTTAGGTAAACCTATGGTTAGTTGAAGCTACGGTGATGATAGACGACTATCATCACTGGTCGTGAGCTTTGCGATGATCTTTTCCTACTAACTATCAAGGTATTCGATATTGTAAACATAACAATGAAAGAAAATATTTAAATATTATTAATTTGGTTAGGTGAGGTAAGGTGAGGATAGGACAGGAAATTAGACGTCAACTAATTATCATAGTTTTTAACTCGGTCTTAAAGACTGTCGTCTGTCAGCTAGAGTTGTACCAGTATAGTTATTAAAAACTTAAATACAGCCAACATTAATTAATGATTTTTTTACCACAACAAATTATAAAATGTAGATAGATATTTGACTATGTTTTTATTTGCATTTAGACTTAATAGTTCGTAATTTAATATTGACTGTGGACCCAGCCAAACACAATATTATTTTAAATTAAACATTATTTTATGTCCTTCATAAATAACAATCACATAGTAGAGTCCGTACAGGATCTTTTTCCCATTTAATTTCTTTGCATCCTTTATAAATTACATTCATTTTTATACATTTTCTTATACATATATTACGGTGATACACCTCTCATCATAATAATTGTTCGTATTATTATAATATAATACCTAGTTTTTGGATTGTAGTTAACATATTGTATTGCAGTATTTAGCTTCCATCGTATTCTTTTGGTTAGTGTTATTTCACCCAGGTTTCTCAAACAATTTTTTTTTTCGATTCATTGAACTCTAGTAGATTTTTTTGTATAAATATTTTTTGACAATAACCGGCTATACCTTGGAGTACACTGAGTACCTGTGTACATACTATATAATTTGAAAAGAGGCTGGCTAGGTTCTCTCACGTTCCCCATTCAATTTAATTTTTTATATATTTAACGTTTTTTGATTTTTTTATATATTGATTTTTTTAAAACATTTACAACCTGGTGCCATATGATTTATTTAAAATTTTTTATTTGCCTCTTAAAATGCGTTTGCCTGCGGGTGCCCACGTTCCCCTATCAATTTTTTTTCATAAATTTAATTCAATTGATTTTTAATATGAATATTTTCAAATATGTAAGTCTTCAAAGAATACTAAATGTTTAATTTTATCTCATTTGTGTATGCTTTATGATGTTAATTTGTCTACAGGCTTCCGTGCTAACCTCCACATTTTTTTTGTGTTATTTAATTCCTATTGATCTTTTTATATAGATTTTTTAAACACTGACAAGCCAGTGCCATCTAAAATTTTTTTTGCCTACTGGCGCCCACATCTTTTCAATTTTTTTTTATGAATTTATCTTTAGGTAATGAAATTGTATACATTTTTTAAACATTGACAACCTGGTGCTCTATGAAAAATCCTTCTGAACTAAATATTTTGAATAGTTTTAGATTCTGAGCGAAGCGATGAATGTATTGATTCTACAATGATGTGTGTTTTTTTTTTTATTTTTTTTATTTTTTTTTATATTTGTGTCTGTCATCACCTTTTAGGACAGTAAAAGTGCTTAGATTTTCTTCAATAGTAACTTTTCTGATAGGAAAGTGAATCTAGTTGGTACTTTGGGGGTCAAAAGTAAAAATTTCCCAGTAGTTTTCACAAGCGACGTGAAAAACAAAAGAAAAATTAAGGAAAAACTGGAATTTTTACGCAAAATCTGTTTTCGAGAAAATCGATTTTGGTTTTTGGTGTAACTCTAAAACAAATGACCGTAGGGACATGAAATTTTGACTGAATGTTTATATTAGCATTTTCTATGCACCATAAAATTTACAAAATATTTTGACTCTTTTTGAGCTGTTTACGGCCATTGTCAGTTTTCAATTTTTTTAGTTTTTTTTTCTATAAATATCAATAAAATTTTATCTGTTGAGTAAAAAAGCTTGAAAATTTAATAGAAGGCTCCCAGGTTATTGTTTCAAAGGCAGATGAAAAAAATTAAAAATCCTTAGTCACAGTTTTTAATTATAAGCATTTAAAGTTCAAATTTTGACAAAATACGGAAAAATCACGAAAAATAGCAAATTATTTTGATGAGAATTCATAAAAATTTTTCTTTTTAAATCTAAGATTTGAAAATGTAATATAAGATTACTCATAAGTTTGTCTACCTTTATCAAAAAAAAAATATCTAGAAGAAACTTAAATTAAATTTTTATGAGCGTCTGAAATTTATATTTTTACAACATTTGATATTTACTCGATTTCTCATGTAACAATTTTCTTATTTTATTGTAATTAAAAAACGAATGACTGTAGATACTTGAAAATTTCACTGAATGTTTATATTAGCATTTTCTATACACCATAAAATGTTGAAAATATTTTGACTCTTTTTGAGCTGTTTACGGACATTGTCAGTATTCAATTTTTTTAGTTTTTTTTCTATAAATATCAATAAATTTTTATTTATTCGGTAAAAAAGCGTGAAAATTTAATATAATGCTCCTGATATATCGTTCTAATAGCAGTTGAAAAATATTAAAAATACATAGGCACAATTTTTTTTTATAAGCATTTAAAGTTCAAATTTTGACAACATTTATCAAATTTATAATTTATTAATTATTTTGTAGTTATAAATTTTTAACTTTTATGGCTAAGGATTGAAAATTTAAAACAAGGCTCCACGTAAATAGGTTATATATAAATTACTTTATTCACAACCATCAAATATACTTGGTAAAATCATAGGCTGACTGACCGTTTTCGCTCAGAATCGTTTTTCTTATACAATGATATTATATCATTGAATTCAAATTTAACACCATCCATTACAGTGACCCACTTGTAACCTACCGTACAGCAGAGCGACATCCACTTATCCACCTTTTTTCTGTTTAAGATACTGGACATTTTAGTTTGAAGTTTGTAATGTGTATTCACACAATATAATTAATTTCAATTTTTTTTTGTTTTCTAAAATGCATTTGCCTGCAGGCGCCCACACCTTCCTTCAATTTTTTTTTAGTCATGTGACTAGTTGAAATTTTTGTATATACTTTTTAAACATTGATAACCTGGTGCACTTTGAATAATCCATCATTAATGAACTAAATATTTTGAAAAGTTATTTCTGTTTAAGATTCTGGAATTTTAGTTTGAAGTTTTTAATTTCAATTTTTTTTTGTTTTCTAAAATGCTTTTGTCTGTGGGCGCCAACACCCTCATTCAATTTTTTTTTTTTTGTTATGTGACTAGTTGAATTTTTTGTATAGACTTGAATAATGATAACTTGGTGCCCTATGAATAAACCTTCTTGGTTGAACTAAATATTTCTATTAGTTTTTTCTGTTTAAGATTCTGGCATTTTAGTTTGTACTTTGTAATGTGTATTCCTACACTAACATTTTTTCCACATTTTTTTTTGTTTTCTAAAATGCTTTTGCCTGCGGGCGCCAACACCCTCATTCAATTTTTTTTTAGATTCTGAGCGAAGCGATGAATGTATTGATTCTACAATGATGTGTGTTTTTTTTTTATTTTTGTGTCTGTCATCACCTTTTAGGACAGTAAAAGTGCTTGGATTTTCTTCAATAATAACTTTTCTGATAGGAAAGTGAATCTAGTTGGTACTTTGGGGGGTCAAAAGTAAAAATTTCCCAGTAGTTTTCACAAGCGACGTGAAAAACAAAAGAAAAATTAAGGAAAAACTGGAATTTTTACGCAAAATCTGTTTTCGAGAAAATCGATTTTGGTTTTTGGTGTAACTCTAAAACAAATGACCGTAGGGACATGAAATTTTGACTGAATGTTTATATTAGCATTTTCTATGCACCATAAAATTTACAAAATATTTTGACTCTTTTTGAGCTGTTTACGGCCATTGTCAGTTTTCAATTTTTTTAGTTTTTTTTTCTATAAATATCAATAAAATTTTATCTGTTGAGTAAAAAAGCTTGAAAATTTAATAGAAGGCTCCCAGGTTATTGTTTCAAAGGCAGATGAAAAAAATTAAAAATCCTTAGTCACAGTTTTTAATTATAAGCATTTAAAGTTCAAATTTTGACAAAATACGGAAAAATCACGAAATATAGCAAATTATTTTGATGAGAATTCATAAAAATTTTTCTTTTTAAATCTAAGATTTGAAAATGTAATATAAGATTACTCATAAGTTTGTCTACCTTTATCAAAAAAAAAATATCTAGAAGAAACTTAAATTAAATTTTTATGAGCGTCTGAAATTTATATTTTTACAACATTTGATATTTACTCGATTTCTCATGTAACAATTTTCTTATTTTATTGTAATTAAAAAACGAATGACTGTAGATACTTGAAAATTTCACTGAATGTTTATATTAGCATTTTCTATACACCATAAAATGTTGAAAATATTTTGACTCTTTTTGAGCTGTTTACGGACATTGTCAGTATTCAATTTTTTTAGTTTTTTTTCTATAAATATCAATAAATTTTTATTTATTGGGTAAAAAAGCGTGAAAATTTAATATAATGCTCCTGATATATCGTTCTAATAGCAGTTGAAAAATATTAAAAATACATAGGCACAATTTTTTTTTATAAGCATTTAAAGTTCAAATTTTGACAACATTTATCAAATTTATAATTTATTAATTATTTTGTAGTTATAAATTTTTAACTTTTATGGCTAAGGATTGAAAATTTAAAACAAGGCTCCACGTAAATAGGTTATATATAAATTACTTTATTCACAACCATCAAATATACTTGGTAAAATCATAGGCTGACTGACCGTTTTCGCTCAGAATCGTTTTTCTTATACAATGATATTATATCATTGAATTCAAATTTAACACCATCCATTACAGTGACCCACTTGTAACCTACCGTACAGCAGAGCGACATCCACTTATCCACCTTTTTTATTATGATTTTAACGTTGGCCGAATTTTTTAAATATTGATAACCTGGTGCATTTCTACAGTAACATTTTTTCCACATTTTTTTTTTTGTTTTCTAAAATGCTTTTGCCTGCGGGCGCCAACTCCTCCCTTCAATTTTTTTTTTATGATTTTAACATCAGCCGATTTTTTTTAAATATTGATCACCTGGTGCCATACGATTAATCCATCTTTAATGAACTAATTTTTTTTCTTTTTAAGATTCTGGACATTTAAGTTTGTACTTTCTAATGTGTGTTCCTACTATTTAATTTCTTCTACATTTTTTTTTTGGTTCCTGAAATTGCATTTGCCTTGCGGGCGCCAACACCCTCTTTCAATTTTTTTTTTTGTTATGTAACTCTAGTTGAATTTTTCGTACATACTTTTTAAACATTGATAACCTGGTGCCCTCTGAATAATCTAACATTAATGAACTAAATATTTTGAATAGTTTTTTCTCTTTAAGATTCTGGACGTTTTAGTTTGTACTTTGTAATGTGTATTCCTAAAATACAATTTTTTCGACATTTTTTTTTGGTTTTTTAAAACGCATTTGCCTGAGGGCGCCAACACCTCCCTTCAAATTTTTTTTATGATTTTAACTCCACCCGAGTTTTTTTAAACATTGATAACCTGGTGCCATACGAATAATCCTTCTTTAGCGAACTAAATATTTTGAATATTTTTCTCTGTTTGAAATTCTGGACATTTTAGTTTGAAGCTTGTAATGTGTATTCACACAATATAATTAATTTTAAATTTTTTTTGAATCATGTTTGTGAATAAAATTATTTGTTAAAAACTTATTTATAATTATAAGAAAACTTTATTTTTAAATTTTAGAACGAAAGAGAAAAGTATTAAAAATCTTTATTAATTATACTATCATTGTTTTCATATTTATCTTATTAAAAGTTAGATCGTAATTTAAGATTTATAAATATATGACTAATTTGTTGTAATTTATTGTTATGTAGGTACCTACTATTGCAGCAGTTTTTTGTTCATGCGAAATAAGAAACTCTTATTAAGTAAGAAGAAATAAATTATAGTATAATATAAGATGTAATCGTAGGCATATAAAACAATTAAAAAATGTTGTTTTTATGTCTATGGATTAACGAAATTAATAATAATATCATTAGTGACCAAAATAAATGTATTAAGAGACGCGTGATATTACAGTTCTTTCATCACTGTACACTATGTACTAAAGTCAACAGACGACGGTTTTCCGGGCATGCCTGGGAAGTTATATTTCTTTGGTAATTAAATTAAAATATGAATTATAAGTTATAAAGGTACCTATTATGTAAGTAGGTACTTAACCAAAACTCGTTTGTCAGAATTTAAATAAGAAGTGAGGTCAATTAAAAAAAAATAAAATTTGGAAGTGACTCTGCTGAACAGTAGGGTACAAGTGGGTGACTGTTATGGATAGTGTTACATTTGAATTCAATGATATAATATCATTGTATACGAAAAACGATTCCAAGTGGAGACGATTTGACAGCCTAGGATATTGTATACTATACTTATATTGATATTATTAAATATTATTAATATCGTAGCCGGTTTTTGGAGTTGTTGTTCATCAAGTGTACCTGCTTGTGACACAAACATATTATATTATTGCTGTATTTTATTAGCAATGGATTCAGTGGATGGTACATTAAGCTGTTGTGCAGCAGGCATTTTCATACACACTTCATCATTTGCTATGGGATTGCATATTACATCCATACTATTCATACTAACATCTTCATTATTCACCATTGAATTCATTCGAACGGCATGTATATGCTTACACATGTTGTTTTAATACAGTAGTTATAACATGTGCATGAAAACAAATGAACACAACATTTGCACACAATACAAATCACCTTACACGAGCATGGTTCATTTTGTTTGATTAAATAATCTAATTCTAATGAATTAGCTTGTATTTGTGGAGTAAACCAAACTTAGCAGAAATATTATATATGTCCTTCCTTGTTATTATATTTTTTTTTCGATATCATAATTAGTTTCATTGCGGAACTGATTAATTATGAGATTTGGCGGGATTCCACTTTCAATTTTACCTATAAATATAATAATATAATAAGTATAATTTAGTACTTTAATTAAATAATTTAATACAATACTTACAAGATTCACTTTAACTGAATTAATTGTAGTAATATCCTAATACATATATAAACAATTGTATAACATTATATATAACAAACATTAACAATATATTTAACTAAACCAATTCACATACTTAACTGTTTTTCCAAACCAATTCAATGTATCAAATATAAATATAAGTATACCAATTACCAGCAATTGTTTCTTGAACAACAGTCGGGATGGGAAGAAATCTTATTTTGTTTTGGTGCCCAAGATGAGTCTTACAATATGTTGCTTCAATATTAATCATTCCAACAACAGTTCTTATAAAAGAAGGGCAGCATTGATCTAAATCATTAAAAAAAATGAAAATTGTAAAATAATGTGTTGTATAAACTTACAACATTAGTTATTTTACCAATTTTACAAGATCCAGTTATCTTTAATGAACGTTCTCCTTTGCTTTTAGATTTAAATACTCCAGATCGATGGCAATAATACTTTGTTGTAACTGTTTTGTCCATGTTAGTTTTTGACCCTCTATGTTGGACATATAGCGTGTCGAAGTGGCTAATTCTTCCTTCTCTTTCCAATCATTAAACTCAACAGTAAAATTTAATGAAATATAGATATTTTATACAGTTTTGTACTGTCTTGTAAAGAATACATTTATTTTATATTTGAAATATATAACTTTGAATAATATTAGATATGAATTTTTTTAAATCCTTACCTTGAATACAACCAAATTTTAATTGAACTGTTTCCAGTTGTTCATTTGATGAAGACATTGTATAGTTGTAAATTCAATTAATTTAATAAAATAAAACAAAATTTTAAATTTTGAATATACCTATATAATATTTAAATAAAATAATTTAAATGTAATCAAACGATTATGTGATAAAGCAACTGTCATGATAGTGTGATACTGATAATAATAGTACTGATAAGAGGCGCTGTCTCTAGAATGGTGACGTATCACCTAGATCCCCGTCCTACTAGATCCCCATGGTTATCTAGATCCCCTGTGGTCAACTAGATCCCCTGTGGTCAACTAGATCCTCGTGGGTCAATTAGTTCCCCTGTCAACTAAATCCCCTTGGGCCATCTAGATCCATATATACGGTCTTTAAGATCACCAAATTTATATTTTCCCCTAAAGATCTATATGATCTCAAAATTAGTGATCTAATTGACCAACATAGGAACAGTTAATGATATAAATAGCATAATTAAAATTAATTACATTATATAGGTATTATAATTTATTTATTTATTATCCAATATCCATTAATTATACTTTAAACTAAAATTAATAATAATAATTTATATACAATTATGTAAAATAGCATTTTTTTGTTGATAAAATCAAAAATATTCTTTAATCAAATACCATTATAATAATATCTATTCATACGATTTACATAACAGATAGAAGGATAAAGGCCGTGGAGAGCTGGGCGCTCATACACTTGAAAAATCTTAAATTACGACGGTTTACATATTATATTACAAATATAGGAAGTTTGAATTTATATTTGACAGTATTTTATTATTCAATTCAATTCAATTCAATGAAGTAGGTTGATATTATTAAGTAGGTAGGTGTATTTGTGATTTTATTGTGGTTAAAGTACTTAATTTATTTTTCCATTGTCCATTAGGGATTAGTAAGTACCTACAGGCTACAACAGTTGGTTAAATTCATTTTTGGCAAAAATAATACATTTAATAAATGTCATTGTGTGTTGAAAATATAATAATACTAAAGGTATTCTAAAAATCGTTGAAGGTTGTAGCATACAGACCAAGTACAGGAAATAGGACTACCGACTAGTATTGCAGACATGCATTCACCTCGAGAAAGGTAAGGTAAATTACTTGAAGAATAGTTAAAAATTATTTTATTGATATTTTTAAATGCACTGAAGTAAAATTGAAATTTTAATATAGGAGTAGTTGCATTAGAGGATTTGTTGTATGTTGTCAGTAAAAGATATGAAGGTGATTATTTGGATTCTGTAGAAGTGACAGTCCCATCATCAATACCCGGGCCATTCTAGGAGCATCAATATGAATGCACCACGGGATTTTGCGGGAGTACTAGTAGCAGCCATTAATAGGCTACCTAATATTTAAAATGTGTTAGCCTACATGGTTCTTTTTTTTGTAGTTACAACAAGTGTATAGATATTTTGTACCATAATAAATTAATTGTGTTTCTATTAATTTTACAGTTATTGAATGTTTTATTAAAAGGTAATTGTACGATATAAGTTGACTAATAATAAAATAAACAAGGTTTAATATGTATTAAATAGTATATTTTTATGTAAAAAAGTGTAAAACAATATTATTATATAATTGCTTTTTTTTCTTTGTTTTCAAGATCCCAGTCACATGTTGGTACGATTTGACGAGCATCCATTTAATTTAATTATAGACATTTTATAATAGGTATCTAACAACTTACCTACGACTATTATCCAGAAAGATTTATTGTTTTTTATATTGTATAGGTAATTTATTATGTTTATTTTTAACGCATAATACTGTTATATTTAACAAGTATGTAAAAATTATTAAAATTCCCTATACTTAAGAATAAAGGAACGAAAAAAAATAAATATAATCGTTCATGTTTCACTAAAAAATGAGCGAAAGTCCAATATGTGCCTTCACACGAAAAAGTAACTACCTACGTTCCTGTTAAGTTACTAAAAATTGAATGAAATCACTGGAAATATATCATTTGAACGCTTGAGTACTGCTGCTAACCTATTATCTCCGCTCTACACTTTTATGGTAGGTCGGAATTTACTAATATAAAATAACAACTTATAAGAACAATTAATTTCTTTCACATTATTCTGGCGATCTGGTGTTATATATTAAAATATTATTTTAAGTACAATCCATTTTCAGAAAAGTTGCAATCACTTATTGGATTTTGGTAAATTACTATGCATACGGACATTTATAAACTTTATTATTTAACAGTTACTCACTTATCAGTTATCAGGTATTACTTATTACTTATTAGTTACAACTATTATTAGCTACGTATTAAATATTAATTATTATTTATTAATATCCACTTAATAACATAAAAACTTGAGTTTGGTCCCGATTTTGAGATTTTTCATGATAACTTTTATTGTATCAAAATATGATATCTGTAGCACAGAATAATTTATTTTATTATTATATCTGTTAATTGTTATAAGCATATTATAAATTATAATATATATCTATATGGTTATATTCGATAAACTAAATTGATAACTGTGTAATTAAAAAAAATAAAAATTGTGACGGTACAGAATATTTTGTTTGTATTATTTCAATGTATTCCCTAATTTAATCTATATAATACAGATAGGTATTAATATTATAGGCAAAAAGGTGGATAAGTGGATGTCGCTCTGCTGTACAGTAGGTTACAAGTGGGTCACTGTAATGGATGGTGTTAAATTTGAATTCAATGATATAATATCATTGTATAAGAAAAACAATTCTGAGCGAAAACGGTCAGTCAGCCTATGATATTACCAAGTATATATGATGATATTATTGTGAATAAAGTAATTTATATATAACCTATTTATGTGGAGCCTTGTTTTAAATTTTCAATCCTTAGCCATAAAAGTTAAACATTTTATACAATTTTAACTACAAAATAATTAATAAATTATAAATTTGATAAATGTTATCAACATTTGAACTTTAAATGCTTATAAAAAAGAATTGTGCCTATGTATTTTTAATATTTTTCAATTGCTATTAGAACGATGTATCAGGAGCCTTATATTAAATTTTCACGACTTTTTACCCAACATAAAATTTTATTGATATTTATAGAAAAAAAAACTAAAAAAATTTAAAACTGACAATGTCCGTAAACCGCTCAAAAAGAGTCAAAATATTTTCAAAATTTTATGGTGTATAGAAAATGCTAATATAAACATTCAGTGAAATTTTCAAGTATCTATAGTCATTCGTTTTTTAATTACAATAAAATAAGAAAATTGTTACATGAGAAATCGAGTGAATATCAAATGTTGTAAAAATATAAATTTCAGACACTCATAAAAATTTAATTTAAGTTTCTTGTAGACATTTTGTTTTTGATAAAGGTAGACAAACTTATGAGTAATCTTATATTACATTTTCAAATCTTAGATTTAAAAAGAAAAATTTGTATGAATTCTCAACTCAACATCATTTGCTAGTTTTCGTGATTTTTACGTATTTTGTCAAAATTTGAACTTTAAATGCTTATAAATAAAAACTGTAACTAAGGATTTTTAATTTTTTTCATCTGCCTTTGAAACAATAACCTAGGAGCCTTCTATTAAATTTTCAAGCTTTTTTACTCAACAGAGAAAATTTTGTTGATATTTATAGAAAAAAAACTAAGAAAATTGAAAACTGACAATGTCCGTAAACAGCTCAAAAAGTGTCAAAATATTTTCAAAATTGTATGGTGTATAAAAAATGCAATTATAAACATTCAGTCAAATTGCATGTCCCTACGGTCATTAGTTTTAGAGTTACACCAAAAACCAAAATCGATTTTCTGGAAAACAGATTTTGCGTAAAAATTCCCATTTTTCCTTAATTTTTCTTTTGTTTTTCACGTCGCTTTTGAAAACTACTGGGAACTTTTGACCCCCCAAAGTACCAACTAGATTCTCTTTCCTATCAGAAAAGTTATTGTTGAAGAAAATCCAAGCACTTTTACTGTCCTAAAAGGTGATGACAGACACAAAAATAAAAAAAAAAATAAAAAAAAAACACACATCATTGTAAAATCAATACATTCATCGCTTCGTTCAGAATCTAAAAATAATTTCAGGCCATGTATTAATGTAAATATTATGAAAAAAAATAAAAATGTTATAATCATTAGGTATAGGTACATAGGTAGCCAGGTAGGTACATTTTAAAATATTTTGATAGTTTTTTTAGCTATTTATAGGCATAAGAAAATTTCGATTTTTATTAATTTTTTAAAAAATTATTGTCGAAAAAAATTGCATGTTACGTCAAAAAACTTAAAAACCTAATACAAGGTTCCTCATGAGTTTTTAAAACCTACTGGAATTAAAATTGAAAGTTGAGCGTAATTCCAGAAATATTTTTTACGAGTCTCTGAAGTTTGACGAATGAGGATTAGTCAAGCGTAAAATAACAATTTTGATCTTTTGTTTTAATTCAAAATCGGATACATTTTTAGATACTGAGCGAAGCGATGAATGTATTGATCTTACAATGATGTGGGTTTTTTTTTTATTTTTTTGATTTTTGTGTCTGTCATCACCTTTTAGGACAGTAAAAGTGCTTGGATTTTCTTCAACAATAACTTTTCTGATAGGAAAGAGAATCTAGTTGGTACTTTGGGGGGTCAAAAGTTCCCAGTAGTTTTCAAAAGCGGCGTGAAAAACAAAAGAAAAATTAAGGAAAAATGGGAATTTTTACGCAAAATCTGTTTTCGAGAAAATCAATTTTGGTTTTTGGTGTAACTCTAAAACAAATGACCGTAGGGACATGACATTTTGACTGAATGTTTATAATTGCATTTTTTATACACCATACAATTTTGAAAATATTTTGACTTTTTTTGAGCTGTTAACGGACATTGTCAGTTTTCAATTTTTTTAGTTTTTTTTCTATAAATATCAATAAAATTTTATTTGTTGGGTAAAAAAGCGTGGAAATTTAAAACAAGGCTCCACGTAAATAGGTTATTTATAAATTACTTTATTCACAATAATATCATCAAATATACTTGGTAATATCATAAAATGTTTAACTTTTATGGCTAAGGATTGAAAATTTAAAACAATGCTCCACGTAAATAGGTTATATATAAATTACTTTATTCACAATAATATCATCAAATATACTTATTTCATAGGCTCCTAGTCATAGGCTGACTGACCGTTGTCGCTCAGAATCGTTTTTCTTATACAATGATATTATATCATTGAATTCAAATTTAACACCATCCATTACAGTGACCTACTTGTAACCTACTGTACAGCAGAGCGACATCCACTTACCCACCTTTTTTTATTATTAATCCTGCTATAAAATCCGATCCCTACTTATTACTTACACAGACATAAAAAAAAACTAAAAATACTCAGAATCTAAAATAATAACGGAGAAATGAACATTCTAGTTTCCCGGTAATCAGTAAATCTGAAGCTTTAAAATACTTATAAAGTTGTAATAGGTATCTTAATTCGTTAAATACTAAATGACTGAATGTCTTAGTAGTTAAATTTGTAGTAGTCAGTATTCAAGATAGGTACACATTTTTCTAGATTAATAATATTATTAAAATGTTGTTAGATTATTATAACCCTCACTATTCCATCGTTCGTCAATCATTACAGTTATGTATGTTACGAGTGATTGATGCCGTATAGTATGCGTTATTAGTGTTTATAATATTTTCAAAATAAATTATAAAACACGATAATTTAATTTAATAATGGAGAAAGTTATTCGTGAGATTGGTGGTTCCAGAGGCACAGGACTTAAATACAAAGACGACGATGGATATACTTACTGGAAAAATCGACAATGTCGAATGCACTTAACTATTCGTTGTGCATCCTGGAGAGCTGGGTAAATTTAATAATTTTAAACAATCACCTATATACATTAAATATAAAAAATTACCTACCTTCCTTTTCTTTACATTAAAATATTTAAAGATTTAGAAGTCATAAATTCGATTTAAGAATTTTTTTCTTTTCACTTCATTGTCATCCAGGCTACTGGTAGGTATAGATTTAAAATAATGAAATTTTGCTGACCATGGTTAGTACTGCAGGGATCTTGCTGTACAGTAGATTTTATTCTAAATGGTTGTGTTATTAAGTAATAGTGTATTATGTTATTTAGTAATTATTAGTAGAGGAACCTATATATGTTTATATTTTAAATATTATTTTCTTTTTTAGTTGTCGTGCAAAAGGCAAAGTTTTTAATAGCGACACTTCGAAAGTTTTGCTGCTGACAGGCCATGAAACTCATCCAGAAAACCAATTGGCATTAAATAGGTTCAAAAATATTTGTAATCAACGGGCACAGGCTGAACAAATATCACTTCGGGTCATTTATAACGAAGTAAGTTTTATATTTATTATAATTACAAACACCAATTATATAGCAAGGAAGTTAATTAGAAAGTATTATTATACGATACTTTTTTAGATTGTTTTCATACATAAGTGTTTTGTCCTGAAAATGTAGGTATAAAATGTAAATATTATGGCGTGATCTTTATTATGCATTAAAGATGATGTAAACGTATACTGTTCTCTCTGGCCCACGTGCAAAAATGCAAAATAGAGAAGATACGCATTCACGTAAAATAATTTTTTTTTTATGATTTTGAGTTATCTTGATAAAAATCACACATCGCAAAAATTATAGAGAATAAGTATATGACATAGATTTGTCTAAATATATTGTCTCAAAAATCAAAACAATTCAATAAATATAACCATTTAAATTTTATATTTTTCAGTAAAATAATAATGAAATATAAAACCGACATTATAATTTTTTTGTCACGTCTGCACCGAAAGTTTAGTTGTCGATGACGGTTGAAGCGGAAAGTGACCTTTTCCGTCCAGTGGGCAGTAAAGTGGAAATCTCAAAACGTGGTAATTTTAAGCGCAATTGGTAAACTCTCTAACCAGACACTGATCGATTAACGCAGAGGTTTGACAAAAAATAGTTAGTGTGGCTCGTGCGGAAAGGTAATTTTCAAAAAGCTCACTTTCCCCCCTTGTCAGTTGCCACACAATATTAAATATACTATAGTAATAATAGGTTATTCAAAAATCATAAAAAAATGGTTTTCCGTGACTTTTTATCTACGTTTGCACGTCAGTCTGAGAGAGAAAACATATATTGCGCTAACTGACATCCTATTGATAATTTGTGTTTATTTCATGCTCATGATTTATTTAACGATATATAGTATATAAATTATACCCTTTGCACAGTATCATTTCATCAAAAGAAATTATTTATTAATTCATCAATTATAAATTAAAATACATTTGGTACCTATTTATTGTTTTAAAATCTGAAATCAACTACATCCACCTAGCTCATGCGATAAGTACTTTCACCCCTATAATGCAATATACTGGCCTGATTTTTAATGTAATTTTTTTTCTGTATAACAGTATTTATAGTAGTTATTTTTGATTCTGGCTTCCTCGCCGGTCTATGAGCTTATTACCACTGGTCATTTTATAAGAATTTATACCATTTGTCTCAAATTTTTAAAAAGAGTTACCTAACTAAAACTTACATTTTTCTTTAGCTATCTAGCATAATTTAATTTAATTTAATTTTAAATTAAAAATAATTAATATATTATGTTTAATACAAATTACATTTTTTTTTTCGCATGCTTATATTATACAAACTTAGGTGGGTGCGTGGGGAGTTACCTAATGAAATGAAAAATGAAACCTTAAAAATTGCTCAATTTACTTATTATTCAACCATTTTCAATAGTTTTTGTTTGAAAAGATGAATCTTATATTTACCTACAAATAAAACTGCTAATTTAACACTAACAGTCATGTTTTTTTTATATAAAGTAAGTACTTATTATGGAACTTTTTTGAAAAAGTATAAAAATATTTGCTCATGTTATAATAGGTTCTTAATAAAAGGTAAACTAGTAACAATATTGAATAGAACCAAGAAGCTAAAACAACTAATTTTCTATTTTAATTTGAAAGCTAGTGTAAATTTAATATCTTTATAATTAATTAATATTTGTAACCAGTGAACACAGAATGATCAAATTTCTCTCATATACAATGAAGTATATAAATAATATTGTTACTAAATATTAAATCAAAAAGTAAAATGTAATTTATTGACTCATATTATGTATAAACATACCTATTAAGAGTTATACATCATTTCTATATACAAAATACTAATATATTTTTTTTTGGTAAATACATTTGTACATTAAATTTTCAAATTTGAATATGAAAATACATTTTAAGACATGCGGTATGGCAGATTTTGTAAATGTTCATGTCGGTTCATTTGTCTCACTGCATAGAACAATGCGTAGACATAGACGTCGAATTCATCCAGTCACTCCTCAGTCTATGACTGAATTCCACTTACAATTAACAGGAGAATATGCGCACTTGTCTATGATACAAAATGAACCAATATACTCTGGCATTGTTGGTGCAACTTTAGAAGAAGGAACCACTTTATTTTTCATTTTGCCTGGAATCAAAAAGTATACAACTATAAAATATAATAAACTTTATTTCAAATAAATAATAATTACAATAATATTATACAATTAATTTAGTTTACTTAGGACTGGTTCTACTTTTTTGTTGGATGGCACATTTTCTAGTTCACCAAGTTTTGGAAACGAATGCCACCAATTATACATCATAATGGGCATAACATTTAATACTGTAAGTTTTGTATGTAATTTGTAAATAAATAATAGTAAATTATAAAATAACTATTTTACTAATTAGATTATTTTAAGTTACTTTTTTTAAAAATCTATTTATTAAAATATTTTTTCAGGGATTTCCTACAGGTTTTGCATTGATGTCGAGGAAAACGGAAAGGGCATACACGGCGCTTTTCAATAAGATTTTAAACATAGTACCAGAGTGGCAACCTCAAACCATAATAGTTGATTTTGAAAGGGCAGCTATTGCTGCTATAAGAACAATGTTTCCAAATACCACTATTAGAGGCTGTTGGTTTCATTCCTCCCAAGCGGTATGGAGAAAAGTTGCAAATATAGGTAAGATTACTTTAAAATCGGAATTTGTAATTAATAATAAATTAAATATATAGTCAATTAATAACACTGGTTAATATTTAGGATTGATTGATATATGTAGTAACCATCGAGGAGCCTATGACACTGTGCATATGTTGATGGCATTGCCTTTGCTGCCGACAAATTGTATAGCTGAAGGTTTTGAAACTGTAAGGGCATACTATATTGAGAATGTGCAATCATTGATCAGCAATAATAATGATTATAATTTTACATTATTATTTGAATATTATAGATCAACTTGGCTTGCAGGTCTGTAAAATACAAAATAATAGTTTTAATATAATATTTTTTGTTCATACAACTAAACAAATTTATAACTAACCCTACACCATTGCCAATAGGAATAAATGCAGATATATTGTCGGTGAGTGACACGGTTTGGCGAACCAACAATGTGTTGGAAGTAAGTCACCGACATCTCCAGATGCACATGCAAAATCAGCACAATCCTGAGCCATGGGTATTCTTGAGTAATTATATTTTTATTTATTTAACACTAGAAAAGGAATATATAAGTATTTTATATTTACAGAGGGGCTGATTACTTACTCGAATGGTGTTTTGAACGATTATAATGAGGCTACTGATGGAGGACAAGTAAGAGAACCTCAACGACAAGTTTGGATAGAACAGCAAAGGAATTTAGATAGATCATTGAGGCTGTTTATAGAAGGATGCTACTCAATGTCAGAATTTTTAATATGTGCTAGGCATTCAACACCAAATTTTGGTGTAATACGGCCTCAACACCAAGCTATTGTAATACTTCCTGCTGCTGTCTTTCCACAAGCTCCACTAGCTTTATTACCACTCCCCGTTGATCAGCATCGGGAACTGCAACTTCCAGCTATTCCTGTACTCCCTGCTACTGCTTTACCACAGGCACCACTACAAGAAGCACCAGCTTTATTACCACTGCACGTTGATCAGCATCAGGAACTAATTCGAGATGAAATAATGAGAAGGATTTTACCACGTAGACCAGCAATGCCCGTTCCTCGAGATCGTATGATTTTTCATTATAATATTACTTATAAAGATTTCCAATAAAATATACTAATAAATAAATCGCTTGTCTTTAGTTTTTTATAATCTCGATGCTGATGCAGATTATTCAGATGAAGATGTGTCTAACGAACAGTCTGTGATACCATCAGTTATTTACATTGAACGTGTTGATTTGACAAGTAAGTAGTAATTGTCTGAAATTTGTTTCTAGCTAAAGTAATTGATTAAAAATAATGATGTTTTATTATTTTAAAATTGTACCAATAGTAGAGGAAACATGTTACATATGTTTGTACAGTCCACCAATAGTAGTAGCGTATCCATGCTTACACCAAGGCCTATGTGGAGCTTGTCATGATAGCTATTCAAGAATGCCTCCGAATGAGCACAGGCCATACTACCGCTGTCCACTTTGTAGAGCTGGAATAGAAATCTACTATATATTAACATGACAATTATAATTAATTATTTATCTTATCAATTAAATATCAACTAGCCATAAACCTACTTTAAATTTTTTATTTTTTAACAAATTAAACAAAATTAAACTAATTTTCTTGGTATGACACACATTTCAATTTAACTTGGGATTTGACTGTTTTTTGACTGTTTTGAGTAAGTTTAACACATTTTCTTGATAATATATCATATTCATACACAGATATATACTAATAGTATATAATATATATATCTGTATATTCATATAAGTAACATATTATAGGTATACTGCAAGTACCTACATTGAAATTAAAATTGTTACCAATTATGTGTTCATTATCAATTGTGATTAAATATAATTTACAAATACTTTACAAGTCTATAAGTATAACCATAGTATAACTACCATATTTATTTATAGAAAATACTACTCAGTCTATATATCTACTATACTGTATCACTGTTACTACTTCCTACAAGTTACAACAGTCCACTAGACAACCTATAATAATAATTAATAAGAAGTTTTTAGTTAAATTATAGTAATTATTAGGTATTAAAATTAAAATGTGAAACTTACTTTTGAAATGACTGAAATAAACGATTACAGTCTACAAGTCAACATTACAATATAATAGGTATTAATTAGCAGTAAATTTCCGTTATAGAAGGTTATGTTATAATTTACAATAGGCTTATTTACCTACTTACATGTCACATTGTCACCATTTTATTTCCTATGGACAGATGAGACCAGTATGTTGAAGGCTTGGAATAAGTTCACGTTCACACTCATTTTGTTAAAAAGGAACTACTTAAATCGTTTCTTCTTCCTCATTCCCAAATAAAGAACATTTTTTGTGCCTCAATCAATTAAAAATTGTATTAAAATAAAAAAAAAAATAATTAGGTTCTGTTTTATTATACAGCTACAGCATTACAGCCTATGAAAGTATGAACTAAATAAATTGAAATAAATTAGTGATAGGTTGTGCATAAGAGATAACGGTTGTTATTTGGAAGTTTAATTAAAACATTTTAATGAGTCAGTTGTGAGATAAATAACTTTTGATCATGATTTCGTGGCCCATAATTACTATACCTAGTCTTATGACTCTTGTTTCTTATGAATTATTCATGAGTTATGACTTATGAGTATTATATTAATGTAATGTAATACCTAATATGATTTATGATACATATTGAAATTAAATTAATCATTTGTTGAAGAAAAAACAATACGTTTGTCGTTTAGTATAAAATAAGTTTAATATAATTTATAATGTTATTTTAAATTACCGCCACAGAGGGGGTATCTAGTAGACCAAGGGAGATCTAAACGCTAAATGGGTAATTTAGATCCCCAACTAGGATGGTGTCAACTAGTTCCCTCTGGTCATTTAGATCCCCTGTCAATTAGATCCCGCTTTGTCATTTAGATCACGGGGATCTATTTGGATGGGGATCTAGGTGGCCGTTCACCCTCTAGAATAGATGCTCGTGTGACAAGTCGTGAATATTATCAGATTATAATTTATAGATACACAATATAGATAAACATTATAATAATTATCGTATTTTGTGTTTTCATAATTTACTTTAATATACTAATTTTACGTATCAAAAGGGCAAATTAGTAAGATATTTTAGATGTTTTAAATTTCTAAACAGTTGTACACAGTACGCGTTCTATTTCCATACTCTGTAGTTCCGAGTGGAAATTTCAGCTTAATAGAGCACAGAAAGGTAAATAAAAAATGGATATTATATATGAACGTTTAATATAATTGGTTAAGAGTTTATCTAACGTCAGCCGTCGATATTCTAGGTTGGCTTACAATTTTGCGAGTAAAATACGTCCATCGTTGTTACGTTACTTATTGTAATAGATACTCGTTATTGTATTGTCTTATATTTTATTTGAGTGTAGTGTGTACTGTACTACTGTTTCATGCAACATCATATGTTTACTAACCGTATTTTGAATATATTTGAATTCCTTTCGAAAATATCTTTTCTAGGTTATGTAGAAAAAGAATTTTTAATTTTTGTATTGTTTAATTAGTACCAAATTAATTTTCTTATTTTTTTTTCAAAATTCACTTTATCTTTAGTATTACTAAAATAAAAAAAAAACTTGCTTTCTACAAAACAGACAAAAGTCGGAGAAATTCTTATATTTTGTCGAAATTAAAATTGGACTTCTAGAAGTACCTATATTTTTTTTCCGCTTATTGGTCTAAATTCACGAAATAACGACCAACTTCCAACAGCCTTAAAATATTCTTGTATTCTTATTCATAAATTTTTTTAATAATATTCAAACAAAAATAAAATGTTTTGTTTACAACACCTATTGATATATTAATGAATACATTAACAGATTAACTTACAGCTCACAATAATATTAATACATTATTTATTGTTTTAAAGCTATTTTACTGTGCTATCAATTAACATACCCAATCAAACCAGACATGTACAAATTATTTTTATTAAATTAAAAAAAAATAGAATACTGTAGAATAATAAAATTAAAATTAAAACTGCTGTACATTTGATGTTATTTGGAGTTATACGGGATCTCCTTTAAAATGCTAATTTTTTTCACTTTTTTTAAATTAATAAAATTAATTTGTACATTTCTGGTTTGATTGTGTATGTTAGTTGATAAAACTATAAAATAGCTTTAAAATAAAAATAAATATTAGGGGTACAAGTTGAAAAGTTTTGAAGATATGTCTGCAAATGTGCGGTAGGTTTTGTTTTGTTTAAAAAAAAGTTGAATTGAACATAAGTAAAAAAATTAAGAAGTTAGACCCCCTTTAAAGAGGTTTTTTATAACTTAAGGTATACTATCATATGATGTCAATAGGTCGATTCTTCACTGTACACATTGTTTATTATTTATAAATTTACTTCCGTCTGATTTATATTTGAATAAAAGTAGGCACTTATAATATTCAGTAGGGTATCTAAGATTTTTGCAAGGGGGATTATACACAATTTTTAATAGACATTTAGTATACACATATTATTATATGCATATTGTATTGTATAAAAAATTTGGTCTTCGGGGGAGGGATATGACCATTTTATCCCCCCGTAGATATGCCACTAACCACTGTTTATATTATTTTATAACATGCATTTGTAAAAAAAAATTTAGATTATGGAAACTGAAAAAATTTCAATTTTGGAAAAATGTGTTGCTGCTTTAGAACTGAAAGTATACGGTATAAACAAAGAAGCGCAAGCTTCTCTGCCAAGTAGTAGCCTTCTTGAAGAAGTCAAACAAGTTGACAATAACATTGGTAATGCATGTATTGGTCATCCATATGCTACTACTTTACTCAGTCATGTAAAACTTTTGGACAAGTTGATGGATCCTTTCTATGAAGACTATCAACCAGAATTATCTAAACGAGAAGTTATACTTTCTGCTGAAGCTGAAATAATTGGATATGCTCAACAACTCCAACAGCTTAATGAAAAATGGCCAGCTCTAAATGATAAGTATTACAGTGAAATAGACAAACATACTGAAGAAATTGAAATATTAGTCGAGAACGAACGCAAACAACGTGAATTAATAAAAGAACAAACTGAACACATACACACATTATTATTCAGGTGAAATTAAAAATATTTATTATAAGTACATTAAAGTTTCTTCTAAATACAATTTTTTGTTTGTTTTTGTGTGATTATTATAGGTACGAACAGCTTATGTTAAAATTTTCAGTGGCGTTTGATACATTAGAAAAAGAAATTACTGTATTAGAGAACAAAACTTCAAAAAAACCTGAAGAAGATTATGATAATGATAAATAATTATAACAATAGTGTGAAATATGTACATTTAATTATAAATATTTTAACTTTAATATTTAACTATAATCACATATTTGTATAATATAATATTATATATTAATATAATATAACTTGTTAATAAATAACCTAAAACATTCATATAAAAATGTATTAAAATATTCATACATTGAATGCATTATTTTAAGCTAACAAGTTTGTCCTGCCTCATCTAGTGCTACCTGGTAATACCTTGGACTAATTATTGACCAACACCTTACATGTGACCTCTCATCAATAACAAATCACTGTGAATTCCAGAAGAATGACCTACTTTATACATGATAGAAACTCAAAGCTTAATATTTAGGCTTAAGGCAAACACATCTGGCCCATCAGGTATGCTGCTAAAGCATCAAACAGATATAAAATTCAAGCTTTTTAATCCATCACAATATGAATTATAATGGGAGCTAAGGAGAGCTAGCTCCTTCTGATAGCAGAAAACTTAAATTTTATTTTAAACAAGTGTATACATAGACATATATAAATTAAACTGTACACCAAATAATAAACTCAGAAGCAAAAAATACTACCATATACTGGCCCAAACCCCATACATTGAATTGCAAAGATGAAGTAGTTTTTAACATACTATGTACAGGTCACTCAAAGATGTCCCATGAACGTCTTATGTGCAGAGAAGAGCCTGTAATGTGCCAAACTTGCGAAGAACCTCTTACAGTCAAGCACCTCCTTGCCTACTGCCGTCTGTCAAAACCTTATAGATACCAGAAAAAGCAGGAAATGTCTGACAACTTCTTTGATGCCCTTAGCCCAATCCAAGACAAAATCATCACATTTCTATAACTTATTGATATGTACAACTTATTCTAAGGAAACCATTATTTATTTATATGTGACTAATATTTTATTTTTATTTTTTTTACAAGCTAATAACCTAGTAGTTGATGCTGTACCATAAATAATAATAAAAAAAAATTAAACTAAAAACTGTACTAGTTTAGTCGACATCCGCCACTCAGGTTTAGTTGATGCTAGCAATTTAAATATCTTGTGTTTCTGATGTTCTAATCATTATACTGTATTTATAGTTAAATGTTTATACCTACATTTAAAATAATAAGCTAAATACAAAAGTGCCTTAATACTTTAACAGTTTAATAAATTATGATATCCAGCAAAACAATTAAATTATTTGTATGCATTTGTTAACCTAATGGTCCATAGCTAAATTATAATAACCAAATTATTTAATTATTTAATATGTGGTTGAATATTACTGTATTGGGCATTCCATTCCAGAAAATTATAAACTATAATTTCCTACTAAAAGTGAATATATAAAAACGATTCTGAACATAGGTCTGTCAGCCTATAGTACCAATATTATATATTATATAATATGATAAAAATTATACCGGGTATAGAAAATTCTAAAATAAACATTTGGTGCAAATTTCAAGTGTACCTACAGTTAATCATTTTTTAATTAAAAAAAAAAATTGTTTGATGAGAATTTGTTAATTTAGGGATGAATATCCAATGTTAAGATCATTTGAATTTCAAACGCTCATAATTTTCAAATCTTCAATTTATAAAAAATATTTAATTAATTATAAATGTCCAACTCAAAATAATTTAAATATTTCCCAGATTTTGATAAATTTGATCAAAATTCTAACTTTAGATGCTCATAAAAAATTATTGTTATTTTTTAATACTTCTATTAATCTATTTGGTAGCTTTATTATGCACATAGTACCTATAAAGATAAGTGAAAAATAAAATAATTCACTTTTATATAGTTTACTTTAGTTTAGTTTCCTTTGAATTTTGATTTTTGTTTCTAGTGTAAATATAATTTTATATTTAAATTAAAGGTATATTTTTTGTTAAATGGGCCAATTATTTGTTTATGGCCGATAAAAATTTAAAATCTCGGTGGGCCTAAAAGCCTTAATCCGGCGCTGCATGTATGGGATACTGAGTAGTAAGTAAATAGTTATATTTTTCTTTTCTGAATAACTTTTGCAATTATAATATTAATAATATTATATTCTGTTTATATAATTTATAAATAATACTTGATATTTCCGATTATTATTTTTAACAAAATTAATTCTTATAAAAAAGAATATATTTTAAATCTTTGGTATTAGGAAAAAAGTTGACAATAAAACTAACAATAAATTTAATAATTTAATAAATAATATTTTCTGATATAATTAGAACATCAAAATACATGAGATATAAGTGGCAGGCATCAAGAGATTGTAGAGATTTTTTAGAGTATGAATTATCCTTAATAAACGTTAAAAAAATGTATAACATATAATAATGGAAAGTTAAATAAATATTTATTTTCAGCAATTGAATAAAAATATGTTTTTCTTTTAAGTTAATGCATATAAGTAAAAAAAAGTAAAAATTACATCAACCTAAATATTTTTTTTAATGAAACAGCATACAAAAATAAAATTTAACTATATGACAACAATTATCAAGTCACTATTTAGTAACTGAACTAAAAAATGAATCCAAATGATATTTTATCTATTCATAGAAAAAGTTGATATTTGAAGGAAGCTTGCCTTGTGCTTTAGCTTTATCGACATTTGTGTTAAATTCACTGAAATCAACATACGGCAGTATAGCTTTGATTGAACCGCTAGATGGGTCGGTTGAAGTTGATGTTGTAGTTTCAGTCAAGTTTATAGCTGTATCTGAAGAAAAAAACATTTTTAATAAAAAAAATTAAATAGTTCATACAGTTAATGTTAACCTTGATCATATGAGCCATTCCAACTATGTTGTTGTTCGGTGATTGCATTAGGCATTGCAAAATTGAAATTGCGTATCATTAACATAATATTTGGACGAGTAGCTCCAGTAGCATTATCTTGTGCTTCATAAGTATCATGATATATTCTAGCTATATGATCTACAACAGCTTGAGCAACACCAGTTAATGTAGACTGCACTCTTAACTTAAGAAATAAAATACAATTTAAGTAAATATAATTTAATATTCATACAATAATTATAATATTGGATGTAGCATCACATTAATGTTTTTACTTGTTCAACTACTAATAGCGCTAACTCCTTGTTCACTTGATTAGTTCCTGTGGCTTGTTCTAAAGTTTTCAGTAGACCTGGAGAAGCAATCATCATAAATCTGTAAATTTTATGTTTATTAATTTTGTCATTTTTAAAACAACAAAAATATTTTACCTGTACGATGAATCAATAGATATACCCCCAACAATATGAGGTTCAGCTATAATTGGTTCAGTTAAAGCTGCACTAAGTTCGTCATAGTCTTTATAGGCACCTTTTATCATGTAATTACATAAACATCTTGTTGATGATTGATTTCCAATCATTCTATTACCTAAACAGTTTTATAAATTTGAGCATATTGTTAGATATAATTTTGATGATCCAACCATTGATCTTTCCATCAGCAATTTTGAGTCCAAGATTTGTCAGCCTCATCACTTCATCTAAATTTGTTAAGTTATGGTCAACTGTAGGCTGTATCACTCTCAATACATCGTCTTTATCAGTTTTACATAACAATACACGACTTTCTCCAACATTTGCTACATACAAACGATTATTTTTAAGTATTGCTATAGATGCCCCAGTACCACACGATAATTCTTCTTCAAGTTCCTTTAATTTTTCTATCTAAAAAAAATTTATTTAATACTTGAAACTTTTACAATGAGTAATATTGAATATTATCAAGATAAAATTTACAATTTGAGGATATTGTTGGTAAGCATCATAATGTGATATCCCTTCAGGAAGTTGAAGTAGTAGACTTGCTCTTTGAAGTAATTTATTATCAATGGTTTCAAGATAAGTTCCCTCAACCGAAAGAAAACTTTGTCTATGATTTCATAATTTATTCTTAAAAAGTATATAAAATTTATATTAATATTAAATTAATGTTTATTTCTTACTGAATTATTTCTTTAGCAGTTTGGTCCATTTCAGTTGTAGGTAACTGGCCTAACAAAATTTCTGCAGCAATACGATCACGAGCAAACCGAGCCGTTTCTGCCCCATTGTGCCCATTAAAAAGTCCATACAACCATACAACACCTGCATCATCATAACAACATCGAAGACTGATGTCTTCAGATTCCAATTCCTCTCGGCGTTGACCTAATTCATCATATCTTTGACGAGTTAGGTATCCTACACCTAAAATATACTTGTATGATAATAATGATATAGGGTGTTTTTGAAAATAATATTGTATTCATTTTGTACATACCTGATACTTTACAAACTGGTAAATCATCGGTCCAACTACGATCATAATTAAATATAAGTTTATTGTATTCTGGACCACCTTCGAGTATAGTGGGCATTTTTTAAATAAAAACTATTAATCCACAAATATTTAAGATACTACTACCAAGTAAAATATTGAAAATTATAAATAACTCGAAAAGTTCAAACTAAATATGTAGGTATTCATAATTAATAACGAGGATTACATTAGCAATAATCCAAAAGCAATCAATAATTAATTGAATACTTGAATACATAGGTAAGTATTTATAATAGTTTTATGAAATATCAAATATATATGAATCACGAAGATAATATTTATTATTTTATACTTATGCTTTATCAATTATTATCGCTTTTAAGACTCTGATTACAGAATGAGAACTACACTTAGATCATATACAATTGTATATGATCTAAGGAACTACAGATAATATTATTATAACTTCAACAGTGTTTAGGAATAGCATGGTTAAGAAACGTGGATACTCTACTCAAAGCATATGAGTCAAAGACAATATTATAACATAGAACATAAATTATAATGATGTCTATGCACATTTAGATATAATAAATGTATAAGCATGGGTAAATCTGTGGTATAAGCATGGCGTAGATATGATGATATAGAATAAGATACAATAGTCTGTACCCTGTGATTTTTATTGTAAATAATATAAATACCACAGGGCACAGACATATAGTATATTTATTATATACATTATATATATTATTTATATATTTCATCTATTCTGTGGTAAATCTTAGTCCGTGGTAAATACTAAATAGTCGTTATCATTTCAAAAATAAAAACCTATTCTCCTAAGTCAAAATTCTTTTTTGTCAATTGATTATCATTTATAAATTAAATTGTATTGTAAGACATATTATATAATATATATTATAGTATTATAACACAGGTATTATGAATACAGATATATGCGATATTTATCGAACATTATGTTTAAAAAACAAAATATGTGCCAACGAATTTATTGTATCCTGTTTATACAATGCAAGGTAAAAAAAAAAAAAAAAAAAAAATAGTTAATTGAATTAATTTTAATTTCAGTGTTTCTGGTGAATTAAATTTAAAAAGTACTACATTAACAGAAAATTCTTGTTCGTTGATAGCCGAAACTATAAAATGTGAACCCACTATACTAATGTTCAATTTATCTGATTGTCTACTACCAGCTGGTGGCTTAAAGATTTTTTTAGATTTGGTGAATAAATTAACAAATTTAGAGAAATTAAATTTAAAAGGAAATCAAATTGGGAACAAGTTAACAGTTTATATTTCTAAAATATTATTAAATAATACTAATATTACAGAGTATGTTAATTGTTTATTTTTCATTTTATTAACTTGATTTATTATAAATATAGAAATGGCATTGTTTATAAATATTTTTAGACTACAATTGGATTGGAATAACATTGGTGATTCAGAAGATGCATTTTCCCAATTATGTCATAGTTTAATGTCAAATACAGTTTTAAATACTTTAAATTTAGCAAATAATAACCTGTGTCAAAAATGTGGTTTTCATTTAGCTAAAATGTTAACCATAAATAAATGCTTAAAGATTATCGGTAAATATTATGAACACATTTCTCGAATAAACATACTTACATACATAATATACAATAGGTATAAGTACCATATACATAATATTATCTTTTGGCCTTTGGCATATATTAACATTTTTCAAAACTTTTGGAAAACTGGTTGGAATTTAAATTATATGCTACAAAAATATTTGCTGTATTTTATCAATATTATATTCATTTTTTTTGTATTAATATACAGCAAAAAATCCTGTTTTTATAATATTTTCATTTTTATTCTTTTATCTGACTTTAAAATTGTTTAAACCAGGTAAATTACACAGTATAGTTACTCCCATTTTGGCCCCATGTAAATATGGCACTGAACCTATTTTTTTAAGTTTTTAATTTTAATTCAAGATGCATTCATTTCAGACTTAAGTTGGAATTGTATAGGTGAAACTGGAGCAGCATTATTATTGAAATCTTTAAAAAACAATGAGATTCTTATAGAACTAAATATTCAAGGAAATTCTGTGTCTGTGGAAATGTCTACAATGATAGGTATGTCAAAAATAATAGTAATGAGTAATGACTATAATATAATAATATTTAATTCACAATATATTGGTAGTTTTACCTTAAGCTTTGAACCATAGGTGCAAATAGGGGGGGGGGCAAGCCCTCCCCTAAAAATGTCCATAGCCCCCCAAACATTTCCTACATTTGAGCCTATGCTTAAAATAGCTATTGATAAAATAAAAGAATAGCTTTTTAAAATCCTACTAAAAAAATTGCCATCAATAAATTGTGCCTATTTAATATTAACCTTTATGACACTTAAGTAGCTATCATAGCCCATAGACAGTGGCGTAGCCAAAGGGGGGTCAATGGTGCATGCCCCCATCTCATTGACCGTATTATTTTGAGCGATGGTCGTTTAGGCACATTGCACATGGACCTATTAAGTATTAAAGCCAACACGTTTGGGTATAAATAGACACAACGTTTGAACACATAAAATAAAAGGTATTTTATAATTTTACCTGGCTAATCAGTCTAATTAGAGAACTTTTGGGTAAACATAATACATACCTATACAATTTTAGACAATATATCTTTATTATACCGGTATCAATATAATAGGTATATGACTACAGATTTCTTTATTCATTCAATCACTCAGACTCAGTATCTCAGTTTGATTCGTTTATCGATTTTCCTAACTCAACAATAAGAATCATGAATGTGAATATCACTGAAGTTTTTGAAACCCGTCATGGTAAAAAGTGCATTATAATTGGTAATTTTAAATTTAGTGAATTTAGAATAAACAAATACAAGCGCAACAGTATTTTGCTGTATCAATTAAACGTAACTGTAACATAAAATGAATACATTTAAATAAAAAATTAATAAATTTAAACTGGACAATAATATTAGGAAATATTTATGACATCGCAGTCCACGTTGTTGGAAAAAAAATAAAATTTTATAATAAATAAGATAGCAGTAAATAAAATCAAATACAATTTTTAAATTAAGTAGATTAAGTATTTTTGTAATGACCCAATGATTTAATATAATATTATGTAATACAAAAAATATTTTTAAATTAGTTACAAAAAAACTTGGGATACAATTATGAGCCAACCTCCCCGTGGTGTCTCCTGGGTAACACTAATAGACTCTAAAAAATAAAATAGAAAAAATGTGTACCTAAAAGTATTGGTGCTCAACAAATGTTGTATTATTTTAAAAATATGATGTACCCAAGTGTCTGAAAAAATGTATACCTAAACGTGTTACCTACTTGAGTTCCCAATCGTTCTCCCAATTTCAATGTAAAAATATATTTTTGTACGTGTTTCAGCGTTTATTTTACAAATAATCAGTAGGTATACAACTGTTCAAAAATTGCTATAGAGGTGCTATTTTTAATTGGTTTTACATTGCCAATATTTATGTTATAATTTTAATTTTAATTTTTTTTACGTTTATCAGGTAATAGAACGGTTGTTGATTTTTTTTTGCTTTGCCCCCCCCCCTTTTCAAAATAACTGAAACAGTGCCCCAGGACTCCACAATATTAAGTGTATATTTAGAGTTTTCACAAAGATAATATTTGTTAGGGGAACTAGTTTTACTGCCCCTGGGCCGTTTCCCATCTAGCTATGCCACTGTTAGAATCTTAAATATTTATGATCTGGAAGCTCTGTTTTACTCATATTATGTATTTTTATTGTGTAGGTACCAATATAGCTAGGTATATAGGTACATATTGTTATGTTTTAATGCATTTTGAAAACTTGTAGTACTCGCATAATAATTATGAAAACGATTACCTATAATATATTATTATTTATTATATGTGTACCTACTACTAATATTATATTTATATATGATTCATATTTTCTTTTTAATACTTTATTTTTTTGTGCATCAGTTATATACTTATATATTATAATAATTAATCTGTAAACTTAATTATTATGATTATTATAATTTTTATTTAATATTTATAGCCAAAGAACTAAAACAGAATGAATCAATTAATGAAACTAACCAAAATGAAGTTCAGTTCAAGAGTTTAAGTCTCCTTAAACATGTAGAATCAGTTGATAAAAATTATCAAACACAATTGAACATTATTAACAATCAATATCAAAACAGTATCGAGTAAAATTACCAATTATTTACACAACTACTTAAAATTAAAATTAGCATACCTAACTCATTATAGCAATGTAAAATATTCATAGTGAATTACAATCAAAACTACAACTTCTTCAATCAGAAAATCAAGAACAAAAACAAGAACTTGAAGAATTAAAAAACAATAGTTTAAAAGAACAAGAAAATTATACACTAATTTTAAACCAAGTTAAAAAGATGAAATCTGAGGCGTCTTTTAATAAACAAAGTTTAAACTCACTTATAAAAGAAATAAGCAATGAAGTTTCAAATTCTGATATGGAAAACATGAATTCTTTGGAGGTTTTTAGATTTTAGATATCACTAAAAAAATTAATAATAATTAATGCATATTATATTTCTTTTTTTATTCAGGACTTAGAAAAAATTGTTTATATTATAAAAAAAATTAAAAATAAATATGCCATTAAAATTTTACATAAAAAAAAACAATGTCATCGATTATTAGAAGCATTCCCAAAATTGACAAATGAACTAAATATATTAAAAGGAAAATGGGAAAATTTGAAATATTCAACGGAACTAAATATAAAAGACTATTTTGGTTACAAATTACAATTATTACTTACTTAAAAACATTATAAATTATAACTATTAACTAGGTACTATTTAATTTTTTTTTGCTTATAGATGAATTAATAGATACTAAAAAGTTACTTCTTACAAATATATTTCATCTAAAAATATCAAATAAAATTAGTCATGAATTAAATATGAACAATATAATTGCACAACAAGAAGAAATAAATATTTCTGATAAACAGGTTGTATATATTTGTAATTATTTATCTTAAACTTAATTTAACTGATTTATTCCAGACAAAAATGTTAGTTTTATTAAACACTAAGATACAGACTTTACACAAAGACAAGACAGATTTAGAAATTAAATTAGCAGTAGAAGAAACACATTCTGTAGAAGCTACTCAGAAAGTGAGAGTACTTCAAAATGATTTAATATTTGCTAAAAATGAATTGATAAAGTTAAACGAAACACATCTATACAATATAGCAGCTCAAACAACAAACACACAACTAAATGCTGATAAATTAACCAAAGAAATTGATACTTTGAAAAATAATCTTGTTGAAAAAGATAACCAGTTACAACTCTGTAAAATAGAAATAGATGAAATTAATATCAATCATAAAACTGAATTATTAAATCTTGAGAAAAATTATCAATTAGAATATCAAAAATTTGAAGAAAAAAGGTACCTAGTTAATTAGTTATAACTAGTATTATACTTACTTTAATTCTATTCAAAGATCATTTTACAAAAATACATACTAAAATAAATTAAAGAACACTAACTAACAGTGTTGGTCAAAAAACTATAATCATCAAATAGTAAATGATTAAAGTTTAAAAATATTTAATTTATAGTCCATAATAAATGTCTTAAACAAAAATGGTGGCTAAGTGGGTCCGCTCTTCTATACATTGGGTATTGTATGGCCGTGTAGTGAAATGTGTTAAATTTGAATTTTTCAATGATATATAATAAAATCACCTGTAACATACGATTCTGAACAAAGATAGAGACTGTCAGATAGACCGTATCGAGAGGTACAACGACGCTTTCAAATGAATTTTTTTTCGGCAAAAATTAATTTAACTCATAACTCATGTAAAATTCTTTTATCACAACAATATCATAAAATATACCTAGTAATATTATAGTCTGACAGCCCGTCTTTGCTCAGTATCGTTTTTCGTATAGGTAGGTACATGGTTTTACATCATTGAATTCAAATTTAACACATCCATTACAGCGACTCTATAGACCAGTGGCTCACAGTCGCGAGTAAAATTTATAATTTATATAATAATCACGAACTACAATTGTTTGGACACGGACTGGAATCTGCGGATTAAAACGTTGTTCGTCTGTATATACCTCGTTAGATAATTAAAGCTAACAGTTATAAATTTAAATAAACTAAATTTGAAAAGATTATATACATTTATATTTTAAAAAAAGTAAGGGATAGGTATTGAAATTGTGGTCAATGAAAAATTTATATTTATTTTTTTGAGACTTGACATCAAAACAGTCTCCGACCCTGCTCTACCATTGTTCCATTGTTCAGTAGAGCGTTACCCACTAACCCTTTTTTTTCTGACGCTTTTGAAAACTTCTGAATTTTTATTTACACCCTAAAGTACCAACTAGATCCACTTTCCTACCAGAAAAATCTTGTTTCAAACAGACCAATTTTAACATTTATTAATTATAGTTTTTTTTATAGTTATTTTAAGTTTAAATTTAGACGAAATTAGATATTTAAACGAAGATTGACGATTTTAGTTTTGTGTTGTAATTTAAAAATATTATTCGGTGGTACTTGAAACTTATAAAGTATATTATTATATACAAATATAATAATATAAAAATAATATAAATTCAACTTACCGGCTACCGTAGGTATTAATAATCCTACATATACCTATATAGGTTAGGATGGTTAGGTTATATATAACCTATATACAACAATATGCCTATGTATAATATAAAATATCCTTGGATGACAAACAGTCTTTGCTCAGAATCGTTTTTCGTATAGGTATACAATGATATATTATAACATTGAGCTCAAATTTAACACCATCCATTACAGTGATCCAAATTGTAACATATAATCTAATGTACAGCAGAGCAACACTTCACCGCTTTTTTTTTTAGTTACACAAAAATCAAAATTAATTTTTTCAATAACAGTTTTTGTATAAAAATCATTCGTTTTCCTTATTTTTTTTTTGATTTCCGACGCTTTTGGAATTCGCTCGAACCTCCTCCCCCACCCCTGCAAAATTAAAAATACATAAAAACATGGAAAGATTTTTGCAATAGATTTTACAAGCCCCCTCAATAGCAAAAATTAATATTTTTAACCTTTTTTTTTTGTGAAAATATATTAGGCCATTCTATCAAATATAAAATTATAAGACCTAACGGCTAACATTATATTTTAAAATTAGTTTTTTAAAAAATAATGTTTGTTATAGGAAAGAAGATCAAAAACAAATTGAAGAAATGTATTTAATGTTTAAAAAACATTTTGCTAAATTGAAAAAAGATGACTCTGAAAACATGAGCACTGATTAGTATATCAAAATCGAAATAGTATAACAAGAGGTATCTATAATAATTAAAAGGAAAATGTATTCTAAATATCTTTATATATTATTTATTTTCATGATCTTTTATACAAACATATTATAATATTGTTTTCATTTGTTTTCTCTGTAAAAATAAATAAGCAAGAAAATTTAAAGTCTAAATTGTATATTTTGATATCTAAAAATAAAATAAAAACCAATAATGTATAGATTCAATCTATAAAATATCTTTAAACAATATAATTTGTTTTTTCTTATCTTTAAAAAAGAAAATTTACATTATTTGTTATAATAAATTAAATAGAAATATTTTATGTAGGTACCTTTCATTATAATATTGTGTATTTGTGTTAATTAATAAATAGTAAGTATTATATAGGTTACACATGTTAGGTATTTTAACATTAGGCATTTAAAATTTAGCACTATATTATACCAGTGGTTTTCAAACTTTTATTAAACACGGCACACCGTGCTCTTCAAAAATGTTCACGACACACTGACTTTTTTTTTGTACTAAATTATTAGATGAATAAAGTTGTCTTGAATTATAATTATATAGACATTTAATTATTTTTTCTTACAAATAACAATATTGAATATAATAATTTGGATATAACAGGATTAAAACAGGATCATCTTCTAAAAACGGGACAAAAAGCGTCCCGTTTGATGTTTGTCGGGACAACGGGACATGATGTTCAAAAACGGGAAATCCCGTTTTAAACGGAAAGTATGGTCACCCTACTTTAGCCCTCCAAAATCCCAAACGCTATTTGCTTGTTTAGTTTAAAAGGCAAAACCAAAAGAAGATTTATAGATTTACAATATTATATTCGCTGTTATTTATGAAAAGAATAATTTATTAAAAAAGTTTTTTTAACAAGTATTATTTTACCTAGGTACTAAAAGTACCGGTTGTCGGTTGATGAACAAAAGTTTATGTCTGTTCTGGAGGGCGGCCCCCTTTTCGGCCAAAATGTACCCTTCCCCTTTTGGCCAAAACTTACCGTTCCCTTTTCGGCCAGTACCTACAGTTTTCTTTAAAATGTAGGTACAATTATAACAACTGAAATTAAGAATTAAGTATTATAATTAATTAAATATGATTGTATCCAAAAATGTGATTTTTTTAACATTATTACCTACAAATGTATGAAAAAATAATAAAATATACCCATTACCCTTATAATACATAATATATAATAATAATTATGATAGTAAAATATACATTCATGATTATGACATTTTGTCGAAAATTAAGATTTTCTAATACATTAGTTGAATAAAAATGAATATAGTCTTATAATATCTATATATAATAATAATTATGATAAAAAAATATGCAATCATGAATATGTCAAAAATTAAGATTAAGTTTTATTTTTTATAATTAAATGATATTTGTTTGACAAATTTATAATGACTACATATTTTAGAATTTTTATGTCTTCAATGTAAGCTTCATTTAGTTTTTGCCGTTTCACATTTTTTGCATCACGAGGGTTTTTAAAATGTTGATACTTTTAATTTGTATGAATATAATATCGTTTGAACTTCATTAATAAGGATGGTTGTTATAGTTGTAAATTTCAAAGAAAACTGTAGGTACCGGCCGAAAACGGTGACGCCTGTTCTGGACAATTGCATACGATATTCTCCAAAAAAACATCAATAGATTCATGATTTAATTAAATTTATTATTTTTTTTTTAATTATAACAACAAAAATAGATATTACAATTTTCATTTTATTAAGTAACAGATAAACCCAAATCGTATTGTTAAAAATTGGATAAATCCACGAATATTTCACCAACAAATGCACGGTAAATGCACTGTTTCATTTGTGCATAGTTTGAACAGTACAACAGTGTTTAAACCAAGTACCAACCAAAGCATTTATAAGGCACGGTTATGTAAAAAATCGGTATTCATTTTTCGAAAAACACGGTGCTCTGAACCAGTTTAATACCGTGCTTTGAACCATCGAGTTAATATATTTTACACGCTGCATGACTGCATTCAAAATGCTAAAAGTAATATCAATTTGTATACCTAACATAGTATCTTGTATTCTGACAATAAAATCTACTTGTGTTAATATAGTGATAATTTTTTTTTAGATTCTGAGCGAAGCGATGAATGTATTGATTTTACAATGATGTGTGTTTTTTTTTAAATTTTTTTATTTTTGTGTGTCATCACTTTTTAGGACAGTAAAAGTGCTTGGATTTTCTTCAACAGTAACTTTTCTGATAGGAAAGTGAATCTAGTTGGTACTTTGGGGGGGGGGGGGGGGGGTCAAAAGTAAAAATTTCCCAGTAGTTTTTAAAAGCGACGTTAAAAACAAAAGAAAAATTAAGGAAAAACGGGAATTTTTACGCAAAATCTGTTTTCGAGAAAATCGATTTTGGTTTTTGGTGTAACTCTAAAACAAATGACCGTAGGGACATGACATTTTGACTGAATGTTTATAATTGCATTTCCTATACACCATAACATTTTCCAAATATTTTGACTCTTTTTGAGCTGTTTACGGACATTGTCAGTTTTCAATTTTTTTAGTTTTTTTTCTATAAATATCAATAAAATTTTATCTGTTGAGTAAAAAAGCTTGAAAATTTAATAGAAGGCTCCTAGGTTATTGTTTCAAAGGCAGATGAAAAAAATTAAAAATCCTTAGTCACAGTTTTTATTTATAAGCATTTAAAGTTCAAATTTTGACAAAATACGGAAAAATCACGAAAATTAGCAAATTATTTTGCGTTGAGAATTCATAAAAATTTTTCTTTTTAAATCTAAGATTTGAAAATGTAATATAGGATTACTCATAAGTTTGTCTACCTTTATCAAAAAAAAAATGTCTACAAGAAACTTAAATTAAATTTTTATGAGCGTCTGAAATTTATATTTTTACAACATTTGATATTCATTCGATTTCTCATGTAACAATTTTCTTATTTTATTGTAATTAAAAAACGAATGACTGTAGATACTTGAAAATTTTACTGAATGTTTATATTAGCATTTTCTATACACCATAAAATGTTGAAAATATTTTGACTCTTTGAGCTGTTTACGGACATTGTCAGTTTTCAATTTTTTTAGTTTTTTTTTCTATAAATATCAATAAAATTTTATTTATTGGGTAAAAAAGCGTGAAAATTTAATATAAGGCTTCTGATATATCATTCTAGTAGCAGTTGAAAAATATTAAAAATACATAGGCACAATTTTTTTTTATAAGCATTTAAAGTTCAAATTTTGACAACATTTATCAAATTTATAATTTATTAATTATTTTGTAGTTAAAAATGTATAAAATGTTTAACTTTTATGGCTAAGGATTGAAAATTTAAAACAATGCTCCACGTAAATAGGTTATATATAAATTACTTTATTCACAATAATATCATCAAATATACTTGGTAATATCATAGGCATTAGGCTGACTGACCGTTTTCGCTCAGAATCGTTTTTCTTATACAATGATTATATCATTGAATTCAAATTTAACACCATCCATTACAGTGACCCACTTGTAAACTACTGTACAGCAGAGCGACATCCACTTATCCACCTTTTTTTTTTTATTGGTCTTGAAATTCTATATTTTAGTTTCAACAACAAAGGCCATTAGCATTATCCAAATATAACATTTTTACTGTCGTAATATTACTATTTATTATTTTTATTTTTTTAATTACAGAAAAATGCAATTATAATACAATAATTATATTAAGTGCTGATACGTATACCAACTGAGATAAGCTCGTATTTGGTATACGGAGTTCCTTTAGATAAATACAATATTAATATTATATAGTAATTTTATTGTTGTGCAGTTTCGCTCCTAGCGGATAGCGGAAAACGACTTGCGGGATGTTAGAGACGGGAGAAGGTTACCCAATTCGAAAGATTAAAAATTATATTATAATAGTGGTGTATATGAAACCAGATCAATTGTAATTTCACAAATAAAACCAATTAATAATACATTTATACATTGACCTAATTACGGGCACCCCAAGAATAACAAATAACAAAATAATTGTACATAGGTATAATAATATGGACATCGTGACACGGTGACCCGTTACACCAAATACGCAGAATTACAACTGAATTGACCTGAACTTATATCTTAGTCCGTGCAAAAAATATAAATATTTGTGTACCAACATTAACATAAACAGTTTGGACTTACCTATATTATCTGCTGATACCCAAATATGTAGTATTTCACTTATACCCAACTTAATATCAATATTTGTAATTTTAACAATAGGTATATTTATTTGTAATTAGACATTTCTAAAAAACTAGATTTTTCAAAAATTTAAAATATATTTATATAAAAAAAATTATGATAGAAAGAAATAAACCATCATACCTAATTAGTTTTAATACAATTTTCATTTGTTGAAATGTATTATATTTTTGTTAAATATCCCTTCGCTTAAAACTTTAGTACTTAACTCAAAACTTAATCAGGTCCCAACAGAAGCATTATGCTAAAGGAAGTTTCAAATATATTATTACTATTGTCTATTATTTATTATATATTTATATCATTGTATATAATTATTTGTTTTTTTCTATAAATATCAATAAAATTCTATTTGTTGGGTAAAAAAGCGTGAAAATTTAATGCAAGGCTCCTGATATAATGTTACAATAGCAGTTGAAAAATATTAAAAATACATAGGCACAATTTTATTTTATAAGCATTTAAAGTTAGAATTTTGACAAAATTTATCAAATTTAAAATTGAATGATTATTTTGTAGTTACAAATTTATAAAATGTTCAGATTTTATAGCTAGGGATTGAAAATTACATCCACTTACCCACCTTTTTTTGCTATTAAACTTGTACGCGTACACAAAAAGATACACGTAATTTTTAAATCAATATACATCCAGTGTTTCACTCAGAATCTAAAACACACATCATTGTAAAATCAATACATTCATTGTTCCGATCAGAATCTAAAATTAATTAAAAAATAACTGTGCGTGTGTATCTTTAATATTTTCGAACTTCGAGCAAATTTGTATTTTTAAGTGTTTACTTTTTTTAATGACAACAATATACTTTTTAAATTTTATATTCCTAAGTAGAATATTATTCGGAGTAGGTACTAATTTTGATCTTTAAAAAAAACATTTTGGATAAGTATAGTTTATTAGTTATAACTGACTTATAATTATTTAAAGTTTAGATGAGTGGAGTAGTTGACCAATAGTTTGTGGTGCACTCCACACCCTGTTCCATTTTACTCCACTTAACTAAAACTTAAATACATATAAGTTATAACTTATAACTCATAAACCACTCGTTTAAAATCAGATTTTATTGTATCGAAGTACTAAAAAATATATTGTGCTTTGCAAGAACCCCTTATAGCAGGGGTCGGCAATCAAATTCTATGGTGGTCCAGATAATTTGAAAAACAATTTTCGAGGGCCAGAAAAAACTTCAATATTAGTTAATATAATCTCTTAATTTTTGTGTTAAACATACAGTTAAAGCTATTTAAGCAAATTATTTAATATAATATATAGCCGGTTTTTTAAAATGTTGTACCTACTCTTGGAGCCTGGAGAACAACTAATGCGCTGAGTGTTTTGAAGGCGCAGGTGATCAGTTAATCTTGAACGATATTTATTCTATTTTAATATTTAATAATATAATATAAAATTTTTAAATCTTATTTTCTTGACTGCCCTGGAAGTAAAAATTAAATTAAATTTGGCGCCCAATTGTAATACGTCTTTGCATCTATTATAGTTCAGTGTAACCAACAAAACACAAAAATTATGATATGATTTTTTGCGATAATGAATCTTGGGTATTAGGATCACTCATCAGCAATCTTTACAGGATGTGATATTTATTTCATTTTTTATATTGCTTCCTATTATTCGTTTTAACTAGATAATAACATTTAATTTTAATTTATGCTAAATTTAAACAGTTTTAAATACATAATTACGACATAACATGGTTGATAATGTGTCATTAAACGATTATTTTATATTTTTACACACCTATGGGCCCAAGAATTTTCATGTTTAAGGTAATCTAAAAATAGTGAATAGTTAATGTTTATTTAGGTGGAGTCAGAAACAATAAATATTTAAAAAAATAAATATCAGCGGAGACTAATTATGTCTTTCACCAAAATATTTTGTAATTTTTTTTGTTTATTGTTTTAGAACAATCTAATGGTAATCAGTTAGTAGTCATATTTTTTTATATAATTCATAAAAATGTCAGATGATGATGACAAGCCACCAGCTCCTCCGGTCCGTCTAACGAGTAACAGGTAATGATAATAATGAAATCGATCATTGTGAATTTATATATTTTACAATGTATAATAGTTTTAGAGTTGCTCGTGGGGATTCGGTACCAAATTTGGACATTATGCGGCCATTACCAAAAGAACCAGATTCTGACCACAAAAAGAAAACTTCTAAAAGCCGTGTCACTGGTAAACTGAAAACACGAGGTACTGGATCTGAAGATAAACCAGAAATATCTTATCCGACTAATTTTGAACATACCATGCATGTAGGCTTTGATGCACATACTGGCGAGTTTACTGTAAGTATCATTATTCTTACATCATAATATGTGGTCATATGGATAAAAAAAAAGCTAATATATAGTTTAATTTGCACATTATATTTAACATTTTGCTAAGATATGCTTTGCTATGTAGTCAAATTGAAAAATATAAATATTCAAAAAACTAGAACTAATTAAACATTTTAAATTTGTGTTGGATATGAGCCTTAGAATACAGACGTCTTTAAATTAATTTGTATTGATATATTGCTACTGAAATGCTGAAATTGATCACAAATTTTACTTCAAAACTGATTTTGTAAAAAATAAATCAGAATTAATAAATTAAATACCTATTAGTAATTTACAACATTTAATAATAATATAATACGAGATATAATATAACCTAACCTACTTAACAAATTTAGTCATAATTTTCACTTGTGCTTTTTTTTTAGAAGGGGTATAAATTTAAAACTATTTAAGACTTCATGTGTAAGAGTATAAATAAAAAATTTTTAATTAGTCTTAAAAAAAGTTTTTTTATTCTTTTGTTAACATTGTTATCTAATGAGTAATGCCTTATAATTTTTTGAAGACCCCTTGTAAACTGATGCAAAATTTTGTTACAATGTAAAGACTCTGTACCTATCATTAAAAAGTACTATAATATGGCTATAATGTAATTAGATAAATCTGGAAGTATGCATTATGCCTTCCAAGTATAAAAAATAGAATCAAAATAAAAGTTAAAACATTGAGGTCCTAAGTTGAGCTATTTTGCTATAAATGTAAATGCAATATTTTCTGTTTACTTTTTTTATTTACTAGAATTCTTAAAATATGTAAAACAACATTTTATATTTGGGGAATTCTTGATATATGAAACAAATTTAAAGCTTACTTTACCTTATCTGTATTCTAAAAGTGCTGGAGTAGTACCCTATAGTAGTATTTTTTCTCCTCTTTTATTTTATATTTTAATCTTAGATCAACCTACTCATGAAGATACTTAAGTAATTGATTATACTGACAACAAAGTAAAATTATTTGAATTCATGAAAACCCAGTTACAACTTCAATTAACATACGAGTACAGTCCTATTGGAATTTAATAGCTAATTACATATTATATCAAGAGTTAAAATCAGATTACTACCTTAGCACTAAGACATGATTACTGTCAAAATTTAATAATTAGTAACTCCAATCTTAAAAATGAAGATCAGTTATTCTGTTATGCATTGAATTGTATGGATACAAATTTTTAATGTCTAATATATTGTCAGTCTAATTTAATTTAATACTTTAATGTAGTATACCTAGAGTCAAAATTCAAAAAGCAGAAAAGTGGGTGTTTCTCTGCCTTGTTACCTTATTCAATCGTATAATACCATTGTATATGTTACCTTATTCAATGGTATAATACCATTGTATACGATTAACAATTCTGAGCTGAGACAATTCGTCAGCCTAGGATATATTATATTTATAATGTTATTATTAATACGGTAGCCAGTTAAGTTGAATTATTATTATTTGTTTAATATCATATTTGTATATATTATAGTAATATATTTTACACATTTCAACAAATAATATTTTTATGATATAGCACAAAACTAAAATCATTCTTTGTTTTAATATCTAATTATTCAATATTAGTTCAAATTTTAACAAAAATAACTATAAAAAAAAATTTTTTTTGGTTATAGAATAGCCTACTAACGTGGACCTTATTTTAAATTTTCAATCCTTAGCTATAAAAGTTGAACCTTGAATACATTTTTAACTACAAAATCATTTTTTAATTTTATGATTTATAGAAAATTTTGATATGAACATTGGTATTTTTCTGTTATCACTACTACTGCTCAATGCCGCGATTACCGGCGTCTCCTCAATTCAGTTATCTCGATTACTATAATACTATCCCTATCATAAACATTCACTGAACATCTACAGTCATATATTTTAGGGTTACACCAAAAACTAAAATAAATTTTGTGTAAAATTTCAGTTTTTCCTTAATTTTTTTTTTGTTTTTTTCCGGCATTCTTGAAAACTACTAGGAAACATTTTTATTGTCTTAAAAGAAGATGACATACATTAATAACAAACACACATCTTTGTAAAATCAATACATTCATCACTCTGCTCAGAATCTAAAATATAATTGCTCATAATAATAAATTAAATATTTTTCATGAGTTTCTTTTTACTTGTTAGGCTTCTTAACTTCTTACTTACATCTTAAATAAATAAAATTAATATAATGAAATGTATAAAATATTCAATGAGTGTTTTTGGTACATTTTTATAAATATATGCTTAGAATTATTTTATAATATAATAAATGACAAATATTTTGCATTTTTGGAAAAATGTATAACATTTTTAGCACGCATTAATTTAAATCACTCAACTAATACTGATAAATAGACAAATGTCTCTAGAATTCTGTGTTTGTTTTATCTTGTTTCAAGCTGCCATATAAAGTGAGTAACATCAACAGCTTTGTGAGTAGCATAGATGGACATAAAATGTGTTTGGTGTTTTAGTAGTTACAGCATATAATCACATTGCTTATTATTACATTTAGTAATATAATTATTATTGTTGGAAAAATTAAAAAAATAAAGTTATTTATTAATTATTATGGATTTAAATTATGAACTCTTTTTTAAAGTTAAGTTAATAAGTTATAATTTATAAAATATAAGCTAATTAATAATTTCTAAAAAATGTAATTCAATTTTAAAAAGTCCTATGATGTGTATACCTATTTATAAACTATATTTCAAATTACTCCTTAACAACATTATTTATTATTTGTATGTTTATAGAGTATATTATTATTTGAGGCATAATCATTATTTTTTACTCAATATTTAATAATGGAACATATTTAAATAAATTGTTTTTGTAAATTTATACATTTTATTTGTTAAAATGTATTAAATTATTTTATAAAATTAATGTTATTGATATAGGGTATGCCAGAAGCATGGGCTCGACTTTTAATAACATCAAATATAAGCAAACAAGAACAAAAAAAGAATCCTCAAGCTGTTCTTGATGTGCTTAATTGGTTTGATAACTCTAGTAAACAATCAAAAACTTCCAAGTATATGACCACAGCCACAAATATTGGTAATTAATGAATTCTATGTTAATAGCTTTTTAGGATACCATTTTTACATTTTATACAATTTTTATCCAGTACAAAATAGTACTCCCCCTACTGAAGTATTAGTGCGTGGTGCACACAGTGGAGGTAGTTCATCGTATTCTGGAGTCAGTAGCAGCCAGCCTTCTTCATCAACAGGTAGCACTAGTCCCTCACTGACCACAACTCCCACAACAGATGAACAAACATCTCCCCCACCACCTGTATCTGTACGTCCTGAACGTACAAAATCTGTGTATACCAAACCAATAGAAGAAGATGAGCCTAGGTCCATCACCCAAGAAGAACCTAAAGTAGTTTCACCGGTTCCACTTCACCGGCCTAGTCAAACAAATGGAACTGTACCAGTATTGGATAAAAATAAAAATAACACTACTGCAACTAGTCGTAAAAAAGTTGCTGATAATGAAATATTAGAACAACTAAAAACAATAGTAACAGTAGGTGATCCAAATAGAAAATATACCAAGATGGAAAAAATTGGACAGGGGTAAGTTAAAATTTTGTTAGATTATGTAGAACATATTCTGATGGTAAGTTGCTAACCATTATAACTGTTACAGAGCATCTGGTACAGTTTACACGGCTATTGAAACGTCAACTGGTATGGAAGTGGCTATAAAACAAATGAATTTAGGTCAACAACCAAAGAAAGAACTTATTATTAATGAAATACTAGTCATGCGAGAAAATAAACATGCAAATGTTGTGAACTATTTAGATAGTTATTTAGTACAAGATGAACTCTGGGTAATAATTTAAAATAATTAAATACATCTTAATAGTTATCATAACATATTTTGGATGCTGATCAAAAGGATGTTATTAGCTTAACAATGAAACATTATTTTGAGTTCTTAGCAAAGCAATAATTATATTGGTTTGCATTGGTATATTGTATTGAAGCAATAAAAATACTCAATTACCATAAATTGGTATTTTTGTTTTTACTATGGGAGGGGGGGGAGGAAGACATCATAAATGTAAAATTATAGATTGACAATTTTATTACAAGGTTCAACATACAGGTGGTTTTTACCGTAATTAAAAATATCAAAACTACATATTTATCGTGTTTTTTTTTATAAGTGTTTAAAATTGAACTTTTTACAATATTTTTAAAATTATGAAGAAAAATACATAAACTTAGGACAGTTACAAAGTAAAAATTACTTATCTTGAATTGCTTACAGCAAAGTGGCTTTGTCCAATATTTTTTTAATATACAATATATCCAAGGTAATTTTTCACAATTTCATTTAAAAGAATATCTTAAATGTATTCAATCAATTTTTATTGAAGGTTTTATACTATGTAATACCTATTACCTATCCTTATTTACTTTATCGTTAAATTTGTTTGTGAAAAAAATATAGTTCAACTTTCAATACTTTAATGGCTTATTTTTGATTTTATAATCCTAAGCTATATTGCTAAAATTGTTTATGTACAGATATATCAAATATTAACTATATTAAATATTAATAAAAATTTTATTGAGTTATAATATACTCTTTGATACTTCACTCATCTTTTCTATATTTTAATATTTTAATGCTTCCAAATTAAAATCTACTTCATAAAAAGTTATGCTTTTTAAAAATAATGAGAGTATTGTATAACTAATCAAATTAGGTATATAATAAATTTGTGTTATTTTTTAGGTTGTAATGGAATATTTACCAGGCGGTAGTTTAACAGATGTTGTCACAGAAACTTGTATGGACGAAGGTCAAATAGCGTCTGTATGCCGAGAAGTACTTCAAGCCCTTCAGTTTTTACATTTCAACCAAGTTATACATAGAGACATTAAGTCTGATAACATTTTACTTGGATTAGATGGTAGTGTTAAGTTAAGTAAGTACTTATAAAAATAAAATGTATGACTCTTCATTTCTTAAAATTATAAATGATAATTCATAAAAGTCAAAACAAATCTTTATTTTAAAATTTTGAATCCAATACTTATTTAGTTAATCTTGATTATTTTAATTTTAATATCTATTTTACTACTAGTAATTGTGACTCAATAGTATGTTAAAAATTAAAAATTATTATTAAATGTTTGGACTAATATAATTTAAAATGAATTTATGATTAATGTTTTAATTATACAATTTTAATATTAGCTGATTTTGGATTTTGTGCTCAAATTTCACCTGAGCAATCCAAACGAACTACAATGGTCGGTACACCGTATTGGATGGCACCAGAAGTAGTTACACGTAAACAGTATGGTCCTAAGGTAGACATATGGTCATTAGGTATAATGGCTATTGAAATGATTGAAGGTGAACCACCATATTTGAATGAAAATCCCTTAAGGGTATGGAATAAATTATAAATTAACCCATTATTTGTATGATGTAATTTAATATAATATAAATATTTATTTAGGCGTTGTATTTAATTGCAACCAATGGAAAACCAGAGATCAAAGAAAAAGAAAAATTATCTCCAATTTTTCAAGACTTTTTGGATCAGTGCCTTGAAGTTGAGGTTGAAGATCGTGCATCAGCCTCTGAACTTTTAAAAGTAAGTTAATGAAATTTGTATTTTATTGAAATCATTAGACGTTTACATTCTATAAGGCTAATATAACATGTATTATTATAACAATTATTATAAGTTTATGTTAATTTTACATTATTTATTAGTTTATCAATTATTATTTGATTACAGTTAAATCTTATCAACAATGGATGTTTCTTAAATGTAGTAAACTATTGGATAAACTTCCAAGCTGTTCATAAAAATAACTTTGTTTCAAATTTGATAATTATGTATGGCATAATATGTATTATGTGTATAAACTGTATTTAATAAAAATATCTCTGAAACTCGATTCACTGCAAAAACAACACAAGTCAAGTGTAATTAATTTGGCTACAACTCATTTGTGCACAATTTACAAACAATAGAAACCTTTTTTCAAAGAAATGTATAGAATGTACATAATCTGCGTACCTCCAAATTTTCAAATTGGTCATTACTAAAGACCGGATTTATATTCTCTTAAAATACCTTAAATATGATGCTAATATTCTCGAAAAAACCTTAAAATATTCTCATTATATTCTCTTAAAAATTTAAAAAATATGCAAAATATACAAAAAAAAAAGCAAAAATATGCAAAAATAATCAATAAACATCATTATATTTACTTTAATATGCATTTAAATTTTTTTTTTTCAATTTTATATTAATAGTGAGTTAATTATTAGGTATTTATAGTTTCGTATTCTAATGGAATATTATTGCACTTTAGTAAGAGTTGGAAATGATAAAATAAAAAATTGTTAATGTTCAAAAAAAATTTTTCTGGGTACCGTAATATTAAAATTAAAAATAATTACAAATTTTTTCTCACAATTTACGAAATATTCCAAAATATGCTAAATGAGTTAAATATTCTCTAACCCATAAAATATTCTCAAATATGCAAAAAAAACTTTTTTCTATGCATTCAGGATTGAACTAATCATCCACATTTTTTACTCTCATAAGACTGCATAGACCCAGTAACGATATGTAAAACATATAAATCCGGTCTTTAGTCATTATTAATGGTGGAAAATTATTATACTCAAACATTTTCCTTCACTCTTAGGACTTTCTCTACTGATGTTATAGGCTGGAGGGTTTAAAAATATTGTTTGAGCTATTTATTTTAGAACAGCTTCCTTAGAAAGCTATTATTACACAAATTACAATTAGGTGCAATCATTTTTACAAAAAAAGTCATTAAAATTTACAAATTGCACAAATTCCAATTCCAATTATTTTTCATAACAAACATTAATTTATTTATTTTTTAATACATATTTAATATTTATTGGTATGTATTTGTATTAAAAATGTTAAAAGATCAATTTTTCTGGATTTGTAATCATAATATATTTTTTTCAAATAATTATGGTTTTTTAATATTTCTATTCTACGGGTATCTTTAAAGTTTTTTTAAATCAGTATTGACTTGAATTTCCATTAGTATTTCAATAATTTTGTGAAAGTGAGGATGGGACTTATAAAATTGACTACTGAAGTACATGTGAATATTTTCAGCTCTGTTCGTTGTTCTTGGGCCATTGTCTGGTTCACTAGCCCAAAATCAGCATCAGAATCAATATGATTTTTTAATATATAGCCCGGAAAATCTATACTTATATTACAAGGGGCAATTGAAATTATTTCAGTAAATATGTCCAGAACTTCATTAGAGTATCATAAGATAAACCGAAAAAGTGTTTGAGCCACCTTCCAATTTCAAAATCTTTTTTTTTTTTAGTATTCTTTTAATAATAATTTATTTTTTTCAAACACCTAATCCAATTTTGTCCTCTTTCTATTGACGGGTGTTCAATTTATATAATATTGATCGTGTATGGGCAGCTTAAGGTACATTTATATAAATAATATTGATCACTTATGGGCAGCTCACCTTGTATACCCAAAACTGTACCTACCAGCTGGTTTTCATTGTTCACTATTTTGTGCGCAAACGAGTTGTCGTAAATTTAAAATATATATTAATATGTGCGCAAACGAGTCTCCACCAATTAAGTTATTGGTGATGTCAGTAAATTCATAACTAGTAAGGCAAGCATTAATAAATCTATACCGTTTTTTCTTTCAGTTTGTTATAGACTAGGTATGATGTCTATAATAATAAAATTCAGACATTTGCAATTGAATGTTTTATTCATGTTTTGGTAAATCAAAGTATTTTAAGTGAGCCTAATTAATTAAACTTGTATTAAATAGTCTTAATGTCAAAAACTATTGGAAAAAATCTATAACTTAATATTGTCATAAAATAAAATAAAAAGTTTCCTGTTATACAAAATTAAACCCTCCTAGAAATGATGACCAACATTTTTTGATCTACAGTTAAGATCATTTTTATTAATTTTTAAATCTTGATATTAAAATTGTTATTTAGTAGTTTAAAATTACGATTATTATTTACTTTCTAAATAATTATTGTCTAACATGAATAATATTTACATTTTTAAATTAAAAATTTGAAAGATTATAAAAAATAAAATATGTTAAAACAGTTTTATTTTTTCTCTCTAAATTATATATTATAATAATAACATTTATCTTTTGATGAGAACTGATAGGTTAATAATCTAGAACACAATTAATAGGTATTATCAATTAAAATCATTTTACAGTTATTACACATGTTTTATAATATTTAGTAGATAGCAAAAAAAAATGTTTTAAGATTAACTTTTACCAATATTTGATAACTTTTAACCTTTTTTCATATTATTGAGAATCTGTTTAATAAAAAACAATATTTGTTAATTGATAAAACTATATCTGAAGTACCCAATGCAATTAAAAGCAAAAATTGGTTACCTATAAATTATTTAAATATTGCATATACCTTAGAACCTAACATTTAAAATTATTTATGTTATGTGTGTTTTATAAATTGTTTACAGCACCCATTTTTGAAGCTTTCCAGACCTTTAGCCAGTCTGACTCCTTTGATAATGGCAGCGAAACAAGCCGCCAAGGGTCATTGATACTTATGGTCAAATATTTGGATCAAATCCAGCCATATTATTTTATGAAACAATGTCAACTATAAATTGTATTGATCGTTTTATTATTTTATACTTATATAACATTAATTAACAATTATTATTAGTTATGATCAGAAATAATGTTTAAATACATTCTATTTTTTACATATCTTCAGCCTGTGGTGCTTTATCTTCTTCTTCTCTTTCTAAAAACATTTTGAACATGTATTATTGTACAGTCATTTTTTGTTATTTGATAATTTAATTAACGTTTCAGACTTGTGTTAAATCACCATTATTTCTGACATAATAAATAATATGTACAAAAGTGTAATACACACTTTAGTACATAAACATTTTATTTATTTTATTTTTAGGTATTGTTTGTGAGTTTTATTTATTTATAATTTTAATTGTTAAATTAATAGTATTTTTATTATTTATTCTCATCTAATCAAAGCTTTATTATATATTCCGTACTGAATTACATTTACATAATATATATTTTAGATTTATTCAATTTTTAAAATTAAGTTTTATTTTATTAAAACCTTAATTTTTTATACATGCATGTATAATAATATCTATATTACATATATTTATAGAAATAGATAATTTGTAATGTTAAATAAACACCGGACGTTCGATAACAGCAGGACATTAAAGTGAAATAATCACAAACACAGATGTCTGAACTTAGTGTATTTCTTAAATATACCCAAAGCCTTAGCACTCATTAGCATACAATATTGCTCAACAGGTCAAAAGGGAACTGATATTTAGATTAATATAATTTTTATAATTAATATTTTAGACAACTGGAAATGATTGTTGTTTTAATATTATATTTATCCTAGTAATATTCTAAACAAATATATTTTGCAATATTATTAATTTGTGTTAAAACAATATTCTATTGAAATAAAATACAGTGCATTCATAAATAATAATAATTATAAAGCAAAGCTCATTACTAGGGCTAAGATTTTAATGATATTTTCTAGTAGTAGCTGGTTTATTACAAATTTATTTTATGTCTTATTGAATGGATATATACCTAATTTAATTTTTAATTTTTATGAGTTTTTGAATATTTTTCAAATAAACTTGTAACCTTCTCTCACTCTCTCGAAAAAAAACAAAGTTTGTTAACTTTACAACTATATCCAAATATACTTTAGGAATCAAATGTACTATTCATTTATCACAATTTGTCAGTTGTCTCAACTATCGATCGACACTCCTCAGTCCTCGAAAAATCGGTGCAAGTAGTCGTTATAAACTGTAGCTTGCACAAACACACAAAAACTAAGTACCTACCTACTCACTGTTAGGGATAAATGACAATAACTGTTTCACTGCCTAGCATTATTCAATTCAACAAATTAAATAAAATTAATTTAATTTCAATTTTCTAAAGAATTATATATTTATATGTATTCACTATTCAGGCATTCTACTATCAAGGCAAACAATTAAAACTAATCTAATCTTGCATTAGAAATTCAATATCACTAGCCACTAGGTGATACGGGCCAACAGGCTATAATATATTATATTTCTACCTGGATACATAATACTTTCATGTGCACAAATCATTAGCATCATCAAAACAGGTGGATAAATTAACACTTATTTTGTGTTATTTCTTAACTACTCAAACGAGAATTTAGACCACATTGTATTTGTCCCTCCACTGAAATCGTAGGCACCTACACAAATAAATAATTTGTTATAGTAAAATAAGAAGGTAACAAATTAAGGTGTTAAGGTTATATTGTCGTAAGCACAAATAGCAGGGTGGGGTAGGTTATCCCCTTACTGGTGTATATACCCCCCCTCCCCCAATAAAATAACCTGATAATTTTACACCACATGGGAATATATGAAAAAATTGTCATCTCTATATCAAAATTTTCAGCCGTATTAAGTCATATTTTAAAATTTAAGTAAGTATTATGGTTGTAGACTTTTTAGGTTGAAACTTGGTTGAAATTAGTTTATTTAGATTTATTATTGTTAAACACATAAAAAACTAACATTAGGAAAAATGAATCATTTTTAATATAACTAATCTATTAGAAACAGAAAACATTATTATTATAAATAATTATGTTATTATGTAGGTACTTATTTGCAAAGGCATTAACTAGTTAAAAAGTTATATTTTTTTTAAACTTATTAACTTAACAAGTTTGTTAGTTTTCTAATCAACTTATGAACTTAACAATTTAATTGACAGTTGAAAATTGAAATAACTTAACTTTTCCCAGTTTATTTAAAATTATCCATCAAGTTAAACATTTTTGAAATTTTTTGTTTTTATGGTTTTATACGTAAATGGTAAATATTAATACTAAAATAAAAATAAAAATAATTTAATACAAACATTTCTGTTATTTTTCTTGATAAAATAATTTTGTAAATAGATATATTTTAATAGATTAGATAGGCATAATATTACCTATATGACCTTAAATTGCTATTTGATATAAAAAAGATAATATATTTTGTTAAATTATTAATTGGGATGTGTTGGTTGGTATATATTTTAAAATTTAAATATTTAATAATCATGTAAAGTAAAATAGGTGTACATACACTGTACATTATGTTGAAAGTTCAATAAAATTGTTTAATATAATTTAGGAAGTTAGAATGAACAGTCACTCTTACAGGTCCACATAATATTTAAAAAAATTGATTAACTTTTTTTTACTGAGTTAAATTGATATTTTTTCCATGTAAATTTTTAACTCAGAATTAATTTTATGATTGGTTAACTTTTAACTTATCGATCTTGTGTCCTCAATCCTCATAACTTAACTGAACTTGGGTTAATTATTTTCATTAACTTGCCCACCTTTGGTTACTATAGTTATGAGTTATGACACTAGTATTTTAATCAAACGTTTTCGATAAAAATAATAATTCATTGATTATTTCGAATTCAAATAATCAATGGATTATTTTTATCATTACATTTTTGTTTCAGGTTATAAAACTGTGCCATTTGTGAATAGTAAACATTTATATAATATTTTTATTTAATTTCAAATACCTACCCACTTAATTTGAAAATACTTATTTTACTTCATTCCAGCTATGACAGTTGTCTCTGGGTTCTATTAACGTTTAGACTTTAGGGCAAATATGATGTGCAATCGGGTCGATGGTGACTCGCTAGCACACAAATCACAAACAGTGTGCACGATTAGAGGGAAGTCATTGAACTGGTGGTATAAACGATTTATAGGATGTTTGTGAATAAGACGAGGCGTATAAATCTGTTTTTTTACTAAGCCGATTCTGACCATAGCTATACGCCAATCTTTTACATTAAATATAATTAATTTTACATTATAGTGTGTCATCGTGAGTGTCCCCATCAATATACGTTATACGGTTTCAAAATTCGAACTCGACAAAATTATATCAATTGGTCATTGGAGGAGGAATATTATGAATGATATATTCGTTTTAAAATACACTGCCATACTGTGAACACACAGACTGACAATATATGGATCATAGATAAGGTTTGAAATAATTTAATTTAATGTACCTATTCATTTGAAATGGAAACGCGAATCAGCGATATGAATAGCATAATATACACCTACTAAGAAGTATTAAATTTGAGTTTGGGAAGCATGTATTGGACTTTGAACTTGTACACAAATTAACGGTTGTGTAATTAGCATTTAGCTATAATAACAACTCGTAAACGTACGGTAATTGATTATAATATTATATCGATGAATGGTAATTTCAACTGAACAGTAAATTCTATGACTAGGAAATCCTATAACAGTATAACATTTTGTTATTATTTCATTCACTAGGTAGGTATAGAAAAAAACAAGCTCATTATATGTAATACACACGCATGTATGGTGTATCAATCATCGTCAAAATTTCCGTGTATCGTATAAAAATTACTCACGTCTTTTTTTTTTGTTTATTATAAAACGAATAGGCTTACTTACATTCTGTAAAAATTAATACATTTAAGATAGAATATACAATGACAGGGCTTGAGTAAAGGAGATGTCCGTTCAAACATTCCTTCTAATTTTAGGGAGTTGGATATTCAATTTGAGAAGGTGTTTGAATTTTCGATGTCTATGTGGTTGGCCACCAATGTGATTCTTTTATCACGGTATTTTATTTATCATGTTACCTTAGTATCTAACTCATTTTTAAGAAATCATCACCCGAGCTGAGTCCCAAGTACTAGGTGCTACTCACCTAGTCTTAAATTGCCTCCGGGTGTTTTCGGAGGCAGTTCGAGCATTGGCACAACTAGGGGGGAGGGCTAAGGTGGGCTTAGTCCCCCGACTAAGATTTAGCCCCCCCAAAAATATACCTTATTGATTTATATATAAGCCTCCTATAGGTTATTTTTAATAAATAGTTTTGCTAGCCCCCCCCCCAGAATTTTAACCCTAGTTGCGCCTATGAGTTCGAGTATACCCGAACGGTCTACTCGAATTTCCTTCCATAGCATATACCTAGATTATTAATTAATATAGGATGGTTTTACCTATATATACTCGAGAGTAAAATGCTACGGAAAGCTCAATGGGTACCTGCAGCTGGGGTAAAGCAGTAAAGGTTATAGATACGTTTGATTTTGCACGTCCCATATGCATTCCCATCAACCCGATGTCCCGATGCAGCGGACATGCAGCAAACTGCAGCACAAGGTATGCCGTATATACGCACACGTACATTATGACAATAAAGGCACACGATCAAATTTGATCGGGTGAAATTTATATAATATATATGTGAGGGTAAGTACTAAGTACTCTGTGTACGCCACGTCAATCTCACAATAATTACGATCGCAACGAGTGCAGCTTGCATAAAATATATTATTTATCACCGACGCAGCTGCTGCGGACGGTCGGCCGCGAGTCTACCGGAAGTCGCCGCGAGTTGGTCCGTTTGCAGAGGTTCGGACCGCGCGAGTCGATGGCTGAGCGGGGTCATTGGTACCCGTCCGGCTCCGTGTGTGGGCATGATCCGCGATCGGAACGCTCACACGAGTTATATAGATTAATATTTACGATGATTATTAAGGCGGAATACAATAATAATAATATAATGAAACAAAATACGATAAATAGATGTAATTGATTGCGTATAAGCGGCGCGCGGTGTGCGCGCACACATACGGTTTTTAGTGTCGAACGCGCGCCGGCGATTTTTTTTCACATTGGCGCGGACCGCCGTACCGATTGCACGTGTCGCCTCGCGCGCTTTACCGCAACGTCGCCGTCGCATACACGCACGTCCCGCATAGGCCTATACTGCTGCTTGTTCTAGTGCAGCACGCGTCCCACATATCTGCGCGCGCCGCCCACCGTGTTTATATATTTACCATATTGTTTTGCGGCTTGTCTTTGCTCGTCGCCGTCCCATGCACGGCCCGAGTAGCGCAGTGGCCTGCGCGCTGTGGTTGACATGCGTGGCGCTACTTCTGACGGCCGAAGGGGCCGCTCCGGGGACCCGCCGTCACGATAGACGCGTCCGGCCAGGGTCGGCGGTGGCCGCGGACCGGTCCGCCAACAACGCCGCCGGCGCCGCGATGGACGCCGATGACTACGACCGCGACAACTACGACGAAGACTACGAAGACAGTGGAGATTCCCAAAAGCGGCCGCCACCACCGCCGCCGCCACCACCGCCGAAAACGTCTGCGTCACTCACCCCCGACCACCGTACGATACTTTTGTCGTATTACAATAATATATATTTATATTGTATGGTACAACGAAAAATGTCACGGACGTTCCTTTAAAAGACACAAAACCACAACATTTTCCGTTCAATATCGTTTTAATACTACCTTGTGAATAGGTAGAAATACAACGTAAAATTTCCAAAAAATTGTCTTTAAAACCTTATGATTTCCTAATATTAATGTATGTACAACTTGCCCAATATAGTATGCAAGTTTTGTTTTTGCTCTTTTGTATAATTTATAAAAATGTGATTTTGTGACTTGATGACTTGATGACAGAATGTCCGTGACATATATGCGCCACATGTACTTTACAGAATAAAATATACTGTCCATCGTAGTAGTGGTATAAACGATCGGACAGCCCTCTACGAAATTTCAGGAAAATTCTGAATGTATTACGTAAGACGCAACAATACATTTATTAAAATTGTAATTTATATGAAGTTTGCCGTAAGTGTCTACAGTGGCGTATTTAAGGGGTGGGGGGAGGGGAAGCAGCAAATATTTTTGGGTGCTTTTTTTTCGAAAACAGATTTACAATGATTTAGGCAACAAAATGTTCTTTTAATACCTTAATATAAAGCTATTGAGAATAGCTATTCTGTGCAATCCTTCTCCACATCTTAAAATACGCGTTTGTCGTCGAAAACCAAAACCTATTTTTCTGTGCCTAAACTAAACATTTATTGTTGGCTATCGTGTTAGTATCATCGTACTGCCAGTAAAAGAGGGCCGTACCTATATAAAAATAGTAAATTGTACAGCAGACAGGAAAAAACTTAAATTTTCTAGAAATAGTATTTATTTATAAAAACAGTAAATATTTTGAGACAATGCCTTATTGCATTGATAATTTTATTAACTAACTATTTAATATTTATATTAACATACTTTTCTAATAATAAATAATAACTGATGACTATAATATTATTATTATTGTATTTTATACATAATATTTTACAATAATATGTGATGATTTTTTTTTGTGTGTGTATATACATAATAAATAGTTGAAATTAAAAACTGCTTGGATTTTCAAATTCAGTATCTTTTTTAGTGGGAATCTAATTGGTACTTTAAAGAAGTCAAAAATAGAATTTCCAGTAGTTTTCAAAAGCGACGAGAAACACAAAAAAATTGAGGAAAAATGGAATTTTTACGAAAGATACTGGATTGTCAGATTTTGACTGTTTGGTGTAACTAAAAAAAAAAATAAGTTTAGATACATGACATTTTTCAAATTATAAATTATAAACTATAATTGGTCATGTTCTGAATATATTATTTTATATTGATTTTAACCATGATTTTAATGCAAGAAGGCCGTATACTATTATGTGGCTTTTATCGAAATCTTTTTCAACCAATATTAATTTTTAATATTATGTTTACTATTTTATAATTAGATAAAACATAAATTAATACATTTTACAATTTGCTTTGATTATTTTGTTATCACGGGCACTTGATAGATTTTTATACTGCATGATACTGCTATTACTATATCTCATGTGTTGTAAGTTTTTTTATGGGTGAAAAAATTGATACTATATAAAACCAGAGGGGAAGAGGGCATTAAAAAAAAATGTGTACCCATGGCAGCGAAATCCTAAATACGCCACTGGGTGTCTAAAATTATATATATGTACCCGCACAGCATAATTTTATCAACAATTTGAGGAACCGGTCTGAAGACTTCTCTATACATAAAATATTATCAACCTTCCTCCCATACCAAAATCCTCGTTACGCTGCCGCATGACATTAAGATTTAAGATGCGATTACTTCCGAGTGTAGGTATTTGATGTTCCGTTTTAAGCAATTCTTTGTGGTAGATCGCATAATATTCGTATATCGTACATTGTATATTATTATATGTACTTATGACCAGTATGATTTTACAATTCTGTCCACCACGATTCAGGATGATATTATGTCATGAATCAGAATGTAAATATATTTGATAGCACAAGTTAGGTATATTTGTGGATATAAATATTTTATCGTTATTCGTTGCGTGTCAATAGACCTTTCATCACACTGCATCCACAATAATTACTGTCCAATTATTGGATGGTCACTCTTGAGTGGGGAAATAAACAATTTTTAATACACATAATACCCATAAACAGATATAAATTGTGTACAGACTTAATTCATCCCCATGTTTTAAGTACTTTTAATAATGACATAGTTAAATAGTTGAGCTGTTAATAAATTCAAATCTATAGGTAGGTACACGATATAATTTCAATTAATATATATTGAATAAGATTGATAATAATAAAGCGAGAACGTTTTCGACTTTTACCAATGACATATCTATCCTAACATAAATACATATTTAAATTGTGATTTGAATAAAATTGTTATCAATGCTAAATTATATTAACGTATTTATACAACTGTCTATTTTGTTCATTAAAGTGAAACATACTGCTCTAAATTTATTATTTTTAAACTTAAATTCTACTACAGTTCACGGGAGCAACTAGGGTAACAGTTATGGGAGTGATTAGTAATAAAACATAAAGCACAACATGAGAATCCTCCTCCCTTATTTAAAATTATCGTATACTAAAATGTAATATTTTTTTTAATCATTAAATAATTTAATTATAAATATCAATTCAGCATATCATAATTAATTTAATTGAGTTCCAAACAAAAATACGACAATGTAGTAGGTATGTACTATCGTTAACTACTGTAAGGCAGTGGCGGATTTACGGTGGGGGTGGTCCAGGGGTACTGGACCCTCCTTCCTCCAGTCACTATAAATATTTATGTTGTATTTTATACAATAGGATAATATATTAATATAAGATTATTTATACACCTATTTCAAATATACTGAAATAATATATTGTTAAATATCTATTTTTAGTTTTTCAAAAATTATGCGTTTATAAAAATGAAAATAATAGGTACCTTTGAAATATATATTATTTATAGTACCCTCCAAAAAAATCGGCCACTGCTGTTAGGATTTTAATGTAACAGGTCCGCATAACCACGATGTGCAAGTGTATTGTATAAAGCACTAAAAGCAGCCAAATGTAAAATAACTATATTATTAAGTAGGTACCAACTAACTAACAAATATAAAACACCATATAAGTATACAACAGTGGTGAATGGTGGACACGTATGTATCAAGATGGCAAAATGACAATATTGTTAAAAAGACGTATTTATGTACAATTTTTAAATTCATAATTCATAACTATATAATATTAAGGCTGAAGAAAGGGTCGTTTTGTCGTGCATTTAGAATTCTAGACCAATAAGCGGAAGAAAAATAATATGTTTCTAAAAGTTTATAAATTTTATTCTTAAAAAAATATTTTAATTCCTTATTCTCTTTTCTAGGTTATTTAGGAAATGAATTTTCGATAATTTTTTTTGTAACACTAAACTACTAAAGTAAAGGTGAATTTCGAAAAAAAATTTAAGTCTAAGATTATTATCTAGATTCTAGAATCTAGGGGATCTTAGAGGATTTTATTAATATTATTATTTTTAAGTAAGTTATGGTCATTTTAAAATGTACAAAAAATTTTACAGTTTCAAAAAGTTCATAACTTGCTTCTTAATACAAATATCAATAAAAGTCTCCTAGATAAAGCCTTAAATAATAATCTTACCGTTAAATTTTATAACAGATCAATTCACTCTAATTTTAGAATTTGCAGAGTAAATCGCATTATTGTGAATGAAAAATGTGCCATCATGTACGTTTGGTTGACGGAGACAGCTTATAGGGTATGGGGGGTATGGCGTTCTCTTAACGAAGATTATTGAGCGTTAGTCGGGAATCTAGGAAAAATTAAACCTACTGATTCTACTTATTTGTGTACACTGTACAATATTAGTACTATGATAAACAAAATTTAATAAACTTATTTGATGTTTCCATTGACCATATACATTAAAATAACATAGAAAAACAATATATTTTGATAATTTATCATAAATTATTATTCATAAAATCAGAAGTTTTACTATTACCAATATTGTAAGAAACCAGCACAGAAAATTTGGGAGTACTTAGCACTCTTAAGTCCCTCCTTAGTTGTGCTCATTGAGTAGGTATAAATAAATATATTAATAATACTACTTACTCAAGTAAAAGTATTTAAACTAATTGGAAAAAAATCATCATTACCTACTATGTAAAATTATTTGAAATTACGATTATTATCCTACACAATATTTGTTTACTATTAAATTATCAACATTATGAGCATAATAATCAACAACAATAAATAATACATTGATAATTTATATTATCTAACAAATAGTGTTTTTTTTTTGGTTTAAAATCTATAGACAGGATTACAGAAAAATGATTTTCCATGTATTTCATCAATTTTTCTTAACAAAATTTTGTATTTTATAAATTATAAATTCTCCTACTTACAAATAATTACTATTTATTGAAGATTTTACTATATAATACATTTTTTTGAGGAATACCTCCTAGTATTTAATGAATCATGAGAAAAACATCTTTTAAAATAATTGGTTAGGTATTTTAATATTGTATATTAAAATTTAGTTATTTTAGGTGAATCGATAAACAAATCTTCATTGGACTCTTATCCCCCAACTTTACTACCACCTGTACAACCACCGTACGAAAAACACCCCTCAGAACCTAACCAACCAGAGCAGTACCCAAGTGAAACAAAAGATGATCCAACTACTCAACGATCTGATCAAGAACCTGATATACCAGATGAACCACCAGAAACACCAGATGAACCACCAGAAATACCAGATGAACCACCAGAAATATTGGACAAACCTCAAGAAAGACCAATAGAACTACCAGAAACACGAGAGGTACCTCAGGAAAGTCCAGAAAATGTTACGGAGGGACAAAAAGAGTTCATAGAAACAACAGAAAGGTCGGAGGAACCCGCAGAAAGGCCAGAAGAGCCCATGGAAATACCTGAAGCACCCATAGAAATACCAGGAGAACCTACAGGAAGTCCAAAAGAGGTTACAGAAAGGCCAAATGAACCAGCAGAAAGGCCAGAAGAGCCCATAGAAATACCAGAAGAACCCACTGAAATTCTAGAAAAACAAGCTGAAAATCCAGAACCCACCGAAAAACCTGCAGAAATACCAGAAGAGTCTCAAAGATTTGATTTAACTGAAATTCCGTATATATCTAGAACACCAGTATATAATACAACGAAATATAAAGAGACTAATGAGTATAAAACAATAATTAAGAGTTCATATATTCCACCACGACCTGTAGAAGAAATTACTAGTGAACCACCATTTAAACAACCAATGAAAATTACACCATTTAGATCACCACTAAATAAAACCGTCATAAACCGAAAACAAGAAGTTTTCAAAGAATCTCATGTTTACATAGACAGTGATTTCCAACAAGTGCCACGTAAGTTCATTGTTCAATAAAATAACTATAATCTGTATGATATTAATAAATAATTAATTAATTTGTAGACTCAACAATACCACCATTCTATTCAGTTCCATCTATTCGAGTAAGTACCTGCATGAACTCTACGATTTTATATTAAAAACTAGTAAAATTGTGGTATACTTACTAGTTACTTAAAATATTAAATTGGACATAAGTTATACAATAATCAAAGTAAAATAAAGAGATGATTAAAAAATAAAGAAAGTTTTTACATTATAATATTAGGTTTATTTTTAATTTGTAAATTTAAAATGCATGTTAATTTTTTATACTTCATTTCATTATGAAACAAAAAAATTATATTTGACTTTATTTGTATGATATAATTTTATAGGGAGAACCAGGTCTTCAAGGCGAACCAGGAAAACCTGGACAATATGGTGAACGAGGTGTCCCTGGTACACCGGGAGTCCCAGGTTAATAATTAATATAAATATAACATTCCTAATATTAATTACCTAGGTATTTACTTTCAATTTATTTTCATGTTAAAATCGTTTAATTTTTATTGGTAAATTAGAACACTTTTAATTAAAAGCAAACACATGTTTAAGGAATGCCTGGAATTCCCGGACCAACTCCGGATGTTAGCACATATTACCAGCAATTAGCTCAAGTTCACGGAAATCTAGATAAAGGTCCTATAAATAGCGGTTATCCACCAGAAGCATTCCATACTATGCAAGCACAAGTTGGACCAGTTGGAACGAGAGGACCTCCCGGTCCTCCTGGACCTCCTGGACCCCAAGGATTCCAAGTATGATTTAATTCTTAATTTAAAATTTCATTATAACAATATGCACTAAAATATTTATTTCAAGTTTTCTTTATTTAAAACATATAATTTATATTTTGTAAGGGACCTCGTGGAGAAACTGGTGATGGTGGTGCACCAGGCCCTGCTGGCCCAGTTGGGCCTAGAGGTATTCCTGGATTACCCGGTAGGGATGTAAGTGTACAATTCGAATATACTGAGTATATTATTACTTAATTCGTAATAATAATATATTTTATTAACATTTGACACATTAATAATAATTGATAGATATTTAATATTGTTATTTCATAATATAACGTATGAATTGCATAATAATTGGTATACAAGTAGACTAGGGTTAACAGTTTTTTTTTTCAGTATACCGTCTTAAATCGGTAGGTACCTATACCGGTTTATTGCTCAAATACCGCTTGAATGGTATATCGTAATACCAAAGTACCAATATGTATCGTCCAATGCCCAAATTACTTTATGCCCACGTATACTTTAAGTGTTGGCGGTATTTCGGTAAGCCGGTTCTAATACCGCAATACTGGTATCTGATTTCAATACCGTCAACCCTAAAGTATACTATAGGTTTAATGATATATTGATGTGTGAGTTACGCGTTAAAGTCTTAAAATAGCATATACAATTATTATTTTAGGGAGAACGAGGCCATGATGCAGAACCAGGACAACCGGGTACTATTGGTCCTGCTGGACCTAGAGGTTTACCTGGAATGCCAGGTATACCAGGAATGAAGGTATTTGACACATTCACGCACATACACATGTATTCATATTATGTATTAATAATATATTACGTATAATAAATTACTAAAACTTAAATAATTATTTCAATATGCTTACCTAACCATCTATGAAATGTCAATAATTGTTTGACTTTTAAAATATTAACATTCATTATTAAAAATTAGATCTATAATAATTAATAGTTAACTCTCGCCTCTAAGGTTTTTAATAATCCCGAAAACAAGTTTTAGTTTTTTTATTTTGAGTTTGAATAATCAAAAACCCTCTATTAATATTATAATAATTAGAGCTTATGAAGAAATAATTTCCTAAAATCATACTTCAAAAGTATTGATTACAAAGAAAATTATTGACATGGAAAACACGGTGAGAGTGCAGAGACACACTTTATATATTAATTTTAAAAATGATTATGAAATCGAGATTAAAAATACTGCGCCTATTTATATTCTTATATTATAGGGTCACATAGGTTTCCCTGGCATCGACGGAGCAAAAGGTGAACAAGGTAATATATGATTATATGAGTAATTATTATTGCTCCACAATATAATAAATTGATCATCTTTTTTTTAAAGAAATTTTATTATATTTATACTAATAGTTGAACTGTATTCGTTTCTAATGAAACGATTTTATGTATATACTCTGTAATAATAATGTATGCTATAATAAATTATACATATTTTATACTGTTATATAACTATTAAATACTCATTTTAAAAGTTTAAGTAGAGTGCAATGAGCATAATATGAAACTTTCGCATTTTTTGAAAAAAATTAATTGTAATTAATTCACAACTGTAATGTTATCTACTTATAATACGTAAAGTAAAAAAAGATTTACATAATAAAGTTGTTATATTCCATTACAATATAGAAATAATATTATGCAGGTACATTCGTTTAAATCTTATTTAAATACATTTAGTAATTTTTTTTTTGTATTTAATATTGTAGGAGCAATCGGCGAAAAGGGATCTATTGGGTCTCCTGGTCAACCCGGTATTACTGGTTCAGTAGTAAGTATTATAACTAGGTATCTAGTAGGTAACTAAGATCGAATCACGATTAAAATAATATATCTGGTGCACAAATTGATTTTGCTCCGAAATAAGATTATTTATATATATTGACGTATTTGACGTTGTACTAATACGTCAATACGCAAAACAAATCTGAGTAGACTAGATGTCATTAATCTTTATTACTAAAGATATTTTTTAATACATTTAATATTTATACTACTATTATCAATTTATAATTTATTTTTGTAAAAGAAATACGAATTGAATCTTGAACTAATTGTTGTCTAATCATCGCATATATTATTGTTACTAACTTATATAGAACAATACCGTCATCGCGTAGAGTAGTGTGAATAAATACTACATAGTTACCTTCAAATAGCTCAAAATTCGACCAAATATTTTGAAATTCTCATTGTGTAATGTGCACAGACAATTTGTATTACAACAAAATACCCAAAGTTGTTTGCAGAAATATCGATGGCATTTGTTTAAATATTAAATTTCATCTAAATTTGAACTTCAAATATCTATATATATATAAAAAAAATAAAAATCACGCATATTATGTACAATATTTTTAATATTTTAATTGGCTGTAAGAACAATTTATGGGGAACTTTGTCTTAATTTTTTAGCCTGAGCTATTAAAATTAAATGTTTTACTACTTAAAAAATAACTTGTAGTTTTTACGAATTTCAATCAGATTTTAACTTAAACCGCTTAAAAAATTGTGAATAATATGTATTTTTTATTTTTTTTGACTGCTGAAAATGCCTGGAATTTTTTACTTTTGACCTTGGGTATCTAAATATGACAGAAACACACACACACACACACATCATTGTAAAACTATTAGTAATTATAGTTCATTATATTTATCGCTATTCGCTCAGAAAAATGAATATATTATGTTATTCTTTATGAAGTATATACATTTTTCAATTTTCGAGTCAATTTAGTAAAGCAATTATATTTGAAATGTTATATATAAATAATTAATGTAAACCATAACAGTTTCAATCATTTGAACGGTTATTAAAATTTGTATTTGATATATTATGATCAGTGAAATAATAACTAAATTTGTTAACTTATATCATACAATATTAGTTAGTGAGGTTGTTGTACTTATCGTTTTTAAGCATAGATATCACATAATTTACTAATTTTGTTGTAGGGTCCTATTGGTGCACGGGGAGAAAGAGGCAGGGAAGGACCACCTGGACCACCAGGAATTCGAGGTTTGTTATTATATATAAATATAACATAATTAATATAAAGAATTCAAATAATTCTACAATAATTCACTCAGTTGATTACAAATCGTTTAAGAAAAAAAGTTTTAAATAGTTTTCATCGTTCTAAATGTTGTTGTAATTTTTTTTTCAAAACATGCATTTTAAATAAATAATTATACTATAGTAAAACAAATGTATTTCCAAAAATCTTAATAATTTTTTTGTATTTACAGTAAGTTTTTTTTATAGCTTATATTATAATATATTATACAATATACATAGTAATGAAGTCATGAAGATAATTTATAGTTTATAAATGTATTTATTATTCTTTATTTAATGATATATCATCAATCTTTGAAAATTTATGAAATATATATCTATATATACCAGGGTAAATTATAATGTATCCATATCATATTTGAAAATATAGGTGCTGATGGTTTACACGGAGCTATTGGTCCTCCAGGAAATATTGGGAAAGCTGGTCCACCAGGGTTTCCGGGTTCAGTATGTCGTTATATATTTATTAAAATTATTATTTAATTTAATTTAATTTATTAGGTATATGCGCCTATTATTAGATATTATGTTATTTTTAGTTTTATTGAGAAATAGTATTTTTACTAAATTGTACTGTATTTTCTCATATACCTAATACCTATACAAGTATAAATATGCTTACATTTTGAATGTATCTACATTATAGGTTGGTGCAAAAGGAGATCTAGGATTACCAGGACCTAAGGTATGTGTTCATAGAAATTTTATAAATTAATAGTAATTACACATTTCTTTCATGGTAAGATTTATATTTTGAACACAAATCTTATTTGTATTACATTGTTATAAACGTAAAACTAATTAAAAATATATTTCATATAATAAAATTATTATAGGGTAGTTTTGGTTTGCAAGGACCAAGAGGGGAATCTGGAAAATCTGGCGAATCAGGTGAACCAGGTATGTACACAATACAATATAGGTACCTACTATACTTTATATTTCAGCCATAAATAAAATGTATTATAATTATTTTAATACTTATATTTTATACGAATATGTATAATGAAATTAATGATGACAAATTACAAACTTGAAATTAATTTACTAATACCAAATAAAATATGTAGGTATTCCAGGAACACCAGGAAAAGATGGTAATCAAGGAGAAAAAGGCAGTCCAGGTATACATAAAGATATAGTTAAAGTATCCTAATTAATAATTATAAATGTATATTATTCATATTTAAAATTAATTTTTTTAAATTAGTAAACATTCAATAAATAGTGAATACAAAACTAATTATGAAAAATAAATATTTTAGGAGCTAGTGGACCTATTGGTCCATCTGGTTTTCCAGGACCTCGAGGTGCTCCAGGAGAAACAGGTAGTGTCGGACCACCTGGCATAAAAGGAGCTGATGTAAGTTAAATAATCTAATCTTTAAAAAAAACTTTTTATTTTTCCTTATTAATAAATATACAAAAAATAGATAATTCACTCCAAAATTATTATATAGCTTATTATATAACTACTTTTCTTTGAAGGGATTAAATGGCGAGCGTGGTTATAAAGGAGAAGCAGGAATAAAGGGTGAAACTGGTAAGACGTGTTACTGTGTTAATATTAGGTTTAAATGCTTTGTGTGTGTATATACTTTAATATAATCATTTTTGATAACATAATTGTTTTTAGTATAGATTAGAATTAAAATATAATATTTAAATTAATGTATGACGTAGGAGCTCCTGGCCCAAGAGGATTACCTGGTATTGATGGGCCGGAAGGAAAACGAGGCAGAAAAGGTACATAATATAAATTATTTTTCTTTAAATTATGGTAGTCGGTAGTGATTGTGTAAAATACGTGTTATCTTAATAAACTATCAAGTTAATTTTAATTAAAAAAACAAATCAGTCCTCAGGTATTCGTAATGTATTTATAGTATTTAATTTAATTTAGGTTCTGAAGGTCCTCGAGGACTAACCGGAATTCAAGGCGAACGCGGTATTCCCGGTAACTAGTTATTCTTTATTATTGTAAAAAATTGTTTTCCACTTTACAAATTTGTTTATATTTTTATATCCTATTGTATTGTTATTTTTAGGTGAACGTGGATTACCAGGTCCAGACGGATCACCAGGCACCAAGGGTATTGACATAGATGCTAGATAGTAGATAGTATAATATTAATGAATATTATATATACAAATTATAATAATAAACAGATTTATGCTGTTTACAAGTTTGTATATTCAATATTGTATACATATACTTATTAAGTGTCAGCATCATATTATATTTTTATATATTATTGTAATAGATTTTACACATGAATAAAATAATACTGTTACCAATTTTTAGGATCACTTGGTGATCGAGGATTAGAAGGGCCTCCCGGTTCAAAAGGTATTATTTTTTGTAAATAGGATTTGTATGAATTAACAAGTTCAAAATAATTGTAAATTTTGTAGGTGCTGTTGGTGATACTGGACGGCCGGGCATGACGGGTATAAAGATTATAAGCTATGACTTTTTGTAAATATGTGTTGAATAATTACATTGTTTTGTCTAAAATCATACTTAGGTCTTCAAGGTTTGAGTGGATCTATAGGTAAACCAGGACCTCCAGGAAAGTCTGGACCACCAGGTGAACGTGGTATACCTGGTGCAGATGGAAAGGTAAAGCTATTCAATAACATCATATTTAAACATTTTATATAACTTATATTATAAATCATAATTGATAGGTAATAATGTATACTTATAATTTATAAAAATGCATGTTACCTACCTTGAATTGTATCATACGAATGTATGTACCTGTAACATTTACAAAATGAACATGGTACGTTCTTTAAGCAATATTTAAAACATTAAAACACTGTTTTAATAGGTTGGAGAACCAGGATCACCAGGTCTGCAAGGTTTACCAGGACCAATAGGTCCACCAGGTGATAAAGGTTTAACTGTAAGTATATAGTAAATACTTTTATACTTCATCAACATGAACATTTAGCAGAGACTTATTTTATATGCAAATATCGTAAATTCTGAAATTATTGAAAATTAATTTTAAAATAATATAGTGTCTGGGAACGTTGATCATTTCAAATTACGATAACACTTATATGTATAGAGTAGTTATTTATTCTTTTAACAGTTATTTTCCCTATCAATTGAAGTGTTTTTGGAAATATTAATATTTCACATAATTTGAAGTTATTACAACACAAAAATATTTTTATACTTAAAATGTTTAAAAATAGTAAAAAATATAATTTTTCCGAAAATGATATGCAAACATTATTTTAAATTATCTATGTTATAAAAATGTTTTCAAGAAACACATACATTTACTGAATACTGATAAAATAATCACCTTATATACATGTATATAAATTACATAATTTATAGTATATATTATATTGTACATACAATACGATAGATATATTGTGTTTAAATACATTATGTAAGTATATAACTCATGGAAATAAATTACTTTATTAAAACAGGGAGTAACAGGAGCAGCTGGTGAAGTCGGACCCCCGGGTGCACCAGGTTTGTGTGATTTTAGTTATGTTATCGTAAAAGTTGAATTGAACAGATAAATCCTCAAAGCTCTATCTAAGTATACATAGAACATATATTTTTGTCATAATTTTTGAATTTATATACAAAAATAATTTCTTTATACTTGGTTACCGTCCATACACCTTTACCGCAATGTAGCTAAAATGCCTATCCTTAACGCCGTCCAATCATTTTTAATAATAATACAATAATTAATAATTATTGTTGTCAGATAACTTAGTGGACAATTCGAGTATTGCCGATGTTGTGTATGAGTAATTGATTTCAAATTGGTTTATACAGCTCAATAATTTTCTATTAACTAACGACTTATATAAAAATAAACCACTGGTACATAATCCGTAATATTTATTGAAAAAATAACAAATGTTATCACTTAAGCATGCTTTAACATTATTATCTTTGTTATAGTAGTCCACAGTGCATTGACTGTGTTAGATACATATAGTCTGTGTTAGTCTTAAACTTATATTATTATATAGGTTTATTTTATATATAGCGTAATATTTTGTGAACCATATTATACAGTGTTAGATACATCGGCAAGTCATAAAACGGCGACAGTGCTATTTTTAAATTACACAGTAATAAGATTCAATCTCTAACTTATAAAAAATAGTAATATTTAATTACAGGAATTTAATTAAACGAATACACAGTTAGAATGATGAAGGAAATTTCTGTAAAGTATGAAAACAAATACGTTATCGGTTCAATTCTATATTATTCAGCACTGATTAATTATAAACGTAATATTACAATATTAATTCAATATTTTATTTTATAGGTCCCAGAGGTGATTCAGGAAAAGAAGGACCTCCAGGCAATGCTGGTTAGTATTTATATCACAGTATAATTTTTAAAAAAAAGCGGGTAAGTGGATGTCACTCTGCTGTACAGTAGGTTACTAGTGGGTCATTGTATAATAGATGGTATTAAATTTGAATTCAATGCTGTAATATCATTGTATATGAAAACCGATTCTGAGCCGAGACGATTTGTCAGTGTGGATATTTTGTATTATATTTATATTGTTATTACTTATTATTAATACGGTAGCCGGTAAGTTTAATTAATATTATTAAATTACAACAAAATAACTAAAATCGTTATTCTTGGTCATTTAATACATAATATGTAATTTCGTTTAAATTTGAACATAAAATAACAATTTAAAAAAAAAGTGTTTCTATATATTTGAGATTTTTTGGTTACAAAATAACCGACTTACGCAGAACATTGTTTTAAATTTTCAATTCTTAGCTATAAAAGTTGAACATTTTATAAATTTTTAACCATAAAATCATTTTTTGATTTTAAATTTGATAAATGTCGTAAAAAATGAAACTTTAAATAATTATAAAAAAAATTGTGCCTATGTATTTTTAATATTTTTCAACTTCTATTTTAACAATATATCAGGAGTCTTGTATTAATTTTTCACGCTTTTTGACCCAACAAATATTATTTTATTGACATTTGTAGAAAAAAAAACTTAAAAAACTGAAAATGTCCGTACAGGTACAGCTCGAAACCAGTCAAAATATTTTGAAAATGTTATCGTGTATAGACAATGTCTATATAAATCAGTGAATATTTCATGTATCTCCGGTCATTTGTATTAGAGTTACACCTAAAACCAAAATCGATTTTGTCCAAACCCGATTTTGAGTAAAAATTCCCGTTTTTTCTTAATCTGTATTTTGTTTTTCCATGAACTTTTGGGAATATTAAATTTTGACCTCCCGAATGCACCAACAGTTGCACCAACTAATCTCACTTTCTCATCAAACAAGACACTCATGAAGAAAATCGAAGCGGTTTTAATGTCCAAAACAATGATGACACAAAGACACACACAAAAAAAAAAATTATAAAAAAAAACACACATCATTGTAAAATCAATACATTCATAGCTCCGCTCAGAATCTAAAATAAGGAACATAGTTTATTGGATTTTATAATTATTTAACATAATTTCTATATAAATTATAATATTTTTATTATACATTATTTTTACTTAAAAAAAAAAACAGTATAATATCAGTGTATTATATTATTATTTAACATAATATAATAAAAACGTGATGTTTGAAGGTATACCTGGTAAGCCAGGGTTGGACGGGGAAAGAGGAGCAGTTGGCCCACCGGGATCCATTGGTTCTCAAGTTAGTACATACTAGTTTAAGATTTAAATTAATAGTATATTCATAATGTATTTAATATTTAAGTTGTTCATTTTTTTTAATTTAGGGTGTACCCGGAGTACCTGGGAACCCGGGTCAGCCTGGTAAAGATGGCGAACAAGGTAAAGTGTCAAATAATTTTATTTCTAGCATCTAGCGCAATAACCAATTATGTGTTCATTTTAATTTTTTATATAGGTCAACAAGGACCAGCAGGAAAACATGGTGAAGCAGGAACTAGAGGTGAACGTGGATTTCCTGGTAAGTATATGACATTTATATTTTATAATAATAATTTTTAAAATAATGATTTAGCTGTATAATATGTTTTTGTGTTAATAAAATATTCTTTGAGTACTTAATAATAAATATTGACAATTTTTTTGATATGATATTTATATACAATTTGTTACCAAAATCTATTAAAAATAATATATTTTAGGCGAGAGAGGCCCTATAGGTCATTCAGGACTACAAGGAGTTAAAGGAGAACCAGGAGTTGCTGGTCCTGATGGGCCAACTGTAAGTCTTTAATTTTAAAATTGTTTACTTAAAACTTAATGTAAAAATATAAGTTATCTAATTTTAATTGAACATATTTTATACATTTTAGGGATTACAAGGTATTAGAGGTGACAAAGGACATTCAGGATCACCAGGTTTAATGGTAAATTTATATAAATTATATTCATAAGTGAGTGGATTTATAGACTTTAGTTGTTGTCTTCTTACAAACATTATTTATGTATTATAATAAACGGGTAAAGACCATTTGGTACAAGATTATAATACAAAGGTTAATGTTTAATTATCTAATATTTATAATAATTTTTTTTTAAAGAAATATAATATTTAACACAAACGTAATTTATATAATGTAAATTTAGGGTATACCAGGGTTGAGAGGTGAACAAGGACTACCTGGTTTAAAAGGAGAACGAGGTGTGTAATTTTTTTTAATTGTTTTATTTTTAATAATACATTGTAAAATGTACTCCTCAAAAACTGTTTAAATTATCTATTATTTTAGGTTCTACTGGAACGCAAGGATCATCCGGTTCACCGGGTAAATATTAACAATTATTTATTAAGGTATAATGTCTCACACTATAATAATAATAACAGATTTAGGAGGTAATGCAGAGTAAACATTATTTTTTCAGGCATATTATTAATTTCGTTTCTATTAGTACCTAACATATCTAATAACATTTAAAATTTTATAAATTAATAATTATTTTGACATTATAAAAACATAGAAATTCAATACGTATCATTTATTATAATTTAATTTGTCTTAGTTTAGTTTTAATTAGTTTTAAAAGCAAAATGCAACATCTAAAACTAAAATAACTTACAAATTAATGAATGAAGGTCCTGCTGGCGAAAGAGGACCTCAAGGATTTGTTGGTCCAATTGGTCCACCTGGTGAACCAGCCGAACGAGGTGAGCCCGGATCTACAGGACCTCCAGGAGAGCCCGGCGCACCAGGTTGGTATAATACATTAATCAAAATGCCAAATTATGAAATAGCTTTATTGACAACTTTGGTACCTACGAAGAAAATGTGTAGATTTTTTTTTAACTTCTTTGATCACTTTTTAAGGCACACCCGGCGAGAGAGGGTCATTTGGACCTCAAGGTGTTCAAGGTTTTCCTGGGTCACCGGGGTCAGTAGGTAAGCGTATATTACAACATATTAAAAAGAAAATTATTAAAAATACATTATTTTAAAATGCTATACAGGTATGCCAGGTCTAAAAGGCGATAGAGGAGACACAGGTTAGTATCCTAGCTAATTATAAATAAAAATTATAATTGCAGTTTTATTCAGTGTTAAAAAATATATTAAATGCAGGTATGAAAGGAGACCAAGGAAATACCGGATCAATTGGAAAAATGGGAGAATCTGGTCTTCCTGGTGCCATGGGTTTAATTGGTCCAAAAGGTGATTGTTTCAATTAAATAAGAGTATACGATTGTTTCTAAAACTTATCTTTTTGTTTAATGTTGGATAAAGTATAATATACATAAATACCTACTCTTATATATTGAGTCCATTATAACATTGAAATACTTAAATAAACTATAACATAGTGTATTATACTACTATAAACTAATATTAAATTAAAAAAGTATACTTCCACGTTGCATTCACTTTGTAAATCATTTTAGTGAAGTAGAAGTTCAATTAGTTCATTGTAACCATAAATACCTAATTAATAAATTAATACATGGGTGATAAAAAAAACCATTTATATACTCCACGAAAAAAGTGTTCATCAAATGGATACGATAATTACGAAATACGAATACATAACAATAATATGTCCACTTAGAATCTATGTAATTTTAATTTTAGGTAGTCGTGGAGATCAAGGTAATAAAGGAGATATGGGATTAATGGGAATACCAGGCAGAGTTGGAGAACGAGGACCACTGGTAAAAATAATAACCTATCCTATAAATTAATATGCTCTTTATTTATGCATTTATTAATAACCAAGAACAGATTATATTATTATTGAATCAATGGTTTTAGGGATATCCTGGGCCGACTGGACCTCCAGGACCACCAGGTATTAAATCGTAGTATAGCATAATACAATAACATGGGTTTTCTAGTCGAATATCGATCAGTGGACGATATTAGTATAGAATATATATACTATTAGGTTCTTTATAGAAAACACATACAAATTATGTTATTGTTAATGTAGGTTTGATTGGAGCAAAAGGATGGCAAGGTGAACCGGGAAAACAGGGTGTGCCAGGAAATGTTGGAGCACCAGGTTTACGCGGATTAGATGGTAATATGTGGTTTTGACTAATAAACATATTAAAAATATTAGTTAAATAGTTAGTAATAATTAAGAACATACATTTTGTAATCATCTATCATGTACATTTACTCAATAAAAATAAATATCTATTATAATATTATATTTATATTAATGTTAAATTCAATCATTTTAGGCCCCAAAGGTGAAACTGGTGCAGATGGAGCTTCAGGACCAGTAGGACCAATTGGTCCACAGGGAGCCGTAGGAGAAAGGTAATATTGTATGATATTGTTTTATTTTATGTAATATAACTATAAAATATTAAAATATATCTTGAACAAGGATAGAAAAAGAAAATCAGTTTTGAGTATAACCTTTTAAGTTAAGAATATATTTTTCCGATATTCTTTCAGGGGACTGATAGGAGTTCCAGGCAGTCAAGGACCAATAGGAATGCGAGGAACACAAGGTCTACCAGTAAGCAAAATAATTATGTTATAATTTTATTGTGTTGCTCAGTAGAAGACAATATTTGAATTTTGAACGTATTTTATTACTACTTTCTTTATTGTAGGTATAATATTTAATATTATAACTTTCGTTCAATACCTACTTTTAAGTTAGGTTAGGTTAGGTTAGGTTAGTTAGTAGGCTAAGTACTTACTTTTTAAAATATTAGATTCACATTGTTTTAACAAAACTTAACTTTTTTAATAGAAATAATATTACAAGTTTGTAGGGTTGTCGCACATATATATATAGGGATATAAAATACAAACTATAAAAATGTATTTAAATTTATTAAAAGGGTGATAAAGGATCTCCAGGAAAACCAGGATCAGATGGTTCACAGGTAATATACAACTACTAAATTCATTTGAATTTCAATTAACAAATTGCTTATTATTTAGGGAGTTCAAGGTTTAGCTGGACCTCCAGGTTCTCCGGGACCTCAAGGTTTGTAATTTATAGAATGTTTAGTACCTACCTACCTATTAATAAAGTGTAATAGTAAACTTTTGTAATCGTCATTTATAACTAAAATCAGTAATCACTATATATAATTTATTGTAGGTGAAAGAGGTCAAGATGGAGCTACTGGTTTACCTGGAGCCCCAGGAATCAGCGGAAGGCCAGGAGATAAAGGTAGAATCTTAATTAATTCTAATATTATAACTACTAACTAGAGATATGAAATGATAAAAAAAAATGGCCAGACAAGGAATAAAAACACAAAACAGAAGAAAACAAAATTAACGTAATATTATATAATATAATAAGTGGGAAAATTTAAATTACCTACAGAATAACTACAGTAAAACCTCCCTATAACGGACCCTCTATTAAACGGAATCCTCTTTATAACGGAAAATGTCAATAGTCCCGGTTCAAATAATATATGAAATTAACCTCTCTAAGACGGAACCTCTACAAAACGGAAACGGACAATTTTCGTGATCCAAATAGTAAAAATAATCTCTATTAAACGGAAAATAAAATTATTTAAAGATAAATTACAATTATGTAGATACATATATACTATGTACATACATATATATTTGGTGACTAGATAATCTTAACTTTATTATTACCTGAAATATCAGTCGACAGTATCGCTTCACGATTGTCATATTGAATTGTTTATTACCTTCTAACGAATATTTATAGTACAATGTATAGCAAAGATTAGATAAAGATTAGATACTTGTGTACATAATATGTACCTACAATATAATTTTGTTAATATGAACTGCCCAGTCGTCTTTTTTCTGTCGAATTGTTCATATCGTTTAGTCAACGTGTAGTGCTCACGGTCTGTTTTATCGTTGTGATTTCGCTTGTTTTTGTACTGTTTTTAATTGTTAATATGCCACGTACAGCCCTGACTTTGTCCGATAAAGTTAAACTAATCGAGTTGAAGGAGACACAAAAACTAAGTACGAAAGAACTTATTACTAGATTTAAATGTGGAAAAACTCAAGTTTACGACGCGATAAAAAATAAAGAAAAAATTATGGATGATTGGGTAAATAGCAAAAATTCCGGAAAGAGCAAAAGAGTGAAAAATCCCTTGTTTGAACAAATTGACCAAAAGTTATATGAGTGGTTTAACAGCGTTCGGTCAAAAAATTTACCAATTTCCGGTCCAATTTTACAAACAGAAGCTATGAAATTGGCTGAAAAAATGAATGTCAACGATTTCAAGGCTTCGAATGGTTGGCTAGAAAAATTTAAAAAAAGGCATGATATTGTTTGGAAACAAGTGAGTGGTGAAGCCAATGACGTTAATCAAGAAACTGTGGAGGAGTGGAAGCAAAAAATCTCAAGACTCATTGCTGGATATGAAGCAAAAGACGTCTATAATGCTGACGAAACGGGGCTTTTTTTTAAAGGTATTCCAACTAAGTCACTTGTAATGAAAAGTGAATCATGTTCTGGAGGAAAAAAAGCCAAGGATCGCTTAACAGTGCTCATGTGTGGTAGTATGGCTGGAGAAATAAGGAAGCCATTGGTAATAGGCAAGTCTAAAAAACCACGGTGTTTTAAGAACATGGACATTTCTTCATTACCTGTCATATGGAAATTTAATAAAAAAGCCTGGATGACTACAGAAATAATGGAGCAGTGGTTGCGTTATTTTAACGCAGATATGCGATCTCAGAATAGAAACGTCTTAATGTTCTTAGATAATGCTGCATGTCACCCAAAGATCGAACTATCTAATATGAAAATACTTATGCTGCCCCCAAATACTACATCAATCACCCAACCAATGGATCAAGGAGTGATTTACACGTTCAAATCTTACTATCGTAAGTTTTTACTTCAATCTTTATTATGCAAGATGGATAATTGTTCTTCAGCCCATCAGTTTGCGAAATCAATAAGTGTCTTGGATGCTGTCAACTGGATAGCGTTGGCTTGCAATAATGTGAAAGCTGAATGTGTGCGAAATTGTTTTCGTAAAGCCGGGTTTCTTTCAAATGAAGGAACCAATATAGATTTACCAGAAAATGCTTTGAAAGAAATGAATGAGGAGTGCGTTACAGCAAATGTTGATGTAGAAGATTTCATTACATTTGATAGTAAATTAGAGACGCATCAAACTTACGATTCGGTGACTTTTTTAGAAGACGAGGAAAAAGAAGAAGAAAACGATGATAATGATGACAGCGAGACCAATGATGAGCCAAAAATAAAAGATTTTAAAACCGCAATCTCATATTTAGAAGATTTACAAAAGTTTTCAGCCATGATATCTAATTCAAATCTGTTAGAACTTACCACAAAAGCTCGAGAATGTGCCGAACATGCTGCTCTTAAACACAAAAAGCAATCAAATATTAAAAATTATTTTTCTTAATTAAAAAAGAGTACAAATATCGAATTGTGTAAAATGTTTTTTTTAGTTCTTAGTTTTATTTTTTAAGTATGTATTTAATACATTTATTTATTACACATTTATTATTATTTTTATCACATTTAAATACAATTTTACCTAAAATATATATTTTTTAACAGATACATACATAAATACATACATAATACTTCTTGAAACTTCATTTTTTTTTTTTTTTACATACCTCTCTATTACGGAAAACTCTTTATAACGGAAAAATTGTTGGTCCCAAGCGATTCCGTTATAGAGAGGTTTTACTGTATATTATAATAAAAATTATCATTTTATTCATAATAATAGATTCTGAGCGGAACAAGGAAGCTAGTGGTTTTACAGTGGTGTTTATTTTATTTTATTTTATTTTTTTTTTTTGATCTTGTATACAAAATTTCTACCAGAAGGAATGCTTCGATTTGAATATATAGTAACCTATCTTTTAGCAAATTGGATCAAGATGGTACTTTAGATTGAGATGGTAATTTTTCGATTTTCTCAATAGTTATTTAATGCCACACTTTTATATTATTGTAATATGAATATTATTAACTTGGTTAATTTGCTCTCGTAGAATTCTGTGAATATGGTCGTAATATACCTAGGTAAATAGCTTTAAATTAGTAAAAATATTCTGTATATTTCTAAATATTGTGACTACACCAGCATAATATGACGACTCCTTTAACGCTTTATTAGATTTTCAAGCTTTTTGACTTAAAAACAACAACTTGATCAAACCCAAATCGAAAAAAAACTTAAAAAGTTGAAAATATCAATAAAATAAAAACAGTAAAAACAATATACATTCATCACTCCACTTTGGAACTAAAATGAATTACGATTTTAACAATTTAAAAATTAAAATAATATAGTATATTTGAAGTATCAATGTACAAATTGTACGTAGTACCTATATGTAAAAAAATTAATAAAACTACGAATAATTCAAAATAAAAATTACTTATTTTTAATCGTTGCACAATGGAAAACATGTAGGTACCTATAGCCTTGCAGCTGTATATTTCTAAAAATTCACTCGCTCAAACCGGTGTGTACAAAACGCCTGACCATGTCATTGACATGTTATGGTATCATTTTACACATGACCAACGAATTTCTAGATTGTACGATGTTAGCCGTTAGGTATATAAATAAAAATATGCAAAATATATCGAAATCCTATCTCAATGTTTTACTTTTTTTCTATCAAAATAAATGTGACTTTATTAAATTAATTAATTTCTTGGTTTATTTTATATAATTTCAGGCCCACCTGGATCACCTGGTAATCTAGGTAGTCCAGGTTCACCAGGAATGATTGTAAGTTATATGTTACTATCAAAAAATTAATATAACTATTTATTTACTGATTATAACATTAAAATGTAGGGTCCACAAGGCTTACCTGGTCCAACTGGAAACCCAGGTGAACGAGGTTTACGCGGTGAAAATGGTCCACAGGGTGTAGAAGGACCTCCTGTAAGTTTAAGAAGATAATTTAGTTAGTTGTAGTTCCTACATATATGAACTCATTGCTTTGGTATGATTTGTTTCTAGGGCCAAAGAGGTAAAGCAGGACCTCCCGGAGTTCAAGGAGAAAAAGGAGATAAAGGAGACATAGGCCCTGAAGGAATGAAAGGTAATAAGTTATAACATAATAGAATATTATGTTACACATAGACACATAGTAGGTATTACATAAAGAATAAAAGCAGTACTAACATGTATTTTTTTTATCAAAGTTTAAAAAGTAATGTGTTTAACAGTGAGAATTAAAAAAAAAATAATAGACTATTACAATATTAAAATAATATATTTTAATACATCCATTGGTAATTTTTTAACACACAACTAATATATTTAAAATATATTTCGATTTATATAATGTAAGTATGTAACTATGATTTATGATTTTATAATTTATACAGGTCATAAGGGCTTAATGGGCTTACAGGGACTACCAGGTGCCCCAGGTGCTGATGGTCAAAAGGGTAAGATTTTTAAAAATTAGACCTTATGTTAAACACAGCTATAGAACAACATTGCTTAATATTTAAAAAGTGGCTCGGCGCGGCGCAGTGGCTGAAATCAATCACGTGATTGAGAGTAAGCAACGGTTTCTGCAACTAGTTCTTGGATGGATGACCACCCGGGTTCGTAGTGCGCAATAACCTTGCCACACATATACGTACTCCTAACCGACTGTACCAACCATACCAACCTACTGGCTATTGACCTCAGTCGTCGAAGCCTCAAAAATAAATTATATATATTTTATAACTTATCATTTATCAACATGCAATTAATTATTACTTACTAGGTAATAATGGGTATCCTGGACCTCCTGGACCAGTTGGTGAACAAGGAACAAAAGGTAATTGAAGTTATACTTTTTTATGAGTATTATTAATATTAGAATAATGAAGTAGTTACCCATATGCAGTTAAAAATAATTTGCAAATTTAATTAGGACCCCCCGGACAAGATGGAAATCCTGGATTACAAGGTTTAGTGGGACAACCTGGTCCTAGGGGTTAGTATGTTATTATTGTATAGTTCTTTAAATGTTGAAATAATAAATCATCATAAATATTTAAGGATTAACTGGGGAACGAGGTCCTGATGGAATACCAGGAGCATCTGGTTTACCTGGACCACCTGGACCTCCAGGTGAAGCATTGGCATATGACATGGCTGCACTAACAGCTTTATTAACACAAGGACATAGCAAGGTAAGATTTAAATTAATTATTTTTAAAGAGATAAACTTATATTGGAATAGGGACCAAATGATGGTACGCATCAAGATCAACCTGACAAAATGTCAGAAACAGAGAGACGCGAATTAATATTCAATGCATATAAAAAATTGAAAACGTCATTTGAGAAGTTTAAGAAACCGAACGGTGAAAAGGATAACCCAGCCAAGACATGTAAAGATTTATATGCTGCTTATCCCGATCTTGAAAGCGGTAGGAAAATGTTTTTAATAATTTTGGATCAATTAATAAAATACAAACGTTTTATAGGAGAATATTGGGTGGATCCCAATGAAGGAGATGTTCGTGACGCGGTACTCGTACGATGCGATCAGATTACAAAGAGCACATGTGTAAAACCCCAACCAGATCATATAGGTCCAATAGATTTTGAAAATAGAAATCCTCAACCAGAAATTTGGTTATCTGAATTTGGATATACTGGACAGGTTGTAAAAAATAATGAAAAATTATAAAACCAATTCAAATTGAATAATATATGCTTTTAGATATCATACAAAGCTGATAGCAATCAAATCAGTTTTTTACAACTATTGTCAGAATCAGCTAGTCAGAATTTAACATACCACTGTAAAAAATCGATTGGCTATTTTGATGCTGAAAACAGATCATACAAAAAAGGATTGAAATTAGTTGGATTTAATGATGCCGATATTACACCAAGAGGCAATCCAAAAATGAAATACACTGCTATTGAAGATGAATGCAAGGCAAGTATATTATATTTTATAAAAAATAGTTATGGTAAACATTTTTATAACTAATATCTGATAATTTTTTTATTTATTTTTTGTAGACTCGGTCACAAGAATGGAAAAAAACTACAATTTCATATACAACTGATCGGCCATCTCGCTTACCAATCGTAGATGTTGTTCTACGAGACTTTAATGAAATTGGCCAAAGTTTTAGCATACATTTGAGTCCAGTGTGTTTTGTATAAATAAAAAAAAACATTTATTAATTGTCTAATTTTCTTTAAGAACACATCAAAATAGTTTAATACAATAATTTTCGTCGAAATATTACTTTTAAAAAGAAGTGGGTCCACGGCCCACGGGTAGGTACCGCTTTGTTGCACATTAGGACATTAGGTGTCGTGTAGGTCACTGTAATGGATGTAATAAATTTGAATTCAATGATATAAAATCATTGTATACCTAGGAAAAATGATCCTGAACGAAGATGGTCTGTCAGCCTATATTACTAAGTATGTTTTATGATATATGTATTGTTGCTATTAAAGTAATTGATTTTACTATTATAGTACCTAATACAGTGGGCTGAATTGATTTTTTTTTATGTGACACATTATACATGACTATGCATACGGGTATAAGTATAGTTGATGATATTATAATGATTATAAAGTAATTTACAACAGTAAGTTAAATTCATTTTTGCCAAAAAAAATACATTTGAAAATATTATACTCTAAAAGTTTCATATGCCCATGAATAATATTTTTAAATTACGACAAAATAACTAAAATTGTTATTCTTGGTTTTTATATGTAACTAGCTGATACCGTGCACTCGTTGCCCATTAAAAATGGCAACTCTATACATATAAATAATATGTTTAAAATAATAATAATAGCTTTAAAACCCATGGCAACCATTTATAAAAAAAAAATTCCATCGAAAATATCAAAATCCCGGTTTGAGCACCTCCCGGGGTTGGTCCTTTCCCTTTTTAAATGCTTATCTTCTGGCCAGAGATCTAATCTGTAATAAATGTTTTTATATTATACGTGTAGGGCAAGTGACAATAAATTATATATAAAAATAGTTAAATATTGATTAGAACAAACGTTATTTCATCTGTCAGGTTTTCCTGTTACACCCTGTTTATGAGGTTAGGTATTTATAATATTTGAAGAGGAATCAAAAAATAAATAAAATATTAAGGTAGGCTATTATTCTTAATAGCTTTGACTACCTATAATAGTTAAAAATATTAAAATATAACGGTTATAATTAGGTAACCTTAAAACATATTATTTACCACGTGTAAATAATATTACAGTCGAGCGTCCTCCATTATATATTTGTCAACTAAGTAGTTAATTCCTTATATTGTTATGCATTATTACCGAAATTTCATCGTTTGTCAATACACTATACACCTAATAAAAAAAAATTTCAATTTCTTAATGATATATTTTCATATAGTTGTAATTTGTAAGTTTTACAACGTATTTTTACAGTTTTGCATTTTAGCTAAATAACTAGGACAATGAGTGAACAACGAAAATACTTATTCGACATAATTTAATTGATTTATGTTTGTTGTTATGGACGCAAAAATAACTTACTAGACTGATTTTCACTTTTCAAAGATTTTTGACAACCAGGAAGTTTGAGTAAGTTGTTTGGACTATGATGTCTGATCCTAATATAATATGGTTCTGAAAAAACATTATTTTATTTGATTTTGTGTATTACATGTCATGTAAACTATAAATTGATCATTTTTTCCGTGTGAAGTATTTTATACAGTAGGTATACTTACGTACTAAGGTGTTTTTGCCATAATCTGCGCCAACTTTGAAACAGAATATAGTTGTATAATAATCGATAAATTGTACATTTATAAATATGAACATTTAAACAATATATTAATAAATTATAAATGACTTACAAAACACATAAATGGATAAATGTTGCATATACGATTCGAAAATAATTGACAATAAATACAACCTGCAAATAAATAAGATACAGATATACAATATGAATAAAATTGTTACAAAATACGTCGTAATGACAGCCGTGCAGATTACAGATGGTCAGTGAGCAGAGAGTAAGCATAGAATATATTATTCGATATTATGAACTATCGCATTTTGATATTTTATAATGGCGATTTAATTATACATACTGTGCGAGGCACACTATTTGACACGTCGGATCGTTTGCGAGTCCAATTATTACAATAATCACGAATATTTCTGTTGAATATCGATTAAACAATATTAGCACTGCACCACGCGTTGTTGCTTCGGCCGGATCAAAGTTTCAAAACGGTCACAACCAGAATCTGCTTACATAAATGTATTATACAATTAATATTATCGTATGTATAATACATTAATACATATTTTTTCCCCTGTTTGAACCGAGAACGGGGACTGAATTACTTTCGCATTGCTTTGACTCCGGTCCCGTCGTTTGTCATAGAAAATAATAATATACAGCTTTTAACGATAGTAATAATGTACAGCAAAGAGTACCACTACGCGGGACCACATAACGTACTTTCCTCGGACGAATGCCCGATTTATATGATATGTGCACGGTCGATGGTAGTCAAGCTGCAGCTTACAACACAGTTTGATGGTTTCATTTAGCCTACATTACAAATCAAAATCATTACCAAACAATAACGATGAACTGTCCAAATCCTTTCGATAAATCTTCGAGGTATCCAGAACCAGCCAGTCCGTAGAGTCGTATGCGAAACACCGTTTCTTAGCCCGCCGTCCTTGGCCTCCCGTTCAGAAACGCCTCATTGCGAGCCGGCCGGTCTTGCTACAATAATTGGCTCTCGACTACTGATAGCTCAACAGTCTCCGCTTCCACTGGTATGGACCTCTAACGTTGGGCATGGACCTAGCCAGTGAGGCAACTGAAGGGGAGGCTTTTTTTGGCGACCGTCTCTATGTGGTGGCAAACGCCGTAAGCCTCTGGTCCAGGATGACCAGGTACCGCAACTGCAGCTTACTCACGCTGTCACGCAGATAACATGACCTCCTACCCGCAGTCGAGGAGCTGTGTATGCCCACCTTTTGGAATACCTACATTAGGTAATACCATTGAGTATAGAATTTGTATAGTATTTGCGTAACGCCGTAACGCCATCATAATATATGATAATACAATAATAATAATTATAATAATTGTAATTGGATCAATGCACATCTATAATAGCTACCTACTACAAACAATTGACGATTTATTGCTCGAGTAAAACTGTGGCTCAAGTTCAATCATCGAGATATATACTATACCCGTGCAAAGTCAGACTTTGATACTTTACAGTAAAAATTGTATCTTACATGTATAATATAACAATTTGACCATAACCCTATATGATATAATTATATGTAGGTACTTAGTATTTCATGACCAGCAATGTTTATAAATGTTAAGTTTGTGTCACAACAAAATGTGTATGTCCCCTATAATAGTTATCTATTAAGCACAATAATATATTGGCCATCATCGCACATCCAGATCCAGCACACGGTTAACGACCAATTGAAGTTCATTATCAACTATCGTGTTGTAATATGCCACCTCGAAGTCCGAACAAATAACTCTCATTATTTAAAGATAATGAATCACACCGAGATGACTAATCGAATTAATTTTAAGAAGTATATAGATGAAGAACGGATAATGTTTCTTTACGACACTATAGTTAAAGTATTAAATTTCATACCAAAACGGACGCAGAACACTGTCCGAAAATAAAAAACGACATTAAAGTAACAATTCTAAGTAGTAAGTACAACATACTTATCTAGAGACATCGATATACATACACTGATAATGTTGAAAAGTAATGATATAATAAATTGGACACGGACCCCCTTACTAATTATTTAAATGAAAGAATCGGGAAATCGATCATATTATATAGTAAGTAGGTGTCGACTGTCGAGTGTACCTCGTCATTGAATAGTTAGATCACAGTGATGGGTGTGTTAAATTTGAATTCAATGATAAATCATTACATACGAAAAACAATTCTAAGCAGAGACGGTTTGTTTTTTCTTATTTCGTAAAAATTTTAACTTTAAATGCTTATAATAAAATCGTCACTAAGTATTGTCGATATTTTTCAAATCTATATATATATAAATAAGTGTACATTTTGAATACATTTTATAACTCAAGATCCACCAAACCGATTTCGATAAAAATTTCAGGACATATTAAGATTGATATGTAGATAGTTTCTGTGAAGTTTGTACGCTAAATAAGTGGTTCCGGAGTTATGGCCTCTTAAATGCACACCTGGCGACATGGCCAAAAACAACAACAACGTCTATACAATTATTTTTATCTATATATATATAACCCATATATATAACCTCTGTGAAGAAGGTAGGCTAATTTAAAAAGTGTTAAATTTTTTTTTTTATTCATAGGATTTTAGTATGGTTGCGTTAAGCTTTTGTATTAATTGATTATATTAATCCTTCGTAGGTGGAATTAAGTAAAAATGACAAACTTGGTAAAATTTTGATAGTTTAGAGTTAAATCATACACTTACGTACAAAGAGCACGGGGTCCGCGATCTACTGCAGGTAGATTGCCTACCTTGTAATATACTCCTGCGAATCAGAACTTTTATTCCGGGCAACAGAAAAGTTAAGATACATTTTGAACACCATACACCATACACCAAATGTTAAATAACGAATTGAACAAAGTTTGAGTCATATAGAATTGGTACATTTAACGGGCAACGAAGTGCCAGCGGGATCAGCTATTCTGTATAAATATCTTACGAGAAACATTGTATTAAATTGTCAAGCTTTTTACACCCAAACAACATTTTTTACATATATTATTTATTACTTCATGAGACCTATTGTGACATGTATAGTACGTGACCTGGAAAAACTGGCGTACTCATGTGCAATGTACAATAGGTACATACTACATACGTTTAATGTGCGTATTATAATGTGCTACAAAAAGGATCGTGTAAACCAGGCCGTTGGCTTGATAAACCATTTTTTTAACCATCGAGTATTTAAATATAGAGCATTGTTCACAAAATGGGATTCGTGTTTCAAAAGCTTTTAAGTTCTAAAAAGTCACAAATGTTACAAACCCGGTATGTAATCGCGTGGCATATTTGAAAATTTACCTATAAGACTACATTTATTTTGTTCTTATTATTTACATAATTTCATATTTAATTTTATACACAATAAATATATTTTTAAAAATTTAAATACATTTTTTTTTAAAAAATATGGTTTAAATGTGGGTTAGTATTTAATATTTCATCGTAACGTCGATTTTTTCATAAAACATGATAATTTAATTTGTAATTTCAACTGAACGGTTCATTGCTTAATAATTTGTTCAAGTTCGATTAGAATGTAATGAGGATGTATCATGCATTTTTTATCTAGCTCAGGGTAATTTTACTTAATATAAAAATACAAAGTGATTTAATAAAATAGAAAATAATTGTTTGCTAGTAAAGACACACGGTTTGCTAAATACATATCTATCGCTACTTATATTCTACCATACTATAAATGTTGTTACATTTTAAATATTTGTTTGTTAATAATAATTATTACTGTCGATCATATTTTTATCGATTACTACAAACTACCTATATGCGATATTTAAATTACGTTAAAAATGTCATACTTCAAAATTCATAAATGTTCAATAACGGAAATTCGCTGTGATAAAGTTTGATGGGATTTTACTTGACAGCTGATGAAAAAAAAAGATATAACTTTAACACTTAAAATAAACCACTATCTATGGAGTCATATCTTTCCTCCATACAATTTATACAAGTACATGATGCATTTACCTTTTAGTAAGTATGCATAAAATAATATTATTTTCTATTACTTATTACTTAGTTATAAGTATTTATACACAAATAAACTAAATAAATTATTATATCTATCGCGTTTCCGAAGAAATAATTTCAAAATAGTTTTCACGTCGACAAGTATTCATTAATATTGGGCAGTACTTAAACAATACTTTATACATTAATATACATAAACATATTTTACATTTTATTATATTACAATAAGTATAGGTTCAATAATTAATATTTTACAAGAATAGTTATTTAGAAAACATATAGAGGTACATAGGTAGATAATAATTGAAAATGATATACAGTTTTTACACGCTTGTTCTGCAGTGAACTGGGCCCACGTAATATGTTGGCGGCGGCGGCGGTCGCGGAAACCCGAAGCTAGGGGCTGGCACACTCACCGATGTCGGGGGCTGTGCAGGTTGCCACGTCGTGTACACGGCCGGGCCAAAGTCTTGCATCGGCAGCGTCGGCGGTGGAAAACTTAAGCGAGCTGCGGCCACGTGTCCCATAGCGAAATCCTGTGGCTGCCACGTCGTATAGACAGCCGGGCCGAAGTCTTGTACCGGCAGAGGCGGTAAGTAGGAGTGAGCGACGGCTACAGTTTCAGTGGCGAAATCCTGTGGCTGCCACGTCGTGTAGACAGCCGGGCCGAAGTCTTGTACCGGCAGAGGCGGTAAGTCGGAGTGAGCGACGGCTACGGTTTCAGTGGCGAAATCCTGTGGCTGCCACGTGGATTTTTTAGAGCGGCGGCCGCGGCGTCGGCGGGGCCACGATCGCGGAAGATCTACTTGCGTGAATGCGTCCCTCTTTATCCTTCCTTCGGTCTCGTCGTTCGCCTTAAACACAAGAATAATCAAATAAATTATTATAATAATGTTATTATTACGAAGTCGGTGTTGCAATTCGCTTGACCAACCGGCGTGTCCCAGCTGTCCCTCGATTTGCAACAGCCACAAACCAGATCAAATCTGGGGTCACCGTTTTCCAATACAATCCAGTTTTGGTAAAATGTGCGCACAATATCAGTAATTTTTCGTAAGTTCAACAATACGGTGATCAGCAACAGCCGGACGGTGAACTCGTTTACACAGTACATTGTTATAAGTTATAATATTGTAGACAAAATATTAGAACGACTAACAGTTAGGCTGCAGAATAACAAATGATGACGTTTTTCAAAAAACGGTTTTAAGGCTTGACTTTATAATATGATATACGTTGTCATGTTTTCTGATTTAAGCCAGAAAACAAAAATAATTTTAAACATAATACTATTATTTAATATCGAAAAATTAAAAATAGGTGGGAATTTTAAATCTTCGTACACGCGTAGGTACAATATAATTAGATATACCTATAAATACTTCATTATGTTATCATCATTATGTATGAGATACTTATTACAAGTATTAATGTTTTTGTTTAGTTGAATATTATAAAAATCGAACCTCAGAACTTATACCTATTAAAGTAAATAGGCATATAAATATTTTATAACCAAGCTCAGTAATTTTATTTGCGATAAAATATAAGTTGCGATTTATATTACTTTATTGAAGATTCTTATAGATTTATGTTAAATATTATATTTAATTTTTGTTAGTGATAAATATATATTATTATCTATACATTTCGAAATAAACACATAATCATTGTGTATATATGAATATAATATTATACCTACTAAAACAAATTTGATTTTAATATTTTTTTTTTTTTTTTATTAATTAAACCCGCGGTGACACGGGCCATTGGGTGTTAACATATTATTATTGCATTTTGTACATGGCTATATAATTATATAAAATTGTTTTAAAAAATATGTTTTATTTATATTTAATTGCTACCAGTTTAATAGATATTTTTCTCGGTATTACTTACACTTTATATTTTTATCTAATTTGTTACTTGTGTTGTTAGATAGTATATAGGTATATGATAATAAACTCAATGTAATTTAATGATGTGGATTTTATTCGTGTGGTAATATCACAAAACAATTATTATTTGTTATTATTTTATTATGACAAGCCATTGGCTGGCAATCACTGAATAATTATTATATTTAAGGCAATAAAAAAATGTAATAGTAAAATAATTAGTTGTTTACGTTTTGTGAATGTATTATAAGGTTTTTATTTTCACGGTATAAAAAAATGTATAGATATATTATATACTCAACAATAAGTATAATACTGGTTACTGTTTCTATTGAAATGTCTGAAATAAAATTTAAAAATTTGTCATAAATATAGGGGTAGTACAAAATATATAAAGGTAAAATATTATTGCGATACCAGCTAACGTTTAAGCACGAGAATTCATTCTAATTTATTCGTAAATTTCTACATTATACAATACTCTTACACACACACATAAATTAAGATTTTATGCGTACACGTGTATTGTGTATACTGTATATAAATGGTACATAATAATATATACAATGACTAATATAATGAGTTTTCAAAAAAAAATACTATATTTTCATCACTTTATGAAATGGACGGACATTTTTTTTGACGCTAAGCTCCGCTAAAACTGTCACTTCAACCGCATTAAATTGTATCATTTTTTTCGTTTTTTCATTTTTTCGCCGCGTTCGTGTTTTATGCAAGCGCTGTTTATTAAAATGATCTCGTGTAGGCAAGCAAACATCAGAAACGGTGAATTTTAAATGTTTTAACACAACTGTACTATAATAAACGTCACGTGACGACATTTCCCATTGACCGATGCGACGCGAATTGACCTGCACGCGTTATTTTAATTTTGTTTTTAATGAGATTAAACGGCGGTTGAAGTGCACCTTTGTACTATTTGCAGCACATGTGGTTTGTCTTTTTTGCGGACGGCGAAATCAAATTACGATGAAATGGACGAGCGTACCACGGACGACGGGTTCGAAATATAAATTGTAAATAAATTATCAATAATATAGTTTATTATTTACCACCACGTATATGAACTGTAGTAGGAGATTGAAATGAACGGGGAATGTTGGTTTTCCGCATTAGATGTGCAGTACACCATGAACCGTTTTGGATGCGCTTACCTATTATATATACACCTGGACCTGGCTTTAAAGTCGGGCAATAGAGTGCAAGTCATTATGACTAGGGGGGGGGAGGGCGTTTATTTTATCGATTGTAATTTTGTAACATAAATCCATCGGATACTTGGCAAACCATCAAATCGGCGAGCGCCCGAATAAACTCTTAGTTTTGATTTCTACGGTTAGCCCCGTGATTTATTCATTGTAGGCCAATATATACACAACATATACATTCACAATCACACACATGCACACACGAAATATATTATATAAAACGTATTTTATACATATTGTGTTACAGTATTATTATAGTTGATTATGATTTCACGAGTGGGTAGTTTACTTTTAAGGTCAACAAATAAAAGTTTGGTCTCCAGTAAAAAAACAAAAATGGGTGTTTTAATAATAAAATGGACGATATGCGAGTAGAGGTATACAAATATACAAATGTAAAATGTTGTGTTTATGGGAGCTTTGAGCATAAACCATTTGATTTAACAGTTATTTCAGTATTTAACATTATAGAAATGAAAATAACCTCTCACACAGATATTTCAGACTTTTAAGATGTTTTCCAATACAAAACAAAAAAAAAGTAATCGGACGTGTACGAGTTGTATGCGGTTTAGAAACGGTTCAAAATATAATATAATATATTATGTATTTATAATAGAATATATCAAAAATAAACTAAAAAAAAGAAAATTTCAAATGTGTAAAAATAGCACAAAAAGTCATAAACGTTTTTAAAGTTATAACGTGTCTAGTAAATGCTTAATATTAATCCTTAGTAAAAATGTGAAGTCTCTACAGTTATTTATTTTTGAATTATTATACAAATAAACAGTTTTGAATTTTGTTATTGTTTCCCCCAATTATTTGGAAATAACTGATAGTTTTACCAGAAACCACCCTCGAAGTAAAATATCGACGAATTTCTCTGCTATAAAACGTGTACACACACAAAATTTAAAAAAATAGCAATTCACACATCATTTTAAAACCAATACATTCATTCCTACGCAACCTAACCTAACCTGGGCGAATTTAGTAATTACCGAAGTAACTTTTTCTCAAACCACCACGTCTTACTATATTGTACATTTGTATATCTCATTAGCTAATTTCAATAATAATCTTTAATCCTTTTTTCAGACTTATTTTTAGTTTAATTCGCTATTTTTTTTTCTAGTAAGAGTGTGCTTCATTAATTGTAAGTCATTTTATTTTAACTGTGGTCCTCATAAGCAAATGAGAAAAAGTTAAGGTTATGAAATATATGTTAACCAAAAATAATATATAGGTAGTAAAAATATAATTAAAATACAATTAATTATGGGCTTTAAACGTTCACTACCTACTCATTTCATTATAAATAGTATATTTAATAAATAAAATATAACTATATAAAATAATTTCAAAAAACATATGTCTAAATTTATAATAACATTGTGTTGCTTTCTTTCAATTTTGCTATATTATTATAACATGACGTATGACATATTTTATTAAAAAGATAGAAACATAAATTCTCCATATTTTAATATGGTATTTTTATTTTTTACAACTACAGTTAAAATATTTAACCAACCAAGTATATTTTTAATTTTTTACTCTAATTTAAAATTTCGTGAACATTAATATATTTTTTGGATATAAAGGCAGCTCTTGGATACGCCTTTGCTACATCATATTTCACACAACATATCGAAACGTTGTATATGTCTGTTGACTAATTTCTATTGGCCTTTAAGCCCGTTCAGACCAAAGAAAACTTTGATTCGTATTTTAAGAAACTCAACGTACAGGAATACAGAATAGATTCACTCTGTCAATCGTCTACAATAGTAAGGATATAAGACTAAAACTGATAACGGCATGTTTGCAAATAATTTTTTGCTTCCAAAACCAAAGGCCAATGTCAATATGTCAAAAAATATATAAACTTCAATTGCTATTAAAAAGAAAAAATATGGGGGTGAGCATGCTTGGTAAATCACCTTGTATGCCCAGTATTTAATTTTTTTTCCAGTTTTATTTACTTGCAATATTTAAATTGAAATGTATTCCATACATAGTAATAGTAACCATAATATTGAAATATATATAGTTTCCATGAGAACGGTCAACTATACTATAAATATAACATTTGTCTTTCACTTCATAATTTATTGTTTAAAGATTGCGCTTACAGTTACTCCGCCTTCTTCTCTTTAAAATAGAAATGTCTTCAAATATGTTAAACCAGTTCTCGAGCCGTGCTAAATACTACGGTGCCATGGCCGCAAAAAGACTGCAGACTACGTACTATGCCAACATTGAAGTGGCGATCGAGGCAAAAAAGAAAGCGCCGACTGATTTAATAGACCAAATAACGGAATCGATATTCCGGAAGCTGGTCGCGGCTTGTCTGCAGCACTTGCCGCTGGTCGTCGGAAAAACGGTTCGTCGGAAACGCCGAGCGTACATAATTCCTTTGATGTCGTTGAGCCAGCCAATTGATTTACACGGGGGATTCTCAAGCCGAGCCAAATATTACGGTGCCATGGCCGCAAAAAGATTACAGACAACGTATTATGCCAACGTTCAGGCGGTGATCGAGGAGGAAAATAAATTGCCGACCGATTTGGTGAAACAATTTACGGGGTCGATAATGCGGAAGCTGGTCGCGTCTTGCGTGCAGGACTTGCCGCTGGCCGGTTGTGCACAAGACCTGCCGCTGCAGAATTCGCCTTTCGAAATAGTGGACCCGGTAATCACCGATAAAATGGCACAAAATGGACGCCGATCAATAGCTTCGACTTCGGCCAGTCGATCCGTGGATTCTTTCGATGAGGGCTGCACAAGCCGTGCAGAATTTAACGGCGTCGCGACATATCATTCTATGCCGAATATTGCGGCAATCGAATTTGAAAACGATGTGCCGTCCGGTTCGAGGAGTCTGGATTCGGTGCAGGTCACCGGGAAAAACATAAAACAAAAACGCCGAACGATTTGGTCTCGCACAAAAAAAATTTTAAGGCGTATGTTGTGCTGTAGTACAGCTACTGCAGATTAAATAATTATTGTAAATTGTAATTATTAAAAATTATATTACCTATATGTATTATGTTCATGTATTATTGGTAATGAAAATGTAAATTGTAAATTTGTATAAAAATTAGATAACCTATGTATTATGTTCATGTATTATTGATAGTGAAAATGTGAATTGTAAATTTGTATAAAAATTAGATTACCTATGTATTATGTTTATGTATTATACCTACACGAAATTAAATTAATTACAAATAATATGTGTTTATGTTGTATAATTCAATATCAGCTTCAATTTTATGTATTATATAAATAATGAACACCAAAATACAATTGAAAAAAAGGTGGGCAAGTGACCCAGTCTTTGTGATTGGTGTGTTCAATTTTAATTCAATTATATAAAAACATTGGATGCGAAAATCGGTCCTGGTTTTCTGAGCGAAGACGATTTGCCATCCTAATGAATATATTACCAGGTATATTTTATGATAATATTACTGCTGTTAAGATAATTTATTTTACTATTAGACAATAGTACAATACGTAAAGTAGATTACAGTATTTTTTTCCAAAATAATTGCATTTGAAAATGTCCTTGTGTGTATACATCAAAATAATATATACATAAATAGTTTCAAGTGGGCACCCACAGTAAAATGTTTTAATTATTACAAAATAACTAAAATCATTATTCCTCATTTAAATATCTAATTTTATCAACATTTAAACTACCTACAATTATGAAAAAAAAATCGTACAAACATTTTTAATATTTTTCTTCTATTATTAAAATAACTACTTATGGAGAACCTTGTATTAAATTTTAAAATCTTAGATATAAATAAAAATTATTTTATTTATATCTAACTATAGATTGCAAGTTTTCATAATTTTGACGAATTTGTTCACTCATAAAAACATATTGTGGGTTTACGCTCAACTTTTTTTTTAATTTCCACTAATAACAACAGCCTTTGAGTTTTATTTTTACCTTTTTGAGTGAGCCCCGCTTGTATCCATTTTAGAAAACAATTCTCACTAATCAATCTGTTTTGAATCGCTGTTTGATAAGACACCTGCTATGAGCTATGTAGGAAAAGTTTAACGATAAAAACGATTAATTTTTGAAATAGTTCAACTTTATCTAATAAAAAAAAAATTTAAAAATTTAAAAAATGATTCTCGTATTCAAAAATTGCTTGAGCTATAAAATGGTAATTTCAAAATATTACATAAATCATTAATCAATAACGTAGTAAACTTGTAACTTGTAATCAAGTATACAATCATAATAATATGACAAACACAACTCTTAAATTAAATTATTGTAATTTGTGTACCCAATTCACTTTAAACTATGTTAAGTTGCCTATCGATAAAACACAGTTATCTAAAAATAATTATAACAACCTACAATAAATTAATTATAAAACAATTTCACTTAACAACGATAAATTGGCATTTTTTTATACCTAGTGTTGTAAATTGTTTTAAAATATAAACTTTATGTGTTTCATAAAATACGTTTTTCTTAAAATATTACATTGGTATAGTTTATTCGTCGTCTTGTTCAAGTCGGTGATTCACATTCATCATTTTGGTTGTTCAATATTTCATTCTGCTCAAGAAAATCATCACGAATATCGACCAAGTCATTGTAAAGTTCATCTAGTGAAGAAAATAATAAAAATAATAATTACATAAGTTCTTAACTTTTGTTGGTGTTGCCGCCGCAACATAACAAAAATATTATTTTTATATAGTTAATTATCACTGGTCATTGGAGACAGCTGGTCTCACACACACATACCACCTTATTTGTATTGTTTTATTTTCGTATTGAATGTGTTTTGTGAGTTATATAATATGTAGATTAAACGTTATCGCACACGCCGCGCCGTCTATGCGACGAACGTCTCTCCAGCACCACCCATTCAAAAATTTTACAATTTTTTTTTACAGGAAATTAGCATGTAATTAGCATGAATTTGCATGACTATTGCCAAAATTTGCATGACAAAATATACAACTCTATGACAAAAAATGATGTGCGGTGCTGGAGAGACGTCTCACCAGCACCGCCCAACGTGAAAAATTAAAAATAATAACAAACTCGATATACCAAAATGTAGCACGTGATTAGCACGAATTTGCACGATATACCCCGAAATTCGCACGTGTCTGGTCCGCGAATAAACCACGTTCGACTATTTCGCGCGTCTCGCCAGCACCGCCCAAAATGGAAATTTTGCGAAAATCAAAAAACTGTTTATGCCAATATTTAGCACGTGATTAGCACGAATTTGCACGATATACCCCGAAATTCGCACGTGTCTGGTCCGCGAACAAACCACGTTCGACTATTTCGCGCGTCTCGCCAGCACCGCCCAAAATGGAAATTTTGCGAAAATCAAAAAACTGTTTATGCCAATATTTAGCACGTGATTAGCACGAATTTGCACGATATACCCCGAAATTCGCACGTGTCTGGTCCGCGAACAAACCACGTTCGACTATTTCGCGCGTCTCGCCAGCACCGCCCAAAATGGAAATTTTGCGAAAATCAAAAAAATGTTTATGCCAATATTTATTAAATTTTCATTTTCCATTATTTTTTAGTTTTATTTCTAGAAATGTTAATAAAATTTTATTTGTTGGTTAAAAAAGCTTGAAAATATAAAATAGAAGTCTCCTAGTATATTGTTTCAAAGGTAGATGAAAAATATTAAAAATATTTAGTCACAGTTTTTTTTTATAAGCATTTAAAGTTCAGAAATCACGAAAGTTAGCAAATTATTTTGAGTTGAGGATTCGTAAAAAATTTTCTTTTTAAATCTAAGATTACAATTAATACAAGATTCCTTATAAGATTATCTACCTTTATCAAAAAAAAAAATGTGTACGAGAAAGTCAAATTAAAGTTTTATGAGCGTTTGAAATTCAAATTTTTACAACATTTAATATTTACTCGATTTCTCATGTAGCGATTTCCTTATTTTGTTGTAATTCAAAATCGAATAACTGTAGATATATGAAAATTTCACTGAATGTTTATTATATTAGCATTTCCTACACACCATACAATTTTAAAAATATTTTGACTGTTGTGCCAAAAAGTGTAAAAATTGTATACAAGGCTCCTGATATATTGTTACAATAGCAGTTGTAAAATATGAAAAATACATTGGCACAGTTTTTTTTATAAGCATTTAAATTTATCAAAATATCGAAAATTATCAAGCATTGTAATTAATAAATTATAAAATGTTCAGTTTTTATAGCTAAGGATTCAAAATTTAAAACAAGATTCCATGTAAGTAGTTTATTCTGTTACCAAAAAATCAAAATAATACACAAGCACAGTTTATTTTTATAGTAATTTTAAGTACAAATTTGGACGAAATTACATATTAAAAAACCTAGAATAATCATTTTAGTTATTTTGTTGTGATTGTATAATATTATTCGTGGTTACTTGAAACTTCTAAAGTGTACTATTATATATCTATGATAGTATCACGGTTTGTTGTTGATGTATAACGCGTTATACGTACCTAATGGATATTGTGATATGATTAATTTGGAATTTAGTATAGGTACCTATTATAGGTCAATTTTTTTTTAATACCATAAATATGTATAATATGTCTTGAACCTAGACTGACATACCGTCTCCGCTCAGAATCGTTTTTCTTATACAATGATATATCATTAAATTAAAATTTAATACCATGCATTATACAGTGACCCACTTGTAACCTTTAGTCCAGCAGAGCACCTTTTTATTAATATTTTCACTGTAGATTGAATAATTGTTAAGTTGATAGAGCTAATTATTTAACAGTGGTAGACTTAATATAATGCTCATGTTGGATCCCTTGTTTTTAATTTGGTTAGCTCGTAGGTAGTAAAATATTTGAATGTTTTGATTAAAATAGGATATATTATATCTAAAATAGTTTAACTTGAATCATCTCTAAGGTTTAATACGATCATGTTATTGTTTGGGTGTGATTGTAATATGATTTGTACCGTGGTATGACGGGTGAGCTGGGGAATTCCAAACAGAAGGTCATCGATATCCCATCGTATTATTGTTATTGCTCATTGCCTATTGGCCAATAAAAATAAACTGCGCTACTAATATTGCTACTGTATTATCATTAACCATTTTTAATATCCAGGATTTTTTTAATTCATTATTCCGATTTCACCGTTGTTGAAATAAACGTTGTTTCCACGCCGTTATGAGTTTGGTTATTTAGTTTGCACCTAATAGTTAGTTTATGTATAATTTTTCTCTATTAATTCATTACTACCTGAATAATGGTGGGTCGAAAAACAGTTATCCCGTCTCATCAAATTGTGGAAGCAGTTCTTAAGTTTAAAGACCGTATAATAACTGAAGTCAATGGTGAAAAAAGTAAGTAGACCTAAATTTTTATAAAAACTTACAGTAATAATCAATTTAATACTAAATTAAATTAAAAATTATAACTTTATTGTGTGTATTCACTAATATGTAGGGCTCGGTAGTTATATAGATGTTAAAAAATTAAAAATATGCTTGAAAAAATGTGAAATATGAAAAACAAATTTAAGTATTTAATATAGAAATTTAAAATTATTCAAAATTCCAAAAATACCACTTTTTGTAATTAATTTTCACTAAAAGAAATAAAAGATTGATAAATAATTTGGTATATAATATTCAAATATTTGAATTTTTAAATTTTTTTGTGCTGAACAAATAGTTTTCATCGTCGTGGCGCGAGCTAACCTTAAGTAAAAAAAAATAAAGCGGCGGCACGACAGTGTATAATATTATTATCTCGAAGCAGGAGTTGCCCATTTCAACATTGTACATTTTGGTGTTTTTTTTAACCGGACCTAACTAATTATCTACTAAATCAATATATTTCTAATAAATTGGAAAAATTAGAAAAATCGTGCAGATGATCTTTTTGAATAAATCATCAAAATAGTACTGTTAGAAATTACGTTATTAAAGGAAATGTGCAAACTTTTTAATGAGAAATTATAATGAAATCTGGAATCACGGCGGCCGCATCTCGCATTGTCGTGCCGACTGATTCCCCCACTCAATTTCATGTACGCGACGCATTTCATTATTGCTCTTTCACGACTTCACGTATATTTTAACTTAGATTCTCGCCACTACCTATACGTAGCTATGGATTATTTGTTTCAATTCGTTATAAACTATATCGCTTCATTGAATTACATTATAGCTTAAATTTTTTATATTTTATTTAATGTAGTTTGTTAAATTGTAATTAATACTATAGTATTACACTATTACCTAGTGTGTTATACTGTTGATAATTATTCCTATGTTCGTACCTGTATTATGTTCGTACGATAATATATTGGTATTATTTAATTATAAATATGCCAAACAAAGTGTACAAAGAAAGAATAAAAAATAAAGAAAAGTACTTATGAATAAAAAAAAGAATCTTAGTGATAAAATAAATTTCCCAAAAATACTGTTGTCTTGACAATTTTCTAAATTAATGGTTATATCACAACTCAGTGCAAAAAACGGAAGAGTAAAAAAAACAGATCTTTAAGTACTGTAACGATGTGATATCATAAATAAATTCTAAGTAAATTGAATAAAAAATATACTTATTTTGTTTCAATAATTTATTTACTCGGTGAGAAACTATATGACGTAAACTTTATACGACACAGCACACGAAATAACGTGAATAAAATAAACAAAATGCATTAGAAAATCAATGTAATTTAAAATATTATATTATAATGGACATTTCTGCTCAAAATAATTTCTCGCCAAGTAAATAAATTATTAAAACAAAATAAGTGTACTTTTTATTAAATTTACTTAGCATTGATTTATGATAGCCGATAGGTATCACATCCTTAAAGTGCTTAAAGATCTATTTTTTTTTACTTATCCGTTTTTTACACTGAGTTCGACGTAATGTATAATTTTATTGTATTCTCTTAACATTTTTTATTCAAATTACCTTTTTCCATATAGTTCGTTCTATAACCAAAAAATACAAATAATATTACCTATATAAACACAGTTATTGTTTACACAAATTTTAAGTTAAATTTGGACGAAATTAGGTAAGTACATGAAAACCTAGAACACCGATTTTAGTTATTTTGTTGTAATTTAAAAATATTATTCGTTGATAAATGGTAACTATATACTTGAAACTTTTAAAGTATATTATTATATTTCATACTGACATCAAATACAATTTTTTCAGAAAATTAATTTTAACCTACTCGTAAAATAAATTTCTGTTTGACCAATATTAATATACCATCCAATATGGTTAGTGTGATAAAATATTATGTTTCAAATTTTCAACCCTAATATTATTTTAATTTTGTATTTTGTAAATTGAGTTTTTTCCAAAGAATAATCAAATAAAATACATTATTATTAATATGAAATAAAAACAACAAGAATATTGTGATTATAATTATTGTATACAGAATTATCATTTATGCTAATTTATTCTTAAATAATAATAATACAAAATATATATTGTATATTATACTTCGTACCGTGAGTAGGCTATTATTATTGGAGGGTTGTGCAAAAATAAGGATTTAAACAAAATTCATAATTTGACGTAACATTTTACAAATTCTATTTTTACAAATATTCTTTTCAGAAATTATTGTAGCTACTGACACTGTTTGGAGTGATATAAGCATTTATTTAAATAGTCTAATGAGTAAAAGTGCTATTCACACTTGTGTGTATAAGGGACGCCATGAGATAAAAGAAAAGCTCGGATTTTGTTCTAGGCCCAAGATTGATCCACCAGAAGCCATCTTTAATTCTTCCACAGAATATGATCGGTATTACTTTTTACACGTATTATTCAAATATATTACTTATATAAGTACACTTTTATTTGATTATTTCATAATGATAAGGTATTATTACACAATACATATCATCTAAATAAAGGTTTTTTTATTTAACTATATGCACTTACATCATTAAATTATCTGCGTTACAATTGACATATATTAATAACTGTTAACTTTTTTTTATACAGGTAGTTCGGATGAAAATTCCAGCAGTAATCTGGATTTTCCTAGAAGAAAATTTGTGGTAACTTTTTCTTCAGAAGAATGGAAAAAAATAAAACCTGATGATGTGCAATACAGACTGCATGATAAAAAACGACCATCACAAAGTTTTAAAACGTACTATGCATTAACCAAAAATCAATGGACACCTATTTTGGCTGAACATTTTTGGGTGCATACACAACTTCCATGCTGCTTATCATTCCGCAAAGCAAATGTTCATCCACATGGAACAAACTTTGTGACCGTATTTGGACGATGTAGTGTATGCAGCTCATGCTTTAAAGGGATTATTTCTGAAAAACCATTAGATAATGAAAAGTAATATTTTTATTAAATTTTAAGCAAATTTTTTTCCTAAATTTTGTTATTTCATACAAAGTTGTACATTTTAATTTTATTTTTTACAGGGTATTAATGCAATGCACGTATACGGGGAATTTTGACATGTTGCACGAGCCAAATAAAAAACGTTGTTTGTTGGGAACAGCAAAGGAAAAAGTAATAACAGCCATTGTTCAAAAAAATATGTCTAGCGCCACACATCGTGAAACAGAAGCTGTACGACTGATGAAAACAGGTGATTTTAGTCCGTAATAATAAGTATAAAAAAAAATCCTTTTCAGGAGGAGGGTGTTGGAGGGGGAGCGTTAAATTTAAAAAACTACAATTTTATTCACCTCAATCTTTTGTAACGTTAGGTTAGTAAAAAAATTAAAATCGTTATTTTAGATTAGTAGTGAAGCGATTCATTTTACAATGATGTTTTTTTTACGTCTGTGAACAATTTTTAGAGCTGTTATGCTTGAGTCATCGACTTAGGACTTGTTCTGTTAGGAAAGTGAATGTTTGTTCTTTAAAAAGAACAGAAATGCATCCTAATACCCAAGGATGGGCAAGTTAACGATTTTTTTTAACTTGTTAAGTTAAGTTATTTTAAAACAATAAAGTTGAGTTAAGTTAAAAGTTACTCATATTTTTTTTTCGTTAACTCGTTAAGTTAAGAATTAACTTTGAAAAAAAAGTAACTTAACTTAGTTTAAATTTAAAATTTGCTAATTTACAAAAATAAAAAATTCCAGATACAAAATATAGATTATTAGATAGTTTTTCTTTCCGCTCAAGAAAATTACTGGGGAAATTTAAAATGATACATCAAAGCAAAAATCCATTCAAAAATTTGCATTATTCTTCGGACAAAAATTAACTTAATATAGATACTTTTTTTCAAGATTAACGTGTTACCTGTTAATCTTGAAAAAAAGTAACTTATTAAGTTAAAAGTTAATTTGAAAAAAAAGTAACGCGTTAATTAACTTAATTAAAATTCACTTAACGTTTTAACTTAATTTTAACTTTTAACTCGTTAATGCCCAGCCTTGCAGTAATACCTACATATTCAAAATAATTGGGGGAAAAGTAAGGGTACAACAAACATTTTTACAAGAAAAAAAATGTTCAAACCATCAATCAAATATTTCATATTTTCAGGTTATTCTGAACCACCTATTATACCATCGGGGGGTGCATTACGTCAAATAAAATGGCGAAACTTGGCATCAAATAGAAGGCATGAAGACGTATTTACATCATTGGCAATCATGAAAAATGAAAATGAGTATAAAGACATTCTACATGATTTAAGTAGTGAACCATTTTATATTCATTACCATAGTTGCGAACAGATCCATCTCTACAGAAGTTACTGTCAAAGTACTTCTTATCCTAAGATCATAATTGATGCAACTGGATCATTAATTAAGAATTTTAAAAAATTTGGAATGAATAAAACTAAAACAATTTATCTATACGAAGCTTTGGTGTACGATGAATCAAAACTACACAGCTTTACGGTTTCAAACATGATAAGTGAGCGGCATACAACTCTTGCTATCTATAACTGGCTAGCAAACTGGTTAAATTTTAATGTGCCTTCACCTAGAGAAACTGTTTGCGACCAATCCATGGCCTTGTTGTCCGCATGTGTGAAATGTTTTACCCAGTATTCTTCACTAAAACAGTATATCAGAGTTTGTGCTAAGTTAGCATTAGGTAAGGTATCGCCGGATCCAATTTGGTTGCCCAATTGTTTCATACGAACAGATGTTGCTCACTTTATAAGATTAGTGAGTAAATGGATTCCATTGAAGAATACTCAAGGTAGAGTTAGAGAAGTAATTCTACGCAGCATAGGAGTTATAATTAAAAACCAATCTATATCGGAAATATATTCAATTGTTTTATCCCTATTTGTCGTGTTAACAAATGAAACTGATGGAGTTGATGCAGTGAGAGGTAGAGACACTCCATGCGAGTATCATAAAAAACAATTAATTGATATAACATCCACGGGTTTTATAAATTACGAAGAATGGTATAATCAAGTGTTCTCAACTATTGACTCTGAGGAAGACATTCATGATTCAATTGAGGAAGTGGATGAATCACAAAATTTTGATCTTGATAATGAAAAAAATCCATTTCAGAGTTGGGCTGAGGAAATATTTGAAAAGAGCAAAGAATATATTCAAGAGGGTAATGGCATTAATGCTATGTATTTGCCCACATTAGTGCCATTAATAATTAAATGCATGCAGTTTTTACCTTTGTGGTCAGGTTTAATGATACCTATTTTTAAATATGGAAAAATGACAGCCAGTTCTGCAGGAGTGGAATCAAGCTTTAAAAAACTAAAAGTAGTAACTTTCAAAGACATAGACCTTCCTACAAATATTGATTTGTTTTTAGAAAGACACGTAATATCTCTACGAGGAAATTCTCTTTTGCGTTCTTCAAATTACACACATACCATTCAAAGTGACAACTTTAAAGAAGTTATACTGATTGATCAAACTAATGAAGATGACTTTATTGCCATTGACGAAAACAATATTAATGATATTATAATGGACACTGAAAATGAAATCACAATAAACAAATCAATAACAGTTAACTGTGATGAGAATACTGCTAAAGAAGGGTGGGATAGAAAATCTAAAAAGCAACGTATAACAAATTCTTACTTAAACTCTAACACACATTTGCGTCATATAGACTTAAATAATTCACGCAGCATTACATCGTTACCTAATTTAAAAAATGGTTCAAAAGTAACTGATCTAAAAAGTAGGAATTTAAAAGGTTATGGTAAAGTTGCACTTAGTAATACTTGTGCTTTTGATGCACTGGCTTCAATATTCATGGTGTCTTATTGTACAAGTAAGCGATATTCCGAAGAAATAAATTGCCTGGAAAACCCAAATGAATTTCTTTCTTTTGTTTCGTCAATTGTTAAAAAAGGAATCAACCCTACAACTTACAAAGAAAGAGCTCAGATATTATTAACTTATCTCGAACCAGAAGCAACCAAAATTGACTATGACATTACATTAGTTTCTTGCCATGCAACAACAGCATTTGTCATACAAAAGCTATTTCAAGATATACCTACGGCATTTGATTATATATTATGTTCAAACCCTAAATGTGACTACTCAACGGAAAAACAAAAACCAGTGACATACATCACATTCCACACAGAAAATAATCTAGATGGTTTACAAAATTTTTTATTAGAAAGATTATCGATAGACTATTTGACTTGTGGAAATATAAACCAATATCATACAAACCCATGTAATGGTGATAAAACTATAAGGACCGAAGCATCTACAAAACATTTAATTATAGAAATTCTAAAATGGGAAGGTACTTACAGTAAATACATTAACTAAAATATAACCTATAAACACTATATACATTTATTTATGTTATCATATTTTTTAATTGCAGGAGATATTACTAACTATAAAGATCAATCAACAGAAGCTGCTCCACAGCTACAAATACCTCTAAAGGATATCCCACAAGTTCTAACACGTTATAACACAGCATATGAATTGCGAGGTGTATGTGACTATCGGAAAGGGCTAAGTAGATTGCGCACATCTGTTGGTCACTATGTAGCGTACTGTAAAAGAGGGCCTAACAATTGGGAATTATTTGATGACACTACCAAAAAGTCAAAAGCAGTCAATCAAAATACAGTTGTATTGTGTGAGCTTCTCATTTATACAGTATAATAAAATAAATTATCAAAGCATTTGTATACCATAAAATGTACAAATAAAATATTTTGATTAACTGAATTCAAATTTTATAGGTACTACATTAAAATAACTTGACAATATATTGTTATCTATTAAAAAAAATCCAACCTCCAAGTGTAACCAATTTTAAAAAATAAAATTTAATAAGATTGTTTACGAAATTTCTATTAAACGTTTGATAAACTCTGTGTAAAGTTCTAATAAATACTTAAATATAATACTGCAGAAGTGTAATGAGTGGGGAATAAAATACTTCATACCTGTACTTATACAATAGGTGCCTATACCAATGGAGGTATTTTATGATTCAACCAGCTTCAGCTGCCTGAGAAGAGTCCGAAAACTTATTAAATTGGGATAATAAAGCAAAATTATATGTTAATTTTCATTCAACGTGGATGCGTCTGAGTAAAACTTAAGTTAAATTAATTAAAATATAAAATGGGGAACTTTATTTCAAAATTTTCTTAACCAGAAATTACGTTTCGAAAACCTTTAATTTAAAAATATAAACTTGGTGCAACTCAAATTTAACTTTGTACACAGTTTTGTATTATTACCAAAATAAAAATCTTAGATTTAAAAAGAAAAATTTTTACGAATTCTCAACTCAAAATAATTTGCTAACTTTCGTGATTTTTGAACTTTAAATGCTTATAAAAAAAAACTGAGACTAATCTACCTTTGAAACAATATACTAGGAGCCTTCTATTACATTTTCAAGCTTTTTTAACCAACAAATAAAATTTTATTGACATTTCTAGAAATAAAACTAAAAAATAATGGAAAATGAAAATTTAATAAATAAAAAAGTTTAGATGGTGGAGTGAAGTGGTACGCGGGGTTACCCCACAAAATGTTTGTCCACTACTCCGCTTGTCTATACTTAGGTTACTTGTATACTTGTCTATACGTCTCACCAGCACCGCCCAACGTGAAAAATTAAAAATAATAACAAACTCGATATACCAAAATGTAGCACGTGATTAGCACGGATTTGCACGATATACCCCGAAATTCGGACGTGTCTGGTCCGCGAACAAACCACGTTCGACTATTTCGCGCGTCTCGCCAGCACCGCCCAAAATGGAAATTTTGCGAAAATCAAAAAACTGTTTATGCCAATATTTAGCACGTGATTAGCACGAATTTGCACGATATACCCCGAAATTCGCACGTGTCTGGTCCGCGAACAAACCACGTTCGACTATTTCGCGTGGTGGAGTGAAGTGGTACGCGGGGTTACCCCACAAAATGTTTGTCCACTACTCCGCTTGTCTATACTTATAACTAGGGCTGGGATTTCGATGCACTTAGCATTGTTTTTCAAAGCTTACTGTGCAATGCTCGTCTTGTCACAAATTTGTTTTATGTACATTTGAATAAGAATAAGAAAGTTTATTTTGCATTTTTTTGGGCATCTAACAGTAGATTATAAATTATAGAAAACTGAAAAAGTATTATAATTGAGGTAGTAACTAAAATATGAAATTTAATTTTAAATTAGAGATCGGATAATTAAATAGGAAAAGCAGAAGAGTGCAGCAAAACACTGTATTAAATGCTTTCAACTAGTGGTTTGTCCCCTATGGTTACCTAACCTACGGTACCTAAGCCGTGAAAAGTTTTGCTCCCCACACATCCCTCTTTATATTTACGAAACGTATATTATATAGTTACTTACATACTTGTTACGTTCGAATTAGGGGCATCAGCATTAAAATTAAGTTGGTTATATTAAGATATAACCATAGGCGCAAATAGGAGGAGGAACTTTAGACGCTAAGCCCCCTCCCCCTCCCCCGCTCCAAACCTTTCCAAACATTATTTTAAGCTTATTCGATGTTATTATAGTGGGGATTCAGCTCACCACCTCGCCCCCAAATCTCAAATGCTGTTTGCGCCTATATGAGTTAGGTACTACAAATATCAATGGATTTATAGAAAATTAAGTTTACAGTTTATATAAAATATACATTATACATTTATACATTTATTTAATGTTAATAATTTACTTACCTTTCCAATAGTGTATTTTATTTTGTCTTTTGATCCGAAGTGCGCCCTGCACGACCAATATCTATAATATTATTATATATATCCACGTCCCGTGCTTCATTGATAATTTAATTTGCTTATTGTATCACTCACTTCAAATTTTATTTTACAAACTAACTCAAAACACCATTACCTAAATGTATACAAAAACGAAAATATATTCTATAATAAAATACTTAATATTGATTAAATCCAATATACATTTACAACAATAACTTGACTGTAGATTATGTGTCTTTAAAAACGGCGATCAGTTTAAATAATAGTTATTCGCTGTCAACATTAAATCTTAATAGAGCAATTCAAATTATTACAACAATATGTCGGCCTGTGAAATCTAAACTCTGTGAAACACTCAATGGACTACAATAGTCTAAAAAATATTGTCGAATAAAAAGAAACCTGACAACACTAAAAAGCAACCTCTTCAACGTCAATGTAAGTAAAATCACGTGCATGTATTTAATAATTTTTAAAATAATAAGTAATAACTCACTTTTATATTATTATTGTTCATAAATATTTTGAAATATTAGTATATTTTATTTTAAATTATAACTATATGCGAATATGTGATAATAGGCATGTCTGTATAATAAAAATAATAAACTTAAAACATTTATTAAAAACGGGGCACACACTATGCTATATTATATACAATTTAGGACATAGGTACATAGTTGGTTTATAGTTTACCTATACTGCCTACATCGCTATTGAGTAAGTCACCGTTGTAATAGATGTGTTAAATTTAAATTTAATTAAAAATCATTGTTTTAAAACGATCTGTCAGCCTAAACATATTTTACTATAGGTATATTGGTACCTATATGGTATTTCTGTAAGTAATTTATTTTTCTATCAGTAGTACCAGGTTGAACTAACTCTTGACAAAAACTAATTTTCTATATTATAAATTATAATATTATTTTATACGATCTTGCTAGATGTTATTATTACCTAGTCAATAGTAAATACAATACAAACATACGGTTTTAATAGATTTGTGGTAGCGAATAGCATAAAATAAATCTAAATATTTTGAAAATATTGTGACGTGCAATAAAGGTGCTTTTAAGTATTCCACTTATATTACTTGTATAATACAAGTATTCATGTTAATATTAATTATGTTGAAATTTACATATGTAATGTCTTTGGAATTAAATTGGCCGTGTATTATATTTTAAATTTTGAACAATATTATATTATTTTGTTGTCATGGAAATATTCGTTTGGATGTTTATTCATACGACCGATTACATATTTTGAATCAGTTTATAATTCGTAACGAACCGCTTAACGAATTATTTTATTTTCTATAACATAAATATAATTAATAATCAACTTTTGAATGTATTACTTATATCTTATTGTTTAATAATTTTTCTATAACCTTGCGTGAGGTAAAAAAAAAAACGCTGAGGAGTCAACCTTATAAAAATCAAAAAAAGTTTTGCAAAACAACGTCACTACGTCAGGACGAGTGCAGAATAACCAGGCTGTT